>NC_058521.1:89063064-89677528 GCF_904849725.1 Hordeum vulgare subsp. vulgare | reverse complement strand
ATTTTGAGGTATATATCAATTTAACGTTATTTACATGTGATTGCACTTTGATATATACATTGATGTACTGTGTGTGCCAGCATACTGATCCAGGGATGGCACAGATACACAGAGGCTTGACTCGTTTTGAGTCGGGTCGCTACATTGTCACTAGGTGAGGACACCGCAAGATTGAACCCAAAACTAAGCACTTCTCCCATTGCAAGAATTATCAATCTAGTTGGCCAAACCAAACCAATGACTCGTAGATACTTGCTAATATATGAAATCATGCATATAACAATTCAGAGAATATTCAAATAATATTCATAGATAATCTGAACATAACCCACAATTCATCGGATATCGACAAACACACTGCAAAAGAGTATTACATCGGATAGATCTCCATGAAGATCATGAAGAACATGGTATTGAAGAACAAGGAGAGAGAAGAAGCCATCTAGCTACTAGCTATGGACCCGTAGGTGTGTGGTGAACTACTCACGCATCATCGGAGAGCCAATGAAGTTGATGTAGATGCCCTCCGTGATTGATTCCCCCTCCGGCAGATTACTAGAAAAGGCTCCCAAATTGGATCTCACGGGAACAGAGGCTTTCGGCGGCGGAAAAGTATTTTTTGGTCTCGTTTTGTTATTGGGGGAATATTTGGGAATTTATAGGATAAAGATTAGGGTTAGGAGGTCTGCAGGCTTGTCGTCTCCGAGCAGGTCTCTTGGCCCCTTCTCCAAGTCTGGCAGGTTTCTTGTGGTCCAAAAAAATCATTCCGGAGATTTTATTCCGTTTGGACTCCGTTTAATATTCCTTATCTGTAATACTAAAAAACATGAAAAAAAATAGAAACTAGCACTAGGCTCTAGGTTAATAGGTTAGTCCCAAAAATAATATAAAATAGAATATTAATGCATATAAAACATACAATACAGATAATATAATAGCATGGAACAATCAAAAATTATAGATACGTTGGAGACATATCACGGCCCCGCAAGTGGCTCCCTTTGGGACCAACACCATCAGCACTGCCCCTTGTATTGTGTTTAATTACTCCTCGGGTAGCGCTAACTCCCTATGCGGCCATTAATTTTCAGTATTATTATGTTGGGAAAATATATAGTACCAATGTTGGGCCTTGCCAGACGAGTTTTATCCCAAAACGGAAGTCATGGCGTCCCCATAACAACCCCAAGCATGTTAGGAACGCTCATTTATGGAACATAACACCAGTAGCCGAAACTAAGGCGGCGAAGATGGAACAAAACACCAGGCTAGAGAGTCGAGCCTTCCACCTTTTACAAAGTATATAGGTGGAAAGGTTTGAGGTTTTCGTAGAAATGTTGGGAGGCATATTAAACATGTGGTAGGCAGTGAGACATGGCGAAAGAAACGAGACAACTAGAATGGCAATGATAGTAATTGTTTCTAGGGAAATGATCATCTTGCCTGTGATCCCACTTGGAAGAAGAATGAATCTGCGAAGCAGGGAACCAACATAGTTGAACGGATCCTCACACTCCGAAGCGGATCGGAACTCTATCGAGAAGAAGCCAACCGGAAACAAGAATCAACACACGATAACACCACAACATATGCACAATATGATGCACAACATATGCACGATATGATGGACAACACAAATGATGCATGTCCGGTTTAATTATGCAAGACATGGCATGGCAATTCACAACAGTCAAACACTGCACCACATACGAATTTTTTAGTACACTCCCGTTTAGGTACATGGCAATATTAAATGTTCTTCAAACAGGGCAAGAGGTGAACAAGAAATAAACTACCTATCTAGGCATTATAAATGAGGTCGGAAACGACATATAGCATTTCTAAAACGACCCCACACGTTAACTTCAAAATCTGTATAGATGTGTCCTAAACACATTTTATGTTTGCTAAATGACAAAATAAAGTGGTTCATGTCAAAGTACGCGTCGTTCTAGTTGGTTTACATATATAGCTCATCTCCAATGGAACTACGGTTAACTAGCTACAAATCAAACCGTTTTAGCATCGCATCATGCAAAACGAGGAAAACAGCAAGGTTAAATGTTTTAAATATGCATGAGAGTTAAAAACTATTAATCTACACAAAATTCTACACATTTTACATATCTAACTTATTTTGATCCGATGCACGGTTTAAAAGTTACGGACGTTTTTAAATAGGCATCTAACTTGTAATTAGACAAATTCGCATGTTAACAAAAAAACAACTATGGGCCGGATCTGACTAAACTGGGCCAAGAGGGCATGGGCGCTAGATAACTACATGGTGCACGTGCGAGACACAATGGGTTGGCGCTCACCGTGGGCCATTAGGCCGGCTCGGTGAAGCGGTAGGCCGGATCCAAGCGATGCGTCTATGAGAGGCCGTTCTTGGGCCTTGACGAGCCCGACGGAAGCTGGGCCGAGGAGGAGCTCAGCTAGGCCTGGTGCAGGGAGGTCGGACCACATCGTGGTTGAGCTGGAGCTGCCCAGGTGCTCGGTCAACGTAGCATGCAGTGCTCGTTGCGACCGGCGCATGGCAACACGACTCGAGCGACGCCGACGTGCGACGTGCGGCGGCAAGGGAGGCTGGGGGACGACCAGAATGGATAGATCTGGGCATGGCGAAGCCGGATCCGAGCGCGCACGAAGGTGTCGGTGACTCTAGTGATGGGGTTTCTCATGGCGGCCACGACGCCATGGCAGGTTCCTGGACATAGAAAGGAGAGAAATGGGGTAAGAAGAGGGAAGGGAGAGAGTGGGAGGAGGGGGAGGCAGAGGGGCGCGGTGGCGCTCACCTGCTGGGGCTGGTCGCCGGCGCTGTGGCGATGAGCTGGTGGCGTGCTTTTCTCGTGGCGACAAGGGGCAGAGCAACGAGGAGCTCGGGTCGGGGTGCGGGCGCTCCTCACCATGGGAGCGAGCCCGGGGTAGCCGGCGGTTGACCTGGTCCTAGATGGGCTCGGGCGGGCTCAATCTGGGCCCCGCGGGCCGGCGGCTGGAGGAGGGAGACAAGGGCGCTAGATGGCGGCTGAGAGTTGGATCGGTGCGGAAATCGAGGGTGGCTAGGGTTTGGTGAAATTGGGCATGGAAGGCTTGCTTAAATAGGAATGGGGCTAGGTTTCGGGGACTTTTGTTCTGGTTTGGACCGCGCGATCGCGATCGGACGGCTTCGGTCGTGAGGATTGGTTAGGAGGGTTGTGGGCTGTGTAGAGTGATAGTGGGATGAGATAAGAGGGAAATGGTGCGACACGTGATAGAGTTTTGAAACCTAAAAAATGTTCGATAATTGAACGGACTATAGTGCCGCTATATATTTAACGGTACGGGTATCAAACGAAGTCCGATTGCGATGAAATTTGGCAAGCGGCCTACCTACACTATTAATACCGCACGCCAATTTTCAACCCAATCCGAGAAAGTTTTATACACACTTTTAAAAACAAGATTTAAATGATGTCGCGGGCACGTGCCTGTGTGGTTGGTCTCAAAACGGTCAACGACAAAACAGAGAGAACCGACAACTACAAAAGGATGCAAGTTTTGAAAACAGACGGCAATGGAGTGCTGATGCTATGCAGATGATGCGAATGATGCGATGATGAATGCGATAACCAAACAATTACCATGGCGACAATGGAATAAAAGGGGAATCTTCGGGCGCGTCGGTCTCGGGCTGTTACACATGATGTAGATAGCTCAAAGGTAATAACATGGTGGCATCAAACAATCAAAGCGTATGATCAAACACACATCTAAACTTATAAAGTCATCCAAAAGACCAAATAAAGTTTTGAAAACCAAACGAGAGAAAATAAAGTCAAAAGCTCTCCCTCTCTCGAAGCCCTAGTGATCTATACACTTCTCCCCTTTGTCGGTGAAGGATCGACGCCTATGGGAGCCTCAAGGGTCCCCTTTTGTTGGTTTGGCAGGGAGAGGGATCGCGGAAGAGCAGAACCAAGTTCGGGCCACGTGGTGCGTAAACCCTACTCCTTCATGTGTTTAGTTATTCGTTTTAGGTTACTGTAGATATGTCCCTCTTACAACCTTTCGATTGGTCAAAAAGCCAAAAGTACCTACTACCGAGCCACATGCCTCCTTTTATAGGCGAAGGGATCACCACAGTGGCTCAGTTGGTGAATGGTGGTTCACGAGTGGAACAACGCCGACCGACATTTACAGTGTTACCGCCAAGCATTAAATGTTTCGACAAACTTCCCTGACCTGTCAGGGGGGTTTGGACACGTACCCACACGTGGCAAGTTTGGGGTGTTGTGCTGGCGTGCGGGTCGACGCGTGGTCCATGCATCGGCGGTGGCATGTTCGTCGGTAGAGGCGTTCATGGGTCGCGAGGGCGCCCTGGGCCCGCGCATCTCCTTGGGCCTTGTCTTCCTTCCCGACAAGGGTTACCTTGCTGGGGCTCTTCTTGTTCCTCTCGGCAGGGAGGCGATGGCCTGCCGAGGCCTTCTCAATCTTCCTGGCAAGGATGGCTTGCGGAGGCTCAGTCCTTCTACCCTGGCGGGAGTGTCTTGTCATGGCATTGTCTATCCCCCCGGCAGGGAGCTCCTGCCGGGGTCTCTTCTTCTTTCCCAGCAAGCGAGGGCTTGCCGGGGGGGCTTGCAATCTGTTCTTGGTGGCTTCTGAGTCTTGCTTCCGCCCTAATGTCCAGCGACGTGCCTTGCCGGCTGTCGGCATCCGTGTACTAGTCTGGGGCACTGGAGACCCTAGGCTTTAGTGCACCGACAGGAGCACTCGGGCCTCGGCACACACGCATGCAAGGCGTTGTTGGGCCAGGTCCAAAGTGGTGCGCGGACTCGCAGGCGCCGAGCTTATCTGAATCGAGCCATTATATGCTTTGTTTCCCCACGTCGCGCATTGAACGTGTGAAGTGGGAGGGTGTGCGGCGTGCGCATGATGGTCCCTTTATTCCTAGAAAACGCCTCTGTAACGTGTAGGACATGTGCAGGGGCGGTTGTGCAAGTGGTGATCGTCGCCTCAAAAGCCTCGGGCGTGGATGGACCCACCCCTGCATGCATTGGCGCATCAGGGCGGTTCCATGTTCCGCTCGTGACTTGAGGGCGATTAGGCAAGAGGGGCGGTAGCTTCTGGAGCGATGAGGGTGGCCTCCGAGCTTTGCCCTATAAATTAGGGTGTTTGCGCGGAGGTTTTGCCCACCCATCTCACTCTCGAAGCCTTCCGCGCCTATCGCCTTGTCTTCTCTTGTTTCTTTCAACCTTGCCAGTGGCATCCGCCCCTAACCATGGTTAGGGGACGGGGCCGGTGATACGTCTCCAACGTATCTATAATTTTTGATGGTTTCATGCTATTATCTTGTCAAACTTTGGATGTTTTGTATGCCTTTTATATCTTTTTTGGGACTAACTTATTAACTCAGTGCCAAGTGCCAGTTCCTCTTTTTTCCGTGTTTTTGACCCTTTTCAGAGGAGGATTTTAAACAGTGTCCAAACGGAATAAAACTTCCGAAAAGATTTTTTCCGAAACAGAAGATATGCGTCAAGCTTGAGAACCAAGGTAGGAGCCAGCAAGGGACCCCACAAGCCCCCTAGGCGCGGCCAGGGGGGCCCGCGCCTACCAGGCTTGTGGGCTCCCTGGCGTACCCTGCCCTAGCTCCTTCACCTATATGTTCCCTAAAATCCCCAAAAAAAATCAGGAGATCCACGAAAATACTTTTCCGCAGCCGCAAGCTTCTGTCTCTGCAAGATCCCGTGTGGGGCATGTTCTCGTGCCCTGCCGGAGGGGGAATTCGGATACGAAGGGCTTCTTCATCAACACCATGACCTCTCCGATGATGCGTGAGTAGTTCACCATAGACCTATGGGTCCATAGCTAGTAGCTAGATGGCTTCTTCTCTCTCTTGGATCTTCAATACAAAGTTCTCCATGATCTTCATGGAGATCTACCCGATGTAATCTTCTTTGCGGTGTGTTTGTCGAGATCTGATGAATTGGGGATTTATGATCAGATTATCTATCAATCTTATTTGAGTTTCTTCTGATCTCTCTTATGCATGATTTCATATCCTTGTAATTCTCTTCGAGTTGTGGGTTTTGTTTGGCCAACTTGATCTATGATTCTTGCAATGGGAGAAGTGCTTGGTTTTGGGTTCATACCGTGCGGTGAACTCACCCAGTGACAGAAGGGGTAGCGAGGCACGTATCGTGTTGTTGCCATCAAGGGTAAAAAGATGGGGTTTTCATCGTTGGTTTGAGTTTATCCCTCTACATCATGTAATCTTGCTTAAGGCATTACTCTGTTCGTCATGAACTCAATACACTAGATGCATGCTGGATAGCGGTCGATGTGTGGAGTAATAGTAGTAGATGCAGAAAGTATCGGTCTACTTGTCTCGGACGTGATGCCTATATGTATGATCATTGCCTTCGATATCGTCATGACTTTGCGCGGTTCTATCAATTGCTCGACAGTAATTTGTTCATCCACCGTAATATTTTCTATTTTGAGAGAAGCCTCAAGTGAACACTATGACCCCCGGGTCTACTTCACACCATATTTTCAGCCTAACTCTTTTACTTCGTTGCATTTTCCGCCTTCAGATCTCACTTTGCAATCAATCTTGAAGGAATTGACAACCCCTTTATAGCGCTGGGTGCAAGCTCTTTTGTGTTTGCGTAGGTACTCTGGACTTGACGAGATTCTCCTACTGGATTGATACCTTGGTTCTCAAACTCAGGGAAATACTTACTGCTCCTGTGCTGCATCACCCTTTCCTCTTCAAGGGAAAAACCAACGCAAGCCAAGTCTCCGTCAACGTGCCAATTTATGGCGCTGTTGTTTGAGAAGTAGCAGAAATATTTGCCTTTTTCCTTTGCCTTTTTCGTTTGCCTTTTTCGTTCGGACTTTTCTCTCGCTTGCTTTTTGTTCGCTTGTGTGCTTGCTTGCTTGCTGAAGTCACCATGACTGAAAACACCAAACTTTGTGACTTCTCAAATACTAATAATAATGATTTTATTAGTACTCCGATTGCTCCCACCACTAGTGCGGAATCATACGAAATCAATTCTGCTTTGCTGAATCTTGTTATGAAAGAGCATTTCTCCGTCCTTCCTAGTGAAGATGTCGCATCCCATCTTAATACCTTCATTGAGCTTAAAGATATGCAAAAGAAGAAAGATGTGGATAATGATGTGATTAAATTGAAGCTTTTTTACTTTCTCGTTGCGAGATCGAGCGAAAACTTGGTTTTCGTCTTTGCCCAAAAATGGTATGGATTCTTGGAATAAGTGCAAAGATGCTTACATATCGAAGTATTTTCCATCGGCTAAGATTATCTCTCTCCGTAATGATATCATGAATTTTAAGCAACTTGAGCATGAACATGTTGCACAATCTTGGGAGAGAATGAAATTGATGATTAGAAATTGTCCCGCTCATGGCTTGAGTCTTTTGATGATTATACAAATCTTTTACGCTGGCTTGAATTTCGCTTCTAGAAATATCTTGGACTCCGCCTCAGGTGGAACGTTCATGGAAATCACGTTAGGAGAAGCTACAAAACTCCTAGACAATTTCATGATGAACTACTCTCACTGGCACACTAAAAGGTCACCTACTAGTAAGAAGGTACACGCTATAGAAGAAATTAACTCGTTAAGTGCTAAGATGGATGAGTTAATGAATTTGGTTGCTAGTAGAAGTGCTCCTTTAGATCCTAATGGTATGCCCTTGTCTTCCTTGATTGAGAGTAGCAACGCTAGCTTGGACGTTAATTTTGTTGGTAGGAATAATTTTGGCAACAACAATGCTTTTAGAGGAAACTATGTTCGTAGGCCTTTTCCTAGTAACCCCTTTAATAACTTTGGCAACTCCTACAACAATACTCATGGAAATTACAATAGATTACTGATACGTCTCAAATGTATCTACAATTTTTGATGGTTTCATGTTGTCATCTTGTCTTCTTTGGATGTTTTATGTATCTTTTTATATCTTTTTGGGACTAACTTATTAATTCAGTGCCAAGTGCCAGTTCCTGTTTTTTCTGTGTTTTTGACTCTTTTCAGATCTGATTTTGGAACGGAGTCCAAACGGAATAAAAACCACAAAATGATTTTTCCCCGAACGGAAGAAGATTAGGGGGCCTCTGGGCTAAGCTAGGTGGGCTCCAGGGAGCCCACAAGCTCCCACTCCGCCACCAGGGGGAGGCGGCGGGGTTAGGACTTGTGGCCTACCTGGACGCCCCCTGACCTAGATCCTTGGCCTATATATTCCCAAATATTCTGCAAAAAATGAGGGGAGCCTCCAAACTACTTTTCCGCCGCCGCAAGCTTCCGTTTCCGCGAGATCTCATCTGGAGACCCTTCCCGGCACCCTGCCGGAGGGGACTTTGGAGTTGGAGGGCTTCTTCATCATCATCATCGCCCCTTCAATGACTCGTGAGTAGTTCACTTCAGACCTACGGGTCCGTAGTTAGTAGCTAGATGGCTTCTTCTCTCTCTTGGATCTTCAATACAAAGTTCTCCATGATCTTCATGGAGATCTCTCCGATGTAATCTTTTTTGGCGGTGTGTTTGTCGAGATCCGATGAATTGTGGATTTGTGATCAGATTGTCTATGATATATATTTGAGTCTTTGCTGATTTCTTATATGCATGATTTGATATCCTTGTAAGTCTCTCCGAGTCATGGGTTTTGTTTGGCCAACTAGATCTATGATTCTTGCAATGGGAGAAGTGCTTGGTTTTGGGTTCTACCATGTGGTGACCTTTCCCAGTGACAGTAGGGGCAACAAGGCACACATCAAGTAGTTGCCATCAAGGGTAAAAAGATGGGGTTTTTATCATTGGTTTAAGATTATCCCTCTACATCATGTCATTTTGCTTAAGGCGTTACTCTGTTCTTATGGACTTAATACACTATATGCATGCTGGATAGCGGTCGACATGTGGAGTAATAGTAGTAGATGCAGAAAGTATCGGTCTACTTGTTTCGGACGTGATGCATATAGATATAATCATTGCATAGATATCGTCACGACTTTGCGCGGTTCTATCAATTGCTCGACAGTAATTTGTTCACCCACCGTCTACTTGCTTTCATGAGAGAAGCCACTAGTAAACACTACGGCCCCCGGGTCTATTCACATCCATCGTTTACACCTCCGCTTTTACTTCGCTTTGTTACTTTGTTGCTTTCAGTTCTCACTTGGCAAACAATCTATAAGGGATTGACAACCCCTTCATAGAGTTGGGAGCAAACTTTTGTGTTTGTGCAGGATCTTGAGATACTCCTCGACTGGATTGATACCTTGGTTCTCAAACTGAGGGAAATACTTACCACCGCTACGCTACATCACCCTTTCCGCTTCGAGGGAACACCAACGCAAGGCGCCAAGGCCACGGGGGAAATCCTTTGCATACTTTCCTAGGAAGTCCCTTAAGGTGTAGCCGCAACTAAAGGATTCATGGTGTCGTCAACATACCTATTTTTGGGGTCATTGGATGGTCTTTTGTTGCAGTAGCAGAAGTATTTCTGGCGCCGTTGCCGGGGAGGATAAATCAAGATCTATCCAAGTAGGTCTCACAAACTGTCACATCCCTGACACCTTAATGAAGTTAGCTTTGTGCTCATGTTTTCTTTGCATTGCATCTAGGAAATTTTCAACAAGAACAAAGTAAGTGATGAAGGAAAATTCAACAAAACCTAGCCACTTCACAAATTAAAGGAAATTTCAAACTAGTTAAAATCAATGAACCCAAAATGGCCTCAAGAAAAGTCCAACTTTTCTGATAATTCTTGGAAACAAATAAGCAATAAAGGCAACCATTTATTTTATACTCTTGCCATTTTAAATAAATGCAAAAGCTACTGGTTTCAAGTTTTAAATTTGAAATCAGAAACTTTAATCTTTCAAAAATGTTGAAAACTTTAGGAATGGTTGGAAATATTCCAACAAATATTCTGGGGTGTTCAACATAGTTTTTACAAACTATTTGGGAGCTGAAATAAATAGTAAGTCAATGAAATAGCAAAACAGAAACAAATGAGAAAAAAACAAAAGAGAATGAAAAGAGGAAACCTTACCTGTCGCCTGAGAAGGCCCAGCCCACCAGGGACAGGGTCGTCTTCTTCCTGTGCCTTCTAGCAGAGGGGAGATCGACCACGACGGCCCCCTCCACCTCCTCCTTCGCCGTGGCGACCTCCAGAGCCCCCCAGGACAGCGCGACAGCGGGGATATCCACCCCGAGCCCGTCCCTATCCGTTCCCCAGCTCTAGTTTCCCCCTCCTCTCGGGATCTCTCCTCCCTCCTTCTGCCGCCATTGCCAAGAGCCCGAGCTCGAGCCACCGCGCCTCTAGCCACAGGACCTCCCTTCCAAGTAGTCCAGTAGCTTCGCCTCGTCGAGCTGGTTCTCTCTGCAACGGCCGAAGTCTCCCCGAGCTCTGCAACGTCCCCAACGCCATCGTCTTCAACCTTCGGTCGCCGGCAAATCGACGGTGGAACGTCAACAATAGCCCCTCCCCGAGCAGTCTGAGCCTAGCTTCACCTCCACCGTGAGCCTGCGATCATTTCCCCTCTCCTTCCCATCGGATCCGTGCCCCCTAGCCACTTGACCATTGAACCCGTACTCTGGCAGCCGCCCCGGCTCGTCGGCGGCTTACTCCGGCCACCTATAGCCCTCCCTGAGAACAGCGCTGGATGAGGTCGGGCCTGGAGATCACTCCAGTGCTCTCAGCATCCTTTTCCGAGCACCACATCACGTTTTACCATGTCTCCGGCGAGGTTCTGCCGCGGATCTGGTCGCCGCCGGCCAGGCTCCGGCGAGGAACGACGTGGCCAGCCTAACCCAGAAGTTTAAAGCCTAAACACTCACTGACAGTGGGCCCAAGGCCAAGTCAAACCCACTTAGGGGCTGGTCAGCGCGGGATTAGCCCCTGAGACATTGACCAGTGGGTCCCCCCTGTCAGGTTTGACCTGATCAGGTCAGTTGACCTGCTGATGTCAGGCTGACGCAATAAAGAGGTTTTCCAGTATAAAAATATTTCAAGAAATGTTTAAAACTTCTAAAATTTATAGAAATCAATCTCTAACTCCAATGAAAATAATTTATATATGAAAAAGTATCAGAAAAATTCAAGGAATCTGAATATGTCATTTTCAAACATGTTGCTTAATAAATGTTGCAGAGGTTGCTAATGACCCTAATGGAGGGTTCTTCATAGACATCGACGACGACGAGTAGCTGGTGTCCCTGCTACGATCTGGCCCTAGGTTGGGTCTGTAGTATAGTCAGGCCATGTGCCTTCTAGTTGCACATGCCTGTACTCAGACAGTTTTAAACACTTCCGCTGGCTTGTAACTGAATGACTGCTATTATGGGTCGTGAGACCCATACTGTGTAATATTATGTGTGTGGCTCTTCCGAGCCTCTTAAATAAAGCTTGTATGTTTATGGTTATGTTGTGATGCCATCGATGTATCTATACATATCGGTATGCCATGCGTACATGTGTCGTACTTGATATGTATGGGGTTCGATTACCTAGTCGTGAATTTTAGTAGCACTCCTTACAGGGAAATGCCCCTTTGTGATCCAACGAGCCATGGTAGCTCGCTACTGTTCCGGACACATTGGTTGACCGGCATGTGTCCTTCTTATCTGATGTGCCTGTCCCCTTTGGGGAAATGTCACGCGAAGTAATGGAGTCCTTGTAGCTTGCTACGACTCGTCTACACTCGCTGGTGACCGACACCTGCTTTGTCGGGTCATGTATGCATGTCCTTGTGCGGTACTGCCACTTTGGTTTATGACTAGACTTGTCGATCCGGGTTCTTTGACATTGGAATGCTAGCGACACTATTGCATACGTGAGTCAAAAGACGCAAACGGTCCCGGCTAAGGTAAGGCTGCAGCCGTGGAGTTAACCGTGCGTGAGACCGCAAAGGGATGCGATGTGTTACAGGCTGGACTCCTATGGCTTAGGATGGGGGTCCCGACACAAACTCTTCTCTTGCATTTACTTTTGTTGCCAGTTGTCTCTCGTTTTCCTCTCCCCCACTTCACATTTGCCGTTTTCATTTGCCTTTTGCCTTTTTCGTTCGCCCTTTTCTCTCGCTTGCTTTCTGTTCGCTTGTGTGCCATGTGCCTTCAATATGCTTGCATCTTCGTTTGTTAATCTCTTTAAGAGACCCACTTATGTGGAACGAATTGCTAGTGAGTTGAGGGCAATTGACTATTTCTATGGAGTTTTGCTTAAGATGCGTGAATCTGAAAATTGTGAGGAAGAAATTCATGAAGTGATTCACGAGGGCTCCTTGGATGAAAAGCATGATTGCAATGGTTTCACTATAAATTCTATTAGTGATAATCATGATAAGAATATGCAAAACCCTAAGCTTGGGGGTGCTAGTTTTGCTATGACCACTACTTATTGCAATAATCATGATTGGGGTGATGATCTTTCTTATGATCTTGAAAATTTGTTCAAACCTCATGATGAATATGATATTTGCAACAATATTGAAAGTGGGATTGGAGAAGTCATGACTTTATTTGATGATAATCCCACTATTTTTGAAGAGCGTCAACTTTGCATGCATGTGGATCATGAAAAGAAGATCCTATGGGATAGTTATATTGTTGAATTCGAATATGATCCCACATGTAATTGCTATGAGAGAGGAAAATATTTTGGTAGAAACTTTCATGTTACCAAATCACCTCTCGTGATGTTGAGATTGCTCTTGTCTCTTTCTTCTTCCTTGCATACGGCAGCTATTGGTTGTCTTGACATTTTGTTTTCCTATAAAATGCCTATGCACAGGAAGTATGTTAGACTTAGATGTGATTTTCACATGCCTTATGATGCTCTCGTTGTGCTTCAATTCTTGTCTTTTGTGAGAGCATCATTTAATGCCTAGCTAAGGGCGTTAAACAAAAGCGCTTGTTGGGAGGCAACCCAACGAATCTATCCTTTTTCTTTCTGTTTTGTGTTTTCCACACTTTCATAATTCAGTAATGATTGTGTTTTTTGTGTTTCTTTTTGCGTTTGTGCCAAGCAAAACCGTTATGATTAGTCTTGGGGATGATCATTTGGTCATGCTGGAAAAGTCAGAAACTTTCTTCTCATGAAAAGAATTTTCGTTGTCTTTCTGTGAGAGCTTTTGAGTTAATTCTTTTTGCTGCTGATTTCTACGCAAATTCTTCAGACGGTCGTAATTTTTCAGAATTTTTGAAGTACCAGAGGTATACGAAATAAACAGATTGCTACAGACTGGTCTGCTGTTAATAGATTTTGTTTTTGTTGTGTTGGTTGCTTATTTTGATGAAACTACGGATAGTATCGGGGGGGTATTAGCCATGGAAGATTGAAAGTACAGTAACCCAAAATCAGCACAAGTAGAATTTAGGTTTGCTACAGTACCTAAGGAAGTGGTGGTTTGCTTTCTTGTACTAATGTTATCACGAGTTTCTGTTTAAGTTTCGTGTTGTGAAGTTTTCAAGTTTTGGGTGAAGTTCTTATGGACAAAAAGATAAAGAGTAGCAAGAGCTCAAGCTTGGGGATGACCAAGGCACCCCATGAGATTCAAGGATGTCGTAAAAGCCTAAGTTTGGGGATGCCCCGGGAAGGCATCCCCTCTCTCGTCTTCAATCCATCGGTAACGTTACTTGGGGCTATATTTTTATTCACCATATGTTATGTGTTTTTGCTTGGAGCATCTTGTATCGTAGGAGTCTTTTATTTTTGTTGTATCACCATCATCCTTTCTGTACACCTAGAGAGAGATACATGCACACACCATGATTTTGTCGAGCTTCACTTATATATTTTGGTAGACAATTCAGCTCACATGTGCTTCACTTATATCTTTTGAGATAGATACTTTTGCTCTATGTGCTTCACTAATATATTTTAGAGCACAGCGGTGCGTGTCTTGGTAGTTGATCTATGCTTTGAAATTAGTCTCAAAAGGGGTAGTTATCCAAAGGGATACGAAAACTTCCACCTTCATGTGCATTGAATAGTTAGAGAAGTTTGATTCATCTCAATTAGTTTTGAGTTGTGGTTATGGTAATATTGAAGTCATGCTAGTACGGTGTTGTGGATCTAGAAATACTTTTGTTGAAGTTAGTGATTCCCGTAGCATGCACGTATGGTGAACCGCTATGTGATGAAATCTGAGCATGATTAGTATATCGATTGTCATCCTTTGCGTGGCGGTCGGGATCGCGCGATGGTTTATTCCTACCAACCCTTCCCCTAGGAGTATGCGTTGAATGCTTTGTGTCGATTACTAATAGAACTTTTGCAACAATTATATGAGTTATTCATGACTAATGTTGGGTCCATGGTTTAAATGCACTTTCACCTACCACCATCACTATCTTCTTAGTACCGTGCAACTTTCGTCGGTGCACAAAACCCACCATTAGTCTCCCTCAAAACAGCCACCATACCTACCTACTATGGCTTTTTCAAAGTCATTCCGAGATATATTGCCATGCAAATACCACCATGACATGTGCCACCACGTCTACATCGCCATTCCATGATCGTAAGATAGCTAGCATGATGTTTCCATTGATGTCTATGCCTTGCTAGATCATTGCCATGGTACACTACCGAAGGCATTCCATATAGAGTCATAGTTGCTCTAAGTTTTGAGTTGAAAGTGTGATGATCATCACTAATGGAGCATTGTCCCATGTGAGGAAATAAAAGAGGCCAAAGAAGCCCACCAAAAAAAAGAGGCCAAAGATCCCACCAAAAAATTAAAAAAAATGAGAGAAAAAGAGAGAAAGGACAATGCTACCACTTTTTCCACACTTGTGCATATTAAGCACCCTGATCTTCATGATTGAGAGTTTCTCGTTTTGTCACCACCATATAGCTAGAGAGAAATTTTCATTATATAAATTTGCTTGTATATTCCAATGATAGGCTTCCTCAAAATTGCCTTAGGTCTTCGTGAGCAAGCAAGTTGGATGCACACCCACTAGTTTTCTTTAAGAGCTTTCACATACTTAGCTCTTGTGCATCATTTGTATGGAAATCCCTACTCATTCACATTGATATCTATTGATGAGCATCTCCACAACTCATTGATATGCCTAGTTAATGTGACTATCTTCTCCTTTTTGTCTTGCAACCTCCACCACATTCCACAGCATCTATAGTGTTATAACCATGGCTCACGCTCGTGTATTGCGTGAGAGTTGAAAAGGTTTGAGAAAGTAAAGGTGTGAAACAATTACTTGGCCAATACCGGGGTTGTGCATGATTTAAATTCGTTGTGCAATGATGATAGAGCATAGCCAGACTATATGCTTTTGTAGGGAATACTTTCATTTGGCCTTGTTATTTTGAAAGTTCATGATTACCTTTCTAGTTTGCTTGAATTATTATTGTTTCCACGTCAATAGCAAACTATTGTTTTGAATCTAATGGATCTGAACATTCACGTCACATAAGAGGAATTACAAAGGACATCTATGCTAGGTAGCATGAAATCATCAAAAATTCATTCTTTATCACTTCCCTACTCGAGGACGAGCAGGAGGTAAGCTTGGGGATGCTTGATACGTCTCAAACGTATCTATAATTTTTGATGGTTTCATGCTGTTATCTTGTCTTCTTTGGATGTTTTATGTATCTTTTTATATCTTTTTGGGACTAACTTATTAATTCAGTGCCAAGTGCCAGTTCTTGTTTTTCTGTGTTTTTGACTCTTTTCAGATCTGATTTTGGAATAGAGTCCAAACGGAATAAAAACCCCGAAATGATTTTTTCCCGAACGGAAGAAGATCAGGGGGCCTTTGGGCCAAGCCAGGTGGGCTCCAGGGAGCCCACAATATCCCACTCCGCCACAAGGGGGGAGGCGGCGGGGTCAGGGCTTGTGGCCTCCCTTGTGGCCCCCTGACCTAGATCCTAGGCCTATATATTCCCAAATATTCAGTAAAAAATGAGGGGAGCCTCGAAAATACTTTTCCGCCGCCGCAAGCTTCCGTTTCCGTGATATCTCATCTGGAGACCCTTCTCGGCGCCCTGCCGGAGGGGACTTTGGAGTTGGAGGGCTTCTTCATCATCATCATCGCCCCTCCAATGACTCGTGAGTAGTTCACTTCAGACCTACGGGTCCGTAGTTAGTAGCTAGATGGCTTCTTCTCTCTCTTGGATCTTCAATAAAAAGTTCTCCATGATCTTCATGGAGATCTATCCGATGGAATCTTCTTTGGCGGTGTGTTTGTCGAGATCCGATGAATTGTGGATTCGTGATCAGATTATCTATGATATATATTTGACTCTTTGCTCATTTCTTATATGCATGATTTGATATCCTTGTAAGTCTCTCTGAGTCTTGGATTTTGTTTGGCCAACTAGATCTATGATTCTTGCAATGGGAGAAGTGCTTGGTTTTGGGTTCTACCATGTGGTGACCTTTCCCAGTGACAGTAGGGGCAGCAAGGCACACATCAAGTAGTTGCCATCAAGGGTAAAAAGATGGGGTTTTTATCATTGGTTTGAGATTATCCCTCTACATCATGTCATCTTGCTTAAGGTGTTACTCTGTTCTTGTGGACTTAATACACTAGATGCATGCTGGATAGCGGTCGACGTGTGGAGTAATAGTAGTAGATCTAGAAAGTATCGGTCTACTTGTTTCGGACGTGGTGCCTATAGATATAATCACTGCATAGATATCGTCACGACTTTGCGCGGTTCTATCAATTGCTCAACAGTAATTTGTTCACCCACCATCTACTTGCTTTCATGAGAGAAGCCACTAGTAAACACTACGGCCCCGGGGTCTATTCACATCCATTGTTTACACTCCGCTTTTACTTCGCTTTGTTACTTTGTTGCTTTCAGTTCTCACTTGGCAAACAGTCTATAAGGGATTGACAACCCCTTCATGGCGTTGGGAGCAAGCTTTTGAGTTTGTGCAGGATCTTGAGATACTCCTCCACTGGATTGATACCTTGGTTCTCAAACTAAGGGAAATACTTACCACCGCTACGCTACATCACCCTTTCCGCTTCGAGGGAACACCAACGCAAGGCTCCAAGGCCACGGGGGAATCCTTTGCATACTTGCCTAGGAAGTCCCTTAAGGCGTAGCCGCAGCTGAAGGATTCCTGGTGCCATCAACATACCTATTTTTGGCGCCGTTGGAAGGTCTTTTGTTGCAGTAGCCATTACCCTGTGATCTAGAGAGTAATATCAAAGAGATTATTGATACGTCTCAAACGTATCTATAATTTTTTATGGTTTCATGCTATTATCTTGTCATCTTTGGATGTTTTATGTACCTTTTATATCTTTTTTGGGACTAACTTATTGATTCAGTGCCAAGTGCCAATTCCTGTTTTTTCTGTGTTTTTGGCTCTTTTCATATCTGGTTTTGGAATGGAGTCCAAACGGAATAAAATCCCAGAAATGATTTTTTTAGAACGAAATAAGACCACGGGCCTGTGGGCCAAGCCAGGAGGGCTCCTAGAAGCCCATAAGCCCCCACTCCGCCACCAGGGGAGGCGGCGGTGGCAGGGATTATGGCCTCCCTGGCCGCACCTAACCTAGATCCTTGGCCTATATATTACCTAAAATACAGCAAAAACTCAGGGGATCCACGAAAATACTTTTCCGGCGCCGCAAGCTTCCGTTTCCGCCAGATCTCATCTGGAGACACTTCTGGTGCCCTGCTGGAGGGGACTTTGGAGTTGGAGGGCTTCTTCATCATCATCGTCGCCCCTCCAATGACTCGTGAGTAGTTCACTTCAGACCTACGGGTCCGTAGTTAGTAGCTAGATGGCTTCTTCTCTCTCTTGGATCTTCAATACAAAGTTCTCCATGATCTTCATGGAGATCTATCTGATGTAATCTTCTTTGGCGGTATGTTTGTCGAGATCCGATGAATTCTGGATTTGTGATCAGATTATCTATGATATATATTTGAGTCTTTGCTGATTTCTTATATGCATGATTTGATATCCTTGGAAGTCTCTCTGAGTCTTGGGTTTTGTTTGGCCAACTAGATCTATCATTCTTGCAATGCGAGAAGTGCTTAGTTTTGGGTTCTACCATGTGGTGACCTTTCCAAGTGACAGTAGGGCAGCAAGGCACACATTAAGTAGTTGCCATCAAGGGTAACAAGATGGGCTCTGTCGTTGATATGAGATTATCCATCTACATCATGTCATCTTGCTTAAGGCGTTACTCTGTTCTTTTGGACTTAATACACTAGATGCATGCTGGATAGCGGTCGACGTGTGGAGTAATAGTAGTAGATGCAGACAGTATCGATCTACTTGTTTTGGACGTGATGCCTATAGATATAATCATTGCCAGAGATATCGTCACGACTTTGCGCGGTTCTATCAATTGCTCGACAGTAATTTGTTCACCCACCGTCTACTTGCTTTCATGAGAGAAGCCACTAGTAAACACTACGGCCCCCGGGTCTATTCACATCTATCGTTTACACCTCCGCTTTTACTTTGCTTTGTCACTTTGTTGCTTTCAGTTCTCAGTTGGTGATCAATCTATAAGGGATTGACAACCCCTTCATAGCATTGGGAGCAGGTTTTTGTGTTTGTGCAGGATATTGTGATACCCCTCCAATGGATTGATACCTTGGTTCTCAAACTGAGGGAAATACTTACCACCGCTGTGCTACATCACCCTTTCCGCTTCGAGGGAACACCAACGCAAGGCTCCATAGCCGTAGCAGAAGGATTCCTGGTGCCGTCGACATGACTATTCCTGTCGCCGTTGCCGGGGAAGCACAGCTGGCATCAGAAGTATTTCTGGCGCCGTTGCTGGGGAGAATCAAGACAAGAACAGTCTCCCGTCAGCACGTGTTTCTGGCGCCATTGGAAGGTATTTTGTTGCAGTAGCAGAAGTATTTCTGGCGCCGTTGCCGGGGAGGAGAGATCAAGATCTATCCAAGTAGGTCTCACAAACTCATCTCCTGCATTTACTTTTTTGCCAGTTGCCTCTCATTTTCCTGTCCCCCACTTCACATTTGCCGTTTTCATTTGGCTTTCTCCTTTGCCGTTTTCTTTTGCCCTTGCCGTTTTCCTTTGCCGGTTTTCTTGCTTGCTTGTGTGCTTGTTTGTTTATTCAAGTCATCATGGCTGAAAACACTAAACTTTGCGACTTCTCGAGCACTAATAATAATGATTTTATTAGTACTCCGATTGCTCCCACCACTAGTGCGGAATCATATGAAATCAACGCAGCCTTGCTGAATCTTGTTATGAAAGAGCAATTCTCTGGCCTTCCTAGTGAAGATTCTGCATCCCATCTCAATACCTTCATTGAGTTTTGTGATATGCAAAAGAAAAGAGATGTGGATAATGACGTGATTAAGTTGAAACTTTTTCCTTTCTCGTTGCGAGATCGTGCAAAAACCTTGTTTTCATCTTTGCCTAAAAATAGTATCGATTCTTGGGACAAGTGCAAAGATGCTTACATATCCAAGTATTTTCCGCCGGCTAAGATCATCTCCTTACGTAACGATATCATGAATTTCAAGCAACTTGATCATGAACACGTTGCACAATCTTGGGAGAGGATGAATCTTATGATTAGAAATTGTCCCGCTCATGGCTTGAGTTTGTGGATGATTATACAAATCTTTTACGCTGGCTTGAATTTCGCTTCTCGCAATATCTTGGACTCGGCCTTAGGTGGAACATTCATGGAAATCACGTTAGGAGACGCTACAAAACTCCTAGATAATATCATGACCAACTACTCTCAGTGGCACACTGAAAGGTCGCCTGCTAGCAAAAAGGTGCACGCTATAGAAGAGATTAACTCGCTTAGTGCTAAGATGGACGAGTTGATGAATTTGGTTGCTAGTAGAAACGCTACCGTAGATCCTAATGACATGCCACTATCTTCTTTAATTGAGAGTAGAAACGCTAGTTTGGACGTGAATTGTGTTGGTAGGAACAATTTTGGCAATAACAATGCTTTTAGAGGAAACTATGTTCCTAGGCCTTTTCCTAGTAACTCCTCTAACAATTATGGCAATTCCTACAACAACACCTATGGAAATCACAACAAATTACCCTCTGATTTAGAGAGTAATATCAAAGAGTTCATTAACTCTCAAAATATTTTCAATGCATCCATAGAGGAAAAACTACTCAAAATAGACGATTTGGCTTAGAGCGTTGATACGATGTCTTGTGATATTGATGCTTTGAAAGTTAGATGCGCTCCTCCTAAGGTCAACTTGGAAGAAACTTTGAAAGCTATGCGTATCTCCATGAATTAGAGCAAAGAAAGAACCGCCCAAATTCGCGCTAGACATGAATGGTTTAAAAGGGTGCGTTCTAGTGATGCAAATAACGAAGATCTTAAAGTGCTTGGTGTGTCTCCTCTTGAATCTTTGTTTTCGCGTGTCAAACCTATTTATGGAGAGGCTGGATATGAATCCACTTTGGTTGAAAAATGCCCCAATGATTCGGAGTCCACCTATCTTGATGATAAAGGTGTGGAGAGTGGAGTAGAAGAAGTCAAAATTTTGGGTAGTAATGAAACTCCCACTTTGGATTTCAAGGAATTCAATTATGATAATTGCTCCTTGTTTGAATGCATTTATTTGATGCAATCCATTGCAAACTCTCCACACGCTTATAGCCAAAGCAAAGCCTTTCCCGTGCATATCGTAGATGCTATGATGAAATCTCTTGAAGAGAAGCTCGAACTAGAAGTCTCTATACCTAGAAAACTTCATGATGAGTGGGAACCTACTATCAAAATCAAGAACAAAAACTATGATTGCAATGCTTTGTGTGATTTGGGTGCTAGTGTTTCCGCGATTCCAAAGTCTTTATGTGGTATTCTTCGTTTTCATGAGATTGAAGAGTGTTCTCTTAATTTGCATCTTGCGGATTCTACTGTCAAGAAACCCATGGGAAGGATCGATGATGTTCTTATTGTTGCAAATAAGAACTATGTACCCGTGGATTTCATTGTGCTTGACATAGATTGCAATCCTTCATGTCCCATTATTCTTGGTAGACCTTTCCTAAGGACTATTGGTGCTATCATCGATATGAAGGAAGGGAATATTCGATTTCAATTTACTTTGAAGAAGGGCATGGAGCACTTTCCTAGAAAGAAAGAAAGATTGCCTTATGAATCTATGATGAGGGCTACTTATGGTTTGAGCACCAAAGATGACTATACGTGATTCCATCACTTTTGCCTAGCTAAGGGCGTTAAACAAAAGCGCTTGTTGGGAGGCAACCCAACGAATCTATCATTTTTCTTTCTGTTTTGTGTTTTCCACACTTTCATAATTCCGTTATGATTGTGTTTTTTGTGTTTCCTTTTGCGTTTGTGCCAACCAAAACCGTTATAATTAGTCTTGGGGATGATCGTTTGGTCATGCTGGAAAAGACAGAAACTTTTTGCTCACGAAAAAAATTTCGTTTTGTTTCTGTAAGAGCTTTTGAGATGCTTCTTTTTGCTGCTGATTTCTACACAAATTCTTCGGACTGTCGTAGTTGTTCAGAATTTTTGAAGTACCACAGGTATACGAAATATACAGATTTCTACACACTGGTGTGTTGTTAACAGATTCTGTTTTTGTTGTGTTGGTTGCTTATTTTGATGAAACAATGGATAGTATCGGGGGGTATTAGCCATGGAAGATTGAAAATACAGTAACCCAACATCAGAACAAGTAGAATATAAGTTTTCTACAGTACCTAAGGAAGTGGTGGTTTGCTTTCTCATACTAATGTTATCACGAGTTTCTGTTTAAGTTTCGTGTTGTGAAGTTTTCAAGTTTTGGGTGAAGTTCTTATGGACAAAGAGATAAAGAATGGCAAGAGCTCAAGCTTGGGGATGCCCAAGGCAACCCAAGAGATTCAAGGATGTCGTAAAAGCCTAAGCTTGCGTATGCCCCGGGAAGGCATCCCCTCTCTCGTCTTCAATCCATCGGTAACGTTACTTGGGGCTATATTTTTATTCACCACATGTTATTTGTTTTTGCTTGGAGCGTCTTGTATCGTAGGAGTCTTTTTTTTTGTTGAGTCACAATCATCCTTGATGCACACCTAGAGAGAGAGACATGCACTCACCGTGATTTTGTCGAGCTTCACTTATATCCTTTGGTAGACAATTCAGCTCACATGTGCTTCACTTATATCTTTTGAGCTAGATACTTTTGCTCTATGTGCTTCACTTATATCTTTTGGAGCATAGCGGTTCCTGGCTTGGTAGTTGATCTATGCTTTGATAGTAGTCTCAAAAGGGGTAGTTATCCAAAGGGATATGAAAACTTCCACCTTCATGTGCATTGAATAGTTAGAGAACTTTGATTCATCTCAATTAGTTTTGAGTTGTGGTTATGGTAATATTGAAGTTATGCTAGTAAGGTGTTGTGGATCTAGAAATACTTGATTTGAAGTTAGTGATTCCCGTAGCATGCACGTATGGTGAACCGCTATGTGATGAAATCTGAGCATGATTAGTCTATTGATTGTCATCGTTTGCGTGGCGGTCGGGATCGCGCGATGGTTTATACCTACCAACCCTTCCCCTAGGAGTATGCGTTGAATGCTTTTTTCGATTACTAATAAAACTTTTCCAACAAGTATGTGAGTTCATCAAGACTAATGTTGAGTCCATGGTTTAGATGCACTTTCACCTTCCACCATCACTATCTTCTTAGTGCCGTGCAACTTTCGCCGGTGCATAAAAACCCACCATTAGCCTCCCTCAAAACAGCCACCATACCTACCTACTATGGCTTTTTCAAAGTCATTCCGAGATATTTCGCCATGCAACTACCACCATGACATGTGCCACCATGTCTACATTGCCATTGCATGATCGTAAGATAGCTAGCATGATGTTTCCATTAATGTTTATGCCATGCTAGATCATTGCCACGGTACACTACCGAAGGCATTCCATATAGAGTCATTGTTGCTGTAAGTTTTGAGTTGAAAATGTGATGATCATCATTAATGGAGCATTGTCCCATGTGAGGAAATAAAAGAGGCCAAAGAATCCCACCACAATAAAAAAAGGAAAAAAGAGGCCAAAGAGCCCACCAAAAAAAGAGGGAAAAAGAGCGAAGTGACAATGTTACCACCAAAAAAAGAGGGAAAAAGATCTTCATGATTGAGAGTCTCTCGTTTTGTCACCACCATATAGCTAGTGGGAAATCTTCATTATATAACTTGGCTTCTATATTCCAATGATAGGCTTCCTCAAAATTGCCTTAGGTCTTCGTGAGCAAGCAAGTTGGATGCACACCCACTAGTTTTCTTTAAGAGCTTTCACATACTCTTAGCTCTAGTGCATCATTTGTATGGCAATCCCTACTCATTCACATTGATATCTATTGATGAGCATCTCCACAGCTCATTGATATGCCTAGTTAATGTGACTATCTTCTCCTTTTTTGTCTTGCAACCTCCACCACAATCCACACCATCTATAGTGCTATAACCATGGCTCACGCTCATGTATTGCGTGAGAGTTGAAAAGGTTTGAGAAAGTAAAGGTGTGAAACAATTACTTGGCCAATACCGGGGTTGTGCATGATTTAAATTCATTGTGCAATGATGATAGAGCATAGCCAAACTATATGCTTTTGTAGGGATAACTTTCATTTGGCCTTGTTATTTTGGAAGTTCATGATTACCTTGCTAGTTTTCTTGAATTATTATTGTTTCCACGTCAATAGCAAACTATTGTTTTGAATCTAATGGATCTGAACATTCATGTCACATAAGATGAGTTACAAAGGACATCTATGCTAGGTAGCATGAAAGCATCAAAAATTCATTCTTTATCACTTCCCTACTCGAGGACGAGCATGAGTTAAGCTTGGGGATGCTTGATACGTGTCAAACGTATCTCTAATTTTTGATGGTTTCATGTTGTTATCTTGTCATCTTTGGATGTTTCATGTACTTTTTATATCTTTTTTGGGACTAACTTATTGATTTAGTGCCAAGTGCCAGTTCCTGTTTTTTCTGTGTTTTTTGCTCTTTTCAGATCAAATTTTGGAACGGAGTCCAAATGGAATAAAATCCCCGAAATGATTTTTTCCGAACGAAAGAAGATCAGGGGGCCTGTGGGCCAAGCCAGGAGGGCTCCTGGGAGCCCACAAGCCCCCACTCCGCCACCAGGGGGAGGCGGCGGTGGCAGGGCTTCTGGCCTCCCTGGCCGCCCCGTGACCTAGATCCTTGGCCTATATATTCCCTAAAATACAGCAAAAAATCAGGGGATCCATGAAAATACTTTTCTGTCGCCGCAAGCTTCCGTTTCCACGAGATCTCATTTGGAGACCCTTCCCGGTGCCCTGCCGGAGGGGACTTTGGAGTTGGAGGGCTTCTTCATCATCATCATCGCCCCTCCAATGACTCGTGAGTAGTTCACTCCAGACCTACGGGTCCATAGTTAGTTGCTAGATGGCTTCTTCTCTCTCTTGGATCTTCAATAAAAAGTTCTCCATGATCTTCATGGAGATCTATCCGATGTAATCTTCTTTGGCGGTGTGTTTGTCGAGATCCGATGAATTCTGGATTTGTGATCAGATTATCTATGATATATATTTGAGTCTTTGCTGATTTCTTATATGCATGATTTGATATCCTTGTAAGTCTCTCCGAGTCTTGGGTTTTGTTTGGCCAACTAGATCTATGATTCTTGCAATGGGAGAAGTGCTTGGTTTTGGGTTCTACCATGTGGTGACCTTTCCCAGTGACAGTAGGGGCAGCAAGGCAACCATTAAGTAGTTGCCATCAAGGGTAAAAAGATGGGCTCTGTCGTTGATATGAGATTGTCCATCTACATCATGTCATCTTGCTTAAGGCGTTACTCTGTTCTTTTGGACTTAATACACTAGATGCATGCTGGATAGCGGTCGACGTGTGGAGTAATAGTAGTAGATGCAGACAATATCGGTCTACTTGTTTTGGACGTGATGCCTATAGATATAATCATTGCCATAGATATCGTCACGACTTTGTGCGGTTCTGTCAATTGCTCGACAGTAATTTGTTCACCCACCGTCTACTTGCTTTCATGAGAGAAGCCACTAGTAAACACTACGGCCCCCGGGTCTATTCACATTTATCGTTTACACCTCCGCTTTTACTTTGCTTTGTTACTCTGTTGCTTTCAGCTCTCACTTGGCGAACAATCTATAAGGGATTGACAACCCTTCATAGCGTTGGGAGCAGGTTTTTGTGTTTGTGCAGGATCTTGTTATACTCCTCCACTGGATTGATATCTTGGTTCTAAAACTAAGGGAAATACTTACCACCGCTGTGCTACATCACCCTTTCCGTTTCGAGGGAACACCAACGCAAGGCTCCATAGCCGTAGCAGAAGGATTCCTGGTATCGTCGACACGACTATTCCTGTCGCCGTTGCCGTGGAAGCATAGCTGACATCAGAAGTATTTCTGGCGCCGTTGCTGGGGAGAATGAAGACAAGAACAGTCTCCTGTCAGCACGTGTTTCTGGCGCCATTGGAAGGTCTTTTGTTGCTGTAGCATTTATCAACTCACAAAAGATTTTCAATGCGTCCACAGAGGAAAAACTACTCAAAATTGACGATTTGGCTAGGAGCGTTGATAGAATGTCTAGTGATATTGATGCTTTGAAAGTTAGATGTGCTCCTCCCAGGATTAATATGGATGAAACTTTGAAAGCTATGCGTGTTTCCATAAGTGAGAGCAAAGAAAGAACCGCCCAAATTCATGCTAGACATGAATGGCTTAAAAGGGTGTGTTCTCGTGATAAGAATCACGAAGATCTTAAAGTGCTTGGTGTGACTCCCATTGAATCTTTGTTTTCTTGTGTCAAACCTAATGATGATGGGGCTGGATATGAATCCACTTTGGTTGAAAAACGCCCCAATGATTCCGAGTCGATCTATCTTGATGCTAAAAGCATTGAAAGTGGAGTAGAAGATATTAAAACCTTGAGTAGTAATGAAATTACTACTTTCGATTTCAAGGAATTCAATTATTATAGTTGCTCCTTGATTGAATGCATTTCCTTGATCCAATCCATGCTAAACTCTCGACACGCTTATAGCCAAAACAAGGCCTTTACCGATCGTATCGTCGAAGCTATGATAAAATCTCTTGAAGAGAAACTTGAATTGGAAGTTTATATCCCTAGAAAGATTCATGATGAGTGGGAGCCTACTATCAAAATAAAAATCAAAAACTATGAATGCAATGCTTTGTGTGATTTGGGTGCTAGTGTTTTCACGATTCCAAAGTCTTTATGTGATGTTCTCGGTTTTAATGAGATTGAGTAGTGTTCTCTTAATTTGCATCTTGCGGATTCTACTGTCAAGAAACCCATGGGAGGGATCAATGATGTACTTATTATTGCAAATAGGAACTAGGTACCCGTGGATTTCATTGTGCTTGACATTGATTGCAATCCTACATGCCCTATCATTCTTGGTAGACCTTTCCTAAGGACTATCGGTGCTATCATCGATATGAAGGAAGGGAATATTAGATTTTAATTTCCTTTAAAGAAGGGCATGGGGCATTTTCCTAGAAAGAAAATAAGATTGCCTTATGAATCCATGATGAGGGCTACTTATGGTTTGAGCACCAAGGACGACGATACGTGATTCTATCGCTTTATGCCTAGCTAAGGGCGTTAAACAATAGCGCTTGTTGGGAGGCAACCCAATGAATTTATCTTAATTTTTCTGTTTTTTTGCGTCCACACTATCATAATTCTAGTACGATTGTGTCTTCTGTGTTTCTTTTTGTGTTTGAGCCAAGCAAAACCTTTATGACTAGTCTTGGTTATGGTTGTTTGATCCTGCTGGAAAAAGACAGAAACTTTTCGCTCATGAGATTATTTTTCATTTTTATTCAGAAAGAGATTTTGAGTTGATTCTTTTTGCTGCTGGTGGATATGCCTTTTGCCCAGGCAGTCGGAATGTTTCAGAATTGTTGAGATAACAGAAGTATACGAAGTATACATATTGCTACAGACTAGTCTGTTTTTGACAGATTCTGTTTTTGTTGAGTTGGTTGCTTGTTTTGATGAAACTATGGATAGTATAGGGGGGTACTAGACATGGAAAAGTGAGAATAAAGTAAACTAACACCAATATAAATAGAAATCAAGATTGCTACCGTACCTAAAGAGGTGGTAGTTTGTTTTCTTGTGCTAATGATATTACGAGTTTCTGTTTAAGTTTTGTGTTGTGAAGTCTTCAAGTTTTGGGTGATGTTCTCATGGACAAAAGGATAAAGAGTGGAAAGAGCTCAAGCTTGGGGATGCCCAAGGCACCCCAAGCCAAATTCAAGGACACCAAAAAGCCTAATCTTGGGGATGCCCCGGGAAGGCATCCCCTCTTTCGTCTTCAATCCATCGGTAACATTACTTGGAGCTATATTTTTATTCACCACATGATATGTGTTTTGCTTGGAGTGTATTGTATCATAGGAGTCTTTTCTTTTTGTTGTGTCACAATCATCCTTGCTGCACACCTTTGGAGAGAGACATGCACTCATCGTAATTTTGCTAGAATGCTCATTGTGCTTCACTTATATCTTTTGAGCTAGATAATTTTTCTCTTTGTGCTTCACTTAGATCTTTTAGAGCACGGCGGTGCGTGACTTGGTAGTTGGCTTGTGCTATGAAAGTAGTACCAAAGGTGATAGGTGCCCAAAGAGGATACAAAAACTTCCATCTTCATGTGCATTGAGTAGAAAGAGAAGTTTGTTTCCTCTCAATTAGTTTTGAGACGTGGATTAGGTAATATTAAGAGTTATGTTAGTAGGGTGTTGTGAATCTAGAAATACTTGTGTTAAAGTTAGTTATTCCCGTAACATGCATGTTTGGTGAACCGCTATGTTAGGAAGTTGGAGCATAATTGATCTATTGATTGTCATCATTTGTGTTGAGGTCGGGATCGCGCGATGGTTAACACCTACCAGCCCTTCCCCTAGGAGTATGCGTTTAGCACTTTGTTTCGATTACTAATAAAAACTTTCGCAACAAGTATGTGAGTTCTTCATGACTAATGTGAGTCCATGGTATAAATGCACTTTCACCTTCCACCATTTCTAGCCTCTCTAGTGCCGCGCAATTAACACCGGTGCACAAACCCACCAGATGCCTTACTCAAAACAGCCACCATACCTACCTACTATGGCATTTTCATAGCCATTCCGAGATATATTGCCATGCAACTCCCACAGTTCCATCTCATGACTTGTGCCGTCACTCTCATATTGCCATTGCATGATCATAAGATAGCTAGCGAGATGTTTCAATATCATACGCCAAGCTAGATTGTTGCACATCCTGGTACACTGCCGGAGGCATTTCCTATAGAGTCGTCATCGTTCTAAGCTTTGAGATGTGAGTAAATAAAAGTGTGATGATCATCATTATTATAGCATTGTCCCATGTGAGGAATAACAAAAAGAGGCCAAAGACCCCAAATAAAAAAAGAGAGCCCAAAGATCCCAAATAAAAAAAATAAAAAAAAGAGAGAAAAAGAGAGAAGGGACAATGCTACTATCTTTTTCCACACTTGTGCTTCATAATAGCACCATGTTCTTCATGATTGAGAGCTCCTTGCTTTGTCACCACCATATACTAGTGGGAACTTTATTATATAACTTGGCTTGTATATTCTAATGATGGGCTTCCTCAAATTGCCCTAGGTCTTCGTGAGCAAGCAAGTTGGATGCACACCCACTAGTTCTCCTTTTGAGATTTCACATACTTAGAGCTCTCATGCATCCTTTGTATGGAAATCCCTACTCATTCACATTGATATCCATTAATGGGAATGTCCATAACCCTTTGATACGCCGAGTCAATGTGACCATCTCCTCCTTTTTTTGTCTCACAACCACCACCACACTCTATTCCACCTATAGTGCTATATCCATGGCTCACGCTCATGTATTGCGTGATAGTTGAAAAAGGTTTGAGAAAGTAAGAGTGCGAAAACAATTACTTGGCCAATACCGGGGTTGTGCATGATTTACATTAGTTGTGTGAGGATGATGGAGCATAGCCAGACTATATGATTTTGTAGGGATAACTTTCTTTGTCCTTGCTATTTCGAAAGTTCATGATTACCTTCCTAGTTTGCTTTGAAGTATTATTGTTTTCATGTCAATAATAAACTATTGTTTTGAATTTTACGGATCTGAACATTCATGTCACATGAAAGAAGTTACAAAGGACAATTATGCTAGGTAGCATTCCACATAAAAAATCCAGTCTTTATCACTTCCCTACTCGAGGACGAGCAGGAGTTAAGCTTGGGGATGCTTGATACGTCTCCAACGTATCTATAATTTTTGATGGTTTCACGCTATTATCTTGTCAAACTTTGGATATTTTGTATGCCTTTTATACGTTTTTTGGGACTAACTTATTAACTCGGTGCCAAGAGCGAGTTCCTTTTTTCCGTGTTTTTGACCCTTTTCAAAGGAGGATTTAAAATGGTGTCCAAACGGAATAAAACTTCCGAAAAGATTTTTTTTCGGAACAGAAGATACGCGTCAAGCTTGAGAACCAAGGCAGGGCCAGCAGGGGACCCCACAAGCCCCCTAGGCGCGGCCAGGGGGCCCACGCCTACCAGGCTTGTGGGCTCACTCACCTCCCCTGCCCTAGCTCCTTCGCCTATATATTCCCTAAAATCTCAAAAAAATCAGGAGATCCACGAAAATACATTTCCACCGCCGCAAGCTTCTGTCTCTGCAAGATCCCATCTGGGGCACGTTCTGGTGCCCTGCCGGATGGGAAATTCTGATACGGAGGGCTTCTTCATCAACACCATGACCTCTCCGATGATGCGTGAGTAGTTCACCATAGACCTGCGGGTCCATAGGAAGTAGCTAGATGGCTTCTTCTCTCTCTTGGATCTTCAATACAAAATTCTCCATGATCTTCATGAAGATCTATCTGATGTAATCTTATTTGCAGTGTGTTTTTCGAGATCCGATGAATTGTGGATTTATGATCAGATTATCTATGAATCTTATTTGAGTTTCTTCTGATCTCTCTTATGCATGATTTCATATCCTTGTAATTCTTTTCGAGTTGTGGGTTTTTTTGGCCAACTTGATCTATGATTCTTGCAATGGGAGAAGTGCTTGGTTTTGGGTTCATACCGTGCGGTGACCTCACCAAGTGACAGAAGGGGTAGCGAGGCACGTATCGTGTTGTTGCCATCAAGGGTAAAAAGATGGGGTTTTCATCATTGGTTTGAGTTTACCCCTCTACATCATGTCATCTTGCTTAAGGTGTTACTCTGTTCGTCATGAACTCAATACATAAGATGCATGCTGGATAGCGGTCGATGTGTGGAGTAATAGTAGTAGATGCAGAAAGTATTGGTCTACTTGTCTCGGACATGATGCCTATATGTATGATCATTGCCTTAGATATCGTCATGACTTTGCGCGGTTCTATCAATTGCTCGACAATAATTTGTTCACCCACCGTAATATTTGCTATTTTGAGAGAAGCCTCTAGCGAACACTATGGCCCCCGGGTCTACTTCACAGCATATTTTCAGCCGTACTCTTCTACTTCGTTGCACTTTCCGCCTTCAGATCTCACTTTGCAATCAATCTTGAAGGGATTGACAACCCCTTTATAGCGTTGGGTGCAAGCTCTTTTGTGTTTGCGCAGGTACTCTGGACTTTGACGAGATTCTCCTACTGGATTGATATATTGGTTCTCAAACTGAGGGAAATACTTACTGCTCCTGTGTTGCATCACCCTTTCCTCTTCAAGGGAAAAACCAATGCAAGCCAAGTCTCCGTCAACGTGCCAATTTCTGGCGCTGTTTTTTGAGAAGTAGCAGCCGGCCTCCGTAGGCCGCCAGGGTGGCAAGGGGATCCCACTTGGATCCTGCCACATCTTCAAGGGCCGCAGCCAGCGGCAGTCCCGTCGACAGTGGCGGGAGAGGTTCGAGAGGCAGAGGACGCCGGGGACGTGACCGGGGGAGGCGGAGTGCTACTCCAACGTCTCCGCCTTCTCGTGGGCTTGTTCCGGCGGGAACTCACGTCGAAAGGACCCCATTGGATTTCCTTGTCCAATTGTGAGGACGCATCAGGACCCGGCGAGAGCTCCCCCGTGCCTTTGCGAGTGCGATGGGAGAGGAGAAACCCCCGAGGCTATGGCTACGGGAACATAGGTGCGGCAATGGTGTCGCACCAGTGGCCATAGAGCATCCGGGGCCCCGGCTCCTCTTCCTTGGCCGTGGATGGAAGAGCTTCCCTCGTGCCCACAATCTCTGGGATGGGCACGTTCTCTGCTTCATTATGACGGCGGACAACCTGCTCTCCGTCAAGCTATATGGGAGCTCAGGTGCGCGTCTCGGCTGCTGCGAAGAGAGCTCGAGCGGGACTGACAGCCCTTCCTCGTGTGGGGGTGACGACGAAGGGTCGGATGGCAGCAACAGTGGGGACGGGTCAGATCCTCGGCAGGTTAATCCTGCGTATGAGGATCTCACCTCGGACTAACCGTCGGTCGCACCATCACCATCAACCCGCGGCCCACTTCGTCTCGACCCGAGACCCGCGCGTCGAAAGAACCGACATTGCCTCATCTTCTCGGCAGCTTCTGGAGTTCGGCTCCGTCTTCCCTCCTGGCCTCATTCTCCTCTGCGCAATGCTGGTCCAGGAAGAACCAGTGTGGGTTGCGCAGCGGGCCCTGCCACTTTTTGTCTTCTTGAACTTCACTTCCTCCGCATAGGTTGTTCCTCGTCAAAATACAGAGTCTTTAGGTTAGGACAACAATGCTTTGTAAGTGGTATTAAATGTATCCAGACAAATGAATGAATAGATGCATCCTTTATTCGACTCTCATTTTGTATGATTATTCCTTTGCACTTCACGGATGCTTGCCGGCTTGACTTATCCTGCCGCGAGTACTTAGAGGAGCAGATCCTCAGAGAACTCGACAGAGGAGGTCGTTATCGGCAAGACTCCTTGCCACACTCAGTGCAACCATGTAAATCATCGAGCACGGCTCGAGGCGAAATAAGGTTCTACGTAGCCATCCGAAATGTTGAACGAGTTCGAAATGAGATGAGGGCGCTCTTTGGCCGCTCAAGTCGTTGAACAGGCTCAAAACGAAGTCAGAGTGCACTAATCCTAGAAAGGTCCATCTGCGCGCGGGATCCTCATACAAAAGTCGATGCTTCAAAATGATGCAACTAATATACCAAGAGTCCCGCAAGAAGTTTGCCTCTGTACTTATCTGGCGCATCGTGGCATTCCTAGCCACAGCGTCTGAAGGTGTTGTTGGCGAGGAATATCCGTACCTCCGGCAAGCTGATGTTGCCTCTAGCGGCCTCCTTGCCGACGAGGTTTTTGCCGGTGGCCTTTGGCCACTCTGAAGGAAAGAGGCACCCCGAGGTGTATCACTTTCTCATCTCTTTTACAAGAGATTTGCTGGCGGAGCCCCCGAGCGTATCTTTATCGTGTCACAGCGTTCCAAGGAGAAATGCAAGCCAGAGGGCGCGTAAAGGGGTGGTTCGTGGGCTTCAGACGCTACCTCAACGACCATGCAACACTCCGGAGATGTGCGACGGTCGGAGTAAGCGTCGGAGGCCTGGCCGAAGCCCCTTGTCATGCCCTCGACAGCAGCGCGACGTTCCAAGGAGATGTGTTGGCCGAGCGATGTAGAGACGGGGCATCCGCTCCTTCTACCCACTCTTGCATAGCACCTACGGAGGCGCTATGATCTCTTGCGTGGGCAGAGCAGCCACTGCCTCCTCCCACTCAGGGAATATGTTGCGGCGAACTGAGATCCGTGGAGCCGACGGGCGGCTCGTCGGATCGGGATGGCGCTGATGCTGGCCTGCTTCAGCGATCCCCTACCTCGCGTGCCAAAGATGTCGGTGAAGGATCGACACCTATGGGGGCCTCAAGGGTCCCGTTTTGCTGGTTTGGCAGGGAGAGGGATCGCGGCAAGAGAAGAACCAACAGTAACGGTATGGCAAGGCCGTTTTTACCCACGTTCAGGCCGCGTGGTGCGGAAAACCCTACTCCTGCATGTGTTTAGTTATTCATTTTAGGTTACTATAGATATGTCCCTCTTACAGCCTTTCGATTGGTCAAAAAGCCAAAAGTCCCTACTACTGAGCCTCGGGCCTCCTTTTATAGGTGAAGGGGTCACCACAGTGGCTCAGTGGGTGAACGGTGGTTCACGAGTGGAACATCATCGACCGACACTTACAATGTTACTGTGGTGCATTAAATGCTTGGACAGACTTCCCTGACTTCGACGAGGGGGGGGGGTTGGACATGTACCCGCACGTGGCAACTTCGGGGTATTGCACTGGCGTGTGGGTGGATGCGTGGTCCATGCATCGGCGGTGGTTGTTCATCGGTGGAGGCGTTCATGGGTCGCGAGGGCGCCCTGGGCCCGCACCTCTCCTCGGGCCTTCTCTTCCTCCCGACAAGGGTTACCTTGCCGGGGCTCTTCTTGTTCCTCACGGCAGGGAGGCGATGGCCTGCGGAGGCCTTGTCAATCTTCCTGGCAAGGATGGCTTGCCGGGGCTGAGTTCTTCTTCCCTGGCGGGAGGGTCTTGCCATGGCATTGTCTATCCCCTGACCAGGGAGTTCCTGTCGGGGTCTCTTCTTCTTTCCCCGCAAGCGAGGGCTTGCCGGGAGGGGGGGGGTTGGGCTTGCAATCTATTCTTGGTGGCTTCTGAGTCTTGCTTCCGCCCTAAGCTCCAGCGACGCGCCTTGCCATTGCAGAGGGGCTGCCGGCGTCCGCGCACTAGTCTGGGGCACTGGAGACCCAAGTCTTTAGTGCACCTACACCCTTTGTCAAGAAGTACCAAAAAGTTCAAAGGTCTAGTCTAAGCATCTCCCTGGGCACGATCTCCTCCGGTAGCAGAAGTTGGAGTAGACAAGAGAGCATCGATGAAGGCTTCGGTAGATGTCGCTGGAGCAGGAGTTGGAGGTGTAGACACTAGAGGTGCTGGAGTACGAGCTGACGCTTGAGCTGATGAAGACGATCTATCTTCTAGTACTGGCAGAGATGCTGACCTGGTCTAGGTCGTGAACCGTGTGGTAGTACAAAGAGGTGAATCATCATAATCATCTTCGTCATCTGAGCGTGGAATCTTCACTGAGTCAACTTCATGTTGAAGCTACTCAACAGTGGTGGTCAACCCCGTTACCTTCACATCCATGTCATGGAATTTTGTCTCCACAATCCTCTCTAGGATCTTTTGGTTTAGCAAAATCTCTGAAATATTCTTCTCCATCCCTTGGATGGTGCTGACCAAGAAAGACATATGTTCATTCCTAGTTTTGAGATGGGGTGGTGGAGTTGGAGCATTCCTAGCAGCCTCTATAGCTGCTACCTCCGCAGCCTCTCTAGCTGTAGCTGAGCTGGGATGAGTGTCATCCATCACAACTTCATTATCCTCAAATTCTGGCTGAAGTGGCAAATGAGGATGATCAATCTGATATGCATGCTTGCCAATCTTGGCATTGATGAGCATCTGAATGTATGGTGCATATTCGCAAGATCTCTTCTGGTGTGCAGAAGTTCTCCTGACAGTATCAACAATCAAATCCATGACTTTGAAGCGAGTGTGGGTGTCTAAATGATGTAGCATATTGATGGAATAGCCTCTAATAATTTTGCAATCACCTGATTTGGGCATTAGGGTATGCCTCAAGATAGTGTTGGTAGTGGTTATTTCTGCTTGCAAGAAATAGACAGAGCCAAGCTTGTGAGACTGCAGATAGTAACTAGGCACTGGCTTGTACATATTGGCCATGGAGCTATGATTCTTCTTAGGTTTTGCATACACATCCAAGTCCTCTGCTCGTGACATTGGAACACCAATGATAGTATCCCATTCTTCAACTGTGGCTTCATATCTATGAGCATCAGTCATCGAGACAATTGTGCCATCTACATAGCAATGAACTATTGCGTACAATTGCATAATCATCTCATCATTCCATGTGGTCATCTCTCTGCCAACAAACTCTTCAATGTCAACAAGATTGAAGTTTTCTCTCACACGGGGAAAGAAATCTTCATTGGCTTTGATGTATTTCCAGTCAACATATCTCATGTCACTGACTGCTAGACTCTTGTCAAATAGAACTGTCTATAGAAGTCTTGTTGTTCCCTTGTGTGAAACCGGGGAACAACAGTAGTTCTTCTCCTCACAGCATAGGGATCAATAGCTCTCCACTTCCTCAACCCTGCATCTCTTCTCTTCTTCATGTCTTCAACAATTGGATGAGACTCATGGTGAAGTGGCAAATGAGGTCTTAGCTTCATGAGAATAGGTGCATTCTCATCTTCTTCCTCTGTAACAAAGACTCTGGAAGCACTGCCTTTCTCTTTAGCAGTTGTAGGTATGTCCTTTGTAGTCCTCTTGGGAGCTACATGCTTCTTAGGAGTTGAAGGCTTTGGAGCTGAAGGCTTCATAACATCTGCCATAAGCTTCTTCTTCTTTGGTGGAGGGGCCTCAGCTGGTATTTCTTCTTCCTCTTCCTCAGTAGTAGCAACAGTTTTAGCTGGATCTACATACATGGAGGTTTGTCTTCCAACAACATGAATCACTCTCTTCCTGGCTCTCTTCACACCTGGCTTCTTGGTTCCAGATGATTTAGCACACTCCTTACTTACAGTCTTCCTGACTACTGACTTCTCTTTCTGCTTGTGGGGAGCAGGAATTACAGGAACAAAATCAGAATCTTGTTCATCAAAATTCAGCTTCTTCCTAGACCTGGTGGCTGCCTTGGGCTTGGCATGGGAGCTGGGCGTACCTGGATCAGAAGGGGTCCTCTCAGGACTAGTGCCTGAATTGAACTCAAAATAGGGTTTGTTGAAGTTGTTCCGGCTGTCATCGAAACCTAGCATCTTGCAATCCAAGTAGATAAGTTGACACACAAACTGGATGACCCTCTGAAAAGATATGACAGAGCTTGAAAAGACAACATCACAAAATTGCAGAAGTTTTTAAAAATTTGAACAAAAAAGTCCTTAGTTTTAGCTTTCTGTAGAATAAATTTCGGTAGCACCGAGTCTGAATTTTTGGATTCATCGGGACACATGATCTACTTCACAAAAACCTAGCAATCACTTCGGTGAAACCGAAAGTGACCATTCTATCTCACCGAGACCATTCTTAGGAAACCTGGAAACATGATCGATGGAACTGATTTTTAGCAACTCGGTGGCACCGACATGCATTCTGCGGACGGCTAACCCTAAGTGTTTTTTGTTCCCTGATCTACAGGAACTTTTGGTGGAGTAGGAGGGTTTGCATACGGTGGCTTATAGGCAAAAAATCCTAATACACAAGAATTAGATAAGAGAGGGCAAAAGAACAGCGAAACCATACCCTAACTTGGTGGCGGTCCGACTACGGCGACGACGGTGGTAACAATGTCTGTCGACGGTGAGGATCCCAGCGGCGAAGATGCATGGGAAAGCAAAGGCGACGACCAAGGGGTCCAGGTGCGGCAGTTTGGGGTTGGGGAGCATGATGTTTGAAGATTTGATTTCAAAACATCGGGTCCGCGGTATATGTACCCCTCACTGTCGGTGTCACCGATACTAAAAATTCGGGCCACCGAGTTCCACTAATGTTTGTTGACAGGGAAACTCGGTGAAGCCGAGATTATGGTATCGGTGTTATCTAAATTAAAACCTAGATAAACTTTGAGAATCGGTGGAATCGTGAATTTGGTGTTGGTTACAACGAGATTCACAAAGAGGTTTTGGAAAGCAACCCTTTTTGACACGGAACTCCGAGTGCTCCTCACACACACGGATCGAGGAGTGCTTGTTCAATTTTTGTGATGTATCATGAATAGAACTTTGAGACGATAAAGCATAGATAGCTAGACAAGGGTCCATCCAATTGGCAAAAGGGAAATCAAAAGCCAAATAGCAACAATTGGATGTCCTCGAATGGGAAAAGATATGCATACCAACATCCTCACACAATAAGATGTCAAATGAAATCATGGTGAACATGCACAAACATCCTAGTACGTATCAAGCACTTTGGCGATGCGGAAGTCATCTATATACACGCTCCAATGGAAGAATCTCCGGCGATCTCCGATATTACCAGAGCCCTGTCGAATTTGGACGGGAATGTAGAAGAGTTTAGGTCGAGCGGTCAAGTATCTCGCTCGGACATCCGTTGGAAATCCCACCATTCATCGGCTACGGAATTCTTGTATGGACCACACCTAAAATTTTCAGTCTGATCCGACCGTCTAAACTCCAGGAAACGTCCAATGAGTACGATGAATTTTGGATATGTTTTCTTCGCGAAAACGAATCCGGCTCGAGTTCATCTTTCTCCATGAACGGGGTTTTGGACATCCTTTTTGAACGAATATTTTAAAGGTATTATGTGTTGTTGTAAAACACAAGCCCATAAATTTTGAGCCTTTTCCAAGGCAATCTTCACTATTACGCTGGTGTCAAACCAGTCCGACAACATTGCTCCACGGCTGTCGACATGCACTTGATAGATCATCGCTTTGTCAAGCCAAGGTTAATCTCATTGGATCAAAATCTCGGCAATCCGACCAAGAGTTCGGCATCGCAAGTGCCGAATAATCTCCGGAGAATCTCGTCGCCCACGGGTTGCATGGGTCGGGCACGCCGTTACTTCATCAAGACAGCATTGACTGCGTCACAAATTCCGACCTGCATCGGCACCGTCACGCCGTCGCTTCTTCAAGCAAACGTTTAGCACACCAACCTGCTTTGACACGTCGCTGGCATGGGCGCTCTAGTGCCACCTTACCGAACTACTACATCACCTAGGCCAGATCGGGGGCTTCGCCATCTCTTCATCAACCTGCTCCGTGGACTTCGGCGTCACCGGCCAACTAGCTTCATCATCTTAGCTGGACTGAGGGTTCCGCCTCGCAACATCGGTCACGCCGCATCGCGACTTCATCAAGGCGAGCTCTTTGTTCAGACACCAGCGTTTAGGCTTTTTTTTTGAATATTTTCTTCACTTAAGTTCATTAAGTAGAGGATTTTTATTATTATTTGTGTAAGTGCATCTAGTGCCCCTTAGTGATTTTGATGGTTCGAAGACTTATAGGTTAAGAGACTAATATGTTTGTGAGTGTACGTAGGCTCTATAAGTCGTTGACGAGTTTGAGTTATACGATGAATATCGACCCCTAAAAATGTATGTCTTCGGGTGAAGACATTGGTTTTTTCCTTGAAGACTTTGATCGCGAAGAAATTGCGATGAAATTGATATACCTCATGAAAAGAAAACACTCGGAAGACTTTGAAGCGTGAAGTTTTATTCTTTATGTTTCATTTTATTTACTCCTAAGTCATAGGAATATCGTACTATTAAAGGGGGTCAAGGTAAAACTACGAAATGAATTTCCTCATGATGCTCAACCCAAGCCTAAATCTACCAAAGCCTCAAAGTGAGGAATATGAGAGACACGAGGACTTTCACAGTTGAAAGTTCCTACCGTTGCCGCGCCACGCGCGACCTCACTGATCTTATCCACCCAACGGTCACAATATTTAAGGGCATTTATGTCAAATCATGTCGGAATGCTCCCAGGCTATAAATAGCCGAGCCCCACAACCACTAGCTGGTTGGCTGCTCCAAGAGAAACTGACACTTGTCATTTAGAGCAACCCAAATTCCTCAAAGTCATCGAGAGAAAATCATCAAGTGAGGAAATACCACAAACACCAAACCCCAAACCAAAAACCAAGTGATTGAGCATCACTGAAGAAGTTGTTCTTGTGTGGAACTGAAGCCTGTTACCTTTGAGGAATGTGCATCCTCCATGGTTACGCGTCGTGGTCTAGAGCATCCAGCGGTCAATTGTGGATCGCCAAGTGACCGAGTTTGTGAAGGTTTGGAAGTCTTCCCTGAAGACTTACCACCAGTGTTGGGCGAGGACTGTATGTCCTTAGCTCAAGGAGAGTACGGTAGGGACTGTGTGTCCCCGAACTGTGTGTCCTTTTGGTTTCAATACCAAGCCGCTCCGAACCAGACGTACAACAGTCACAACAGTTGGAACTGGGTCATCAACAACTGTCTCCATCGAGCTACGGGTTCTATTTCTTCAACTCTTTCATTTCCTCAAATTGTATGTTGAAGACTTTCATCTATGATGTTTGATGAATTTGTCTAAAGACTTTCTCTGAATTTCCTCAACCTCAAATTCTTCACTTGAGTTAATATTCACCTGTGTACACTCTACTTGCAGACTGTGCAAACCGAATCTCATAAACTTCATCGAGTACTTTGTTGTAGTCGTTTTGCACTCCTGATCCTGCGCTATTTTCGCTGCACTTAATTCATCATTGAGGACTTTCCTCACAGGGAATTTCCTCAGTGATGAAATTTTAAAAATTGCCTATTCACCCCCCTCTAGTCGATATAACGCACTTTCAATTGGTATTAGAGCAAGGTACTCCCTTGTTCTGTGTGATTTTGGTTTAACCACCTGGATTTTTAGTTATGTCGACCGCAGGTATGATCAAGGTTACTGCAGGATGTCCTACCTTCGAAGGACAGTACTTTCCCTAATGGAAGACCAAGATGCAGATGCATCTTCAGGCTATTGACAATGATCTCTGGTATACTGTGGAAAATGGTATTCCCTCCATCGCTCCTAGTGTCTTTGTTGCTGATGTGAAGAAGTTCAAGCAACTTGACTCACAAGCGAAGAATATCATTTGTGGCCATCTGAGCAAAGGTCAGTATGGCAGAGTGAGTGCTTTGGGCACAACTAAGCTTATCTGGGATAGGTTGTCCAAAGTCAACGAGGGAGTCTCAACAGAGCGTGACTCTCGTGTTGATGTTCTTCGCAATCTCTTCAATCGCTTCAAGAGGCTTGACAATGAAAGCTGCCAAGATACCTTTGATCGCCTCACTGGCATCTCAAATGAACCGCAAGCATTGGGAGCTAGAGACATCACTGACCATGAAGTTGTGAAGAAACTGCTAAGATCTCTTGATCCATCGTTTGACACACTAGTTCTGATGATTCTAGAACGCAGAGACTACAAAATGCTTGATCATGCTGATATACTCGAGAGACTCAATACTCATGAATTCCAATAAGAAGAAAAGAGATATCTGTATGGACCAAGCTACTCAAGTCCTCGTGTGCTAAAGGCTAAGGCTATTTCCTCATCTGAAGTAGAAGACTTAGATTGCAGCATTGGTGACCCTGAAGAACTGGGACAGGAACTTGCTATGCTCGTGAGGGAATTTCCGGAAGTTCACAAAGCATGGCTAGTTCGGTAAATCTTCAAGAAGAGATATGAGGAAATCAGAATCTTCATCTGAGGATTACAAGAAAAGAACCTGCCACAAATGCAAGAAATCTGGTCACTACATTGCTAACTGTCCTCGCTGGGTGAAGGAATCTAGGAAGAAGAAATACAAGGATGAAAGTTCTGATGACTCAAAGAAAAAGAAGAAATCTTCAAAGTCCTCATCCTCAAAGTCCTCATCGCACAACAAGACTAGTTTCAAAAATGCTCGGGGATTCATTGGCAAGGAAATGGATTTTGAAGATGAATATGAGGAATGTGATGAATAGGAAGGTTCTGAAGAGGATTCAGAGTCTGGTGTGGCAAGTCTTGCACTGGCTACCACATTCGTCAGCAAGTCAATCTTCAACCTTGTAGAAAATGACAATGCTATCTACACTGATGAAAATATTGATGGCTTTGCTCGAACTTATTGCTTCATGGCAACAGGGTCAAAGGTACCAAACCATACTTCCTCCTCTGATTCTAGTGACTGTGAACCTGATATTATCAAAAACCCAGTTACTTAAACTTGCCAACATTGCCACTAAGCAACAAAGTGCCATTGAAAAGCTACAAAAACTGCTAGACACAAGCGATGATCTGTTGAATGATGGAATGAATCGTACTCAAGTCCTCACTGAAGATGTGAAAAGTCTTCAGTCTAGATTTGATAGTATTCAAGATCGTTATGGCACACTCTTGGATGATCATGAGAAACTTTCCTATGAATTTATTCAAAGGAACCTTGATCTTGAGAAGTTAAGAATGTCCCATGATGATCTTCGAATGGAACATGATTCATTGCTTTCTCAATAGATCAGTACCGCTCAGGTTGAATTCATTCCACCATGTTTCAAATGCATCAAGCGTGAAACTGCTAATTCTTCACCACAAACATCAAATTCTCCTATTACTACAAATTCTTCAACTGTCCCTGTGGTATCAAATTATTCACTTGGAGAAACCACAAATGCTACTGATGAAAATGCAGGTTTGAAGGAATTGTATGTGATAGGCATATACAAAAGTCTCAAAGGGCATCAAACCCTTTGCGATGTGCTCAAAAAGAAGATTCTGAACAGGAACCCGAGGAAACAAGGAATTGCCTTCGAGAGGAAATTGAATGTTGATGGATCATACTGGAAACCTGAGTAGTACCCCAAAACCTCATGGGTTGCTGCTAAAGGTCCTCCCGTCGATCCATCCACTCTAACAGGCTTTGCATGTGAATTGTCCTATTCCTCAGATGAGTCATTTGGCTCCAATTCTAAACTGTTCAAAAATCAATCTAGTGAAGTATTTGCTCGATATGTTGGAACTAATTGCAGGAATGGACCACCCCTGAGGAAAATCTGGGCCCCAAAAAGTTGCTTGGAAAATCTTCAAGTGAATGTCCTCATGACACCACGTGTGAAGAACCAGAAACCCAGATCAATTTTCTCAGGTGGACCAAAGTCTTCATGAGGATCGAAATCCTCAAATGGTCAATACTATGCTCATACTCGTGCTAATTCTTGTGATATGCAGGGAAATCACAGGGGGCATGAATATGAGCGATATTCCTCAAATCATTATGTTCATAAGTCCTCAAAGAATTTCTCTGCCTATTTATTTGAGTACTCTAACCCCCCCTACTGTGAAAAGAAGTGCATTAGCTTCATTGCCTCCTTTCTCATATGGTGCTCGCACGATGATGAACTCTTTGCCACCCCTTCAGATGTGGGTGGTGAAGAAATTGAACTAATCACTTCTGCAGGACAGGTGTCAAGATGAAAGTTATCGTCTGAAGAATTAGCTGGAGACCTGAGGAAATTGCATGTTTGGACGCAAGCTAAAATTGATGAAATGAAAACATTTCACACGACCTCAGATTTACTGTTTATGATGAAATTCTTATCTGATGAAATTGACATCATATTCTTCATGTGTGAAGCATGTGAGATGGTAAGTTGTACTAATTCATCTGCAGGATGACAAACCCAATAAGACAGAGTGGGTTCTTGACAGTGGTTGCACAAACCACATGACTGGTGATAAAAGTTTTTTGATGAATATGACACTGACTCCATCACCAGTGAAGAAAATCACCTATGCTTATAAAGGTCAAAGCAAGGTATTGGGACTTGGCAAAGTGGTTATCTCCAAGGACATGCCCATGGACAAATTCATGCTTGTCGAATCCCTTGGGTTTAACCTCATGTCAGTCTCAATGCTTTGTGATCTTTATATGGTTGTTATCTTTGGAAAATACAAATGTGTAGTCATCATGGAATCCGACAAATCCAAAGTCTTCGAAGGCTTTAGGAGAGGAGATTTGTACATTGTTGATTTTTCCACAGGTCCTCAACCAGCCACATGCTTACTAGCAAAAACCTCAGAAGGCTGGCTATGGCATCGATGCCTGGGTCATGCAGGCATGAGGAATTTGCACACTCAGGCAAAGAAGAAGCATGTCATTGGCATCAAATCTGTCAAATTCCTCAAGGACCATCTTTGCAGTGCTTGTGAATGTGGAAAAATAACCAGATCCGAACACCCTTCGAAGACTATCATGACTACTACTCGTTCGTTTGAATTTCTTCATATGGATCTGTTTGGACCTACTCATTATGCTACTCTAACCAATGCAGCATCTTTATATGGCTTTGTCATCGTTGATGACTATTCTCGCTATACTTGGGTGCACATCATTCTGTATAAAACTGAAGTGCAGGAAGTCTTCAAACGATTTTCCTCAAGGGCCTCGACGAACTTCGGCGTCAAGATCAAACACATCAGGAGTGATAATGGGACAGAATTCAAAAACACAGGCCCTGATGATTATCTTCATGAACTTGGTATTACTCACGAATTATCTGCTCCTTATACTCCTCAACAGAATGGTGTCGTTGAACGCAAAAATAGGACTCTGGTTGAAATGGCATGGACTATGCTTGAAGAATATCAAACTCCTCGTCGTTTCTAGCCTGAAGCAATCAACACTGCTTGCCACATCATCAACCGAGTATATCTTCACAAATTCCTCAAGAAAACCTCATATGACTCCTCACTGAAAATAAACCCAATGTAAGTTATTTCAAAGTCTTTGGTGCTAAATGTTGGATTAGAGATCCTCACCATAGCTCAAAGTTTGCACCTAAAGCACATGAGGGTTTTATGCTTGGTTACGGAAAGGACTTGCGCACCTATAGAGTCTTCAACACCCATCACAACAAGGTTGTTGAAACTATAGATGTGCGGTTCGATGAAACTAATGGCTCGCAAAGAGAGGAACTGCCTCATGTGCGAGATAAAATACCTCTTGAGGAAGCCATCTAGCTCAAGGCAACTGAGGATATCATTCCTACTCAGGAACAACCCCTTGTTGAAGAAGTCGTTCCCAACATTGAGGAAATTCAATCTGGTGCACCTGAGGAAAATGTAACAGATCAAATTCCTCAACCCAACCCAAGTCATCAACCAGCTCATCCGAGGATTGCAAATGAAGTAGAGCTTGACAAAATCCTCGATGACATCAATGCGCCAGGTCCTCTCACTCGCTCAAAAGCTTCACATTTAGTTAACTTTTGTGGGCATTCCTCGTTTGTGTCTATCACAGAACCCTCAAAAGTTGATGAAGCCTTCATGGAACCTGAGTGGATTCAAGCCATGCAAGATGAACTTCTTCAATTCAAGCTAAATGACGTGTGGGAACTCATCAAACGACCAAATCCTCGCAAAACACAATATCATCGACACCAAGTGGATCTACCAAAACAAGCAAGATGAGTATGGTCACATAGTGAGGAATAAGGCACGGCTTGTAGCCCAAGGTACACACAGGTTGAAGGAATTGACTTCGATGAAACTTTTGCACCTGTTGCTAGACTTGAAGATATTTGAATATTACGTGCTTATGCTAATCATCACAATATTACTCTATATCAAATGGATGTGAAAAGTGCATTCCTTAATGGTAAGCTTTAGGAAGAAGCATATGTTGCTCAATCCCCAAGTTTTGAAGATCTGAAGCATCTAGACAAAGTCTTCAGACTCAAAAAGGCACTCTATGGCCTTAAGCAAGCCCCTCGAGCGTGGTATGATACATTGAAGGAACTCCTCATGAAAAAAGGCTTCAAACCCGGTTCACTTGATCCTACTCTTTTCACAAAATCCTATGACAATGAACTATTTGTGTGCCAAATATATGTCGACGACATTATTTTTGGTTCTACTGACAAACGTTACAGTGATGAATTTGCCTACATGATGAGTGAAGAATATCAAATGTCTATGATGGGGGATCTGAAATTCTTCTTAGGTATGCAAATTCGTCAACAACGTAATGGCATCTTCATATCTCAGGAGAAATACCTCAAGGACGTTCTGAGGAAATTCAACATGCATGAATGCAAAGGCGTCAAGATTCCTATGCCAACCAACGGCCACCTCTGCACTGAAGAAAATGTTGAAGATTTCGATCGACGGGTATATCTCTCTATGATTGGCTCTTTATTGTACCTATGTGCATCTAGGCCAGATATTATGCTTAGTGTTTGCATGTGTGCTCGTTTCCAAGCAAAACCGAAGGAATCACACCATAAGGTTGTGAAACATATTCTTCGATACTTAGCTCACGCATCAACACTAGGATTATGGTACCCAAAGGTCTCAAATCTTCACCTCGTTGGATATTTTGATTCTGATTATGCTGTTGACCATGTGGATCGCAAGCCAACATCAGGCACATGCCATTTCCTCGGAAGATCATTAGTCTAGTGGTCCTCAAAGAAGCAGAACTGTGTATCACTCTCCACTACCGAAGATGAGTACATTACTCTTGGATCTTGTTGTGCTCAACTGCTATGGATGAAGCAAACCCTCAGAGACAACGACATCAACATGAAGAATGTGCCCCTCTACTGCAACAATGAGAGTGCAATCAAGATCGCCTACAACCCAGTATAACACTCGAAGTCCAAGCACATCCATATTTGTCATCATTTTCTTCGTGATCATGTCCTCAAGGGCAATATCATCATCGACCATGTGAATATTGATGATCAACTAGTAGATATTTTCACAAAGCCCTTGGATGAGAGAAGGTTTCGCAAGTTGTGATGTGAGCTAAATATCCTAGAATCTTCGGATGTCTTTTAAACTTGCACACATCCTAACAATTATGCAAAATTGATGACTTAGATGTGCAACACACAAAGTAACGATTTTCCTCAATGAATGAAGAATATCACTCTAAGTGTGAAGAAATCAATGAAGAATTTGTTCTCTGGGCCCTACGACAATTGTATGCGCCGCCTGAAATCATCATTCCTATATGGTGGGTCACGCCACCGCCCAACTTTGAAATTTTTCAAGATGGTTTTTCTTCAAAGTTGAAATTCTTCAATCTGGGACTTTGTAAAAAAATCCTCAAATTTTCAAATATTCAAAATTCTTCAAATTCTTCAAAAAAATCATGATTTTCTTTTGAGTATATATATATATATATCATGAGTTTTCAATGTCCTCAACAGCATTCACTTATAGCTCAGTCTTCAATTTGATATTTCATCTAAGTGAATGTGATCGGACCCGACTCCCCTCTATGCTAAGCTCAATCCAGTCTATTCTCAATTCTTCATATGTGTTCTATTTGACACTTGTTCAAAATCCTCACTGAATCCTTGTCAGCTAAGGACTTTGTAACGAAATCCTCAAAATTAAAAAATTTAACCGTCGCAACAGTAACCGCACCCACTACTCATGTTTGGATAACCACGATCTCCACCGCTTCAATTGTGGGCACCATGTCTCAAGTGGAGACGAAGGGGCAAGGGCAGTTCCGTCCGAAAGTTTCAGCCCTAACAGTTTTCCACCTGAGCTATAAATACCCCCTTACCCCCCCCCCTCAGTCAAAACTCTTCTTTCCCTCTCGTCTTCTCTGCTCGATCTCAAACCCTAACGCCGCCGCTAACATCTTCGCCGCCGGTGAGGAAGAGCTTCACTACCTCGCCCTCACCGTTGCCGGACTCATGTCGATAGCGGAATATCCTCCTCGACCGCCGTCATAACTGTTTTCGGTCGCCAAGTTAGGGCACTGAAGATCTGAACCAAAGAACTTCTTCTTTTTACTGCCTCAGTTCATCGTATTCTTCGCACATGGTAAATAAAATCTTATTTTACTGCCCTTCTTGATCATTTATTTCACTTTAGATTCGTGAAATCAGTTTTTCCTCAGAAATTTCCTCAGCTGTGCACACTCATGCCTAAAACACTTGATGAATTTCACTAAATTACTAAAATTCTTCACGAGATTCCTCAATTGTGCAAATTTTCAAATCTGCACAACTCGGGAACCCAAGATGAGAATGCTTACTCAAATTCTTCAACTCAGTGGTCAAATTCCTCAACTTTTAAAAGTTTTCAATTTCCTCAAATCTGAAAATGCATATGACCTCTCCAAATTCTTTGCACATATACTCTATTCACAGGTACAAAATGTCAGCTAATGAATCTCTAGGTTCTCATAAACTTAAAACATTTGCAGCATTTCTCAAGGAAACTTTACCTGTGTATTCAGAATCATTAAGAATTCAAATTCCTTAGCAAAAATATCGGCTAAAGAAAATTGTAGAAGACCGGAAACAGAAAGGTGGCAAGAAAGTGGAGCAGAATACTGCTTTTGAAATACCTGAAGAAATATATGCTGACTAATGTACATCTGATGAACAAATACATGGTGAAGAGACCATGGCGAAGCGTAAAATTAGGCTACAAAAGATTGAGCGCAGGTGGGCAAAAGAGTGGATGGAGTACAAATATGTGACTCCAAAATATGCAAATAAGTTTGCCCTCAAACCACCCTGCAAAAGGCCACCACAGGGAGATCAACAAGCAGCTCATCCCTCAAGTGTAGCCACTATTGAGGATTATCCTGATGAGTAAGACAAATACTTGTCTAAGTTCAGAAGAAGGCAATGAGGATTCTGCTGCTACAGCCACTGCTGCCACTTCTTCAACTGCTGAGACCTCTGCTACTACAATTCCTCACAAGAAGAGTCTGCTGAAGAACTAGGAGCTTCAACTGATGTGTCAAAAGAGCAATTTCATCAGAAAGTTGCAACGACTGCAAAATCCTCAACTGCAAAATAGTCCGCACCTCCTCCGCAAAACCAGCTCAGTAAGATTCAATCTGAACAACCTAGTTCCTTTGTGCCATGTGCTACTCGCTCCGCCTCCAAATCTTCACCAAGTCTTTTGAAGACTAAGATGACTGCTGGTAGAGGCACCAGACCCAGTCTTAGCAAAATCGTCAACATTCCATCTGCATCAGAAGGAAGTGAAGAAATTGATGAAGAAGCACTCCAAGCCATTATCAGAAACAAACAAGAACGTGTTGCACAAGCCTTTGGCAGTTCCATTCCACTTGCAATGGACCCGAAGGTATTGCTGGACTTCATCGACCTCCGGTATGAAGATCCAAACACACTGATTGATGATTTGAAGCTTGCCCCTGGTGTAAGCCATATGGTTGCTACTTTCATCAATTTAGCTAAATGGAAAGAATAGCAAGCCAAGCAAGCCAGGGTTGCTAAAGTAAAAAAGGAGAAATTCCTCAAGCAGAATCTCCTCAACTTGTCGCCTGAAGTACTTGTTTCGACTCAGGCTAAACTCAAAACCCTCACGGACAAGTATACAAGTCTTCATGTTGACCGTAAAAGGGTCAAAGCGAAATTCATCGATGCTGCTACTGTTGCAGTTGATGAATACAATACCAGAATGGCCGCATCACAGCGGCAGACAAACCCTCAACCAAGGTACACTGTTGAATTGCCTGAGGTAGACAAAGATTAAGAACCAGTTGCTGAAGATATTCCTTCGAATATTCCAGCTGATGAATCTACCAGGCCTGACTCTGATAAAACATCGCCTAATGAAATTTCTCCTTCACCAAAATCCTCAAAGGTGAAGAAAGTGACTCCGTCTGCATGAGACGTGAAGAAAACCAAAGTTGCTGAAAAAGTAGCTAAAAAGAGAAAAGCTTCAATGGCTTCAGAATCCTCAGAAGCCAAACGATTGAAGATTATGCCTTCAAAGTCCTCATCAGCCCCGGCGGATGCTACTCCTCTCAATGTAGCACCATCATACATGACTCTTCCTTTCGGTGAGGACTATGTCATTCCCGAAGAGGATGATGAAATTGAAGACACTCGCTCACATGCATCCACACCGATGGATGAGGAAATACAAATTGATGATATTCCTCAACTCAAAACACCTTCGATGACTACTGAAGAAAAGGAGGGTGATGATGAAATTGGATGCAACACTCCTGTGATCCATGATGAGTTCTGGGAAGAGACTCATCCAAACTCACCAAGGATAGCTCAAATCCCTCAAACTCCAGCTGCCACTGAGATTATCACTGCCTCTGATGAAAAGAGCATTCTTTCGGAATCAGCACAAGAATCAGCTGCATCAGTTGAAGAAAATGTCGCTTCAAAAATTGAAACTGCCTCCTCAAATAAGCAAGTTCCTCAAATGAAGGAAATGCTCAAACTGAGGAAAATGCTCCTGCTCCAAATGCTGAGACTGCAATTGTTGTGGTGAATCCGGAAACTGCAATTGTGGTGGTCTCTAATCCTCAAGAGAATAATCTTCAGCCAAAGCCTCAATAGCCCTTCACCAAGAGGCCTAAGTTTCAAAATGAAGCATTCTATGAGGAACGTCAGTACTTCACGGGAGAGAATCCATATGACAAGCTTCGCATCAGACACAAGATGTTCTGGACAAGAAATCATCTCAACTACTATGCCTCTATGCTTTGTGGAAGAAATAAGATATTTCATCACACTCACATTCCTCACTGTGATATGGAAGAAATACCTTGCTTTGTTTGAGTCCTCAATGTTCTTCATGAAGCTGGGTTATTGCCTTTCTGCACATATATCAGTGATTGGAACACAGACATAATTCTTCAATTTTATGCCACACTTCATATCTCTGGCGCCCCAAAAGATGTCACCACATGGATATTGGACTGGATGACTCAACATACACATTACAAAGCTCTAGCCACTAAATTGCTTCGAGCTCTCCCAATATCAATTCCCTCAGAGGACGCAGTCAAAATGTATGATGAACGAGAACTGCCGAACAAGCTCATGGAAGTCCTCATGAAGCCTTTGGCCAAGGGCCAACCTCCAAGGACCTGATTTCTGGTGCAAGACTTGAAGTATGAACCTAGAACCGTGTACAAGATCTTGTCCTATGCCATCGCACCTATCAAAGGGAATGACAATGAATAAGATGGCGTAGGCATCATGATGAATATCCTGTTCAACGTTATTCATGGTATCCCTATGAATCTTCATGATTTCTTCTTGATGACTTTGGCCGACAATGCTTTGTCACCATATGAGTTGAAGATTTATGCGCCTTGGATCATGAGATTCATCAGGAACAGATCAGGCATCAACTATCACACTGACTTTCAGAATCTCCTCGGATATCTGCCGCCAATTAAAGTCATCAAGTCATCTTTTGAACCTGTTGAAGGCAAAGGCAAGTATGTGATTGATGAAGGAAACCGGCCCCTAGATGGCCAATTTCGCAAGGCTGGTTCCTATTCCTCATATGATGATACTGCTACTCAAGACCTTCCAAGCCCAACTGCTCCAAGGGTGATGACTAACAGAGAACTTCTTCTCAGTCTTCACCAAAAAGTCGATCGCAATCACAAGTTGGTGAAACGCCAGTTTAGTGCCATTGTGAAAACCCTCAATGAGACTCAAAATGTAGTGAAGAAAAATCACTATTATCATCATGAGGTAATTGATCGCACTTGGTCCACCTTGGCTCATTTGAAGACTCCCGAGGAACTTGAGGAATTGGAATTTACTCAAGACTTTGACTGGTCGTGGCCTCCAAAGAAGAAATTCAAGCAAATTCTAGTTCCTGACTTGGAGGACAGTTCATTTTCTTCATTTGGCACTGCTGAATCAGATGAAGAACTAGAAGACACCGCAACTGGTCCAAGAAAGAAGCATGTCTCCAAGGATGCTCACACCTCCACATCGACAAAGAAGTGAATTTCTTCAAGGGCGTTAGTCCTCAGTTTTGTCCCATTTTGTCACTTGATGACAAAAGGGGAGAAATATGAGTGTTAGTCTTCAAGCGGGATACATTATGGGCTTATAAAATTTATTAAGTAACAAACTCTTGGTTCTTCGGAAGTTTTTTATGTAATGAGTTGTAACTTAAGCCTGATGGTGTTCTGACTCTTTTGAACGTTTTTCCTCGCATGCTTATTCCTCAAAGTTTATTAATGAAGGCATGCTGAAATTCGTCAGACACCATTTTTCATCATGCATTTCTAATTCCTCATAATATATTTCAAATTCATGCATGAATTGTAAGATACAAGGGGAGATCTCCATGATATAAATCATCAATGTGCATCTTTTGTTCAAAGAAAATTCCTCAAAATATGCACATCTTCAGGGGGAGTTTCTCTGTATCTTGATTTCAAATTCCTCAAACTTAGTACTTACATTTCATCTTATTATCCCCGTTGAAAACTTAACTTAATTGTCATCAACCACCAAAAAGGGGGAGATTGTTAGTCCATCTAGTGCCCCTTAGTGATTTTGGTGGTTTGAAGACATGCTCTATAAGTCGCTGAGGAGTTTGAGTTATACGATGAATATCGGGCCCTAAAAATGTATGTCTTCGGGTGAAGACGTTGGTTTTTCCTTGAAGACTTTGATCGCGAAGAAATTGCGATGAAATTGCTATTCCTCATGAAGATATTGAAGATGAGGAATTCGTGTGTCCTCAAGAAAACACTGTGAAGACTTTGAAGCGTGAAGTTTTATTCTTAATGTTTCATTTTCTTTACTCTTGATTCATAGGAACGTCGTAATATTAAAGGCGGTCGAGGTGAAACTATGGAATGAATTTCCTCATGATGCTCAACCCAAGCCTAAATCTACCAAAGACTCAAACTGAGGAATATGAGCAAAGTTATCAAAATTGCGACTCAAGTCTTAGAATCTTACGATCCAAAATAGGCTCTACGATTCTACGATTTTGCTCATAGAATCTAAGATTCTACGATCTTGATAGTTATGGTTCTACGATTCATGATCCTAGCTCTGGAGCCCCGATCCGATTCAGAATCGTGATTCTGACAACTTTGAATATGAGAGACATGAGGACTTTGACAGTTGAAAGTTTTGACCGTTGTCGTGCCACGCGCCACCTCACTGATCTTATCCACCCAACAATCACAATATTCAAGGGCATTTATGTCAAATCATGTCGGAATGCTCCCAGGCTATAAATATCCGCCCCACAACCACTAGTTGGTTGACTGCTCCGAGAGAAACTGACACTTGTCATTTAGAGTAACCCAAATTCCTCAGAGTCATCGAGAGAAAATCATCAAGTGAGGAAATACCCCAAACCAAAAACCAAGTGATTGAGCATCACTGTAGAAGTTGTTCCTGTGTGGAACTGAAGTCTGTTACCTTTGAAGATTGTGCATCCTCTGGACGGTTGGGCGTCATAGTCTTGAGCATCCATCAGTCAATTGTGGATCGTCGGGTGACCGAGTTTGTGAGGGTTTGGAAGTCTGCCCTGAAGACTTACCACGGGTGTTGGGCGAGGACTGTGTGTCCTTAGCTCAAGAAGAATATGGTAGGGACTGTGTGTCCTTTTGGTTTCAATACCAAGCCGCTCCGAACCAGAGTACAAGTGTCACAGCAGTTGGAACTGGGTCATCAACAACTCTCTTCATCGAGCTACGGGTTATATTTCTTCAACTCTTTCATTTCCTCAAATTGTATGTTGAAGACTTTCATCTGTGTTGTTTGAAGAATTTGTCACAAGACTTTCTCTGAATTTCCTCAACCTCAAATTCTTCACTTGAGTTAATCTTCACCTGTGTACACTGTACTTGCGAACTGTGCAAACCGAATCTCATAAACTTCATCGAGTACTTTGTTGTACCCGTTTTGCACTCATGATCATGCTCTATTCCCGCTGCACTTAATTCATAATTGAGGACTTTCCTCACAAGGAATTTCCTCAGTGATGAAATTCTAAAAATTGCCTATTCACCCCCCTCTAGTCGATATAACGCACTTTCAATTTGATATTACTTTTAGCTTGCATTATTTTATGTGCACAAGTGATCAGCTCAGACTGTGTTAGACATTCACCTCGGCACGCCGACATCATTGTCAGGCCTCCGTCAACCTAATTGCGACGTCGACATGGTCGACTAACGGGGGGCTTCGCCGTCACACTGCCGAACTACTATGTCTCCTCCGCTAGATCTGACGTTTCTCCTCGGCCCTTCCGAAGTGTTGTGTTGTCACTTCATCATGCTGAGTTCCTCGTCGGCTACCTCGTGACCAGCTTGGGGTTGTGACCTTGACCCGCCACAAGCTCGGCCCTCGTCATCAAGACCTAGCAGATTAACCAACTAAGTCGCTTTCATGCTCAACTTTTTACAATTTTTAATTTCTATGTAGTTCAACCAGCAATTATATTTGTGTTAAGCAAATAAGTTGTTTGTTAAAAATGTAGCTTGTTAAGAGCATTGTTTGTTAAAAACACTTCCTTTAGCCATGTTACCTTGGGGTTCTTAAAAATTTATATGAGTTGTTTTGTAATAAGTGTTTTCTTCTTGGTCGTTGCAAAGTCTTTTTCTACTACTCCTATTTCCGACACGAGTGTTTGGTCAATAGCCATGTAGCCTAGTTTCTCTCTAAAGCCGCTTGAGTTTAATTCACTAAACAGGCCTCGGAGAAACACTCCGCCCTCGGGATATGGAGGTTGAAGCCAAAGGCTGACCCGCTTGAAGTCTGAGAAGATCGGATGTATCATGTTAAAGCACGACCGAAGCACATATCAATTTTAAGACCAATTTTCGGATTGGCACCAAGAAACTTCATTTAGTTTGGAACGTAATGTTTTTGCTAAAGTTTTTTGGTTTTCCATGATTTAGACACCTTTAACCTATTTTTTTCTTTTTCTTTCAAGAGGCGGGAGATCCTCTTGTTCGAGGTGTTCTGCGTGGTGGTTCTACTCGGAAAATATTTTCCGACCCACAGCTCGGCATCTTCCCTGCCGAGCTCCACCTCTGTGTTGTCAAAACACACTTAATGGATTAAATAGTTCCCGAGGAGATACGATCCTAGGGTCGGCCATGTTGCCCAACCCAAGTCTCGGGGGCTACTAGTTATACAGCTTGTCAGAGAATAAATTACACCAATCGGAAAATCTTTTCCGACCCGTAGTTCAGCATCTTTCCTGTTGATCTGCACCTTGGCATTGTTCAAACATACACAATAAGTGCAACGCAGTTTCCAAGGAGATTCGATCCTCAGGTTGATCGGCCGCACCCAACCTGAGTCTTGGGGGCTACGTCACACCGCGTTTTAAATCCTAAAGTATGTTGTCGAGTAAGGAATTGATCCGCAGGCTGATTTCGCGAATCGACCTAAGTCTCGGAGGATAGTGGGAATAGCGGTTTTCTTTTTATCCTTCAAGTGCATCTCGTGTTTTAGACCGAAACACACCTTTAAGGCTACTAGCTATATATCTCGACAGTAATTGAATATATATCGACCGTATTGAATTGCACTGGTCAAAATCCTCTCACAGCCGAGGTGGTGCTCCACCTTGAAAGCAGTCCGGCCTTGGAGTTCACATGCAAGAGAACACCTCAGATGTAGTTCGGTGTTGGAGCTCGGACATAGAGGATACCGCCGCACGGGAAACATTTCAAACCTGGCGTGTGGCATGAAAAATTAAAAGGCATTAATAAAGTCCGATAACTTAAGGGGCTCCTCGGATGCCTGACCTCTGAACTCTTCGGATTCACCCTGGCGGTCATCAAGGTCAGTGATGGGAAGACTTGTTGAACCAGTATCCAAGACTGATGACTGGATCTGAAGAACAATTTGGAAGAACCGAGGAGCGTCCCGAACTTCAAGACCTATTATTGGAAATCGAGAAGTCATTGGTGGCTCAACTAGTGTTGGCCGAACATAAATGGGGAGAAGAACTCGCCCCGCAAGCCGAAGACTTTGTACGTATGAAGCTGTTGAGGATCAAGAGTACGGCATTGGCGGCCAGTTCGAGGGCTACCGAGGGAGTCATGTGTTGGAAATATGCCCTAGAGGCAATAATAAAGTTGTTATTATTATATTTCTAGTTCATGATAATTGTCAATTATTCATGCTATAATTGTATTAACCAGAAACCATAATACATCTGTGAATATATAGATCACACTATGTCCCTAGTGAGCCTCTAGTTGGCTAGCTCGTTCATCAATCGATGATCATGGTTTCTTGATCATGGACACTGGATGTCATTGATAACGGGATCACATCATTGGGGAATGATGTGATGGACAAGACCCAATCCTAAGCATAGCCTAGATCGTGTTGTTCGTCTGCTAAAGCTTTTCTAATGTCAACTATCATTTCCTTAGACCATGAGATTGTGCAACTCCCGGATGCCGTAGGAGTGCTTTGGGTGTACCAAACGTCACAACGTAACTGGGTAATTATAAAGGTACACTATGGGTATATCCGAAAGTGTTTGTTGAGTTGTATGAATCGAGATCGGGATTTGTCACTCCGTGTGACGAAGAGGTATCTCTGGGCCCACTCGGTAATCTATCATCATAATGAGCTCAGTCTGACTAAGGAGTTAGTCACGGGGTGATGCATTATGGAACGAGTAAAGAGACTTGCGAGTAAAGAGATTGAACAAGGTATAGGGATACCAACGATCGAATTTCGGGCAAGTATCATACCGATAGACAAAGGGAATTGCATACGAGATTAATTGAATCCTTGACATCGCGGTTCATCCGATGAGATCATCGTGGAACATGTGGGAACCAACATGGATATCTAGACCCCCAATGTTGGTTATTGGCCGGAGAGATGTCTCGGTCATGTGGGCATGTCTCCCAAACCCGTAGGGTCTACACACTTAAGGTTCGATGACGCCAGGGTTATAGGGAAATAGTGTACGTGGTTACCGAAGGTTGTTCAGAGTCCCGGATGAGATCCTGGACGTCATGAGGAGCTCCGGAATGGTCCGAAGGTGAAGATTGATATATAGGATGAGGGGGTTTGGACACCAGAAAAGTTTCGGGCGTCACCGGTAATGTACCGGGACAACCGGAAGGGTTCCGGGGGGCCACTGGGAGGGGCCACCAGCTCCAAAGGGTGACATGGGCCAAAAGATGGTAGGGAACCAGCCCAGAGTGGGCTAGTGCGCCTCCCACCAAGGCCCAAGGCACACGTTGAGAGGGGAGGGGGGAAACCCTAAAGCAGATGGGCCCAAGGCCCATCTGGGTTGCGCCACACCCCCTCCTCCCTTCCTGGCCGCCATCACCAGCCCTAGATGGGGTTGTCGCACCCCTTGGGGTGGGAATCCTAAGGGTGGAGTTTTTGGCTGATTTGAGACACGAAAACTCTCTCTCTCGGCACAGCCCTTTCTCTCTCTCTCCTTGTCCTCCACATAGCTTAGCGAAGCTTTGTCGGAGAACCACGTAGCTCCACCACCACCACGCGGTCGTGCTGCCGGAGCTCTCTCCCTCAACCTCTCCTTCCTCCTTGCGGGTTCAAGGTGTTGGAGACGTCACCGGGTTGCACGTGTGTTCAACGCGGAGGTGCCGTAGTTCGGCACATAGATCGGAATCCTCTGCAATCTGAATCGTTGCGAGTACGACTCCATCAACCGCATTCATTGTAACGCTTCGGCTTAGCGATCTTCAAAGGTATGAAGATTCTCTACAACATCTCTCGTTGCTGGTTTCTCCATAAATAGATCCTTGTATAGCGTAGGAATTTTTTTGAAATTACTACGATCCCCAACATTGGTATCAGAGACAAGGTTCTATGCGTAGATTCTATGCACGAGTAGAACACTAAAGTTGTGGGCTCTAATCTGTCAACTTGCTTGCGTTTACTAGTCTTATATTTTTTCAACGGTATTTTGGGATGAAGCGGCCCGGACCGGCCTTACATGTACGCTTACTTGAGACTGGCTCCATCGATAGAAATGCACTTGGTGTATCAGGTGGCAAGGGGTGTCTGTCTCTCCCACTTTAGTCGAATTGGATTCGATGAAAAGGGTCCTTATGAAGGGTAAATAGCATTGGCATATCAACGTTGTGGTTGTCACGTCGGTAAGAAACCCAAACCAGCCACGTAAAACTTGCAACAACAATTAGAGTATGTCTAACATGTTTTTGCACGTTATGCTATGTGATGTGATATGGGCAAAAGGATGTGATGTTACATATGTGATGTGTGAGGTTGATCATGTTCTTCTAATAGGATTCACGAATTGCATGTTGTTGATGCAACAAAATACCTTGCAACGGCGCCTGAAACACGTGCTGACAGGAGACTATTCTTGTCTTGATTCTCCTCAGCAACGGCACCAGGAATCCTTCTGCTACGTCTACGCCTTTAGGGACTTCCTAGGAAAATATGCAAAGGATTTCCCCGTGGCCTTGGAGCCTTGCGTTGGTGTTCCCTCGAAGCGGAAAGGGTGATGTAGCGCAGCGGTGGTAATTATTTCCCTCAGTTTTGAGAACCAAGGTATCGATCCAGTGAAGAAGCATCACAAGTACCTGCACAAACACAAAAAGCTTTCTCCCAACGCTATGAAGGTGTTGTCACCCTTATAGATTGTTTGCCAAGTGAGAACTGAAAGCAACAAAGTAACAAAGCAAAGTAAAAGCGAAAGTGGAAACGATAGGTGTGAATAGACCCGGGGGCCGTAGTGTTTACTAGTGGGTTCTCTCATGAAAGGAAGTAGACGGTGGGTGAACAAATTACTGTCGAGCAATTGATAGAACCGCGCAAAGTCGTGACGTCATCTATGGCAATGATTATATCTATAGGCATCACGTCCAAAACAAGTAGACCGATACTTTCTACATCTACTACTATTACTCCACACGTCGACTGCTATCCAGCATGCATGTAGTGTACTAAGTACAAAAGAACAGAGTAACGCCTTAAGCAAGATGACATGATGTAGATGGACAATCTCATATCTACGACAAACCCACCTTGTTATCCTTGATGGAAACTACACGATGTGTGCCTTGCTGCCCCTACTGTCACTGGGAAAGGTCACCACACGGTAAGAACCCAAAACCAAGCACTTGTAAGTGCATCTAGTGCCCCTTAGTGATTTTTGTGGTTTGAAGACTTATAGGTTAGGTATCTAATATGTTTATGAGTGTACACAGGATCTATAAGTCATTGAGGAGTTTGAGATATTTGAAGAATATCGACCCCTAAAAATGTATATCTTCGGTTGAAGAAATTGGTCTGAAGCTGAAGAAATGAATCGCGAGGAATCTGCGATGAAATTGATATTCCTCATGAAGATACTGAAATTGAGGAATTTGGTGTGTCCTGAAGATAATCACTTTGAAGAATTTGAAGCATGAAGATTTACTCTCTCTATTTTATTTTCTTCACATTTGAGTAATAGGAACACCGTACTGTTAAAGGGGGTCGAAGTTACACTTTGGAATGAATTTACTCATGATGCTCAACCCAAGCCTAATCCTACCAAAAGCCTCAAGTGAGGAATACGAGTGACATGAGGACTCTCACAGTTGAGGGTTCCGACCGTTTTGATAGCCACGCCAAGTCATTGGTCTTAACCACTCCAACGGTCATGTTATTTAAGGGCATTAGTGTCAAATCATGTCGGGATGCTCCCAGGCTATAAATAGCCACCCCCCACAACCATTAGCTGGTTGGCTGCTCCGTTAGAAACTGACACTTGTCATAAGAGCAACCCAATTCCTCAGAGTCTTCGAGAGTAATTCATCAGTGAGGAAATACACCATATACCGAAACCACAAACCAAACCTAGTGATTGAGCATCAGTGAAGAAGTTGTTCCTGTGTGGTACTGAAGCATGTTACCTTTGAGGACTGTGCATCCTCTAGACGGTTAGGCGTCATGGTCTAGAGCTTTCCAGCAGTCAATTGTGGATCGCCGGGTGACCAAGTTTGTGAGGGTTTGGAAGTCTGCCCTGAAGACTTACTACGAGTGTTGGGCGAGGACTGTGTGTTCTTACCCCAAGGAGAACACGGTAGGGACTGTGTGTCCTTTGGTTTCAATACCAAGCCGCTCCAAACCAGATGTACGACTATCACAGCAATTGGAACTGGGTCATCAACGACTGTCTTCACTAAGAAACGGGTTCTAATTCCTCAACTCCTTACTTTCCTCGTATTTTGTGTTGATGACTTTCACTTCGACTGTTTGAAGAATTTGCTGAAGACTTTCTCTAAATTTCCTCAACCCCAAATTCTTCTCGTCGGTTAATCCTCATCTGTATTCTGTGTGCCTGCACACAGTGCAATTTGTTTTCACATTCCTCACTCTGAAAAACTGATGTTGTGAAACTTCGCATTTCTGATCCTTTACTGTTTCCGTTGTAAGTTAGTCATCAGTGAGAAATTTCCTCAAAAGGAATTTCCTCAATGATGAAATTCTAAAAATCTCCTATTCACCCCCCCTCTAGTTGATATAACGCACTTTCAATTGGTATCAGAGCAAGGTACTCCCTTGTTCTGTGTGATTTTGGTTTAACCACCTGGAGTTTTAGTTATGTCGACTGCAGGCATGTTTAAGGTGACTGCACCATGTCCTACCTTCGAAGGAAAGAACTTTCCCTTCTGGAAGAACAAAATGCAAATGCATCTACAAGCTATTGATAATGATCTCTGGTATATTGTGGAACATGGCGTCCCCATCATCTCTGCTAGTGTCTGTGCTGCTGATGTGAAGAAATTCAAGCAACTCGATTCTCAAGCGAAGAACATCATCTGTGGCCATCTGAGCCTAGGCCAGTTTGGAAGAGTAAGTGCTTTGGGCTCTGCGACACTGATCTGGGAGAGACTGTGCAAGGTAAATGAAGGAGTATCAACCCAGCGTGACTCTCGTGTTGATATTCTTCGCAATCTCCTCAATCGCTTCAAGAGACATGGCAATGAAAGCTGCCAAGAAACCTTTGATCGCCTCACTGACATATCAAATGAACTGCAAGCACTGGGAGCTCGAGACACCACTGATCACGAAGTTGTGAAGAAACTGCTGAGATCTTTGGATTCTTCATTTGATACTTTAGTTCTGATGATTCAAGAAAGACCAGACTACAAGATGCTTGATCCAGCTGATATACTCGAAAGGCCAAATACTCATGAATTCCAGCTAGAAGAAAAGAAAGATCTATATGGACCAAGCTATTCCAGACCACGTGCACTGAAGGCTAGAGCAATTTCCTCATCTGAAGAAGAAGACACAGATGACAGCATTAGTGACCCTGAATAATTTGGACAGGAGCTTGCAATGCTCGTGAGGAAATTCCAGAGAATTACATGATGTGGCCAGTTTGGTAAATCTTCAAGAAGAGACATGAGGAAATGAGAATCTTCATCTAAGGACTACAAGAAACGAACCTGCCACAAGTGCAAGAAATCAGGTCATTACATTGCTGATTGTCCCCGTTGGGGAAAGGAATCAAAGAAGAAGAAATACAAGGATGACAGTTCTGATGACTCGAAGAAGAAGAAGAAATCTTCAAAATCCTCATCTTCAAATCCCTCATCGCACAAGAAGACTAGTTTCAGAAAGGCTCGGGCACTTATTGGCAAGGAAATGGACTCCGAGGCAGAATCAGAGGCATGTGATGAAGAAGAGGGTTCTGATGAAGACTCAGAATCCGGACATGCTAGTCTTGCACTGGCAACCACTTTCGTCAGGAAGTCAATCTTCAATCTTGAAGAAAATGATTGCATCATCCACACTGATGACTATGCTGATGACTTCGCTCCAACCTATTGCTTCATGGCAAAAGGTTCAAAGGTACCAAATAATGCCTCCTCCTCTGATTCAAGTGATTGTGAACCTGATGATTATAAGAAACCCCGTTATAGTAAACTTGCTATCATTGCCACTAAACAACAAACTGCCCTGGAAAAGCTTCAGAAACTCCTAGATAAAAGTGATGATCTGTTGAATGATGAAATGAACCTTACCCAAATCCTCACTGAAGATGTGAAAAGTCTTCAGTATAGATTTGATAATCTTCAAGATCGTTATGATACACTCCTCACTGATCCTGAGAAGCTTTCCTATGAATTTCTTCAAAGGAAGCTTGATCTTGAGAAGCTGAGGATGTCTCATGATGATCTTCGTATGGAAAATGATTCATTACTAGCTCAACAGATCAGCGCTGGTCAAGTTGAATTCATTCCTCCATGTCTTAAATGCATTGAACGCGAAACTGCTAATTCCTCACCAGAATCATCAAATGCTACTATTGCTACAAATTCTTCAACTGCACCTGTTGTGTCTATTTCCTCACTTGTGGAAAACACAAATGTTACTGATGAAAATGCAGGGTTGAAGGAATTGTACGTGACAGGCATATACAAAAGCCTCAAAGGACATCAAACCCTTTGTGATGTGCTCAAAAACCAGATCTTGAACAGGAACCCAAGGAAAGAAGGAATTGCCTTTGAGAGGAAATTAAATGCTGATGGATCTTATTGGAAACCTGAGCAGTATCCCAAAACCTCATGGGTTGCTGCTACTGGGCCTCCTTTTGATCCATCTAATCTAACTGGCTTTTCATGTGAATTATCCTATTCCTCAGATGAGTCATTTGACTCCAACTATAAACTGTTCAAAAATCAATCTGGTGAAGTATTTGCTCGATATGATGGAACTAATTACAGGAATGGCCCTCCCTTGAGGAAAATCTGGGTTCCCAAAAGATGTCTTGAAAATCTTCAGGTGAATGTCCTCATGACACCACCACTGAAGAATCTGAACCCCAGATCAAATTCCTCAAGAGGACCAAAGTCTTCAAGAGGATCAAAATCCTCAACTCGTCAAAACTATGCTCGTACCCATGCTAATGCGTCTAACATGCAGGGAAACTACAAGGAATATGAATATGAGCGTTACTCCTCAAATCATTATGTCCATAAATCCTCAAACCAGTTCTCTGCATATTCATATGAGTACTTTAACCCTCCTACTGTTAAGAGAAGTGCATTGGCTTCAATGCCACCTTTCTCATATGGTGCTCGCAGGATGATGAATGCTTTGCCACCCCTTCAGATGTGGGTGGTGAAGAAATCGAACTAATCACTTCTGCAGGTTAGGTCTCTAGATGAAAATCATCATCTGAAGAATTTGCTGGAGACCTGAGGAAATGCTTGATAGGACGCAAGCTAATGATTGATGAAATAGAGATATTTCACACGTCCTTATATTTCTGTTATGATGAAATTCTGATCTGATGAAATTAAAATCATATTCTTCAAATCTGAAGCATATGAGATGGTAAGCTGTACTAATTCATGTGCAGGATGACAAACCCAAGAATACTGAGTGGGTTCTTGATAGTGGCCGCACACATCACATGACTGGTGATAAAAGCTTACTGATGAATATGCCATTAACTCCATCACCTCTGAAGCAAATCACATATGCTGACAAAGGTAAAAGCAAGGTATTGGGACTTGGCAAAGTGGCTATTTCCAAGGATAGGCATATGGACAAAGTGATGCTTGTTGAATCCCTTGGTTTTAACCTCATGTCTGTCTCAATGCTTTGTGATCTTGATATTATTGTTATCTTTGGTAGATATAGATGTGTAGTCATCATGGAATCTGACAGATCCAAAGTCTTCGAAGGTGTAAGTAGAGGGGATTTGTACATTGTTGATTTCTCTACAGGTCCTCAACCAGCCACATGCTTCCTAGCAAAAACCTCAGAAGGATGGTTGCGGCACCGAAGACTAGGTCATGCAGGCATGAGGAATTTGCACACGCTCGCAAAGAAAAAGCATGTCATCGGCATCAAATCAGTCAAATTCCTCAAGGATCATCTCTGCGGTGCTTGTGAATCAGGGAAAATGACCAGATCCAAGCATCCCTCGAAGACTATCATGACCACTACTCGTCCATTCGAATTGCTTCATATGGATCTATTTGGACCTACTCACTATGCTACACTAACCAATGCAGCATCTTTATATGGATTCGTCATAGTTGATGATTATTCCGGATATACTTGGGTGCATATCATAGTGTATAAAACTGAAGTGCAGGAAATCTTCAAACGATTTTCTTCAAGGGCCTCAACGTACTTTGGCATCAAGATCAAACATATCAGGAGTGACAATGGAACCGAGTTCAAAAACAATGGTCTTGATGATTATCTTGATGAACTTGGTATTACTCACGAATTATATGCTCCTTATACTCCTCAGCAGAATGGTGTCGTTGAAAGGAAGAACAGGACTCTGGTTGAAATGGCAAGAACTATGCTTGAAGAATATCAGACTCCTCGTCGCTTTTGGCCTGAAGCAATCAACACTGCATGCCACATCATCAACAGGATATATCTTCACAAATTCCTCAAGAAAACCTCATATGAACTCCTCACTGATAAGAAACCCAACATAAGTTATTTCAAAGTCTTCGGTGCAAAATGCTGGATTAGAGATCCTCACCATAGCTCAAAATTTGCACCTAAGGCACATGAAGGTTTTATGCTCGGTTATGGAAAGGACTCGCACACTTACAGAGTCTTCAACAACTATCACAACAAAGTTGTTGAGACTGTAGATGTGCGGTTCGATGAAACTAATTGCTCGCAAAGAGAGCAATTGCCTTCTGATCCAGATAAACTGTCTCCTGAGGAAGCAATAAAGCTCAAACCTACTGAAGACATTGTCCCCACTGAGGAAATTGGTGAAGAAACGATCCCCATCACTGATGTAAACCAAGAAGATGCTCCTCAGGAAATTGCACGAGAACCACTTCCTCAGCCTAGACGAAATCCTCAACCAGCTCATCCAAGGATTGCAAACAAAGTAGAACTTGACAAAATCCTCAACGACATCAACGCGCCAGGTCCTCTCACTCGCTCAAAAGCTTCACACTTAGTTAACTTTTGTGGGCATTTTTCCTTTGTATCCATCACAGAACCCTCAAAAGTTGCTGAGGCTTTTCTGGAACCGGAGTGGATCCAAGCTATGCAAGACGAACTTCTTCAATTCAAGCTGAATGACGTATGGGAGCTCGTCAAATGACCAGATCCTCGCAAGCACAACATCATCGGCACCAAGTGGATTTTCCGAAACAAGCAAGATGAGGACGGTCAAGTGGTGAGGAACAAGGCACGACTTGTAGCCCAAGGCTACACCCAGGTTGAAGGAATAGATTTCGATGAAAATTTTGCACCTGTTGCTAGACTTGAAGCTATTCGAATACTACTTGCTTATGCTAATCATCATAACATCATCTTATATCAAATGGATGTGAAAAGTGCATTCCTCAATGGTAAGCTTGAGGAAGAAGTATATGTTGCTCAGCCCCCAGGTTTTGAGGATCCAAAGAATCCGGACAAAGTCTTCAGACTCCAAAAGGCTCTTTATGGTCTCAAGCAAGCCCCTCGGGCATGGTATGATACATTGAAGGAATTCCTCATGAAGAAAGGCTTCAAACCTGGTTCACTCGATCCAACTCTTTTCACTAAATCCTATGATAATGAGCTATTTGTGTGTCAAATATATGTCGATGATATCATATTTGGCTGTACTGACAAACGATACAGTGATGAATTTGCCTACATGATGAGTGAAGAATATCAGATGTCCATGATGGGGGGGCTGAAATTCTTCTTAGGTCTTCAAATTCGTCAACAAAGCAATGGAATCTTCATATCAGAGGAGAAATACCTCAAGGATGTTCTGAGGAAATTCGACATGCATGAATGCAAAGGTGCCAAGACTCCAATGCCTACCACCGGCCACCTCGGCACTGATGAAAATGGTAAAGATTTCGATCAGCAGGTATATCGTTCTATGATTGGTTCTTTATTGTATCTATGTGCATCTAGGCGAGATATAATGCTTAGTGTTTGCATGTGTGCACGTTTTCAAGCAAAACCGAAGGAATCACACCATAAGGCTGTAAAGCATATTCTTCAATACTTAGCTCACACACCAACACTAGGATTATGGTATCCCAAGGGCTCAAATCTTCATCTAGTGGGGTATTCTGATTCTGAATATGCTGGTGACCGTGTGGATCGCAAGTCAACTTCTGGCACATGCCATTTCCTCGGAAGATCACTAGTTTGCTGGTCCTCAAAGAAGCAGAACTGTGTATCACTCTCCACTGCCGAAGCTGAGTACATTGTTGTTGGTTCATGCTGTGCTCAATTACTATGGATGAACCAAACCCTCAAGGACTACGGCATCAACATGAAGAATGTGCCTCTCTACTGTGACAATGAGAGTGCTATCAAGATTGCATACAACCCAGTACAGCACTCGAAGACCAAGCACATCCAGATTCGTCATCATTTTCTTCGGGACCATATCCTCAAGGGCAATATCCTCATCGACCATGTGAAGACTGATGATCAACTGGCAGATATCTTCACTAAGCCCTTGGATGAGAAAAGGTTTTGCAAGTTGCCGTGTGAGCTAAATATCTTAGGATCTTCAAATGTTTTGTAAAAACATGCACACATCCTAACATATGCAAAATTGATGACTTAGATGTGCAACACATGATGAATTGATTTTCTTCAACTGATGAAGAATGTCACTCTGAATGTGAAGAAATCAACGAAGAAATTGATTCTCAGGGCCCTACGATAATTGTACGTGGCGTCTATAATCAACATTCTTATATGGTGGGTCACGCCACCGCCCAATGTGAAATTCCTCAAGCTGATTTTCTTCAAATGTTCCATTTCCTCAAAATGTGTATTTCTTCAAAACAGTTGTTCTTCATTGTGACGAGTTATCACAAAATCTTCCAAAACATTTGATGACTTTCATTTGACTAGATAGACTATGATTCCAAGTCCTCAACAGCATTCACTTATAGCTATTTCTTCAAGTTGATATTTCTGCTAAGTGAATGTGATCGGACCCTACTTTCCCTCTATGCTGTACTCATCCAGTCTATTCAATTCTTCATATGCGTTCTACTTGAAACTTTGTTCAAAATCCTCACCGCGTCCTTGTGAGTTGATGATTTTGTAACGAAAATCCTCAAACCTTGAAAAACTGTTTCTTTAATGCACAGTAACTGAACCCCACTTCCCATGATCGGATAACCATGATCTCCACTATCTCCACCGCCTTGTTCGGGAACTACAAGTGTCCTGCGGAGACGTAGAGGCAGGGGCTGTTTGGTTCGAAATCTTCGCGCCAACAGTAACTGTTTGGCTATAAATATGTCCTTATCCCCCTCGGCAAACTCTTCTTCGCTTGATCGCTCTCCTGCTACAGCAAACACCACCGAACCCTAGCGCCATCGCTGGTAGTCTCGTCGCCGGTGAGGAAGATCTCCACTGCCTCGACTTCTCCGTCGCTGGAACCACGCCGGAGTAGGACCATCTTCGTCCGCTGCCGCCGTAGACGTCCTCTGTCGCCGGGTTAGGGTGCATTGGACACGCGACCGAAGAGCCTCTCTACACAACTTCTCTGTGTTCTTCGTGTGCTCCTTCAAGGGTAAATAAAATCCCATTTTTACCGCAAGTTAGATCTAAATTTTTTACATCTTCTATGTGAAATCTGTTTTTCCTCAAGAATCGATAAGCACTTGATTCCTCAAACAATGCCTATCACCACATCATTGATGAACTATACTAAGCATCTAAGATTTCCACGAGATTCCTCAATTGTGCAAATTTTCGGATCTGTACAACTCTGGAACCCAAGAACAGTATGCTTAGGCAAATTCCTCAACCACTCTTTAAATTCCTCAACTGTCAAACTTTTTCATTTTCTTCAAATCTGAGAACGCATATGACCTCTCCAAATTCCTCGCAACTATACTCTGTTCACAGGTACACACATGTCAGCTAATGAATCTCTCGGTTCTCATCACATTAACTCATTTGCAGCGTTTCTGGAAGAAAATCTTCAAGTCTCATCAGAATCCTCAAGAGTTCAATCTCATCAGCAAAATTCTCAGCTGAAGAAAATGGAGGATGACAGAAAACAGAAGGGAGGAAAGAAACTTGAGCAAAACACATCTGTGGATATCCCTGAGGATATTTACTTGGACTATTGCACACCTCATGAAAATGAGACAATGGCCAAGAGAAAGATACGGCTGCAGAAGATAGAACGTCGATGGGCGAAGGAATGGAAGGAATACAGGTTTGTGACTGCCAAGTATGCGAATAAATTCGCTCTGAAGCCCCCTGGCAGACGGGCCCCACTTGAGGATCATCAAGTAGCACATCCCTCAAGCCTCAAGACCATTGATGACTATCCAGATGAGAAGGAAAAGCATCTAGCTAAGCTCAAGAAGCAGGCAGAAGCTGCAGTGAGGAAATTCAATGAATCCTCAGCTGCTGCCACTTCCTCTGCCGCTGAGACCTCTGGTTTATAAATTCCTCAAATGCAGTCTGTGCCGTCAAAGCCAAGGGCTCCAAAGCCTCAAGAGAAGTCTGCTCAGGCATCAGTTACAAAACCCTCAGCACCAAAACCATCAGGGCCAAAACCCTCAGTGCCAATCTCCTCAGCTCCAAAATCCTCAGCACCAACACCAAAGCCATTACAGAAGCAAGTCATGAAGCCTATGACCGCCAGCTCCAGCTCCTCACTCCCAGCTGCAACCAGCTCGGAGACAAAGTCTTCACCACCTCCTGTGAAGAGTCAGGTGTCTGCTGAACGTGCAACTCTGCCAAGCCCCAGCAAAATCATTACCGTCCCGTCTGCATCAGAGGGCAGTGATGAATATGATGATCAAACCCTGCAAGCCATCATCAACAACAAGCAGGAAAGAGTAGCTCAAGCATCAGGCAGTGCCATTCCTCTGGCCATGGACCCCAAGGTCCTCCTTGACTACATCAACATCTGGTATGAGGACCCAAACACTCTGCTTAATGATTTGAAGCTTCCCCCTGGCATTAGCCACATGGTGGCCACTTTCATCAATGAAGCCAAGTGGAAAGAACAGCAGGCCAAGCAGGCCAAAGTTGCAAAGCTTAAAAAGGAGAAATTCCTCAAGAAGAATCTCCTCAACTTGACTCCTGATGCACTGGTATCAACACAAGCAGAGCTGAAGAAATTGACTGACAAGTACTCCAAGCTGTCAGATCGTAAGAGTCTCAGGAGCAATTTCATCATGCTGGCCACTAAAGCTGTTGATGACTACAACAAGAAGGCTGCACCCCCAGCACCAACTTCTCAGCCCTTGATTGAGGAGCCAGCAGACGAATCTCCTCATGATGAGGAAACTCCTCAAACTGAGGAAGTACACCAATAAATCCGTGTAGATGTACCGGCTATTGAAGAAATCATCATGGAAGCTCCAGCTGATGAATTTGCTGCAGCTGATAACTCTGTTCCAGCTAGTTCCTCCATACCAGCTAAAGAATCTGTCGAGAGAACCCCTTCACCAAAAGCTTCAAAGGTGAAGAAGATGACTCCGTCTGCATCAGACGTGATGAAAACCAGGGCTGCTGAGAAGGAAGCCAAAAAGAGAAAGGCCTCTTCAGCAGAAGAAGAAACCGAGGCCAAGCGTCTCAAAGCACTTGAAGAAACTGCTCCTCTGGACCCTGTGCCCTTAAATGTCGCTCCGTCTTATGAAATGGTCATCATTGATGATCAAGCGAAAAAGGAAGATGAGGAAATGAAGGATGCCACCTCTGAGAAACACACTGACGAAGAAATTCATATAGACAACAGTCCTCAGCCCTTCATTCCTCAGAAAGACGCTGCTCAAGGATCAGCTGCACCAGCTGATGAAACTGCCTCTGCCACCAAGCCAGCAGAGGAAGAACAACATGAAAATCCTCAAGCTGATGAAATTCAACGCTGTGAGCAAAATCCTCAAGATGAGGAACAGGCTGACCCAACTCCTCCAACTGAGCAAGAAGAAGCTATTCCTCAGCCTGATGCACAGCCAGAGCAAGCCCCTCAGCCTGACGCCCAGCCAGCACCATCTCCTCAGCCTGAAGTACCAGCTGCTGAAATTCCTCACCCTGAGGAAAATGCTGAGGAAAATGCACCTGACCAAGACAATGCATTCGTCGTGATCAACCCAGAGACTGCAATTTTTGTCTCCCCTCCTGTTCCTTAGCAAAATCTTCAGCCAGTTCAGCGTCAGCCATTCTCCAAGCATCCAAAGTTTCAAAAGGAAAATTTCTTTGAAGAACGCATGTACTTCATTGGAGAGAACCCCTATGACAAGCCTCAAATGAGGCATCTGAAGTTTTGGACTAGGACACAGATGAATTACTATGCCTTTGTGCTATGTGGACGAAACAAGATATTCTAGCACAGGCATATTCCTCACGTTGAACTTGAAGCTATACCGTGCCTCGAGCCAGTCCTCAGTGTACTCCATGATGCTGGTTTACTACCAATGTGCTCCGGCATCTCTGACTGGAACAGCGAGCTAATTCTTCAGTTCTATGCCACTCTTCACATATCCGGCAACCCTGAAGACATTAACACTTGGGTGTTTGATTGGATGACACAAAACACTCACTCCAAGGCTCCTGCTACTAAACTCCTCCGTGAACTGCCTGTACCAATTCCCTCAGATGAGGTTGTGAAGCTTTATGGTGAGCGTGAGCTGCCCAATGGGATGATGGAAGTCCTCATGAAGCCTTTGGCTGAAGGAAAACCTCCGAGAACAACCTTCCTCGTCCACGAGCTCAAGTACACACCCAGATCTGTTTACAGAATCCTCTGCAGTGTGCTCGCGCCGATCAAAGGCCATGATGATGAAGAAGATGTCGTAGGCCTCATGAAGAATATCCTCTTCAACATCATTCATGGTATTCCTATCAACATCCATGATTTCTTCTTGAGGACTTTGGCCGACAATGCTATGTGTCCTTTTGATCACAAGATATATGCCCCATGGATCATGAGATTCATCAGGACAAGGACAGGCATCAACTTCCACGCTGATTTCCAAAACCATGTTGGTTATATGCCTCCTATCCGGGTCAAAAAGAAGACTTTCGAGCCCATTGAAGGAAAAGGCAAATCAGTGATTGAAGAAGGCAGTAGGCCCCTTGATGGCCAGTTCAGAGAGCCAGAAGCTTATTCTTCATGGGATGATACTGAGAGTCGTCCGGCAAGCCTCGTTCCTCCTCGCGTGATGAATACAAGAGAGCTCCTCCTCAGTCTTCACCAGAAGGTGGATCGCAATCACAAGTGGGTAAAACGCCAATTTGGCGCCATTGTGAAAACCTTCACTGAAACACAGAACTCTGTGAAGCTCAACCATCATTATCTGCATGAGGTTTTTGATCGCACCTGGGCTACACTTGCACATCTGAAGACTCGGACTGAGCTTGAAGAAATGGACTTTGAGCGAGACTTGGAATGGTCGTGGCCTCCCAAGAAGAAGTTCAGGCCTATTCCAGTTCCAGACCTTGAAGAAAGCTCCTTTTCTTCATTCCGCACTGCTGAAACTGATGAAGAACAGCTCGACACTGCTACCGGTCCAAGGAAGAAGACTACTCCCAAGAAGCATCACTGCTCTTCCTCAACCGCCAAGAAGTGAAGTCATCACGGGCATTAGTCCTCAGTTTGTTCCTTTTTGTCACTTGATGACAAAGGGGGAGAAACTTGAGAGTTAGTCTTCAAGCAGGATATTTTTGGGGCTTATGAACTATATTTAAGTTACAAACTCTTGTCTCTTCTGAAGTTTTTATGTAATGAGTTGTAACTTAAGCCCGATGGTACTCTGACGCTTTTGAACGTTTTTCTTCGCATGCTTATTCCTCAAGTTTTAATGCACGCATGCTGGAATTCGTCAGATACCATTTGTCATCACGCATTTTCATTTTCTTCATATGATATGTTACATGTATGCATGATTTACAAGACTCAGGGGGAGATCTCCCATGATATAAATCATCAATGTGCATTTGCTGTGAAAAGCAAAATCCTCAAGATATGCACATCTTCAGGGGGAGTCTCTCTGAATCTTGATTTCAAATTCCTCAAATGAGTATTTACACTTCATATTTTTATCCCTGTTGAAGACTTAACCTAATTGTCATCAACCACCAAAAAGGGGGAGATTGTAAGTGCATCTAGTGCCCCTTAGTGATTTTGGTGGTTTGAAGACTTATAGGTTGGGTATCTAATATGTTTATGAGTGTACACAGGATCTATAAGTCATTGAGGAGTTTGAGATATTTGAAGAATATCGACCCCTAAAAATGTATATCTTCGGTTGAAGAAATTGGTCTGAAGCTGAAGAAATGAATCACGAGGAATCTGCGATGAAATTGATATTCCTCATGAAGATACTGAAATTGAGGAATTCGGTATGTCCTAAAGAAAATCACTTTGAAGAATTTGAAGCATGAAGATTTACTCTCTCTGTTTTATTTTCTTCACATTTGAGTAATAGGAACACCGTACTGTTAAAGGGGGTCGAAGTTACACTTTGGAATGAATTTCCACATGATGCTCAACCCAAGCCTAATCCTACTAAAAGCCTTAAGTGAGGAATACGAGTGACATGAGGACTCTCACAGTTGAAGGTTCCGACCGTTTCGATAGCCACGCCAAGTCATTTGTTTTATTCACTCCAACGGTCATATTATTTAAGGGCATTAGTGTCAAATCATGTCGGGATGCTCCCGGGCTATAAATAGCCACCCCCACAACCATTAGCTGGTTGGCTGCTCTGTTAGAAACTGACACTTGTCATAAGAGCAACCCAATTCCTCAGAGTCTTCGAGAGTAATTCATCAGTGAGGAAATACACCATATACCGAAACCACAAACCAAACCTAGTGATTGAGCATCACTGAAGAAGTTGTTCCTGTGTGGGACTAAAGCATGTTACCTTTGAGGACTGTGCATCCTCTAGACGGTTAGGCATCATGGTCTAGAGCTTTCCAGCAGTCAATTGTGGATCGCCGGGTGACCAAGTTTGTGAGGGTTTGGAAGTCTGCCCTGAAGACTTACCACGAGTGTTGGGCGAGGACTGTGTGTTCTTAGCCCAAGGAGAACACGGTAGGGACTGTGTGTCCTTTGGTTTCAATACCAAGCCGCTCCAAACCAGATGTACGACTATCACAGCAGTTGGAACTGGGTCATCAACGACTGTCTTCACTAAGAAACGGGTTCTAATTCCTCAACTCCTTACTTTCCTCGTATTTTGTGTTGATGACTTTCACTTCGACTGTTTGAAGAATTTGCTGAAGACTTTCTCTAAATTTCCTCAACCCCAAATTCTTCTCGTCGGTTAATCCTCATCTGTATTCAGCGTGCCTGCACAGAGTGCAATCTGTTTTCACATTCCTCACTCCGAAAAACTGCTGTTGTGAAACTTCGCATTTCTGATCCTTTACTGTTTCCCTTGTAAGTTAGTCATCAGTGAGAAATTTCCTCAAAAGGAATTTCCTCAGTGATGAAATTCTAAAAATCTCCTATTCACCCCCCCTCTAGTCGATATAACGCACTTTCAACACTTCTCCCATTGCAAGAATCATAGATCTAGTTGGCCAAACAAAACCCAAGACTCGGAGAGACTTCAAGGATATCAAATCATGCATATAAGAAATCAGCAAAGACTCAAATATATATCATAGATAATCTGATCACAAATCCACAATTCATCGGATCTCGACAAGCACACCGCCAAAGAAGATTACTTCGGATAGATCTCCATGAAGATCATGGAGAACTTTGTATTGAAGATCCAAGAGAGAGAAGAAGCCATCTAGCTACTAACTACGGACCCGTAGGTCTGAAGTGAACTACTCACGAGTCATTGGAGGGGCGATGATGATGATGAAGAAGCCCTCCAACTCCAAAGTCCCCTCCGGCAGGGCACCGGGAAGGGTCTCCAGATGAGATCTCGCGGAAACGGAAGCTTGCGACGGCGGAAAAGTGTCTTCGTGGATTCCCTCATTTTTTCTGTATTTTAGGGAATATATAGGCGAAGGAGCTAGGTCAGAGGGGCGCCAGGAAGGAGCTTGGTTCGGGAAAAATTTATTTCGGGCATTTTATTCCGTTTGGACTCCGTTCCAAAATCAGATGTGAAAAGAGCCAAAAACACACAAAAAACAGGAACTGGCACTTGGCACTGAATTAATAAGTTAGTCCCAAAAAAGATATAAAAGGCTACATAAAACATCCAAAGATGACAAGATAACAGCATGAAACCATCAAAAATTATAGATACGTTTGAGACGTATCACATGTCGATGAGTATGACAACCGGCAGGATCCATAGGAGTTGTCTTAATTTATTGTATGAGATGCAACGCCATGTTGATTACTTTACTTTATCGCTAACGGTTAGCTATAGTAGTAGAAGTAATAGTTGGCGTGACGACTTCACGGAGACACAATGATGGAGATCATGATGATGGAGATCATGGTGTCATGCCGGTGAACATGATCATCATGGTGCCCCGAAGATGATGATCAAGGGAGCAAGATGATATTGGCCATATCATGTCACTATATGATTGCATGGGATGTTTATCATGTTTTACATCTTATTGCTTAGAACGACGATAGCAAATATAAGATGATCCATCATAAAAAAAATCAAGATAAGTATTCCCCTAAGTGTGCACCATTGCGAAGGTTCGTTGTCTCGAAGCACCACGTGATGATCGGGTGTGATAGATTCTAATGTTCGCATTCAATAGGTGTAAGCCAGTTTACACACGCAAAACACTTTGGTTGACTCGACTAGCCTAGCATGTCCAGACATGGCCTCGAATACGGGAGACCGAAAGGTCGAACATGAGTCGTATGGTTGATACGATCAACATAGAGATGCTCACCATTTATGACTAGTTCGTCTCACGTGATGATCGGACACGGGCTAGTCGACGTGGATCATGTAGCACTTGGATGACTAGAGGGATGTCGATCTAAGTGGGAGTTCATTAGTAATTTGATTATATGAACTTAATTATCATGAACTTACTCTAACATTGTCTTTACAAATATTGTGGATCCAATGGCCAATGCAAATTACTCATTCAACTTCAACGCGTTCCTAGAGAAAACCAAGTTGAAAGACGATGGTAGCAATTATGCGGATTGGGCTCGTAACTTGAAGCTCATCCTCATGGCTTCCAAGAAGGCATATGTCCTTGATGGACCGCTATGTGACCCTCCCATTCCTGCGGCAGACCAGGACGCTAGAAACTTCTGGCAGCCGCGGAGTGATGACTACTCTCTCGTTCAGTGCGGCATGCTTTATAGTTTAGAACCGGGGCTCCAAAGGCGTTTTGAGAAACACAAAGCATATGAGATGTTTGAGGAGCTGAAACTTTTTTTTCAAGCTCTTGCCCGGGTCGAGATATATGAAGTCTCTGACAAGTTCTTTAGTTGTAAGATGGAGGAGAATAGTTCTATCAATGAGCACATACTCAGAATGTCTGGGTTGCACAACCGCTTGACTCAGCTAGGAGTTGAACTTCCGGATGATGCGGTCATTGACAGAATCCACCAGTCGCTTCCACTTAGCTACAAAGGCTTTGTGATGAATTACAACATGCAAGGGATGGAAAAGGCTATTCCCGAGTTGTATTCAATGCTGAAATCTGCGGAGGTAGAAATCAAGAAAGAGCATCAAGTGTTGATGGTGAATAAGACCACCAGTTTCAAGAAGGGCAAGGGTAAGAAAAGCTTCAAGAAAGACGGCAAAGTTGTTTCCGTGTCCGGTAAGCCAGTTGCTGGGAAGAAGTCAAAGAAAGTACCTAAGCTTGAGACTAAGTGCTACTACTGCAAGGGAACCGGTCACTGGAAGCGGAATTGCCCCCAAGTACTTAGCGGACAAGAAGGCCGGCAACGTCAAAGGTATATGTGATTTACTTGTTATTGATGTGTACCTTACCAACGCTCGTAGTAGCTCCTGGGTATTTGATACCGGTGTTGTTGCTCACATTTGCAACTCTAAGCAGGAACTACGGAACAAGTGTAGGCTGGCTAAGGACGAGGTGACGATGCGCGTCGGGAATGGTTCCAAGGTCAATGTGATCGCTGTCGGCACGCTACCTCTACATCTACCTTCGAGATTAGTTATAAACCTTAATAATTGTTATTTAGTACCAGCTTTAAGCATGAACATTGTATCGGGATCTCGCTTGATGCAAGATGGCTACTCATTTAAAACTGAGAATAGTAGTTGTTCTATTTATATGAATGGTATGTTTTATGGTCATGCCCCACTCATTAATGGTTTATTCCTAATGAATCTCGATCGTGATGATACACATATTCATAGTGTGAGTGCTAAAAGATGCAAGGTTGATAATGATAGTCCCACATACTTGTGGCACTGCCGCCTTGGTCATATCGGCGTAAAGCGCATGAAGAAACTCCATACAGATGGACTTTTGGAGTCACTTGATTTTGAATCAATTGACACATGCGAACCGTGCCTCATGCGCAAGATGACCAAGATTCCGTTCTTCGGAACAATGGAGAGAGCAACTAACTTATTGGAAATAATACATACAGATGTATGCGGTCCAATGAGCGTTGAAGCTCGCGGTGGTTATCGTTATGTTCTCACCCTCACTGATGATTTAAGTAGATATGGGTATGTCTACTTAATGAAACACAAGTCTGAAACCTTTGAAAAGTTCAAGGAATTTCAGAGTGAGGTGGAGAATCAACGCGACAAGAAAATAAAGTTTCTACGATCTGATCGTGGAGGAGAATATTTGAGTCATGAGTTTGGCACACACCTACGGAAATGTGGAATCGTTTCACAACTCACGCCGCCTAGCACACCGCAACGTAACAGTGTGTCTGAACATCGTAATTGCACTTTATTGGATATGGTACAATCTATGATGTTTCTTACCGATTTACCGCTATCATTTTGGGGATATGTTGTTGGAGAACGTTGCATGGGAAACAAAAAAATCCTATGCACACGAATACCTATCATGGTAATGTTCATCTATGAGAGGGAGATCGGATCCACATACGCTTGTAGATCGCTAAGCGGGAACAGTTAAGAAACATGGTTGATGTAGTGGTACGGCTTCATGATTCAAATCACCGTCGTCCCACGATCCGTCCCACGAACCGTCCCGGTCTAGCACCGAACGGACGGCACCTCCGCGTTCAGCACACGTATAGCTCGATGACGATCTCCGCCTTCTTGATCCAGCAAGAGATACGGGGAAGTGGATGAGTTCTTTGGCAACGTGACGGCGCGCCGGTGATGGTGATGATCTATTCTAGTAGGGCTCCGCCCGAGCTCCGCAAAAATCTGATCTAGAGGTAGAACTACGAGGTATAGGTTTGAGTTGCACGTGGCAAAGTTGTGACTCAAAAACCCTAAAACCACCAGTATATTTAGGAGGAGGGGACGGGATAGCCTTGGGGATCAAGAGAGCCCCAAGGGCGCCGGCTGAAGGGAGGAGGAGGACTCCCACTCCAATTCGGTTTGGGAAGGAGGAGTCCTCCTCATCCTTCCCACCTCCCTCTCTTTTTTTTGGTTTTCTTCTTGTGGCGCCATAGTCCACTTGGGCTGGCCTCACCAGCCCACTAAGGGCTGGTGCGCCACCCTAGGACTATTGAGCTCACTCCCGGGTGGGTGGGCCCCTCCCGGTGAATACCGGATCCCATTCGTCACTCCCAGTACACTGTCGGTAATGCCCGAAATCTTTCCGGTGACCAAATGAAACCATCCTATATATCAATTTTTGCTTGCGGACCATTCTGGAAACCCTCGTGGCGTCTGTGATCTCATCTGGGACTCCGAACAACCTTCGGTTACCATCACATATAACTCAACTATACTAAAACGTCACTGAACCTTAAGTGTGCAGACCTTGCGGGTTCGAGAACTATGCAGACATGACCCGAGACACCTCGCGGTCAATATCCAATAGGGGGACCTGGATGTCAATATTGGATCCTACATATTCTACGAAGATCTTATCGGTTGAACCTCTATGCCAAGGATTCATATAATCCCGTATAACATTCCCTTTGTCCTTCGGTGTGTTACTTGCCCGAGATTTGATCGTCGGTATCTCTATACCTATTTCAATCTCGTTATCGGCAAGTCTCTTTACTCGTTCCGTAATACAAGATCCCGTGACTAACACTTGACTCACATTGCTTGCAAGGCTTATATGTGATGTTGTATTACCGAGTGGGCCCCAAGATACCTCTCCGTCACACGGAGTGACAAATCCCAGTCTTGATCCATGCTAACTCAACGGACACCTTCGGAGATTCCTGTAGAGCATCTTTATAGTCACCCAGTAACGTTGTGACATTTGATACACATGGTATTCCTCCGGTGTCAGTGAGTTACATGATCTCATGGTCATAGGAATGAATACTTGACATGCAGAAAACAATAGCAACAAAATGACACGATCACATGCTACGTTCATAGTTTGGGTCTCGTCCGTCACATCATTCTCCTAATGATGTGATCCAGTTATCAAGTGACAACACTTGCATATGGCCAGAAAACCTTAACCATCCTTGATCAACTGGCTAGTCAACTAGAGGCTTACTAGGGACATTGTTTTGTCTATATATCCACACATGTATCTATGCTTTCATTCAATACAATTATAGCATGGATAATAAATGATTATCTTGAAGCAAGATATATAATAACAACTATTTTATGATTGCCTCTATGGCATATTTCCAACAGTCTCCCACTTGCACTAGTCAATAATCTAGTCTCACATCGCTATGCGATTTACATTGGAATGAATCTAACACCCATACAGTTCTGGTGTTGATCATGCTTCGCTCCTGGAAGAGGTATAGTCAGCGGATCTGCTACATTCAGATCCGTGTGCACTTTGTAAATATTTACGTCCTCTCCTTCGACGTATTCGCGGATGAGGTTGAAGCATCATTTGATGTGTCTAGTCTTCTTGTGAAACCTTGGTTCCTTTGGTAAAGCAATGGCACCAGTGTTGTCACAGAACAGAGTTATTGGATTTAGTGCGCTCGGCACAACTCCAAGATCCGTCATGAACTGCTTCATCCACACACCCTCCTTAGCTGCCTTCGAGGCAGCCATGTACTCAGCTTCACATGTAGAATCTGCTATGACGCTTCGCTTGGAACCGCACGAGCTTACTGCACCCCCAATAAGAATAAATACATATCCGGTTCGAGACTTAGATTCATCCGGATCAGTGTTAAAGCTTGCATCGACGTAACCCTTTACGACGAGCTCTTCGTCACCTCCATAAACGAGAAACATTAACTTAGTCCTTTTCAGGTACTTCACAAAATTCTTGACCGTCGTCCAATGATCCACTCCTGGAATACTTTGAAACTTGCCTGCCATACTTATGGCCAGGCTGACGTCCGGTCTAGTGCATAGCATTGTATACATGATAGACGCTATGGTTGAAGCATAGGGGACGCTACTCATCTTTTCTCTATCTTGTGCAGTTACTGGACACTGAGTCTTACTCAACTTTATACCTTGTAAAACTGGCAAGAACCCCTTCTTGGACTGCTCCATTTTGAACTTCTTCAAAACTTTATCAAGGTATGTGCTTTGTGAAAGTCCTATTAGGCGCCTCGATCTATCCATATAGATCTTAATGCCTAATATGTAAGAAGCTTCTCCTAGGTCCTTTATTGAAAAACATCTGTTCAAGTAATTTTTTACGCTCTCTAAAAACTCCACATTGTTTCCAATCAGCAATATGTCATCCACATATAATATTAGAAACGCTACAGAGCTCCCACTCACTTTCTTGTAAATACAAGATTCTCCAACAACTTGTATAAACCCAAATGCTTTGATCACCTCATCAAAGCGCTTATTCCAACTCCGAGATGCTTGCACCAGTCTATAAATGGATCGCTGGAGCTTGCATACTTTGTTAGCATTCTTTGGATCGACAAAACCTTCGGGTTGCATCATATACAACTCTTCCTTAAGAAAACCGTTAAGGAACACCGTTTTGACATCCATTTGCCAGATTTCATAATCGAAAAATGCAACTATTGCTAACATGATTCGGACAGACTTAAGCATCGCTACCAATGAGAATGGCTCACCGTAGTCAACTCCTTGAATTTGTGAAAAACACTTTGCCACAAGTCGAGCTTTATAAACGGTCACTTTACCGTCCGCATCCGTCTTCTTCTTAAAGATCCATTTGTTCTGAATAGCCTTGCGACCTTCAGGTAATACTTCCAAAGTCCACACTTTGTTTTCATACATAGATCCTATCTCAGACTTCATGGCCTCCAACCATTTGTTGGAATCCGGGCCCACAATTGCTTCTTCATAATTCGGAGGTTCATTGTTGTCTAACAACATGATAGATAAGACAGGATTACCGTACCACTCAGGAGCAGTACGTGAACTTGTCGACCTGCGAGGTCCGATAGTAACTTGATCCGAAGCTTCATGATCATCGTCATTAGCTTCCTCCTCAACCAGCATCGCCTCGACAGAGGTTTCCCCTTGCCCTGCGCCACCATCTAGAGGGAGCAGAGGTTCTACAACCTCATCAAGTTCTATCTTCCTCCCACTCAATTCTTTCGAGAGAAACTCCTTCTCAAGAAAAGCTCTGTTCTTAGCACCAAACACTTTGCCCTCGGATCTGAGATATAAGGTATACCCAACTGTCTCCTTTGGGTAACCTATGAAGACGCACTTTTCCGCTTTGGGTTCCAGCTTTTCAGGCTGAAGCTTTTGACATAAGCATCACATCCCCAAACTTTAAGAAGCGACAACTTTTGCCTCTTGCCATACCATAGCTCATATGGTGTCGTCTCAACGGATTTTTACGGTGCCCTATTTGAAGTGAATGCAGCTGTCTCTAATGCATAACCCCAAAACGATAACAGCAAATCAGTAAGAGACATCATAGATCGCACCATATCTAACAAAGTACGATTACGACGTTCGGACACACCATTACGTTGTGGTGTTCCACGCGGTGTCAACTGTGAAACAATTCCACATTGTCTTAAGTGAGCACTAAACTCGAAACTCAGATATTCGCCCCCTTGATCAGAACGTGGGAACTTGATCTTCTTGTTATGATGATTTTCAACTTCACTCTGAAATTGTTTGAACTTCTCAAACATTTCAGACTTGTGCTTCATCAAGTAGATATATCCATACCTACTCAAATCATCAGTGACGGTGAGAAAATAACGATATCCGCCGCGCGCCTCCACACTCATTGGACCGCACACATCAGTATGTATGATCTCCAATAAGTCACTTGCACGCTCCATTGTTCCGGAGAACGGAGTCTTAGTCATCTTGCCCATGAGGCATGGTTCGCACGTGTCAAGTGATTCAAAATCAAGTGACTCCAAAAGCCCATCGGTATGGAGTTTCTTCATGCGCTTTACTCCAATATGACCTAAGCGGTAGTGCCAAAAAACGTGACGCTATCATTGTTAACTATAGATCTTTTGGTCTTAATGTTATGTATATGTGTGCATCACAATCAAGATTTAATATGAACAAAGCTCTCACATTGGGTGCATGACCATAAAAGATATTACTCATAAAAATAGAACAACCATTATTCTCTGACTTAAATGAGTAACCGTCTCGCAATAAACAAGATCCAGATATAATGTTCATGCTTAACGCAGGCACTAAATAACAATTATTTAAGTTCATAAATAATCATGATGGTAACTCAAGTGAGACTATGCCGATGGCGATTGCATCAACCTTGGAACCATTTCCCACGCGCATCGTCACTTCATCCTTCGCCGGCCTTCGTTTATTCCGCAGTTCCTGCTTCGAGTTGCAAATATGAGCAACATAACCGGTATCAAATACCCAGGCACTACTACGAGAGTTGGTTAAGTACACATCAATAACATGTATATCACATATACCTGATTTTTCTTTTGCCGCCTTCTTATCAGCCAGATACTTGGGGCAGTTGCGTTTCCAGTGACCCATCCCCTTGCAATAATAGAACTCTGTTCTCGGCATAGGTCCAGCCTTGGGTTTCTTCATCGGATTGGCAACAGTTTTGCCGCTCTTCTTGGAGTTACCCTTCCTGCCTTGGTCGTTTCTCTTGAAACCAATGGTTTTATTGACCATCAACACTTGATGCTTGATACATCTCCATCGTATCTACTTTTCCAAACTCTTTTGCCCTTGTTTTGGACTCTAATTTGCGTGATTTGAATGGAACTAACCTGGACTAACACTGTTTTCAGCAGAATTGCCTTGGTGTTGTTTTTGTGCAGAAATCAAAGTTCTCCCAACGTCCTGAAAATTTACGAGGAGCAGTTTTCGAAAATATCAAAAATATCTGTGCCAAGTTCCACCTCAGGGGGTGGGCCAGTGGGCCACAAGCCCCTGCTCCTCCACCACCCCCCTGGTGGCGGTGGGCAGGCTTGTGGGGCCCACAGGCACCTACCGCCCCCAACTCCAGCTCTATAAGTTGCCTTTCGTCCCAGAATAAATAAAAAGAGAAGTTTTCGTTACGTTTTTTATACGGAGGTGTTTCCACCACCTGTTCTTCATGTGGAGGGCAGATCTAGAGTCCGTCTTGGGCTCCGGAGAGGGGAAATCGTCGCCATCGTCATCATCAACCTTCTTCCCTCTCCAATTCCATGAAGCTCTTCGTCGTTCGTGAGTAATCTATTCGTAGGCTCGCTGGGCGGTGATGAGTAGGATGAGATCTATCATGTAATCGAGTTAGTTTTGATGGGGATTGATCCCTAGTATCCACTATGTTCTGAGATTGATGTTGCTACTACTTTGCCATGCTTAATGCTTGTCACTAGGGCCCGAGTGCCATGATTTCAGATCTGAAATTATTATGTTGTCACCAATATATGTGAGTTTTAGATCCGATCTTGCAAGTTGTAGTTACCTACTATGTGTTATGATCCGGCAACCCGGGAGTGACAATAACCGGAACCACTCCCAGTGATGACCATAGTTTGAGGAGTTCATGTGTTCACCAAGTGCTAATGCGTTGGTCCACTTCTTTATTAAAAGGAGAACCTTAATATCCCGTAGTTTCCTTTTGGACCCTGCTGCTACGGGAGGGATGGACAATAGATGGCATGCAAGTTCTTTTCCCTAAGCACGTATGACGACACACGGAATGCATGCCTACATCACATTGACGGACGGAAGCTAGCCACATATCTCTCCGTGTTATAACTGTTGCATGATGAATATCATCCAAACAAATCACCGACCCATTGCCTACGAGTTTGTCCTACTACTGTTGTTACTTGTCTTGCTCTGCTGCTGCTACTACTGTTGCTACTGCTATTACTTGTCTTGCTCTGCTGCTGCTACTATTGTTGCTACTGTTGTTACTTGTCTTGCTCTGCTGCTGCTACTACTGTTGCTACTGATGTTACTTGTCTTGCTTTGCTGCTGCTACTACTACTGTTGCTTGCTACTGTTGCTACTTACTACTGTTGTCACTGCTATTGTTCCTTGCCACTGCTATTGCTCGTTACACTGCTGCTACCTGCTAAACTGGTGGTTCACTGGACGTTGACGGGAATTGACAACTTCCGTCAATGCGGCAATGGAGGCGCCATTGATACAATCGTTAGGAATAGTCTGTCGTCAACAGATCGTTCCTAACACCGTTGTTATCATACTACTTTGTTGTTACTATTGTGCTTGCAGATACTAATCTTTTAGGTGCGGTTGAATCAGAAAAATTCAGCTGCTAATACTCGAGAGTATCCTCTCACCTCCTGTGTCTTACCAACAAATTTGGGTCGAATACTCTACCCTCGAAAACTGCTGCGAACCCACGCGTTGGTGGGCCATCAACAACATTCTTCTAGTATCATTACTGGCAAGTGCTTTCAGCATTCTACTGGTGCCGTTGCAGGAGAAGGTTTGTTGTCATAAGCATTAGTCTAGCTAACGCCAGAGATTGCAGATCAGCATTTTTCTGGCGCCGTTGCCGGGGAGGTATTGTTATATTCGCTGAGTTACTTGGGATTTATATTTGCTGATCACTATGAAGAATCTGAAGGATCCGAAGACCAAAGTCTTTCCCTCAACTACGAGGGGAGGTAAGGAATTGCCATCTGGCTCTGCACTTGATTCACCTTCAGTTATGAGTAAGTTTGCGACATCACCTCCTGCTAGAAATCTTGATATGTCGCATGTGCTTGATGATGCTTGTGATACTACTACTAGAGATGCTATGCTTGATACTATGCATGATGATGCTAGAGATGCTATTTTGCGTGATGATGCTATGCTTGATACTTCTAGAGATACTCCTTTGCCTAATGCTCCACTAGGAGTGTTCCTTGATGCTCATATTTCTAGAGTTACTGCCAATGCTCGTGATGCTTCTGGAACTGCCGATACTATTGAGATAGAACCTTCTTTTGCTCCTGCTAGATCTAGCTCTCCTAGATATGAATTGCCTCATATACCTGAGGGTTACGTTATGGAGGGAGAGATAGCTGAGGATTTTCTTGCGTGTAAGGATGCCTATGACGCTGAGAAATTACTTCTCAAGTGGAAGGAAAAATCTCGGGAAGCTAGGATGAAAAATGACCCGAAGTTTGCCACTTCGCCTATCTTTGTCACCGATAAGGATTATGAATTCTCTGTCGACCCTGAGATAATCTCTCTAGTCGAATCTGATCCTTTTCACGGTTATGAGTCTGAGACGGTCATAGCCCATCTTGCCAAACTATCAGAAATAGCCAACCTTTTCACTAATGAGGAGAAGATCCTCCACTACTATATCCTTAAGTTGTTTCCTTTCTCTCTAAAGGATGACGCTAAAGTCTGGTTCACCTCTCTTGCTCCTGGATGTGTGCGTAGTCCCTAGGAGATAGTCTATTACTTCTGTGAGAAATATTTCCCTACCCGTAAGAAGCAAGCTGCCTTGCAGGAAATATACAACTTTGCTCAAATCCAAGAAGAGAGTCTTCCACAAGCTTGGGGGAGGCTCGTCCAGCTACAGAATGCTTTGCCTGATCACCCTCTTAAGAAGAACGAGATACTTGATATCCTCTATAACGGACTTACCGATGCCTCTAGAGACCACCTAGATAGTTGTGCCGGTTGTGTTTTTAGGGAACGAACTGTAGAACAAGCTGAGACCCTACTGAATAATCTCTTGATCAACGATAATGGTTGGACTATTCCCGAAGCACCTCCTAAGCCAACTCCTAAGAAAAGAGGTATTCTATTCCTCAGTCCCGAAGATATGCAAGAAGCCAAGAAATCTATGCAAGAGAAAGGCATTAGATCTGAAGATGTCAAAAATCTACCACCTATCGAAGAGATCCACGGTCTCGATAACCCGATAGAGGTAGTGGAAGTGAATTCTCCGTGTAGGTTTGATGAGAGTGATATTCCTTTTGATAAACCTGCTAGCCTATGCTTTGATGAATTTGACAACTTTGTTGCAAAACAACAGAGTTTCAATGATTATGTTAGCAGACATTTGGAACAAAGTGCTCGTATGCTTAGCCATTTAAGTGCTTGTGTAGACAGAAATGTCAATGATCTAAAGCTTCTGAGTAAACATGCCTCTATGATTACTACTCAGGTAGAACATGTACTTAAAGCTCAGAATGACCTGCTCAATGAACTAAATGACAACTCTGTCAGAGTCATTACTAGAGGAGGCAAAATGACTCAGGAACCTTTGTATCCTGAAGGTCATCCTAAGAGAATTGTCAAGATTCTCAAGGAATCAATGCTGATACACCTTGTCATCCTAAGAAGAAGACGAAGGATGATAGAAACCTACATGCCAGTTCGACAAATACTGTCACACCTGAAGAACCTAATGATATTTCTGCGACTGATGCAGAAACACAATCTGGTGATAAACATGAACCTGGTGACAACATGGACAGTGATGTTCATAATAATGCTCAACCCAGCCATGATGAGGATGTGGAGATTGAACCTACGGTTAATCCTGATAATCCACAACCTAAGAAATACGACAAGAATGATTTCACTGCTAGGAAGCATGGTAAAGAAAGAGAGCCATGGGTTCAGAGACCTATGCCCTTTCCTCCTAAGCCATCCAAGAAAAAGGATGATGAGGATTTTGAGCGCTTCATTGAGATGATATGACCCGTCTTTCTGCAGATGCGGTTAACTGATATGCTCAAGATGTCTCCGTATGCCAAGTACATTAAAGATATCGTGACTAATAAACGGAAGATACCAGATCTTGAGATCTCCACCATGCTTGCCAACTACATTTTCAAAGGTGGAACTCCTAAGAAACTTGGTGATCCCGGAGTGCCCACTATACCTGGCTCCATTAAAGAAAACTACATAAGAACTGCCTTATGTGACCTTGGAGCCGGTGTTAGTGTTATGCCACTCTCTCTTTATCGTAGACTTGAGTGTGATAAGTTGACACCCACTGAAATTTCTCTACAAATGGCCGACAAATCAACTACTTTCCCTATCGGCGTTTGCGAGGATGTGCCTGTTGTGGTTGCTAATACAACTATCTTAACAAACTTTGTTATCTTGGATATTCCCGAGGACGATGCCATGGCTATCATCCTCGAAAGACCATTTTTAAACACTGCAGGGGCTGTTATAGATTGCAACAAAGGCAATGTCACTTTCCATGTCAACGGTAATGAGCACACAGTGCACTTCCCGAAGAAACGATATCTAGTACATTGCATCAATGCTATCGAAAAGACTTCATCGATTCTCATTGGGAGCTTTGAATGCCCTCTTCCTCGCATCAAGATGAAGTATGATTTGCTTGTTGGGGACATACATATCCCCATTGAGGTGAATTAGTGGCTATTGGAAAATTCTCCGTTCTCTCTTGCGATTCGAGAAGGTTTTGTCATAAGGATTTGATCAACCCCATCGACGGATTTCTTCCGATGACCATGAAACGGATGAATCAAAGAGTCACATACCTCTGTTTTGAGCTTTCCTTTTCTGTTGCTTAGAAGAAAAATGATAGAATTAGTTTAGCTTTTTCTGTTTTCTGTTTTGGCGTCCCGGAGAAAAATACCTCGAAAATAAAAGTTCTTCGATGGTCCTAAAAAATTAGTATGATTTTTTTTGGAATTTTTGAAAATTTCTGGGCCTGAGAGCTGGCCAAGGGCCTGACCAGTGGGCCACAAACCCCTGCTCCGCCACCACCACCCCTGGTGGCGGTGGGCGGGCTTGTGGGGCCCACAGGCACCCCCTCCACTCATTCCAGCTCTCATCCTATTCTTGCACCTCCAGAAAAAATTGTTTCGCAGCTCAAACCCGTGTTCTTGCTCATTTGGGTGTGATTTTCGATCTCTTTGCTCAAAGCACCATTCTTCGAACAGTTTTGGGGAAATTACTCCTTGGTAAGTGACTCCTCCATTGGTCCAATTAGTTTTTGCTCTAGTGCTTTATCCTTCGCGTATTCTTGCTACCTTGGTGACCCTGTTCTTGAGCTAGAAATGTCGATTTTAATTGGTCCCAAGTAGTTTTAGCGCGTGATACGGTCTCTAGGCACTAGTAGGAGTAGTTGCTACAAGGTGTGGTGGGTCTTTATTCACTTTTCTCTTGAACTTCAAAAATTTCAGTATAAGGAAATTATGTTCAGGAAGAAGTTTCATGGTGGTTCCTCAAGTAAGAAGGGTCCTCGTCTCTCCTTTCGGGAGCCCGAACCTTTTCAACTAAGGGACGCACCGGTGCAACCATGTGAATGGCCTTCCGATGAGTTCATGATCGAAGAAGGCTTCAAGGATGAGTTCGATGCACTTGTCCGCAATGCCGGGTTAGAAGAATTCCTCTCAGATAAATGTGAACAATATGCTATGCTCACTGCCTCTTTCGTGCGTAGATTTAAATTTTTAGCTGGCCATGAATCATCCATACTGTTTGATCTGTACGATAAATCCTATACCGTGGATCTGGAGGATTTCAATAGGATTTGCAAGATACCCAATGGGGGTAGTGTTAATGATCCTCCTAAGTCTTCGGTCAGAGACTTTGTCTCCAGTATAACTATGGGAGAAACCAGAGATATCACGCAAGACACCATAGGAAGCATCCATTTCCGTGCCTTGCACTACCTTGCCCTCTTCATAGGTAGGTGCATTAACGGCAAGGGTGCACATTGTCACCTATGCACTTCCGACCTTAGTATCCTTAAGAGCGCAGTAATAGGTGACAGGAGCTTCAATATGGGAGCTATTATAGCAAGGAGGCTGAATAAAAATGCTAGTGAGGGGGATTTCTTTGGTGGAGTTTATGCTACACGCTTAGCAAATTTTCTTGGGGTATCCATCCGTCCAGAAGACCCTCCTCTCCGTACAGCCTACCTTGATCATGTCGCTCTAACACGCTACCAGTTCCTTGAGAGAGATCATGGATTCCTCCTATACCGCTTGATATTTAACCGGCAGCGTGTTTTCCATATTACCCTTCCTGCTCCTGCTTTCTTTGACTTTCAGGTAAAACGAAGATACTACATAACCATAGGAGAGGCAGAGGAGTATGAGAGGGAGGCGACGGCTGCTCGACTTCGTGAGGCAGCTATTCAGGCAGTGCCTGCAGCGCTCCCGTATAACACCCATTATGACTTTGGGTTTCGCTAGGATCATCCTTGGGAGTAGAACAAGCTAGGCCAAAAGCCTGAGCTTGGGGGAGTACGTGTTCTCACCGACTTTATATTCATGCTTATGCTTTCACTTTGTTAGCTGGTGTTTACACTTTGCCACTGTATTATCCATGCTAGTTTCTTTTCGTTTTCTTGTTTTCTTGTTGTGTGTCCTTTTGAGAAAACCCAAAAAGATATTTCTTTCTTCTTTTGCTTGTTGGGAGCTTTCCCGTGTAAATAGTTTTCTTTTACTTTGTGTCAAGGTAGAAGATATTGGTTACAATGTCTATTGGTTCTTGCATGCTTACCTATTTAGCTTTCAAAGAGCCATATTATTTTGTCTGCTCCTTTGTGTTTGCCTGCAGATTCAGCTTAGTCCAATGCGCTTATTATCGTATTCATCGTTCGGTCGTGCAAATGAAAGGCAACAATGATGATATATGATGAAGTGACTGAGACTGAAAAGCTGGTATGAATTCTATCTATTTTGTTTTTGTAAATATGACTAGCTTGTCGACCCAGATTTAGCTTTGTTGTGAGAGAACCATGTTTGCAATGACAACTTAGAGATCATAGTTTCTGATGCCATTCTTATTTAGCTGAGAGCTTATAATGGTTTGTCTTGGATGTCAACATAGATTTTGAGATGACTATGATGTAGTATGATAGGATGGTATTCTCCTTTGAATGTTTCAAGTGGCTTGACTTGGCGCATGTTCATGCATGAAGTTGAAACAAAATCAACATAGCCTCTATGATGTTCGTGTTCATGGTGATTTATATCCTGTTCATGCTTGCATTCAATGTTAGTCAAACTCATTGCATCTTGATGACTGTTGTCGCTCTCTAGTTGGTCGCTTCCCAGTCTTTTGCTAGCCTTCACTTGTACTAAGCGAGAATACTGCTTGTGCATCCACTTCCATAAACCCAAAAGTTTTTCCATGAGAGTCCACCATACCTACCTATTTGCGGTATCTACCTGCCGTTCCAAGTAAATTTGCATGTGCCACTCTCTAAACCTTCAAGAAATAAATATGTTTTGCATGCCCGAACCGCTCATGTGGTGACAGAGGGCTATTGGTATCTTCCATGCTAGGAGTGTTATCCTTGACATGTATTTATTCACAGTCATTCACGAGAAAGGGGACGATATTTGGGATGCCCAGTTCCACGCTTAAATCGAAAACATAACTGTAAAACAAGACTCCCCCCGGATTGATGTTAGTATGGACGGTACCCGAGGATTCGGCTAGCCGTGGAGTGTGATTGATTGGTGGTGGGGGAGTTATAACTTTACTTTTCTGTTTGGGAACCGCCTATAGCATGAGTAGCATGGAAGATATTGAGAACTCTTGGTCATTGCATTGACAATGAAAGCATGCCACCCAAAATTATTATCTCTGTTTCAAAGCATGAGCTCTGCCACCTCTGCAAATCAATGCTTCCCTCTGCGAAGGGCCTGTCTACTTATTTTCCTGTCAAGTCATCCTCCTCTTATATAAGCACCAATTAGAGAGCACCTCTGTCATTTCTATGCTTTGCTTTTGATTGATATTGAGTATGACTATGACTGGATCTTCGTTGCTATGAATTATCATGTTTAGTCAGCCCTTGATCTTTGAAAGTGCTCTGCATTTATGTTTTGTGGTCTCAGAAAGAGCTAGCGAGATACCACCTATTCATATTGCTTTATGCTTGTTTTGATTGAAGTGTTGGTATTTGAAACTCATTATTATTTGCTCGTTAGCTGATTATGACATTGATATTAGTTTACCGTGAAACCTTTGTGTCATTTGCCTATGTGGTTAGCTCGTGATCTTGCTGAAATTCTGGTTATGAGTTAGACATAGTTGCAACAACAAGATCAAACAGAGTTTGTCAAAGTTTTTCTTTCTCTCTCAGTTTGTCAATTGAGTTGCTTGAGGACAAGCAAGGTTTTAAGCTTGGGGGAGTTGATACGTCTCCATCGTATCTACTTTTCCAAACTCTTTTGCCCTTGTTTTGGACTCTAATTTGCATGATTTGAATGGAACTAACCTCGACTGACGCTGTTTTCAGCAGAATTGCCTTGGTGTTATTTTTGTGCAGAAATCAAAGTTCTCCAAACGTCCTGAAAATTTACGGGGAGCAGTTTTGGAAAATATCAAAAATATCTGCGCCAAGTTCCACCTCAGGGGGTGGGCCAGTGGGCAACAAGCCCCTCCTCCGCCACCACCCCCCTGGTGTTGGTGGGCAGGCTTGTGGGGCCCACAGGCACCTGCTGCCCCCAACTCCAGCTCTATAAGTTGCCTTTCGTCCTAGAAAAAATAAAAAGAGAAGTTTTCGTCGCGTTTTCGATACGGAGGCGCTGCCACCAGCTGTTCTTCATCTGGAGGGCAGATCTGGAGTCCGTCTTGGGCTCCGGAGAGGGGAAATCGTCACCATCGTCATCATCAACCTTCTTCCCTCTCCAATTCCATGAAGCTCTTCGTCGTTCGTGAGTAATCTATTCATAGGCTCGCTGGGCGGTGATGAGTAGGATGAGATCTATCATGTAATCGAGTTAGTTTTGATGGGGATTGATCCCTAGTATCCACTATGTTCTGAGATTGATGTTGCTACTACTTTGCCATGCTTAATGCTTGTCACTAGGGCCCGAGTGCCATAATTTCAGATCTGAAATTATTATGTTGTCACGAATATATGTGTATTTTAGATCCGATCTTGCAAGTTGTAGTTACCTACTATGTGTTATGATCCGGCAACCGCGGAGTGACAATAATTGGAACCACTCCTGGTGATGACCATAGTTTGAGGAGTTCATGTGTTCACCAAGTGCTAATGCGTTGGTCTGGTTCTTTATTAAAAGGAGAACCTTAATATCCCGTAGTTTCCTTTTGGACCCCGCTGTCACAGGAGGGATGGACAATAGATGTCATGCAAGTTCTTTTCCCTAAGCACGTATGACGACACACGAAATGCATGCCTACATCACATTGACGAACGGGAGCTAGCCACATATCTCTCCGTGTTATAGCTGTTGCACGATGAATATCATCCAAACAAATCACCGACCCATTGCCTACGAGTGTGTCCTACTACTGTTGTTACTTGTCTTGCTCTGCTGCTGCTACTACTATTGCTACTACTGTTACTTGTCTTGCTCTGCTGCTATTACTTGTCTTGCTCTGCTGCTGCTAGTACCGTTGCTACTGCTGTTACTTGTCTTGCTTTGTTGCTGCTACTACTACCGTTGCTACTACCGTCGCTTGCTACTGTTGCTACTTGCTACTACTGTTACTACTGTTGTTCCTTGCCACTGCTATTGCTCGTTACACTGCTACTACCTACTAAATTGTTGGTTCACTCGCCGTTGACGGGAATTGACAACTTCCGTCAACGCGGCAACGGAGGCGCCATTGATACAATCGTTAGGAATAGTCTGTCGTCAACACATCATTTCTGACACCGTTGTTATCATACTACTTTGCTGTTACTATTGTGCTTGCAGATACTAATCTTTAAGGTGTGGTTGAATCTGCCAAATTCAGCTGCTAATACTCGAGAGTATCCTCTCACCTCCTGTGGCTTACCAACAAATTTGGGTCGAATACTCTACCCTCGAAAACTGCTGTGAACCCACGCGTTGGTGGGCCATCAACAACGTTCTTCTAGTCTCATTACTGGGGAGTGCTTTCAGCATTCTTCTGGTGTCGTTGCAGGAGAAGGTTTTTTGTCATAAGCATTCGTCTAGCTAACGCCAGAGATTGCAGATCAATGCTCTTTCCGTAGTTCTGACTCTGCAACTTTCAGCATCACGAATAACTCGCCGGGTGACTTGTTCATCCCTTGCATGTTATAGTTCAACATAAAGCTCTTATAGCTAGGTGGCAGTGATTGAAGAATTCTGTCAGTGATCGCGAATAACTCGCCGGGTGACTTGTTCATCCCTTGCATGTTATAGTTCAACACAAAGCTCTTATAGCTAGGTGGCAGTGATTGAAGAATTCTATCATTGATAGCCTCTTGCGGGAGTTCAATCCCCAGCTCAGCTAGACGGTTTGAGTACCCACACATTTTGAGCACATGTTCACTGATAGATGAATTCTCCTCCATCTTGCAAGCATAGAATTTATCGGAGGTCTCATACCTCTCGATCCGGGCGTTCTTCTGAAAGATAAACTTCAACTCCTGGAACATCTCATATGCTCCATGACACTTGAAACGTCGTTGAAGTCCCGGTTCTAAGCCATACAAGACTGCACATTGAACTACTGAGTAGTCCTCCTTACGCGATTGCCAAGCGTTCACAACATCTTGGTCAGACGTAGCGGGTGGTTCATCTCCTAGCGCAGCATCAAGGACATAATTATTTTTCCCAGCTTGTAGGATAAGCCAAAGATTACGTGCCCAGTCTACAAAGTTGCTTCCATCATCTTTCAACTTAGCTTTCTCTAGGAACGTATTGAAATTCCGGGTTGCTACTGCGTGAGCCATTGATCTACAACATAAAATATCGCAAAGTGGACTTAGACTATGTTCAAGACAATTAGAGTTTAAGTAATCAAATTATTAATAAACTCCCACTCAAATAGACACCCCTCTAGTTACTTGAGTGTGGCATGATCCAAATTCACTAACTCAAGTCCGATCATCACGTGAGTTGAGTATATTTCAGTGGTAAACAGCTCTATGCTAATCATATCAACTATATGATTCATGCTCGACCTTTTGGTCTCTTGTGTCCCGAGGCCATGTTTGCACATGCTAGGCTCGTCAAGTTTAACCCGAGTGTTCCGCGTGTGCAACTGTTTTGCACCCATTGTATGTGGATGTTGAGTCTATCACACTCAATCATCACGTGGTGTCTCGAAACGACGAACTGACGCGACGGTGCACAGTCGGGGAGAACACAATTTTATCTTGAAATTTTAGTGAGGGATCACCTTATAATGCTATCGTCGTTCTAAGCAAGATAAGGTGCATAAAAGGATTAGCATCACATGCAATTCATAAGTGACATGATATGGCCATGATCTTGTGCTTCTTGATCTCCATCACCAATGCACCAGCATGATCTTCTTCTCACCGGCGCTGCACCATGATCTCCATCATCGTGCCGCCATCGAGGTTGTCGTGCTATCTATGCTATTACTACTAAAGCTACAACCTAGCAATATAGTAAACGCATCTGCAAACACAAATGTTAGTTTAAAGACAACCCTATGGCTCATGTCGGTTGCCGTAGCATCGACGTGCAAGTCGATATTAACTATTACAACATGATCATCTCATACATCCAATATATCGCATCATGTCTTTGGCCATATCACATCACAAGCATACCCTGCAAAAACAAGTTAGACGTCCTCTAATTTATTGGTGCATGTTTTACGTGGCTGCTATGGGTATCTAGTATGATCGCATCTTACTTACGCAAAAACAACAACGGAGATGTGCAAATTGCTATTTAACCTCTCTCCAAGGACCGCCTTGGTCAAATCCAATTCAACTAAAGTTGAAGAAACCGACACCCGCCAGTCATCTTTATGCAACGAGTTGCATGTTGGTCGATGAAACCGGTCTCTCATAAGCGTACGAGTAATGTTGTTCCGGGCCGCTTCAATTCAACAATACCACCGAATCGAGAAAACTAATGAGGGCAGCAAATCGAGCATCAACGCCCACAAAAACTTTTGTGTTCTACTCGAAATTACATATACGCATGAACCTAGCTCATGATGCCACTGTTGGAGAATGTTGCATGGGAAACAAAAAATTTCCTACGCACACGAAGACCTATCATGGTGATGTTCATCTACGAGAAGGAGATCGGATCCACATACCCGTGTAGATCGCTAAGCGGGAAGCGTTAAGAAACGCGGTTGATGTAGTGGTACAGCTTCGTGATTCAAATCACCGTCGTCCCACGATCCGTCCCGATCTAGCACCGAACGGACGGCACTCCGCGTTCAGCACACATACAGCTTGATGACGGTCTCCGCCTTCTTGATCCAGCAAGAGAGACGGGGAAGTAGATGAGTTCTCCGGCAGCGTGACGGTGCGCCGGTGATGATGATGACCTATTCCAGCAGGGCTCCGCCCGAGCTCCGTAGAAATCCGATCAAGAGGTAGAACTACGAGGTATATGTTTGAGTTGCATGAGGCAAAGTTGTGTCTCAAAAACCCTAAAAACACCAGTATATATAGGAGGAGGGGAGGGGCTAGCCGAGCCCCAAGGGTGCCGGTCAAAGGGAGGAGGAGGACTCCCACTCCAATTCGGTTTGGGAAGGAGGAGTCCTCCTCTTCCTTCCCACCTCCCTTTTTTTCTTTGGTTTTATTCTTGTGGCGCCATAATCCACTTGGACTGGCCTCACCAGCCCACTAAGGGCTGGTGAGCCACCCTAGGACTATTGGGCTCACACCCGGGTGCGTGGGACCCTCCCGGTGAATACCCGGAACCCATTCGTCACTCCCGGTACACTGCCGGTAATACCCTGAATCTTTCCGGTGACCAAATGAAACCATCCTATATATCAATCTTCGTTTACGGACCATTCCGGAAACCCTCTTGATGTTCGCGATATCATCCGGGACTCTGAACAACCTTCGGTCACCGACACATATAACTCAACTATACTAAAACGTCACCGAACCTTAAGTGTGCAGACCCTGCGGGTTCGAGAACTATGCAGACATCACCCGAGACACCCCTCGGTCAATATCCAATAGCGGGACCTGGATGTCCATATTGGATCCTACATATTCTAAAAATATCTTATGGATTGAACCTCTATGCCAAGGATTCATATAATCTCGTATAACAGTCCCTTTGTCCTTCGGTATGTTACTTGCCCGAGATTTGATCATCGGTATCTCTATACCTATTTCAATCTCGTTACCGGCAAGTCTCTTTACTCTTTCCGTAATACAAGATCCCGTGACTAACACTTGAGTCACATTGCCTGCAAGGCTTATATGTGATGGTGTATTACCGAGTGGGCCCCGAGATACCTCTCCGTCACACGGAGTGACAAATCCCAGTCTTCATCCATGCTAACTCAACGGACACCTTCGGAGATACCTGTAGAGCATCTTTATAGTCACCCAGTAACGGTGTGACGTTCGATACACACAAGGTATTCCTCCGGTGTTAGTGAGTTACATGATCTCATGGTCATAGGAATGAATACTTGACACGTAGAAAACAATAGCAACAAAATGACACGATCACATGCTACGTTCATAGTTTGGGTCTCGTCCATCACATCATTCTCCTAATAATGTGATCCAGTTATCAAGTGACAACACTTCCATATGGCCAGAAAACCTTAACCATCCTTGATCAACTCGCTAGTCAACTAGAGGCTTACTAGGGACATTGTTCTCTATATATCCACACATGTATATATGCTTTCATTCAATACAATTATAGCATGGATAATAAATGATTATCTTGAAACATGAAATATAATAATAACTATTTTATCATTGCCTTTAGGGCATATTTCCAACATATGCATTAGAAACTGCCACATTCACTTTAAATAGGGCACCGTCTAAATCCGTTGAGACGACACCGTATGAATTATGGTTTGGCAAGAAACCTAAGAAACTTCAACCAGAGAAGCTCGAACCCAAAGCGGAAAAATGTGTCTTCATAGGATACCCTAAGGAAACTATTGGGTACACCTTCTATCTTAGATCCGAAGGCAAGATCTTTGTTGCTAAGAACAGATCCTTTCTAGAGAAAGAGTTTCTCTCGAAAGAAGTAAGTTGGAGGAAAATAGAACTTGATGAGGTAATTGTACCTCCCCTCGAACCGAAGAGTAGCGGAGCGCAAGAAATTGTTTCTAAGGCACCAACACCGGCTAGAGATGAAGTTAATGATGATGATCATGACACTTCGGATCAAGTTGCTATTGAACCTCGAAGGTCGACAAGGGTACGCTCGCACCAGAGTGGTACGGCAACCCTCTCATAGAAAGCATGGTGTTAGACAACAGTGAACCTTCGAAATATGAAGAAGTGATGGCGGGCCCGGATACGTCTCAAACGTATCTATAATTTTTGATGGTTTCACGTTGTTATCTTGTCAACTTTGGATGTTTTGTTTACTTTTTATATCTTTGACTAACTTATTAATCTAGTGCCAAGAGCCAGTTCCTGTTTTTCTGTGTTTTTGACTCTTTTCATATCGGATTTTGGAACGGAGTCCAAACGGAATAAAATCCCCGAAATAAATTTTTCCAGAACAGAAGAAGATCAGGAGGCTTGAGGGCCAAGGCAGTGGGCCCACAGGGAGCCCACAAGACCTGTTGCCGCAGCCAGGGGGGCCGGCAACCAGGCTTGTGGCCTCCCTGGCGCTCCCCTGCCCTAGCTCTTTGGCCTATAAATTCCCTAAAAATCCAGAAAAAATCAGGGCATCCACGAAAACACTTTTCTGCCGCCGCAAGCTTCCGTTTCCACGAGATCTCATCTGGAGACCCTTCCCGGTGCCCTGCCGGAGGGGACTTTGGATTTGGAGGGCTTCTACATCAACATCATCGCCTCTCCAATGACTCGTGAGTAGTCCACTTCAGACCTACGGGTCCGTAGTTAGTAGCTAGATGGCTTCTTCTCTCTCTTGGATCTTCAATACAAAGTTCTCCATGATCTTCATGGATATCTATCCGATGTAATCCTCTTTGGCGGTGTGTTTGTCGAGATCCGATGAGTTGTGGATTTGTGATCAGATTATCTATGAATTATATTTGAGTCTTTGCTGATTTCTTATATGCATGATTTGATATCCTTGTAAGTCTCTCCGAGTCTTGGGTTTTGTTTGGACAACTAGATATGAGATTGTCCATCTACATCATGTCATCTTGCTTAAGGCATTACTCTTTTCTTTTGGACTTAATACACTAGATGCATGCTGGATAGCGGTCGACGTGTGGAGTAATAGTAGTAGATGCAGAAAGTATCGGTCTACTTGTTTTGGACGTGATGCCTATAGATATAATCATTAGCTTAGATAATGTCACGACTTTGCGCGGTTCTATCAATTGCTCGACAGTAATTCGTTCACCCACCGTCTATTTGCTTTCATGAGAGAAGCCACTAGTGAACACTATGGCCCCGGGGTCTATTCACAACTATCGTCTCCACTTTCACTTTTACTTTGCTTTGTTTTCTTTGTTGCTTTCAGTTCTCACTTTGCAAACAATCTATAAGGGATTGACAACCCCTTCATAGCGTTGGGTGCAAGCTCTTTGTGTTTGTGCAGGTACTTGTGGCTTGACACAATCCTTTCTCTGGATTGATACCTTGGTTCTCAAAACTGAGGGAAATACTTGTTGCCGCTGTGCTACATCACCCTTTCCGCTTCAAGGGAACACCAACGCAAGGCTCCAAGGCCACGGGGTAATCCTTTGCATATTTGCCAAGGAAGTCCCTAAAGGCGTAGCCGTAGCAGAAGGATTCCTGGCGCCGTTGCTGAGGAGTATCAAGAATAGTCTCCCGTCAACACGCTTGTTTCTGGCGTCGTTGGAAGGTCTTTTGTTGCAGTAGCAGGCCCGGATTCCAACAAATGGCTTGAGGCCATGAAATCCGAGATAGGATCCATGTATGAGAAAAAAGTATGGACTTAGGTGGACTTGCACGATGATCGGCGAGCCATAGAAAATAAATGGATCTTCAAGAAGAAGACTGACGCGGATGGTAATGTGACCATCTATAAGGCTCGACTTGTCGCTAAGGGTTATTGACAAGTTCAAGGGATTGACTACGATGAGACCTTCTCACCCGTAGCGATGCTGAAGTCAGTCCGAATCATGTTAGCAATTGCCGCATTTTATGATTATGAAATCTGGCAAATGGACGTCAAAACAGCATTCCTGAACGGCTTTCTTAAAGAAGAATTGTATATGATACAGCCGGAAGGTTTTTTTGATCCTAGCAATGCTAACAAAGTATGCAAGCTCCAGTGCTCCATCTATGGGCCGGTGCAAGCATCTCGGAGTTGGAACATTCGCTTTGATGAGGTGATCAAAGCATTTGGGTTTATACAGACTTATGGAGAAGACTGTATTTACAAGCAAGTGAGTGGGAGCTCTATAGCATTTCTCATATTATATGTGGATGACATATTGTTGATGGGAAATGATATAGAACTATTGGAAAGCATCAAGGCCTATTTGAATAAGATTTTTTTAATGAAGGACCTTGGAGAAGCTGCTTACATATTAGTCATCAAGATCTATAGATATAGATTGAGACGCCTCATAGGTCTTTGACAAAGCACATACCTTGACAAGATATTGAAGAAGTTCAATATCGAGAAGGCTAAGAAGGGATTCTTGCCTGTATTGCAAGGTGTGAGGTTGAGTGCGACTCAACGACCGACCACGGCGGAAGATAGAGAAAAGAAGAGTATCGTCCCCTATGCTTCAGCCATAGGCTCTATCATGTATGCCATGTTGTGCACCAGACCTGATGTGAACCTTGCCATAAGTTTAGTAGGGAGGTACCAGAGTGATCCAGGAGTGGATCACTGGACAGCGGTCAAGAATATCCGTAAGTACCTGAAAAGGACTAAAGATATGTTTCTCGTTTATGGAGGTGCCGAAGAGCTCGTCGTAAAGGGTTACGTCGATGCTAGATTCGACACAGATCCGTATGACTCCAAGTCACAAACCGGATACATGTATGTTTTGAATAATGGGGCAGTTAGCTGGTGCCGTTGCAAGCAAAGCGTCGTGGCGGCATCTACATGTGAAGCGGAGTACATAGTTGCTTCGGAAGCAGCACGGGAATGAGTCTGGATGAAGGAGTTCATCATCGACCTAGGAGTGATTCCAAGTGCGTCGGGCCCGATGACTTTGTTCTCTCACAACACTGGAGCTATTACTATTGCAAAGGAGCCCAGGTTTCACAAGAAGACCAAGCACATCAAGCGCCGCTTCAACTCCATTCGTGGATACATCCATGATGGAGATATAGATATTTGTAAAGTACATACGGATCTGAATGTCGCTTACCCGTTGACTAAACCTCTTCCACGGGCAAAGCATGATCAACATCAGAACTCTATGGGTGTTCGATTCATCACAATGTAACTAGATTATTGACTCTAGTGCAAGTGGGAGACTGTTGGAAATATGCCCTAGAGGCAATAATAAAGTTGTTATTATTATATTTCCAGTTCATGATAATTGTATATTATTCATGCTATAATTATATTTACCAGAAACCTAATACATGTGTGAATATATAGATCACAATGTGTCTCTAGTGAGCCTCTAGTTGGCTAGCTCGTTGATCAATAGATGATCATGGTTTCTTGATCATGGACATTGGATGTCATTGATAACGAGATCACATCATTGGGGAATGATGTGATGGATAAGACCCAATCCTAAGCATAGCACTAGATCGTGTTGTTCGTCTGCTAAAGCTTTTCTAATGTCAAGTATCATTTCCTTAGACCGTGAGATTGTGCAACTCCCGGATACCGTAGGAGTGCTTTGGGTGTACCAAACATCACAATGTAACTTGGTGATTATAAAGGTGCACTATGGGTATCTCCGGAAGTGTCTGATGAGTTGTACGAATGGAGACCGGGATTTGTCACTCCGTGTGACGGAGTGGTATCTCTAGGCCCACTCGGTAATCCATCATCATAATGAGCTCAGTGTGACTAAGGAGTTAGTCACGGGATGATGCATTATGGAACGAGTAAAGAGACTTGCCGGTAACGAGATTGAACAAGGTATAGGGATACCAACGATCGAATCTCGGGCAAGTATCATACCGATAGACAAAGGGAATTGCATACGGGATTAATTGAATCCTTGACATCGTGGTTCATCCGATGAGATCATGGTGGAACATGTGGAAACCAACATGGATATCCATACCCCGTTGTTGGTTATTGGCCAGAGAGTTGTCTCGGTCATGTTTGCATGTCTCCCTAACCCGTAGGGTCTACACACTTAAGGTTCGATGACACGAGGGTTATAGGGAAATAGTGTACGTGGTTACCAAAGGTTGTTTGGAGTCCGAGATGAGATCCGAGACGTCACGAGGAGCTCCAGAATGGTCCGAAAGTGAAGATTGATATATAGGATGAGGGGGTTTGGACACCAGAAATGTTTCGGGCGTCACAGTAACGTACCGGGACCACCGGAAGGGTTCCGAGGGTCCACCGGGAGGGGCCACCAGCCCCAAAGGGTGACATGGGCCAAAAGATGGAAGGGAACCAGCCCAGAGTGGGCTGGTGCGCCTCCCACCAAGTTCCAAGGCGCAGGTTGAGATGGAAGGGGGAAACCCTAAAGCAGATGGGCCCAAGGCCCATCTGGGGTGCGCCACACCCCCTCCTCCCTTCCTGGCCGCCACCACCAGCCCTAGATGGGGTTGCCGCACCCCTTGGGGGTGGGAACCCTAAGGTTGGGCACCTCCTCCCTCTCCCCCTATATATAGTGGAGTTTTTGGCTGATTTGAGACACAAAAACTCTCTCTCTCGGCGCAGCCCTTCCTCTCTCTCTCTCCTCGTCCTACGCATAGCTTAGCAAAGCTCTGCCCGCCACCACGTCGTCGTGCTTTCGGATCTCTCTCCCTCAACCTCTCCTTCCTCCTTGCCGGTTCAAGGTGTTGGAGGTGTCACCGGGCTGCACGTGTGTTGAACACGGAGGTGTCGTAGTTCGGCACATAGATCAGAATCCACCGCGATCTGAATCGCTGCGAGTATGACTCCATCAACTGCGTTCATAGTAACGCTTCCGCTTAGCAATCTTCAAAGGTATGAAGATGCTCTACAACATCTCTCGTTGCTAGTTTCTCCCTAGATAGATCCTTGTATGGCGTAGGAATTTTTTTGAAATTACTACGATCCCCAACATCATGGACTAAGGGGTCCTCGGGCATGTGGCCTATCTCTATGGGCCGGACAATTGGGCTATTTCGGGCAGCCGATGTCATAGACGAGGAAGGTTCCACAAGACTTGGTGATCAAGGCAAGGACTCCTCTACACCGACGTGGCCGACTAGGACTCTTGTTATCCTAGGCCTACGATGCATTATATAAACAGAGGCCAGGCTAGTCGATAGACAATCTCATATTCATTAGACACAACGTCTACATCATTAGGGTTTAGACCACAATATACGATCTCGAGGTAGATCAATTGTGTACTCGATACTTCGTCATCAATACAACAAGACCAGGACATAGGGTATTACCTCCATAGGAGAGCCCGAACCTGGGTAAACTTATGTCTCCCCTTTCTTACAACCCATCGATCCAAGGTCCATAGTTCGGGACCCCCTACCCGAGATCTGCTAGTTTTGACACCGACACCCGCCCTTGGGCAGGAGGTGGGGGTGGCAAGACCTCAGATGCAAGCAACTCATTGCTAGTCAGAGGGGTCTCCGGCCACGGTGTTGGAGCTGGGGCAGACTTTGGTTGGGCCAACGATTGGCCCAACATTTCCTTGACGACCTCGGGGATCTTATCCCCTTGGCCATGTGGGAGCGGGGTGTCAACCTCGATCATGACGATCAACGCTCCGGCCTTTGTTGTGTCAACCTAGGGAGCCAGAGTAGAAGTCACCTCACCGAGCCCATCATGAGCTGGCGGAGAAGTGAAGGGCTCCAGGGTCCCGATGGCGGATGGCCGTCCGCTTGAAGAGTCACTTGGGTGTACCCTCGGTGGACTGTAGAAAGATACCCGTATGATCTCACTCCTACTAAAACATGAAACATGGAAAACAGTAATGTACCATCGGGGTGTCGTTTTTTCCTCTGAGAACAAGGTCTTCCAGTTACTCGAAGAGGCGGGTCATTTGCTTTTGAGAGCAGTTCGGGAGTTTGGAAGTCATGAAGGGAAACTCATCTGTCAAGCCAAGAACTTCGGATCCGAGGTTATCTTCATCAAGGGAATCATCCTCGGCATCGAAGACCAGTTCGGGGGCTACTGACGGTGTCCTAGACTAGGGGGTACTAGCCTAGTCAGCCCAATTCTCCTCGGATTGGATTGATGGGCCCTCATTCTTCTCTAGATGGGCTCGGAAGTTGTACGACATGGCATTATCAAGACTGCATCTGCCGAAGGTTTGATGTATATTCCAAGAATTCTCCTGACACCTCCATGCCAAGATGCCAACCTTGTAACCCTAGATACCCTACCTGGCGTGTATATAAGACATGGGATTTTAGCTCGTATAGAGGACATCAACACAATATCATTCACCAAGCCATGGAGTAAGAACACATAATGCATATCGATCAGTGAATATGTGACCTTCCGGTAACATGTGGAGATATCTATGAGGAGCGAAGACTGTATGGGATAACGGTGATCCATAGAACCTAATGTATTGTTCTAGTCTAATGACCTTAATTGTGGAAGGCGACCATGCTATGGCAATTTCAATGTAGGACTATAGGGGAGAACAAATCCTAGGTGGAGGAGATCGACCACTCAAGATTGATCTACCTACGAAGTATACAATCAACATATTAGAATCACAATACAAGGTAAGTGATATTGACATCACATTAGCAAAATTAATGTAAACCATGATATGAAGTTTCTACGCTCCTAATTCTCTATTGCGGGACACAACTTTACTTGTAGTCTTCTAGTTACGTTCTTTACTTTAAAGTTGTTCTTCGCCTTGTCGACAACGACTTGGATCTTATACAGTGTCTTCATCGATAGGAGTTACACTACTTTCATGTAGGTCGCTTGCACTGTCCCAATAACATTTATTTGATTATTGGAAAGGGTGTTTATCAGTTTTGTCTCTTGTTGTGTCACATTACTCAATTTTGCTAGTAGAAGTTTCGACTACTAAAAGAAATGTCATTCGACACCGTTACCGCCTAGTCAAAGGCCATTCACGAGAGTGGAGTGACTAAAATAACCGAAGACCTCACTTAGCAACGTTCCCTCTACAACCATTGGTAAATTGTGGGTCCTAGTTTCCAACACACAAAGAGTAAAAATTAGAAGCGAAAATAGCTTTTCACGTGGATGATCAAATCTCCGCGTGACGTTACCCCCTCCCCCCCCCCCCCCCCAAAAAAAAAGACAATATGAGAAAAATGGAGATTGTTTGAGAGGCTCTAATGCATATGCATGGAGTCATATGCCCACACCACTACCACCCAGAAAAAGGTGGTTCTCACGAAATTTGTGCAAAAAACTACAAAGTACAATGAATACATCCAAGTCGAATAGTCTTCTGGATATATTTTGAAAGAGAATCTAAGTATTTTGGAGGAATATTTAGTTTTTTTGGAAATGAAAGATGACCCCGGCCTGTGCATCCAGAAGATGCATGCATCCACTTTATTAATTATTTATAAAAATCTTACAAATTAATACATCAATATATCTGAAGCTGCCATCTTGGCAACATCTGTCGCTACTCCTATCCATTGATGAAGGGGTGACGAATGTCCAAGCCAAGTACCAAACAAACATGGCACCAAGACCTAACATCTAAAGTCGGATGCCCCGACTGACAAGGACATGGCTACCTTGGATACGACCAAAAATATTTCATATTTACATATTTGTGAGGTGATTTTTTATAATAATTATGCAATAATTTATTTATGTTATCCGGAATAAAAATACTTCACCTATTTTTACTCCATGCCTAAATGCAGAATTGTCGAACGCTTGCACGAACCACGTGTGAAGATAAAGAAAGGGGAAATGATTAGGTGTTGTTCAAGAAGTACTCTCACACCAAAGCAAATGATTATGTGTTGTTCAAGAATTTCTCTCACATCACTTTTAGCCCAAGAGAAGATAAAATCCAAGTCTATCACGTTCTGGACTCAGATTCGGACTAAACAGACAACCTGTATCAAAACATCAACAACATTTGCATACGGACTCCGAATTGGGTGATTATTTTTTCTTTGAAAGTAGATTTTATCTATGTTCCAACCCAAATGGAATCACATTAAAATTCGTCCGGGGCAAGGAGATAATGACGAAACAATCTGAGGTTGCAGCAGAATCCGAGTCAAACTATAACTCCAAAGTTGTTGCATCACCTCCACTTGGACCCATGGGCCTTGTATGACCTAGGGTCGGTTTTAGGCTGCCTTGGGACGTCCTACCACCTCCTTGTCCACCATCCTTGCTCCTATATAAGTAGATCAACCTAGTACCTTTTTGCTGGGGATTTGTTTAGTCAAAAGTTAGCCATTGCAACTTTGGGTACTTTGCTTGTGTCCAACAACCAGACCAAGACTGCTTTAGGATCCCCACCCTTATCAATACTTCATATATATTCGCAATACTCATATTCTTTCTTGTTCTTCGATTGCTTGCAGGAAGAGACCTTCGTGATCAGGTTGATCGTCCTCCGACGTGGTCAATAACCTCTTGGAGTTGGTTTAGCGATTTCTTAGGCGCAACATCGTGCATGTTTGTAGTCGGATTTTCAAAGTCGTCTCCACCAAATCGATAGCCACCATCTCGCTGAAAGATCGTACCCCTCGCCTCTATCAAGTGGTATCAGTTTTCAGGTTGCTCGGTGAGAATTTCCAGTTATCCCTAGATTAGATTCATTTGTCTTACCTATTACCCAAGAAAAAACCACAAAAAAAGAGTTAGATCTATTCATCCTTTGTCCAAGCCAGTCTGAGCCTTTGCACTTTTCTTTTTAGTGCTTGCATAGTTGAATGATCGGTTGCATCGTAGTGTCGAGTTGTTGGTCTTAGTGTCTAGTCCTTTAGAGTTTCGAGTTCTGTTCACATTAGTCACGCCATCGTTGCCCCGTCACCCCTTTCGTTGTCACCCACCACCATCCATCAATTGCCACCAATAGTTCCCATTGGTCATTGTCATTATCACACCTGAGGTCATTTGCATCCCCGCTTGATCCAATCTACATCTTATTTGGTTGTTGGAGAGAAGAGAAAAAAAGTAAGAGAAAAAAAGAGAGAAAAGAAACAGAGAAAAAAGAGAGAGAGAAAAATAGTGAAAAAAGTAAGAGAGAGAAAAGTAAAAAAAGTGAGAAAAAACGAGAGAAGAGAAAAAAACAAATTTCAGATCTAGCTAGACTCAGTCCCGTATCTGTATTTGGATTGAAAACACTTTTGTGCAGTGTTCAGTAAAACAGGTGTATCTTCCTCGTACGAAGTTCATTTTGGCTCCACCTGTACTCAAATTCGAGCTATCGACGAGACGCATCTGAATAGTTCATCAAGCTAGTTCATTATTGTCACCTCCAAATCGGCTTCTAAATACGACTTTTTCCCTCCGAAGATCGCAGACACAGTTTGTCAATATTTTTCATGTTCGTTCCCGAATTTTTTGACTCCTCATACGAAATCAGAATTGAGTGATTCCTTTGCATTAAAAACTTGGGTCTGTTGGCAAACTTGAGAAAAAATATCAGAAATTTGACATGATATCTTCCAGAGGGAAGTTGCAGAGAGAGTTTTGGTATATCATGCTTAGTGATCATTTATCATCATTATCTTTACTGCCATTGTGATCTTCACTTACATCTTGCTATTTAGAGCTACTTCATATCATCCGTTGCTGATACTTGTGGTATGTCGTGACTCCGTTAGTTTTCTAGGCTCGCGTCTTTAGTACGATCTAGCCTAGGACCATCATAGTACCGTCGTTGAGCGTTTATTCAAGATTGCATCTTTGAATTGATTATTGCTAATCTTTTTCTACCATATATTAAGTTTTCCTAGCTCCACATATTTCTACACCGTGTAGACATACATTTACTTGGTAATCGCTTTACTCAATCTTCGGAGATATTGACTACACCGGTTGCGGATCACCACCTGTTGTTGGGTAAGAACTGGTAAGAATTTGAGATTGGCTTGACGGATTTGTGACACACCACCACCACTTTCCAGTAGTTCATAGGAACAATATTCTTGGATTTTGTTTTTTATTAGTCATGACAGGATCCAGAGTTGCTAATTCATGGTCTTCTTCGATCGTGGAAGACGTGCCACCAAAACAACCGTTACGAGAGGTGCATAGAGATCCAAATGCGCATGATCAGGTTAATGTTCCTATACCATCATTTAATGGCCGTTTTAGACCTGCTTTATATATTGAATGGGAATTTGAAATAAATGATATATTTGCCTCCCATAACTTTGCTAAACATAAGAATGTTAAGTTTGCGGTTGGTTCTTTCATCGGTTTTTCTTCAGTTTGGTGGAGCGGATATTGTCGGTTACACCCTCATTATATACCTACTACTTGGGATGATTTGAAACTTGCTATGAGACACATATTCATTCCTACTTATTATACTCGTGACATGATTAAAAAGTTACAACATTTAAAACAAAGTAGTGACACTGTAACAAAATATCATGATGATTTACAAACGACCTTGTTGCATTCCTCATTAGAAGAAGGTGAAGAATATTTTATGGATAGATTTTGGGGAGGATTAAACTGTGATATTCAGGAGATACTAATTCATGAAAAGTGTTGTCCTATGGAACGTTTGTTTTGTCTTGCTTGCAAAGCTGAACAGGAAATAAAACAACGTGTTGCCCACAAGGAGAACGAGCGCAAGGTGCATATTCCAAGAGTTGATATGGTTGTTCCTTCAACTACTGGGCATACGATGACAACCACATCAATTGTTGTGAGGGCTACATCACCTTCACCATGTCACACGTTATCATCGAGAGTGCCTACATCATCTGAGTTGCTCATAAGAGGTAATGACAAAGGTACTTATCTTCCACCTCCACATGAGTATGATGAATGCCTTGTCAATTGCAATGTACCCTCACATGAGCTACCCATTACTTTGGTTAGACTGCCTATTTTAGAGGACTACATTCATGATTTGACTTTGCCATGTGATCAAATAACTACAATATCAACAATGTTGAGTGAACCCATTGAATTAACTATTGATGAGAAAGAATCATGTGAATCAGAGAATAAATCAAATTTGCGTCAAATATTTTTTTAAATAATTGTGCCAATGTTTAGTCATTGTGATATGACCCCTAATCTTGGTGATGATTCTATGTCAAATGACTTGTTTATTTAAGCGTGTTGTAGCATGTAAATTTGAAACAATGAAAGTGTATTCATCAATGTTAGGATGGTTTAATGATGAACATTGTCAATATTTTGATATGCATAAGGACTTCACTTATATGTGCAAACTGAGTTGCAATATTTTCATGCCTTCTACTTGTGATAATATTTTGGCTTTACATAACATATGAAAGTTACTCATGTATACATGTGCCATATGTTCAAAAAACAAGGAAAGTAAAAATGGATGACATATACATATACAACAGGTATGCTTTGTCTCTTTAGTTGGCCATATTTCATATTAAGCAACGCCGAGGACGACTTTGTTTACAAGAAGGGGAGGATGATGAGGACATGGCTACCTTGGATACGACCAAAAATATTTCGTATTTGCATATTTGTGAGGTGATTTCTTATAATAATTATGCAATGATTTATTTATGTTATCCGGAACAAAAATACTTCACCTATTTTTACTCCATGCCTAAATGCAGAATTGTTGAACGCTTGCACGAACCACGTGTGAAGATAAAGGAAGAGGAAATGATTAGGTGTTTTTCAAGAAGTCCTCTCACATCAAAGCAAATGATTATGTGTTGTTCAAGAAGTTCTCTCACGTCACTTTTAGCCCAGGAGAAGATAAAGTCCAAGTCTGTTACGTTCTGGACTCAGATTCGGACTGCACAGACACACCTGACTCAAAACGTTAACAATGTTTGTATACGGACTCTGAATTGGGTGGGTTTTTTTTTGAAAGTATATTTTATCTATGTTCCAGCCTAATTGGAATCACTTTAAAATTCATCCGGAACATGGAGATAATGATGAAACAATCTGAGGTTCCAGCAGAATCCGAGTCAAACTATAACTCCAAAGGTGTTGCATCACCTCCACTTGGGCCCATGGGTCTTATACGACCTAGGGTTGGTTTTAGGCTGCCTTGGGACGTCCTCCCACCTCCTTGGCCGCCACCCCTTGCTCCTAAGTAAGTAGATCAACCTAGTAGCTTTTTGCTGGGGATTTGTTTAGTTAAAAGTTAGTCGTTGCAACTTCGGGTACTTCATTTGTGTCCAACAACCAGACCAATGCCGCTTTCGGATCCCCACCCTTATCAATACTTCATATATATTCGCAATATTCAGATTGCTTTTATCATATTCTTGCTTGTTCTTCGATTGCTTGCAGGAAGAGACCTTCGCGGTCAGGTTGATCGTGCTCCGGCGTGGTCAATAACCTCTTGGAGTTGGTTTAGTGATTGCTAAGGCGCAACGTCGTGAACGTTTGTAATCGGATCATCAAAGTCGTCTCCACCAAATCGATAGCCACCATCTCACCGAAAGATCGCCCCCTCGCCTCTATCACCGACCAAGCCACATACCGGGTCTGGGACACAAACCGGTCTGACACACTCTCATAGGTCGTTGTCGCCGTCTCTCATCAATCCATCTTCAGAGCAGGTACCAACGCAGCGACCTTGCGAGGCATGTCGTTGACGTCCCCACGGCGCCATACAACGCCTCACCCCTACGCGCATTCATCATTATGTATCCGTCATCAAGACTTTGTTGCATCTCGCCGCCGAGACTCTACGACGTCGATGCATCACATGGAACGTCGCTCCACCACAGATGTCGTCCACTGGTCCCTCGAGCCTATGCACACCTCCAAGAATGACGCCCTCAAGATGGGTGACATATGAGTGTCGTCGTCATCCGATCGACTGATCTAGGGTTTTCTCCGGACGTAGCGTATAGGATTCTAGAGATTTTCCATGACGATGCCTTCACGAAGGAGACGACGCTGAAAGACGTTGCCATCGTCGACCTTGGCACCGTGCCAAGAGTAGGGTTTTTACTCGAATCCGCTCGAGGACTCTCCATTCACCATCGTGTGCATGGAACCACCACCCATCATCATCGCCGTGCATGGAGGTCGTACCGGCCGGATCGGATCTTGTCGAAGACCAGGCCGAGCATGCCTCCGTCGCCGGGGTCAGATCTGATCTAACCCGTCGCCGCTGCAGGCATGCAACTAGCATACAACGGGCTAGCCCCACTGCGTCATCCCGAAGAGGACGCCACCGTCGTGACCCGCGCCCGCCCGAATCAACCGCATGGATAGACCGCCCCGCACCGGCCCTCCCGAGACGCGAAGAACAGGGGCCCACCGCCGGCCACCGCGGGGGGCTTTGCCCGGCGGCCCTGGTCGATGGCGAGGTTGGGGGAAAGTGGTGAAGGGAAGGAGATCGACACCACCGCCCGAGTCGCGGGGGGGGGGGGGGGGTCTTATGATAAATTCACATATCATAGGGTTCACGGGAGGGGAACTTGATTGTGCACAAGGTCGACAGGGACAGCAGTGTGAATCAATTGACCATGAAATCCAAAGGTTTACATCGGATTCATCAAACTAGTAATACCTTGTTTTGTTTTTACAGATAGATTGGTAGTACCTCATCACCTTTGTTTATTCCTGTCATTCCCCTGCATCTTGACCTTTTCCTTTTGGACAAAGAGAGGTGCATCTTCCCTGCCATTTTCTCTTTCCTATGTTTATTCCCTGCATTTTTAACACTTTTTTTAATAATTAGTGGTTGTTCCATCTTGTGATGGTATCAACGCTCGGGGAAATTTAACATTGTTTATTAATCTGTGGATGTGAATACATATAAATCTTGTGATCATCGAGATTAGTATAGTGAAACATGTGTGTGCACTATTTTGGACCTGGTTTTCTTTTCTCGTTTGCAAAGTAATCCTCGAGATAGATATTATCATAGATGGTCCATGCCTCTATGGATACATTGGCCAACTTGTAGCCGTTTTGTTTGATTTCTTCTAGCGCTGGTCCCTCTAAATAACTCCCAGTTGGTACTATAGACTATAGCACTAATCAACACAAAATTAAGCACAAACATTGCTGGGACAACAAGGACCCACTAGGCGAGAAGATAGCACTATCCAAGACCAAGCACAAACCAAAAGTCTATGCCTCAAGAACAAACAAAAAAGGCAACATTTTTATAGGAGATTGACATCATTTTAAACACCAAGCCATTTTTTTTTTCGAAAGGCGTAAAACTACATATTTGAATCAAAACGAAAAAGTTGCCACCGTTTCCTATATATTTTCCAGCAAATGAGATTCAGAGAAGTCTTGACAGGCTTTTGTTCAAGGATTGATCTTTTTTTTGCTCCACATATTTTCCCTTCCTCTTGAAAGAAGAAACGAAAACTAATGATAGCTGACAGCAGCGCGCACATGATTGGATAATGGCGCGCACAACACAAATCAGGGTGCCAACGTTGTGCCATTTTTGTAGGATGGAGGTTGTGTTGGAGAGAAAGTGGATGAGGACAGTTTTAGTAGCATCATGGTGGGGGCATCGTGCTGGACCCTATCTCCATCACCATCACCTCCGTGATGACCGCATCTACCAAACATTTCAAGGATAAGAATTAGTACTACACATGCACTTATCTAGCCAGTGCTGTTTATTTATGGCTTTTTCAAGAAGCCTTTTCTTGTCCACAAAAATAGTTGGTGCTATACAAACAGCCAGCTAGAGATTTTAAATCCTGAGATCCATATTAATTATCAGTAAATCAGTGACAATTAACATGGAAGTTTCTATCTTTGTTACTATGTAGTAAAGGTTCAGCGAATTTTAGGGTTGGCTTCTTAGAGCAACTCTAGCAGACCCCGTATCCGTCCGATCCGCAAAACGTGTTTGCAGTTCGCGGAAAAACGCATTTGCGGACCGACGCGCATGACCGCGGATGCAGACCCCGCATAACGGATCCGTAAAAAAGCATATTCGCGGAATATGTTTTTTTATGAATCGGCTTTGCGGGGTCTGATCTGGCGCAGCTCCTCCCGACCCAGAAAACCTAAATTTGCACCACATCTTTGCTAGAGTAATGCATTTCTTCGCTTTTCCAACAACATTTGGATATATAAGACATCACCACATCTTTGCTAGAATAGCAAGATCAAAGAAAACAAAAACCATAAGTATGCATTTTAGAAGATTTCCAACTTACATAACTGCACTCATTGTTGATCTTCTCCATGCACTCATTGTTGATCTGCGGATTCTTCATCTTGCATTCTTCATACGCGAGCGCCGAGCCCAGTGGACGGCCGGACGAATCCATGCCCGCAAATCGTCGGCGGCGCCGGGAGGACGAACCCGTCCCTGCATGCGCTGATGCGCCCTTGTCGGGGCTGCGGGAGATGCTCCTCGACCACTCCATCGCTTGACGCAGCCACCGGCGGCCGGCAAAAGCCAAATCCGGCAGCCCTGCGATGAAGGTCCGCAGATCCGCAAATCTGGCGACCCGCCGGCGAGGGGGAGGAGGGGGGAGGGGAGGCCTTGTGCGTGTGGCGGCCTTTCGGCGAGCTCCTACCGGCTGCTTTCGCCGGAATCTTGGGCGAAGGGAGAGAGGGGAGGTGGTTGGTGGGGGAAAGCGCGGGCTGAAATGTTCCCCCACCAACCGCTTCCCGCTTATATGCAGGGCACCGCAGCGGTGAGGGGGAACCCGCGAATACGCGGATTGGTGCCGAAATTTTGCCGCGCCCCGCAAAAATATTTGCGGCCTGGGGCAGGATGCGGGGTCTGGTCGGACAGATTTTTCCGCCCCGACCCGCATTTTGACGGTTATTTTTTGGACCGGGGCGGGATGCGGGGTCTGCTAGAGTTGCTATTATGAATGCAATCCACCTCATGCATGGTGATGCTGAACTTGTGTGAAAATGACCTCGTCTCATGTGGTAAAAACTTGGACAATTCAGATGCCACCGCAAGATTTGTGTGCTGGAAAATTGCACAAGTAAGGAGGATAAAATCATGTAAAAATATGTTTGATCTGCCACAATATTTTTTTTAATTGTGATGTGCCACAATCTGACTACCGGTAGCTTCGAACACATCCTTTCTTTTACCACGTGGCAAATGAGATAAGCTATCTGAAAAACGAGAAATAGACTCGATCCTTGAAATTCGACCATATGATGGGCGTTTCATGAGCCTTTCAGCGTCACCCTCGATGAAAGAGTGGTAAGTGTGAACTTTGGAGAGAGAACTTTGAAGTCAAGTGGACTACAAAAAATTCAAAGACTTGATTATTCCGCCATGGAACTTATTTTCAGTTGTTGACTAGAGCCAAACCGTGTGCATGCGCCAATATATGGAACGAAGAAAGTTGATGTGCTCTAATTTGGGTAAACCAACTTGAGCGGTATACTACGTGCCACATGGAAGCTGAACACTAGAGAATATATTTTTTCTTTCAAAATCAGTACATGCTACTCCGTCTGTACCAAAACACAAGACCTTTTTTGATACGATTATATGGTTACACAGACACGGCAAACAACCGTAAGATAGATGGTGCATTCAATGCAAGCACACGTCGCGCACTATAGATACTAGTAACAGTGCACGTGCAACGCATGTGTCTACAAACATGAAGTTTAAGTAAGTATAAAAATTTGAAATCATATTATTCGATGACCGTCTTATTATCTCTAAAGAAAAGAAGGAAGGGGAAATACAAACCTATCAATTATCTTTTGCGGATGTCATGTAAAGTTTGAGCACAACAAGTAGAAATCACAATTGTACCGGTACATGTTAGAGACGAAGGACAATCGACTGGATGAACATATATAATTATAAGGAATTTTTATAATAATATATTTTCATGCATAGCTTAAAAAAGACAAATGGGTGCATATCAAAATGGGCCAATACTTTTGAACAAAATTTTACAGATCCGTAATGAAGATGTACACATTTTCATAGAAGAAATTTGATTCTTTTTAAAACTTCTATATACGGGTTTCAAATAAAGGGTGTTCGTCGAAGGCACTTAGTAAAAGTTGCTCAGTGATGGCATGATCTTGCGTCATAACTTGGACCCAACCGTTTTTGCGTCATGCCAATTACTATTATTTTGCAACAATACTATTGAGGTGGAAATTCAAGCTATTATGATCAGAATATCGAATAGTCTAACCTTCCGGTCCTAGTGCAATCGGAATCAATAGTGGCCCTGTCTTCTATGATGGATGCCTCACTCGACAAATTGCCCTTTGGTCAATTGGTTAAGTCAAGAATTACATGCTTGTCATGGAATTTAAAGCCGTGCGTTGTCACGGGATACATGTGTTCTCATGAAAAGATAAATAAAATCTTAATCAGAGTTTGCTGAGATTATGTTTAAGTTACACCTCTCGTACAATCGGCATGCACCCTAGTGACTCACTTTTTCCAATCCCAACCCGTTTGCTCATATGAAATAAAAATGTATGGGCGAAATGTTTATTCTATGTTTGTCACAAACATAGGGGTGGTTTCCTTCCCATTTTGTAACCACTAAACACTCTCAGGTTACTTGCTTTCTGTCGATGTTTTGACCATATCCATCATTTTTGGTTCTGCTTTTTTGCCGCCACCGCCACACCTAATTCACAATTTTGTTTTGACTATGGTTCCCACCAACAGCCAATGAATGGAAATAAATGATGGAGACTACACATCCATGGTAGCCTCACATTTGGCAGCCACACATGGAGACAGAAGAAAAGATGAGGAACAACATATGCATGTATGTTCTTTTCATTCGCAAAGCATTACAAATAGGTGTTCCATCCTACCAATGTTATATAATTAGATCCAAGGATTAAATAGTGCATAAGAAATACAACATATCACAACTTATTATTAATTTGTTCTTCACTTGACGTTGTCATTGTCAATATCTTTGCAGAAATGTAAAAAGCATTTGGTACTCAAAATATATCTATTAACCTAAAGCAGCATGCGATGGGTTTCGAAATAAATGTTGGTGTGTAACATCAGTGGCCAAGGAAACTATGTTAATAACACCGATTCATTCTCCTCAACAACAAACCTTCAACTAAATCCTTTTTGGTATGACAAGTATGCTATACGGAGTATTAAACATTCTGATGTTGTATTTTTCAACATCATAAATAGAGAATTGCTATATTACATCATGTTGGCTACAACTGAAAGATAAAACAATATAAGCAAATTCCATAGTAGTATCTAGAAAAAGAAATTGTAGGATTTACAAGTTCCTCTCAAACACCTCTGAAACTATATCTCTGAATCTATCTATTAGCACAATAAGGAGCATCAACAGCTTCAGACAACGGACCATGAAGAATCAAGTGTCGTCTTATATCACTTCAAAAGAAAAGTGACATCATATGTACAAGAGGGTAGTTGTTTCCTACATCCTTTGTTTGGGCAATCGTAGGGATCTCTGCCTTTACATTAAGAAGAATAAGAATTGGTTTCCTGCATTCTAAAAAAAATAAAAAATGGAGAAATTTCACCCTGTCTCGCGGACCTTGAACCTGTGTCCTAAATGACAACCGTGGCCATTTTCCGGCTCTCTATCAACCTCGACCACACCACACGAGGTTGCCCAACCATGGCTCTAGTAGATCTTGTAGCCACGCCAACTTGTCATATCCACCCGTGACCATGGCCATACCGATGAATGGAGGAATGTAATAGGGCGAGGACAACAAGTCGATCTTCACCGCAACTTTGACGTCCTACAAATGATGATGCGCGTGCTGCTGGTGTTGTTCTCTGTCAGAGCAATTTGACTTCAGCTCCCTCAACACTCTTCGTCCAATGTGTTGAACGGCGACACTTGCATTCTCGATTGTTTTCGCTAAGGCGACAACTCTCCCAGGTCTACAAGTGAGAGTGGCAAAGGTGAAATATATTTGATATTACTTAGATGGGTAGTGGTATGAATCACAACTTGGGAGGAAGTGGTAGGCCAGTTTTTTGGAGAGATCGTGATAGTGAACTGTTGTAGTCCTACAAGTAGCCGACCAATGGTTAATATCAAATTCAAAATCTATGGCACTCCAAAATAAAAATCGACAATTTTCAAAAAATTGTGAAGCAATACAATATACCATATTATAGTCAGGAATATATGTTCTGTAGAAAAGCCTACTGACCTATGCATTTTGGTACATATGTGCATCAGGGTAGTGAGGTTTATTTGTAATGACACGGTAAGATAGAGCCATGGTAGGTGTTGTTTCAGACCCTAAATTCGAATCATCTGCTGGGTGAAAGACCACAATGGTTTACAATTATTGTCAAGTGCTCTCTCAGCAAAAAGAACTGAAAAGTGAAACCACTTAGGACAATCCTTACCAAGTCAAATCTCAGAACTAAAAACATGTTCTATTTTTCAATGCCATGTGTTAAGTTTCCTGTAAGTTCTATACAGTACAAACTGAAAAATATTGCTTGCATTATTATTGATCGACTCATTATTCACAAACGAGAATCAAGTAACTAAGCAAATATTATTCCTGATCAACTGTTTGTTCATAAACAAGAATCAAGTAACTAAGCAAACATATGAAAGCTATAAAATGAAGGACAACATAATGAATGGCTGGTACCATACCAGGAGTGTAGAAGCACATGTAGGGTGAAAAAGAATAGTAGACCCCAGGTTCAGTAACCCTCTTCATCGGCCCAAAACATGAGCTCAGTCGTGAATAAGCCAACATTTATGGTAACAAAGATGACATCCACGCATTCTGCAAAGCAATCCCCGTGTGCTCCATTGCTATTGCAGGGATTGGACGTGTGAATGATTTTCTCCAGGTCAATGACCATGCATTGTAAAGCATGTTGCAGCTCTCTTCACCTTCCTTAACCAGAGATGCGGACTGAAATCATTAACACCAGCGGGCCCCATGAACTGTCCTCTTTATGGCTTTGCGATCGACCAACTCCAAATCTTAGGCAGAAAGGTCCCTATCTTCATCTCCACCTCTAATATTCTTTGTTGGACCATCAGATATAGCCTCTTCTTTTTAAAAATTAGTACATCTATATGGGTTAAATAACTGAGAGATGCTTCTGTTATACTATCTTCAGTGCTTGGATCAGTTATGTGCTTGTTCTGAATTTGTTTTCCAGCACACTACTGTAAATGGTAACATAGAAAACTTGAAAGACTGTACCTAATACAAGTTGCACCCATGTCCTTGTCAGTGGAAACACCGGTGGGATCGACAACCGTTTTATAGGCTAATGGCCAGCTCTGGTAGTTGCTCTATTAGCACATCATCATCCTCCTTTGAATTCTTCATATACTACATAGAAAGGGATTTCATTCAGAGCAAGATAAAGATGACTTGTATACAGAGATTAACTATAACAAGAGCGTGCTTGTCCTCAACTTGATATTGATTATGAGTAGCCGAGTAGGTAAAATTGAGTTAATGCTTACATTGAATAGATGCTCCGTCAAGAGAAAACATCCTGGATATCATTCTAGCCGCATTTCATCAAATGGGTACTGTGCGCTGAACTTTTCCTTCTGATCCAGGACTCCTACTTACTCCAAATCCCCTAGCACCGGATCTCTGCCGCAGCTTCAAGCTGAGATGCCCCGTTCGATGTGGAACCTGCCCTACACAACTACCAGATGATATATAGGGCTAAAGTACATGAAAAAATAATGATGCATTAGTTGTTAATCAATATGGGTTTAGAGAGTACCACATCATTGTCATGACTGTGCAAAAAAATGCAAGTTACACAGCCTTGTGTATAGATAGATTGTCTCAAAATGCCCCTCATAAGGCTCAAACCCTACGTTCCCCATTCATGTTTGTTCATCGTTTCTGCGCCGAGTTCATATCTAGGTAGCCTGTAGGCAGAGCGACGACACAAAGCAAAGGGAAACGAGGGTGAAAAATAAGGCAGGCTTCCACTGTCCCTGCGAATGAAGAGGGCCTCATAGACCGGGGCATTGATTACCACTATGGCCACGCAGAGGACAGCCTGCAGAAACAGAGGTCCCAACCCTGCTGCGCCTTCGCGCAACAGAACTCTGCCCAGCCCGAGCACCAAGCACGCCAGGTTGAACAGCGAGATCGTGGTGATGATCACAAACATACCTGAGATGGGCCCAAACTCCATCTTCCCCTTCTTGTACCTCTCCATAGCCTGCGACTCGTCCACCTTCATCGTCAGCTCGAACCCGGACTCAGAGATGCCCAACATTCCCCCAATTGTGTCGATGGCCGCCAGGAGGTAGGAGGTGGTCCTTCTCATGAGCCACATCCTTTGTGTGTTCCACCACTCCACAGCAGTGTCACCACATTGCAGAGACTCCATTAGGTCCAGGAGTATGCAGCTACCACGACGCATATGAATGGAATGCACCAAGGGCTGGTTATCTGGATGAGTTTGCACATGCAAGTATCGTGTCAGAACTGAACTGCGGTGCATAAAAATAAGCTTCGGAACATACTGTAGAATGTCAACCATTACCTCAGGGAAAACAGAGACGCCACTGAGGAAGCAAAGTGAAGGGATGATGACATAGTAAAAGGTGGGGAAGCTGTTCAGGGCCCACAAGCCACAGACCGAGTAACCCATTTGAAGCCCCAGCTTGATCTTACCATGGCCTAATAAAAAGGGGCTGTAATTGGAGAGGGATATTTGGAGGAACCCTTCTGACCATCTCTTGTGCTGAACCAGGATCTGGCCTAGTGAGGTAGGCGCCTTGCCTAAGAAGCCCTTTCTGGACGGGTTGTAGTATATCGATCTCCACCCGCGGCATTGGATTTGCAATCCTGTAATAACATCCTCCAGTGGGCACCATATCTAACTCCTTTCTGCAATTCAGAAACACAGACTCATCAAAATGTGATCTGTATAACAGTACACAAATAGAAGGAAGAACATCATGCGAGCATCACTGAAAGATTTTCTGCATATATTCATTAAGGAGAAGTGGATCGATGAAAATGTTGACGACCCAAGTCAGACCGACCTGGATGTCTGTTTACCGCGTCGATGGTGGTCCGTCGGAGGAGGAGGGCGAAGGTGCCGCGGGCCGCTGCGGCTGGGCGAGGAGGAGACGCCGGTGGAGGTTGTCCGGAGGTGGGGGCGGACGAGCCGCAGGCTGTTGCAGCTCGGGCAGGAGGAGGCGCACACCGGCCGCGAGAGGTGTAGGGGCGAGCGAGGCGAGCGGACGGCATGGGCGGGGCGCACGGGGTGTAGGGCGAGCGGGCGGCGCGGGCGGGCAGGGCGCGCGGGCGGGGCGAGGGGGCAGTATGGGCGGGGCGCACGGGCGGCACGTGCGGGCGGGGCGCGGGGCGACCGGGAGGAGGCGCTGAGAGCGGGGCGAGGTGGGCGAGCGGGGGGGGGGGGGGGAGGAGGTGGGCGAGCGGGGGATAACGGCGAGACGACGTGGGATGGGCGATTAGCGCTAACGAAAATTATTTAGTTTCGTTAACAACGTTTTTAAACCGTTGATTACATGATTAGACTGCTAAGATGACGAGTTTGATCTGCGTGTTCGTGCTTTTTATAGTAGAGATAGATACACCGGCGAAGGTTAGGCAAACCGTTTGGACGCGACTTGGACCGAACAAGAGGCTGAATACGCACAACAAAAGGTAGCCAAGTCGATGGCAACCGTCCAATCCCTCATCCTTTTTGAGCCCTGCGCCGCACGGGAGAGGAGGAGGTGGAGGACATCACCGCACCGCGGCAAACTCCCTTCCGTTTGATCCTTCCTTTTGCTCAAGGTTGGCAGCAAGACCCATCCCGTCCCGATGAGTTACGGTCAAGAAGACCCATCAATCAATGCTTATAATTCCTTTTGGTGCACATGGCACATCAGTTTGTTGCGCAGACAAATATCTAACTCTGTGCGTCATGATCTATAAGGTTTATATACACAAAGTTAAGAAAAAGTCTAGTGGCGAATGGCGAATGGCGAATGAATAAGTAGTAGGCAGCTTTTGTGGTCAAGATGGCGACCAAGCCTGCGCTTGTACACACGGACGGACGGGGCAGAAAAAAGGGAGTGGAGGAGAGGGGATCAAGGGGGGCCTGTCGGTCACGTTCGTCTACAGCTGCACTGCACCGCGCGACGAGCCGGGCCGCGCACCTCCTCACAACCCGTTCAACCCCGACATCACCCACATGCCCCCCTATCAACGCCGTCACCTCTCCTCCCTCTTTACGCGCTGCTGCTGCTGCTAGGAATAAACATAAACCACGCAATTTTCCACCGAAAGCTGGTGGGTGTTCGGCAATTTAGTTAGTCTATTTATTAATTGCTACTGAAAACATTCATTCTGAATTCTGGGAGGTGCGATGCAGCAGCCATGTGCTAATGGCTGATGATCTGAAATTGTTCAGTACTGCTAGTAAACTAACATTCCTGAGCGGTAAGATGTCATCACAAAAATATCCTATCGCCGTGCAGCAATGCCATCTGTTGGGATGGGAATCTACGGGGTACTGCTAAAATTAAAACCCAGGGTTCGTGATCCAACAAGCACTCGTGTGCCCACGTGATGCTGTTGCTCCGATACGAGTATCAGCGGATGGGACAGATGATGATTGATGAACATGCAAATGCCTAACTTGGACCAGATCATATGACTGTGCCAAACCAAGCAATAAACGTAAACTTTGTCATGTTCACATTCTCTCTCGTCTTCCAACTTGCATCACAGTTCACAACTTCTCATCAGTCACCAGGCATGGCAATCATACCATATCAGACAGACAGCGTGTTTCACTGCAAGGATCAAAGAACTCGTTTACCAGGCGTTTTGTATCTGCCATTTTTCACATGCTACTTGAAAGAACCGTGCCAACTGCTCAGGACAGCGTCACCAGGAGCAGGAGGGCAACGCAGTGGCGTCTTCTCAGCGACGGAGTTGGTCGCCGGAACGCGGGCAGAGGGAGGAGCTGTTGTGCAGCAGGATCAGCTTCAGGCCCCTGGCGTCCTCAACGGGCCTCGGGGCAGCATTCCTCCTGGATTCACGGTGGCTGTTGTAGTAGTTCTCCGCCAGCGCGGCCTCGTCCAGGCGTGACCACGCCGCCCCCCTCGGCACGCTCGCAGCCCACATGAACCTCCCAGAGCAAGGGTTCATCAGCGTCTCCCGGAACTCCTTGGCTCCCTCGCACAGCAAGCCCTGAACACAGAAAATCAAGTTCAGTTACATATTTGCACACTAAATGTCTTTTAGCAGGGGCTACAGAGATTCAGAAAAGAAATGCCATGATAGCAGGGGCTACAGAGATTCAGAAAAGAAATGCCATGGTAGCAGGGCTGCAGAGATTCAGAGAAGAAAGCAATGCCATGGTACGGTACCTCTGACATGGCTTTGATCTTGAGGTTGACGCTGTTGGACAGGATGACCATGTTCTGGCTGCTGCCTCTAAGCTTGTTGAAGAGGAGGGCGCAGTCGAGGACACGGTCTTCGGTCTTGGGGGAAACGATGTCGGTGAGGCTTCTTGGGGAGAAGATGCCAGTAAAGCTCCTTGGTGAGAAGAGGGACAGCATTGAGTTGAAGGCGCCGGCAGCAGCAGTGGCTTCACTTTCTTCACTGTAGCGTTGCGTTTCTGTAGGAGTTGCAGGTGGGGTTGGTGCTACTGGCAACATCTCGGATGAACTCTGCACATGAATCCACCAGCTCTCGTTCTCCACGCAATCCTCGATCCATTGGATTATGGAGGTGGCCTTTGATGACCTCTTGAACATGCCCTCCCGCTGTTTCATGCATTCCAGCTCCCGGATCACTGGCAAGACCATAAAACAGGGTTTCAGTGGATGAGAATGGGACATCATGCACATGCACTCAGTTCAGTTAATAATAATAACGACGAGCTGGAAAGCATATTGAATAGTATGTACAAGACACAATAAGATGTCAAAACTTGAAAGTTACAGAAGCACAATTCTTTAGTCAATGACATCATAGCATGCGATGATTATTGTAAATGACTTACAGCGTCAAAAATTAGTAGCGATTAGCAGCTCAACAGAATGAGACATGATCATTTAATAACAAGTCAAGGTCAAAATATGGACATAAAATATATGCAACAATACAAACAAGTTGTAAAAGTATTCCCCTCTGTTCAAATGTCACGGAGTAAAAACGTCATAGCATGACACATGAAACAATTACTACGTTGTTCTTAACTTACCAATCCTTGGTATGATCAGATGGGTTCCCTTTATGCCTTTTAGTAGCATTATAGACTTCCTTGATTCGTCATCAAGAAGACAATCTGTATCAGCCACCATGGTCCAGACTTTCACCACTTCTCCAACCCTATTGGATTCACGTTTTTTGTTCTGTTCACCATCAAAATGGTCTCAATTTCAGCATCCATGTCAAAAGCAAAGATACACAAAATGGAAATTCGAAATCGAATCTTTAAGGTTACTTACTGTAAGGCTGTTCAGTTCATCTTCCAACCTGATTGAGAAATTAGCTTCTCCAGCATCAGCCTGGGTACAATCAAATGAGCTAGTTGGTCTCAAGGGAGAATTTGACAGAAGAGTCTGAAAAGGGAGCCTATCTACCACCCTTTTATTTGTGATTGCACTTTCAATTCGTGCACGGTTTTCAGATACATCCCTTGTTTTCTGAGCTACAGAAGATACTGGTGTAGAGTTCTCCTTGTCTGAGCAGAATGCCTCCTGATCTTGGTCTGCATCCACTGGGAACAGGTTCTTCGGAAGACAACTTCTTGCTTTCATACCTCCTGTAGATATAGGAGTCAAATTCTCCTTGTCTGAATAGAAAGCTTCGCAATCTACTGTGTGGAAACCTTTGGACTTTGATGGTAGATCATTGCCTTCCCGTTTACTGATGCTCCTGTTTGGCGTGTATTCAGCCGACACTGAATTATCCATCCTTGAACCAAGAACCTTCCTACCGATGGACTTGAGAACTCTGGAGGCAGGTGTCACGTTCTCCTTGTCTGGAAAGATGTTTTGTTGCCTCACAGGGGAGGTAGCATCATATCCTGATGAAAGTTCACTGCATTCCCTTTGATGGATGCTCCTGTTTGAAGTGAACTCTTCTGACACCGAACTGTCCATCCTTGAGCCAAGAACCTTTCCAGAGATGGACTTGAGATCCATGGAGGCAGGTGCCAAATTCTCATCAAGAAAGAGGTTTCCTTGTTCAGCAGGGGAGATGGCAGCATCATGATTTCCAGGAGGTACTGAGTTTTCCTTGTCTAGAATGATGTCATTTTTGAAATCGTCATCCGACATGAGCATAAATTCTGTTTTAACTGACATTAACGGAATACAACTTCCAGATGTATGTTCATTTGACTTCCTCTTCTTTTCAATCTTGAGCACAGAGTTTTCACTCTCTGAAAAGTTGTCCTGTTCCAAATTCAGAGGGGAAATGGAATCCATCAACTCTTGCGTACTGGTAGGCTTCAACATTAGTTGACTCCTCTCAAATGTTATATTGCCCGAGACATGAGGGGTGGTAGTCTCCTTGTCCAGTACACTGATCTCTTCTTTTTCCTCAGTTGCTTCTATATCCAAGTTGTCGAATATACTCCCCAAAATTATGCCTTCAAGCTGACAGTCCTCCACAACAATCTTATTTTGGGTCATTTCCTCCTTGTTTGACAGACCTCCACCCAATTTATGATGGGACGAACCATCATGCTTCATCTCTTGGTGGCTATTCGTGTTTCCATCAATCATGTCATTCATGAAAGGATTTTCTGGCATGGCCTCATAGGATTCCATATGTATAGTAGAATCCAGCTGTGAGGTTTGCTTCGCCAAGGCTTCGTATTTGAAAACCGAAGGGGAAATAGAACACGGTGACTCTGGTCCCATCTGTGGTTTTGTATCAAATGAATCTTGTGGGATAGAGATTTCAGAGAAAATGTCATGCTGCTCTGTCTCCTTAGCAAAATTCAGTATGGACTTCTCATTATCTGAGAGCTCCAAATTCAGAGGGTTTGGCACTTCTTGATTCCTCTCCATGGTAATGCTGTCCATGACATGTGGGTTGATGTGGACCTTTTCTGGTGCAATCATCTTTTCCTTCTCTCCAGCTTTGACGTCAGAATTATCAAACAAAACCATGCAGGCTGCACATTCTCCCTTGCAGTTTTGAGAACATACAAGATTCTCATTTTGGGCTTCCTCGTTCTTGTAGCTGTAGCTCAAAGTCCTGCTTCTCCTTCCTGTGTCAATGTAAAGAGATTTCACTGACTTCAACTTGGCCCTTCGGGACATGGTGCCTGACGATTTCTGTTTGTCTGATTGGACTGGTTTTCCAGCTGCCTGTATTACTGAAGAGGCAACAGATTCTGTAATTGAATTCTCACTAACAATCGTTTCCTTTATCACTCCCACTCTGTTGTCATGAAAATGTGAGAGCGAAGACTCAGGCAATGGTGGTGCCGAGGGGATCGCTTCAGCCCAACATTCAGTTTGTTCTGCTACCACTTGATGTTTTGTCTCCTATGCATTATATTAGACAGTTTCACAGTTAGCATTGCAGATAAGTACCAAAAGTTAAAAGATGTGAAGATCAGTAAAAGTTAAGGGAAAAGAAATCAAGCAGTAGAACTCAAACCAACATGTAGCATCCTCAAAGAAAACACACACACACAGATATTGGAGAATATATTATTTAGATATAAGTGTAAACCAATGCTGTAAGCAGATCAGGATACTGAAAGTGGTTGCAAAATCTGAAGTGGGTAGATATTATTAACTCATCATGCAGTTCATATCAAAACAAATTTATGATAAATATCAGGGAAACAACAAGTATCACTCACAAAGAAAACTAAAGCATGCATTTGTCTTATTCTAGATGAATATTAGTTTGATGTACATAGTTGATAAATTATTAGTTGTGTTCAGTTCTATCACACACGTTGCATATAAATTCAAACCGGCAGACAAACCAGTTCAATCTTGCACAAATTTTTTTTAGCATAAGGCGAGTACCATATACCCCATGAATACACCAGCCACAAGAAAATCATTTAGCAGACTAAGCAATAAAAAAATCAGTGAGAAAATCCAACTATGTACATGGGATTAAATAATTTGCACAGGTGTCAAATGCATCCAGGCTGGTTCAGTGTCAACTTTCATTAGGACTTATATGCGACGATACAACTTCATACTAGGTAGAATTCCAAGAAGACGAAAATGACACATACAAAGTTCCTTAATGGTCATAATATTTAAGCATCTTTACATTACCACTGAAAGCAGTGGAATCTTAATAAATCTAGGCACTAGGCAGAATTCCAGAAAGATAAGGCACATCAAAACATAATCAGGATTCATAGGTGGAAAAAATCAACTATGTACATGTGATTAACTAATTTGCGCAGGTGTCCAAAGCAAATCAGGATGATTCAGTGTCAGCTTTCATTAGAACTTACTACACAACGATTAATGACACATAAAAAGTTCCTTAATGGTCATAATTTTTAAGCATCTTTACATTACCACTCCAAGCAGTGGAAGCTTAATAAACCTAGGTACTAGCCAGATTTGCAGAAAGACAAGGCACATCAAAACTTTATAATTCTAAGCAACTTCATGCTTTAAGTAACAAGGAACATGGCATTATTCAATTGTTGAAGTATTCAGATACAGAGCTACATCTTGATTTCAAATGTAATTCATTTCAGAGAGTGATTACACATAAATGGATTTTAAAATAGATAAAAACTCTAAAAAATACACTAAAACGAGTGAACTAGAAATTACTGGAATACCGATCATTGTAAATGTTGCCTAATCCAAATTGACCGACTTACTAAACATCCTAAATAATGCATTATAAGATTTGGCACAACAGCGGCAATTTCATCATTTGATATGCAAATAAGCTCAGTTAAAGGCACACCATCTATTGTACCCATACCAAAACCAAGGGCACGAAATGCATCTCAAGTTTCATCAAAGGTTTCCAGAATTAGCTTGTTGAGTTCAAACCTGATGAGTTTTTGTCTCCATTGGCTCCCTCTGCTCAGGCACCAACTGATTCCGTGCCTCCTGTTAATTTCATCAAAGGCTTAGGCTGCAAGCAACATAGCCAAAATACACACAGATTTTGTACCGGCATAAAATATGATTATCGACCTGATGAGTATGGATATCCTCCTTGTCCTCCTCAACAAGTGGTGGCAGCAGGTCATCCATCTCAAATGCCTCGCGCAGGGAAAGCCAATGAAGCCGGTACTCCCTCTTGGAGGCCCCGAGCTGTAGTGTATCACCAGCCACCAACTCCACCAGCGTGTTTGGTGGGATCCTTTGGCCCGAGACCCAGGTCCCATGCACTGGGTCAATCAAAGCACAACAGTGGATCAGTAGTATGTAATTTTTTGCATAATTTCGACCAAAATTGCAAGCATATTCGCTATCATCGCAGGACCTTGTGAAGATGATAAGATGGGGCTAAGCTCATCCTGACAATATGGAGCCTATCGGGAGCAAATCCAAGTGAATCGATGGTATAAAAGCCCCACGAAAATCCCCAAATAGATCAATCTACACGAATCGATTCACCCTAACAAAACCCTAGAGTTCGCGTAAATCCAGGCACGCGCGCACGCGGAGAGCGGGGAGACGGGGAGGGTTGCACGGAGGAAAGCGTGATCTCGGTACCGGAGGAGAGGTCGGTGACGGTGATCCGGCGCTGGCGCCGCTTGCAGCGGACCTCGAGGTGGCGGCGGCTGACGCTGGGGTGGTCGATGAGGACGTGGCAGTCGGGGTGCCGCCCAAACAGTACCGGCGGATCCTCCGCCTCCTCCTCCACCCGATCCCGATCCGGGCCGCGCCGCGCCGCCTCCGTCGGCGGCCCGTTGAGGAAGATGTGCTTCAGCACGACGCCGCCCTTGGCCACCGCGAACGCCGCGATCGGAGACCCCGCCCCCGCCTCCACGTCCCCCGCCGCCGTCGTCGTTGCCATGCCTGCGCGTGTGGGCTGGTTGGATGCGCGGCGCGAGGAGGAGGAAATTATGACGCCTCTCTGTGCGCGAGGAGGATTCGAAATGTGGAGGAGACGTTGGAGGCGGGGGGATTTGAGAGCTTGCCAATTGCAACGGCTAGAATTTTATTGGAATATAATTGGAAGGGACCGACGCGTCAATGCGCCAGTCACGCGTCGCCAGCCGGGCCTAATGACGCCTGTGAGGGCCCATTTTCCAGTTTTCCATTTTTCTACAACATCTTCAACCCGGTCTCACTAACCAGTCACAAAAATACGACTTGAAAAAATGTCTCAAACGGTCTTAGATATCCGGACTAACCGTCATTCCCTTTTATCCACAACAAAGCTAGAGCAGATATGAGGACGCCTCGACGCGTCCGTCCGACAGACCTGTCTCATCATAAATTATACCAAATTCAACCCTTTTCACCCATTTGCTTTCTTCTCTTCTTCATCCTCCGTGACGGCCGCCTTGTTTTTTCGTCGCATCGTCGCTGCATGCGCTCCGCAGCCGTTCTAGGCATTTGCGTCGACAACATCGACACAACATTCCTCTCTCCTGCCCTCGCAGCCGGGAACGTCGGCGGCGGCCCGGACTCCATCGCGGTACATTCAGCAACTCTCGGGCTCTCGCTTTGCATTCTATGTGTTCGACACATTGTCCGACTCAGTTTCTCGTGAATTATTTTAGGGAAAACGATAAATTTTGATCTTCCTCGGACGAGGAGTATGACCCAACGGAGCTTGATAAAATGATTCAGGATGAGTTCTTCGATTCATCGGGTTCGGACGAAGAAGTGGACATGATCATGCTTATGAGCATGCAAAAGAAAATGGACCGGCAAGTGGAGCATATTCTCAACTTCAAGGGCTCAATCAAAGAAAGAAGAGTGATCAATCGGGATAGGGTCTTCGAAGCACAGCTACTGTAGAAGGACTACTTTGCTCCGGTCTCAACTTTTTTTGGATGATTCATGGTTTTTGTCACCGTTTTCACATGCGGAAACCATTGTTTTTGTGTATTGTGTGAAGAGTTGAGGCTTAAGAGGACTACTTCAATCTCACAAGGGATTGCTGCGGCTAACTTTCTTTCTCTCTCATCATTTTGTTAGCTAATAAGGTGCAACTACTTGCTCTCAAGGACATGCTCAAGATTTTTTTCTCAGTCCACTGGACTTGATGTTAATTATCATAAGTCCTTTATCATTCCCGTCAATGTGGATGATGAAGCCATAAAGGATCTAGCTGAAGCTTTTGCCTGTCAGGTGGGGAAAATGCCTTTTACTTACCTTGGGCTACCACTTGGGACTACTAGGCCAAAATGGTGGACTTCATGCCCCTGGTTGACTACATGGAAAGGAGAATGATTGCTAGTTCTGCTTTCCTTAATTCAAGTGAAAGTTTGTAGTTCCTAAACTCAGTTTTGTCCTCAATGCCAATGTTCTTTCTAAGTAGCCTAGCTATTCCACCTGGCATACTTAAGCAATTGGAGAGAATTCAGAAAAAGTGTCTAAACATAAGGATGAACCAGCTCCATCCCTGGCTGCCTGGGATCTGGTTTGCAGACCAAAATCTATGGGTGGACTTGGAATCATGAACCTTGTGTTGGGGAACGTTGCATGGGAAACAAAAAAAATCTACGCACACGCAAGACCTATCCATGGTGATGATCATCTACGAGAGGAGAGTTCTGATCCACATACCCTTGTAGATCGCTAAGCGGAAGCGTATATAACGTGGTTGATGTAGTGGAACATCTTCGCGATCCAAATCGCAGCCCGTCCCGCGATCTCATCACGATCCGTCCCGCGATCCCATCACGATCCATCCCGAACTAGTGCTGAACTAACGGCACCTCCGCGTTCAACACACGTACAACTCGATGACGATCACCGCCTTCTTGATCCAGCAAGAGGGGCAGAGAGGTAGACGAGTTCTCCAGCACGATGGCGTGGTGGTGGTGGTGGTGAACTAATCTAGTAGGGTTCGCCAAGCTTTTGTAAAACTAATCTAGAGGAGTAAACGATCTAGAGAGAGAGAGGGCAGTCGTGGCTTATTAGGGTTAGGGCTGCCTCTAATTCCTCTAGAATATATAGGAGGGAGGGAGAGGAGGAAGCCAAAAACCTCTCAAGGGGTTCGGTTGAAGTGGAGGTGGAAGAGTCCACCTCCAATCCTATTCCAAGTAGGATTCCTCCCACTTGGAATATTCCCCCTCTTCCTTTGGGATTTTTTTTCTCTTTGCTCCTTGGCCAAAATAGGCCATATTGGGCTGGCCGCACTAGCCCACTAAGGGATGGTGCACCACCTTTAGGCCTATTACGTTCTCTCCCGGGTGGGTGGCCCCTCCCTGTAAAACCCCGGAACACATTCGTCACTCCCGGTACTTTACCAGTAATGCCCGAAAACTTTCCGGAAGCCAAATGAAACTTTCCTATATATCAATCTTTACCTATGGACCATTCCGGAGCTCCTCATTAGTCCGGGATCTCATCCGGGACTCCGAACAAGTTTCGGTTACCAAACACACATAACTTAATAATACCGAAACGTCATCGAACCTTAAGTGTGCAAACCCTACGGGTTTGAGAACTATGCAGACATGACCTGAGACACTCTCCGGTTAATAACCAATAGAGGGACCTGGATGTCCAACTGGCTCCTGCATATTCTATGAAGATCTTTATCGGTTAAACCTATATGTCAAGGATTCAGTTAATCCCGTATGATGTTCCCTTTGTCCATTGGTATGTTACTTGCCCGAGATTCGATCGTCGGTATCTCTATACCTAGTTCAATCTCGTTACCGGTAAGTCTCTTTACTCGTTCCGTAATACAAGATCCCATGACTAACTCCTTAGTCACATTGCTTGCAAGGCTTATTATGATGTTGTATTATCGAGTGGGCCCCGAGATACCTCTCCGTCACACGGAGTGACAAATCCCAGTCTCGATTCACGCCAACCCAACAGACACCTTCAGAGATACCTGTAGAGCACCTTTATAGTCATCCAGTTATGTTGCGACGTTTGATACACACAAGGTATTCCTCCAGTGTCCGGGAGTTGCATGATCTCATGGTCATAGGAACAAATACATTGACATGCAGAAAACAGTAACAATAAACTGACACGATCATATGCTACGTTCATAGTTTGGGTCTTGTCCATCACATCATTCTCCTAATGATGTGATCTCGTTATCAAGCGACAACACTTGTCCATGGCCAGGAAACCTTGACCATCTTTAATAAATGAGCTAGTCAACTAGAGGCTCACCAGGGACAGTGTGTTGTCTATGTATCCACACATGTATTTGAGTTTCCAATCAATACAATTCTAGCATGGATAATAAACGATTATCATGAACAAGGAAATATAATAATAACCAATTTATTATTGCCTCTAGGGCATATTTCTAACAGTCTCCCACTTGCCCTAGAGTCAATAATATAGTTCACATCACTATGTGATTGTAATGAATCTAACACCCATGGGGTTTGATCATATCTTGCTTGTGAGAGAGGTATTTAGGCATCGGTTCTGAATCTTTTAGATCCATGTGTGCTTTACAAATCTCCATGTCATTCTGTAGATGCTGCTACCACGCGCCATTTGGAACTATTCCAAATGACTGCTCCACTATACAAATTCGGTTTACTACTCACAGTTATCTGGATTAGTGTCAAAGCTTGCATCGACGTAACCCTTTATGACAAATTCTTTTATCACCTCCATAATCGAGAAAATTTCCTTAGTCCACCAGTTACTAACGATAACTTTTGATCGTTGTCCGGTAATCCATTCCTGGATCACTTTTTTACCCGTCGACAGATTCATGGCAAGGCACACATCATGTGCGGTAGAGAGCATAACATACTATACAGCCTATGACTAATGCATAGGGGACGACCTTCATCCTTACTCTTTTTCTGCTGTGGTTGGGTTTTGAGTCTTACTCAAATTCACACCTTACAACACAACCAAGAACTCCTTCTTTGCCGATCTATTTTGAACTCCTTCAAAAACCTTGTCAAGGCATGCATTTCATTGAAAGTTTTATCAAGCGTCATGATCTATCTCTATAGATCTTGATGCTTAATGTTCAAGTAGCTTAATCCAGGTTTTCCTTTGAAAAACTCCTTTCAAACAACCCTATATGCTTTCGAGAAATTCTACATCATTTCCGATCAACAATATGTCAACCACATATACTCATCAGAAAATCTATAGTGCTCCCACTCACTTTCTTGGAAATACAAGTTACTCATAAACCTTGTATAAACCCAAAAGCTTTGATCATCTTATCAAAGCATATATTCCAACTCCGAGATGCTTGCTCGAGTCCATAGAAGGATCGCTGGAGCTTGCATACTTGTTAGCATCCTTTGGATTGACAAAACCTACTGGTTGTATCACATACAACCTTTCCTCAAGGAAATCGTCGAGGAAACAATGTTTAGACATCCTATGTGCAGGATTTCATAAATAATGCAGCAACTGCTAACATGATTCCAACAGACTTTTAGCATCGCTACGAGTGATAAAGTCTCATCATAGTCAACTCTTTGAACTTGTTAGAAATATCTTCGCGACAAGTCGAGCTTTCTGAATGGTGACATTTACCATCATCGTTCGTCTTCCTTTTACAGATCCATCTGTACCTAACAGCCTTACGACCATCAAGTAGTTCTTCAAAGTCTACACTTTGTTTTCATACATGGATCCTACATCGGATTTCATGGCATCCACCCATTCATCGGAATCCAGGCCCACCATCGCTTCTCCATAGCTCATAGGTTCATTGTTGTCCAGCAACATGACCTCCAAGACAAGATTACTGTACCACTCTGGAGCAGTACGTTTCCTTGTTGACCCACGAGGTTTCTAGTAACTTGATCCGAAGCTTCATGGTCACTATCATTGGCTTCCACTTCAATTGGTGTAGGTGCCACAGGAACAACTTCCTGCGCCCTGCTACACACTGGTTGAAGTGACGGTTCAATAACCTAATCAAGTTGCACCATCCTCCCACTCAATTCTTTCGAGAGAAACCTTTTCTCAAGAAAGGACCGTTTCTAGAAACAAACACTTTGCTTTCAGATCTGAGATGGGAGGTATACCCAACTGTTTTGGGTGTCCTATGAAGATGCATTTATCCACTTAGGGTTCGAGCATATCAGGCTAAAACTTTTTTCACATAAGCGTCACAGCCCCAAACTTTCAAGAAACGATAGCTTAGGTTTCTCTAAACCATATTTCATACGGTGTCATCTCAACGGAATTACGTGGTGCCCTATTTAAAGTGAATGCGGTTATCTCTAATGCCTAACCCAAAAACGATAGTGGTAATTCGATAAGAGACATCATAGTATGCACCATATCCAATAGGGCGCGGCTACGATGTTCAGACACACCATCACACTATGGTGTTCCAGGTGGCATGAGTTGTGAAACAATTTTCACACTTTCTTCAATGTTTACCAAACTCGCAACTCAAATATATTTACCTCCACGATCACATCATAGACATATTATCCTCTTATCACGACGATCTTCAACTTCACTCTGAAATAACTTGAACTTTTCAATATTTCAGACTTGTGTTTCATCAAGCAAATACTCGTGTATCTACTCAAATCATTAGTGAAATAAGAACATAACGATATCCATTGCGTGCCTCATCACTCATTGGACTGCATACATCAAAATGTATTATTTCCAACAAGTCACTTGCTCGTTCCATCTTACTGAAAACGAGGCCTTCAGCCATCTTACCCATGTGGCATGATTTGCATGTCTCAAGTGATTCAAAATCAAGTGAGTCTAAACAATCCATTTGCATGGAGTTACTTCATGCATTTATACCAATATGCATGGTTCGCATGTCTCAAATGATTCAAAAACGAGTGAGTCAAAGATCCATCAACATGGAGCTTCTTCATGCATTTTATACCAATATGACTCAAGTGGCAGTGCCACAAGTAAGTGGTACTATAATTACTACTTTGTATCTTTTGGCATCAATATTATGAACATGTGTATCACTACGACCGAGATTTAATAAACCATTCACGTTAGGTGCATTACCATTGAAGGTATTATTCAAGTAAACAGAGTAACCATTATTCTCTTTAAATGAATAATCGTATTGCAATAAACATGATCCAATCATGTTCATGCTCAACACAAACACCAATCAATATTTAGGTTTAACACTAATCCTGAGGGTAGAGGGATCGTGCGATGTTGGTCACATCAACTTTGGAATTACTTCCAACACACATCGTCACCTCACCCTTGCTAGTATCCGTTTAATCTGTAGCTATAATTTCGAGCTACTAACACTTAGCAGTTGAACCGGTATCCAATACCCCGGTGCTACTAGGAGTACTAGTAAGGTATACATCAATATCATGTATATCCAATACACTTTTGTCGACTTTGCCAGCCTTCTCATCTACCAAGTATCTAGGGTAGTTCCGCTTTAGTGACCGTTCCCCTCATAACAGAAGCACTTAGTCTCGGGTTTGGGTTCAACCTTGGGTTTCTTCACTAGAGCGGCAACTGGTTTGCCGTTTCATGAAGTATACCTTCTTGCCCTTGCCCTTCTTGAAACTAGTGGTTTTACTAACCATCAACAATTGACGCTCCTACTTAATTTCTACTTTCACGGTGTCAAACATTACAAATAACTCACGGGTCATCATCTCTATCCCTCAATTTTATAGTTCATCATGAAGCTAAGTAGCTTGGTGGCAGTGACTTTGGAGAACTAAATCAATCACTATCTTATCTGGAAGATCAACTCCCACTCGATTCAAGCGATTGTAGTACTCAGACAATCTGAGCACATGCTCAATTATTGATATTTCCTCCCTTACTTCGCAGGCCAAGAATCTTGTCGGAGTTCTCATACTTCTCAACACAGGCACGAGCCTGAAATCCCAATTTCGGCTCTTGGAACATATCATATGTTACGTGATGTTAAACATCTTCGGCGCCTCAAATCTAAGTTGTTAAGCATTATGCACTGAACTATCATGTAGTCATCAAAAACGTGTATTTGAGATGTTCGCAACATCCACACACGACGCTTGGGGTTCACCACATCGAGCGGTGCATTAAGGACATAAGCCTTCTACGCAGCAATGAGGAGAATCCTCACTTTACGGACCCAGTCCGCATAATTGCTACTATCATCTTTCAACTAAGTTTTCTCTAGGAACATATCAAAGAACAGTAGAGCTACAACGCAAGCTACAACATAATTTGCAAAGACATTTAGACTATGCTCATGATAATTGAGTTTCGCTAATCATATTACTAATAAAGTCCCACTCAAATTGACATCTCTCTAGTCATTCGAGTGTCACATGATCCAAATTCACTAACTCAAGTGTGATCTTCACGTCAGTTGAGTTTAGCTTCAACGGTGAACATCTCCATGTTGATCATATCCAGCATATGATTCATGCTCGACCTTTTCGTCTCTTGTGTTCCGTGGCCATGTCAGTACATGCTAGGATCGTCAAGTTTAACCTGAGTGTTCCGCGTGTGCAACTGTTTTGCACCCATTGTATGTGAATGTAGAGTCTATCACACCCGATCATCACGTGGTGTCTTGAAATGACGAACTGTCGCAACGGTGCACAGTCGGGGAGAACACAATTTTATCTTGAAATCTTAGTGAGGGATCGCCTTATAATGCTACTGTCCTCCTAAGCAAAACAAGGTGCATAAAAAGATTAACATCACATGCAAATCATAAGTGACATGATATGACCATGAACTTGTGCTTCTTGATCTCCATCACCAAAGCACCGACATGATCTCCATCGTCAGCAGCGACACACCATGATCTCAATCATCATGATCTCCACCATTGTGCTGCCATCGAGGTTGTCGCACTAACTATGCTATCACTACTAAATCTACTACTAGCGATAAAGCAAAGCATCACCAAGCGTAAAATAATTAAAGACAATCCTATGGCTCCTGCTGGTTGTCGTAGCATCGACGTGCAAGTCGATATTTAACTATTACAACATGATCATCTCATACATCCAATATATCACATCACATGCATACCCTGCAAAAACAAGTTAGACGTCCTCTAATTTATTGTTGCAAATTTTACGTGGCTGCTATGGGTATCTAATATGATCGCATCTTACTTACGCAAAACCACAACGGTGATATGCAAGTTGCTATTTAACCTTCTCCAAGGACCGCCTCGGTCAAATCTGATTCAACTAAAGTTGGAGAAACAGACACCCGCCAGTCATCTTTATGCAACAAGTTGCATGTTAGTTGATGAAACCGGTCTCTCGTACGTGCACGAGTAATGTTGGTCCAGGCCGCTTCATCCAACAATACCGCCGAATCAAGAAAGGACTAAGGAAGACATTAATCTGAATATCAACACCCACAAACTCCTTTGTGTTCTACTCGAGATGTCATCTACACATAAACCTAGCTCATGATGCCACTGTTGGGGAACATTGCATGGGAAACAAAAAATTTCCTACGCACATGCAAGACCTATCCATGGTGATGATCATCTACGAGAGGAGAGTTATGATCCACATACCATTGTAGATTGCTAAGTGGAAGTGTGACGCCCTCGATTTAATCGTACGCTAATCATACACGCAAATGCGTACGATCAAACTCAAGGACTCACAGGAAGATATCACAACACAACCCTAGACACAAATAAAACAATACAAGCTTCATATTACAAGCCAGGGGCCTCGAGGGCTAGAATACAGAAGCTCGATAAACACACGAGTCAGCGGAAGCAACAATATCTGAGTACGGACATTAAACATGGGGTGCCTTAGAGAAGGCTAGAACAAAAGGAACACGATCGAATGAGGCGAGGCCTCCTACCTGGGAACCTCCTAATCTACTCCTAGTCTTCAGCGGCCTCCATGAAGAAGTCACCATCAGGGTGGCAGACATCGGCAGGAAACTCCATCTCCTGGGCTCCATCATCTGGTCGCGGCAACGGATCAAGGGAACAAAGGGGGAGCAAACCAACGGTGAGTACTCATCCAAAGTACTCGCAAGACTTATATCAGAACTAAGCTAAGTATGCATCAGTATGAAAGAAGGGGTTTATATGTGGACTGACTGCAGCAATGCGAGAAAGAGAGAGAAGGCCTAGTCCTATCGAAGACTAGCATCTTCAGGGTCTTGCAGCAATAGACGAGAGTAGAATAGGGTAACACAATTAATAGTCATATTGTTGCAGCAAAATTAATATGACGTCACGCCGAGAGATCCTCCCTCGACTCCCTGCGAGGAAGCAATCCCAGAGCAACTATTCTAGTTAAGTAACAATTGTAGTTGTATAAGATCAAGGCACAACTCCAAGTCGTCTTGTAACCGTGGACACGGCTATCCGAATAGTTAATTTACATCCCTGCAGGGGTGCACCAAGTTTCCCGTCACGCTCGATAACACTCTGTCCGGACACACTTTGTTGGGTCATGCCCGGCCTCGGAATATAGACACGTCGCAACCCCACCTAAGATCAACAGAGAGGCCAGCTCGCCGGTCTAACTCCTAAGCACAAAGGGGTCGTGGGCCCACTTGCCCTCTGCGCTCCTGCATGATGCGTGGGCAGCCGACGTCAGTCCTAGCACCCCTTATAACAAGTGCGATGCATCTCGGGACCACTCGGGCGCGCGCCGCTCCATCGCTGACGTCTGAAGAGCTTCGGCTGATACCGCGACGTCGAGTACCCATAATTCTTCCCGAGTAGCCGGTTAGTGCGAAAAGGTCTCCAACCAACCGAGATCAAATACCCAAATCCATTATCATTTTCATTATGTCATCGACACAAACACGCGGGAATCCACCCGCCTAACATCTATTCATCAAAGATCCCAGTAACATGGTCAATTAACTGTGTGGTAGAAGCATCAAGGGGAATCCGAGGTATCACCCTCGCTGGATTCCGAACGATGTATCCGTCAAGGTGGACCTAGAGGAATCACCCTCGAGGGTCCCACACTTGAGGGGTTGCACGACAGAGGCATCATCGGGAATGGTGAAAGAGGAATCATCCTCGATAACCACGACCGGCTAGCTGTACTACAGAGATATCATCAGGAGTACTTCGCGAGGTGTCACCCTCGGTACCCGATAGTATCTCTATAGCGTCGCACAACTAAGGGGGGAGGGTGAGTGATGTGTTGGATCTGGCTTGTCGATCAGGGATTGAGACTCGACAATTAAATGGGGCAACTGGACTAAGGGGTCAGAGGGGATGACTGCTCCACCTATACTAAATAGTTTAAAGTGCAGTACTTGAAAGTAGTTGTTCATCAAAATTAGGCTATGCATCATATATAGGAGCTAACTACAACAGTAGCAAAATTCTAATGCAAGCATGAGGAAGAAAGAATAGGCGATATAGGGATGATCAAGGGGGTTTGCTTGCCTTTTTACTCTGCAGCAAAGGGCTGGTCGTCAGGAGGGTAGGTGTACCCGGCAGCAGCGTCAGTCTCGGAGTCTACCGGTAAGAAGAGGGGGAGAAACAACAAATAACAGCAACATGTGCAACACTAAGCATGACATGACAATATGCAGGCTAGACATGAGCTAACGCAGTAACATCCGTCATAGACGGGTCGGGAAAATATCAGATGATATTTCCTGGGTTTGTGGCTACTACCGGTCAAACCGAAAACGATGGAAAAGTTCCACGTTTGCTATGCTAGGGACGCGTGATAGACGAATGGAACGCGTATCCGAGTTCGTCTCGCTCTGTTGATCAACTTTCGTGTTGAAAATATTTTGATCTGACTTACGGTTTATTTTATATTAATTTTTAAAGTTTTATTCAATAATTAAGAATTAAAAAACAGATTTAATTAATTATTAAATACTATTATGACATCAGCATGATGTCATGCTGACATCAACAGTTGACTGGTCAAACTGACCAGTGGGTCCTATGTGTCATTGACACAATTTTATTAATTAGGGTTAATTATTAATTAATCAGATTAATTTAGTGGGGGACCCACGTGTCATACTCTAATAGGATAATTATTTATCTATATTAACAGATTACTAATTTATCTAATTACCCATAATCATTATCACTAATACTTATTTATCTAATTAATTAATTCAAAAAATAATTAATTAATTAACTTAACTAATTAATTACTTATTTATTTTATTATCTATTACTATTACTAGTTTTTTTAAACAATTTACATGGGTGGCCCCACGTGTAAGTGGCCCATCGGCCTAACGCACACACATACAGAACACACATCCATACATATACATTATGTATCTTTTTCTACATACATGCATACATCACTACTGAAATTCAGAAATTTGCCGTCTGCCATGGCAGACGGCAAAGGCTTTGCCGTCGGTCAGCAGACGGCAAAAAATAATCCGGTGAAGAGGTTCTTTGCCGTCTGCTTTTTTAAAGCGGACGACAAAGAATCTTTGCCATGAGGGGGGAGACGGCAAATTAAATGGGACGACAGATACACCAACGGTCCCGTTAAGTGTTAACGGTAGGCCTCCCCTCTTTGCCGTCTGCCATTCCCCCTTTGCCATGTGGGGGCAGACGGCAAAGGGGGGAACCAAGCCCCTCTCGCTCCCCTCTTTGTCGTCTGCCATTCCCCCTTTACCATGAGGGGGCAGATGGCAAAGGGGGGAACCAAGCCCCTCTCTCTCCCCTCTTTGCCGTCTGACATCCCCCCTTTGCCATGAGGGGGCAGACGGCAAAGGGGGAACCAAGCCCCTCTCTCTCCCCTCTTTGCCGTCTGCCACCCCCCCTTTGCCATGAGGGAGCAGATGGCAAAGGGGGGAACCATCCCCTTTTTATTTTATTTCTTATTATATCCAGCATTTTTCACAATAATCAGGATATATATATATATATATATATATTTGCATAAATAAATTTGTTTCCGTACTCATAACCATATTAAAATAACTTTCATCCATAGTACATACATATTATGCAAGTTCCATTCGTACCAAACCATATATTAGACCTCATGCATACAAAGTTTCATATATATCCATATACTACAATAATTTCAATACAAGCTTCCGTGAAGCCATGGTACAAGAGATCATCTTCAAGCATTCCATCAATATAATCTAAGCTTCCCGTGAAGTGAATGTAATCTGCAAAATCACAAATAAGAAAGTTAGAAGAATAATACTAGATGAAGAAGTATATAGGTTATTTCGGAGAGAAATTAGCTAAGTCAGAAGAAGAAGAACAACAACATATGATGTTTATGAGGTAATCAACAACAACAACAAAAATGTGAATATGAAAGAGGAGAAGAAAGAGGAGGAGGAGAATAAGAAGAAGAAATCAATAAGAAGGAGAAGAAGAAGGATAAGGAGGAGGAGGAGGAAAAGGAGGAGAAGAAGGAGAAGGTCTATCCTCCTTCTCCTTCTTCTCCTCCTCCTCCTTCTCCTTATCATCTTCTTCTCTTCTTCTTCTTCTTCTTCTTCTTCTTCTTCCTTCTTTTCATTTTTCCTATTTCTTCTCCTCTTCTCCTCTTCTTGGAGCTAAATTATCTAATTATGTCTTTTTGGAGCTAAATGGGCTAATTATGTCATTTTAGAGGAAAACAAGCTAAGTATATAATATTCATGAGCTAACCAAGGTTCTTATGCCATTTTGAGCTTATTATGTCATTTTGGAGCTAAATGGGCTAATTATGCAATTGTTGGGGAAAATAAGGTAATGAGAATATGAAAGAGGAGAAGAAAGAGGAGGAGGAGAAGAAGAAGAAATCAAGAAGAACGAGAAGAAGAAGGAGAAGGAGGAGGAGGAGGAGAAGAAGGAGAAGGCCTTCTCCTTCTCCTTCTTCTCCTCCTCCTCCTTCTCCTTCTATTCTTCTTCTTCTTCTTCTTCTTCTTTTCATTTTTCCTATTTCTTCTCCTATTCTCCTCTTCTTGGAGCTAAATTATCTAATTATGTCTTTTTGTAGCTAAATGCGCTAATTATGTCATTTTGGAGCTAAATGGGCTAATTATGTCATTGGTGGGGAAAATAAGCTAAGGAGAATATGAAAGAGGAGAACAAAGAGGATGAGGAGAAAAAAACAAATCAAGAAGGAGGAGAAGAAGGAGAAGGAGGAGAAGGAGAAGAAGATGGAAAAGGTCTTCTCCTCCTTCTCCTTCTGATCCTCCTCCGCTCCTCCTCCTTCTCCTCCTCCTCCTTCTCCTTCTCTCCTTCTTCTCTTCTTATTCTTCTTCCTTCTTTTCATTTTTCCTATTTCTTCTCCTCTTCTCCTATTCTTGGAGCTAAAATTTCTAATTATGTCATTTTGTAGCTAAATGGGCTAATTATGTCATTGTTGGGGAAAATAAGTTAAGGAGAATATGAAAGAGGAGAAGAAATAGGAGGAGGAGAAGAAGAATAAGAAATCAAGAAGAAGGAGAATAAGAAGGAGGAGGAGAAGAAGGAGAAGAAGATGGAAAAGGTCTTCTCCTCCTTCTCCTTCTTCTCCTCCTCCTCTCCTCCTCCTTCTCCTCCTCCTCCTTCTCCTTATCTCCTTCTTCTCTTCTTATTCTTCTTCCTTCTTTTCATCTTTTCTATTTCTTCTCCTCTTCTCCTATTTTTGGAGCTAAATTTTCTAATTATGTCCTTTTGGAGCTAAATGGGCTAATTATGTCATTTTGGAGCTAAATGGGCAAATTATGTCATTGTTGGGGAAAATAAGGTAAGGAGAATATGAAAGAGGGGAAGAAAGAGGGGGAGAAGAAGAATAAGAAGAAATCAATAAGAAGGAGAAGAAGAAGGAGAAGGAGAAGGAGGAGAAGAAGGAAAAGGTCTTCTCCTCCTTCTCCTTCTTCTCCTCCTCCTCTCCTCCTCCTTCTTCTCCTCCTCCTCCTTCTCCTTATCTTCTTCTTCTCTTCTTCTTCTTCTTCTTCTTCTTCTTCTTCCTTCTTTTCATTTTTCCTATTTCTTCTCCTCTTCTCCTATTCTTGGAGCTAAATTTTCTAATTATGTCTTTTTGGAGCTAATTGGGCTAATTATGTCATTTTGGAGCTAAATGGGGTAATTATGTCATTGTTGGGGAAAATAAGGTAAGGAGAACATGAAAGAGGAGAAGAAAGAGGAGGATGAGAAGAAGAAGAAGAAATCAAGAAGAAGGAGAAGAAGAAGGAGAAGGAGGAGAAGGAGGAGAAGAAGGAAAAGGTCTTCTCCTCCTTCTCCTTCTTCTCCTCCTCCTTCTCCTCCTTCTCCTTCTCCTTCTCTCCTTCTTCTCTTCTTCTTCTTCTTCTTCTTCTTCTTCTTCTTCCTTCTTTTAATTTTTCCTATTTCTTCTCGTCTTATCCTATTCTTGGACCTAAATTTCTAATTATGTCTTTTTGGAGCTAAATGGGCTAATTATGTCATTTTGGAGCTAAATCAGCTAAGTATATATTATTCATGAGCTAACCAAGGTTCTTATGCCATTTTGAGCTTATTATTTCATTTTTAGCTAAATTGGTAATTTTAATGAGCTAACCAAGGTTCTTATGATGTTTTCACCTAACTAAGCTAATTATGTCATTTTGTAGGATAATTAGCCAATTTAGTCTCTCTTGGATGAGTCTAATCTATGTAGAAGAAGAGAAAGAGAAGAAGCAAGAAGAGAAGAAGAAGTAAAATAAGGAGGAGGAGGAGAAGGAGAAGGAAGAGGAGAAGAAGAAGAAAAGAAGAAGGAGAAGAAGAAGGAGGAAGAAGAAGGATAAGGAGGAGCTCCTTCTCCTCCTTCTCCTTCTTCTTATCCTTCTTCTTCTCTTCTTCTTCTTCTCTTCTTCTTCTTCTTCCTTCCTTTTATTTTTCCTCTTTCTTCTCCTCTTGTCCCCTTCTTCGGGCTAAATTACCTAAGAATGCCTTTTTGGAGCTAATTATGTCATTTCAAGGATAATTAGCTAAGTATAGGTCATGTTTTATTAAATAGACCATTTTGGAGCTAACTAAGCTAATTATGTCATTTAGGTGGAAGCCTAGCTAACTGTAGGTCATTCCGGAGCTAACTTGGGTAAAATGTGTCATTCATGAGCAAACTATGCTTATTAAGCCATTTTGGATCTAGCTAAGCTAATTATAGGCCATTTAATACCTAAGTTAGGGGGAATAGGTCAACTTCGAGCTACCTAAGCCTTATTATGTCATTTAGGAGAGAACTTAGCTAACTATAGGTCATTTTTTATTAAATAGGTCATTTTGGAGCTAACTAAGTTAATTATGTCATTTAGGTGGAAGCCTAGCTAACTATAGGTCGTTTCGGAGCTCACTTGGGTTAAATATGTCATTTTGGAGCTAACTATGCTTATTAAGCCATATTGGAGCTAAATTGGCTAATTATACCATTTAGGTGGAAGCCAAGCTAAGTATATAGTATTCATGAGCTAACCAAGGTTCTTATGACATTTTGAGCTTATTATTTCATTTTTTAGCTAAATTGGTCATTTTAATGAGCTAACCAAGGTTCTTATGATGTTTTCACCTAACTAAGCTAATTATGTCATTTAGGTGAAAGCCTAGCTAATTTTTATTAAAACACTAGAAATAACATACCATTATCGTCATCACGGGAGTGAAGCACGGTGGCTCTGGCTTGTTTCACCTGGAGAAGGCTGCCGTGGAGAAGACTCCACTGTAGAAGGGTCGTGCAATGCGTTTCGGGAGATATTCTGCACCAAACATCGTTTGCAATGTGTCGTTAGCATGAGGACACTCTTAAGATCACTGCACTGAAATGAAACTCACCGTCCCCGCCATGTTAATGACTGGCATCGATGGAGGGACTTGACCGCTCTTCTCGCACATAGACTGTACATTTGGTTTCGACAAGTCAAACTTTTATTTATTAATGAAACGGACATTAAAATGCAAGATTTGAAATAACATGAAGAAGAAACTTATCACGAAGAGCTTGTATATGGCCCTGTTAGACGCATCATTCCGTGCCCTCTCCGCCTCCACCAATGCAGTCGTCCTCTCCTCCAGCTCCCTCATCTCCTTATCCTTCTCCGCCATAGCCGCCTGCATTGCCTCTCTCTCTTTCTGAATAGCAGCCTGCAACACAACTCATTGTTAGCAATGTAATCATATTGGTTCCAATGCACAACATAATGCGGAAAGATAGTTGAGTCCATTAAACTAACCTCGATGGCGAGCTCGACTGGCCGTGGACGAGGTGTTATCTCCGGACAGGAGCTTGCTTGGCGTGCCTTTATCTGCCGGAGAGTGCTAGGACAACGCATAAGGCTGTCTCCAATGGCGATCGAGCCATGGGGCCTCCCGTTGCCAGCTATCATCACCAGCTCTGGATCAATAGGCCCCTCGCTCGGGTTAAAGTCCTCCCCTTTCCTCGCCTTCATGTGATCTCTGTACTTCACGAGCTTGTGGTCGGAGGAGATGTTGGTGAAGTTTTCTGGATGCTCGAGGTCAGACTCAGAGAATGCCTTGACCTTCTTGTACGAGGCAGTATGGGCCATCGCATACAGGTCATACATCTGTGGCACCTCCGTCTTATTGTGACGCACCTAAAAGAGAGAGAGAGAGGAAAATTGTATTAGTAAAGGGCTCAATATAGCATTAAGAATGAATTGCATGAGGCATGAAGCAAACCACATACCGAGTTCTCGCCAAATTGGATTAAGTTGACGCTCCCTTGATGGTGTGGCACACCAACCATTTTGCCACGCCTCTCCTTGGCGTTGTTGTGGCTGGCCTCCCACGTTTCGGAGCACCACTAATCCACCAAGGCCTCCCAACAATCCATCTTATCCACACACCATCTCGGGGGCACCTCAGTTAATAAAGAGAAATTTGAGCACGTAAGAACCAAATCAAGGAAACTAACTACAAAGCCGTAATAATATGTAATTACCTTCATGTAATGCTCCTTCTCCATCTTAGAATCACGGCACTTCGCCTTGTCCTTCCTAATACGCTGCGTGGCATAGTAGTCTCGAACAGCCTGCACCCGAGCCTCGTGCCGAAAGTTTTGAAGTAGGCGGCGACATTCGGTTTCGATAACCTTTGTCGTGTCCTCCTCGCGTCCCTCCTCATACCTGTAGTAGGTCTCCAAACGAGACAACACCGATTACTACAATAACTAGCTATGGTTGATTTATAATTGTGTGAAGGAGAAATTACCTAGAACTGTCGGATCACCATGTCGGCCCTCGTGTGGCACAAAACACCGTTGATCTCCACCTTCGGCGGGGCCGGGGCACCCAAGTAGTGCTCCGAGGTCATTCCTACCTCTCGCTCCCGACCGGGCAACGTAACAAACCCTAGGAAGTTTGTATGGCAAAGCACACCAAGGACGCTGTTGGGCTTGTGGACACCCTTGGCAACAATCCAACCCCTACGGTATGACAAATTAAAGCCAAAACATTAGATATTTGAGAAAATGTGAAGGCAAAAGGTTAAATAAGAGTAAATTAACTTACTTATCCCCATTTGGCCTAATCGACCACCTCTGCTCGGGGGTCACCGACACGAGAGGGAGCCCCGAACTACCACGCTGGTAGACGGTAGCCCCCTCACCCAGCTCCTCGTCGCTACCAGCATGGCCACTTGGCTCAGCCCAGGTATCCCACTGGGTCTCTGGGGACGTACCCTCATCCCCGCTTTGCTTTGGAGTCCCCTGGAACGAAGCCTCTGGGACACGAGTCTCGTGGGTCGAAGGCTCGTTGACCCGAGGCTCGTGAACCAGAGACCGTGTAGCCTCCACCTTAGACGAATCCACCCTAGAAGTCCTGTGCTCAGGTGAATCAGCTTGGGGTGGTGGCGGAGACCGTGTAGCCTCCACCTCAGAAGGCGTAGCAGCCACCGCCCTACCTCTCCCGCGGCCACGTGTACCTTTAGTACAACATAAATACCAACATGAGTAATAAAATGTATATAAATACCAATATGCATACAACATGAGTACAACATAAATACCAACATGACTACAACGTGTACCTTTAGTACCTCTCGGCTTCGCGGGGGGTCGACCTCCTCTCACGGGGGGCGCTCCTTGCATAGTAGAGAGCAAAACTCTCCGAAGAGGCGAGGCAGGAATGGAAGTACCCATCCCATCACCCGCTGACGAAGAAGGAGCCACGGAGTGCTTTCGACCCTTTCCCACCATCTTTCAACACCTGTCATGACAAAGAGTAAATGAAATTAGTACAACATAAATAGCAACATGAGTAATAAAATGTATATAATTTAAGTGTATCATCGTCATAAATACCAACATGACTAATAAAAATTTAATACCTAACATGAACTCAAAATTTATATATAGTATAATATTGAATATCTGACATGAACTAATAACAATCGTGCTCATCTATATATGCTTCGGGGTCAATAAATGCATCATGATCATCACTATCATCAATAAATGCATCATCATCATCACTATCACGAAGAACATGTGGAAGGCCACCATTATGTAATCGGTCAAGAAGTGACAGGTCATCCGCAGTAGTAACCTCTTGTTCTTCCAGCTCTTCCTGTTCGGGCTCAGGGGTTAAGACGGATTCACTGTCGCTGTCTACTTCAATGTTCTGGGGTGAAGTAGAGCGGTTCTTGAAACGTTTCTTGGACATACGTGTTTCTTGGAATAATTCTCCTTCATATGTGTCTGGGTTAATGTGAGGTTCGTAATCCTCTTCATTGAGGGTAGGTGGTCTAAAATGTGGTGGCACTTCATAAACGACATCCCAACCTTTGAGATTTGGATCAGTTTGGCAGGCCCACGGTAGATAGAAAACTTGTGTCGCCTGTTGAGCCATAATATAGACATCGGGAACATCTAAGTGGGTGTTTTGGTTGATTTCGACTAGTCCTATATGTTCATGAGTCCTTCTAGTCTCCCTCGGCTCAAACCAATAACATTTGAAGACTACAATGGTCGGTGGGTTTTTCAACTCTTCCATAATACTAGGTGTCTCCTTCGCCGATAGCAGAGATAGAACAATTTGTAGTCTTTTGGTCGGGCATAGATAGCTCTTTGCCAAAGGTACGAAAGTGATACCCGTTGATGTTGTATTTGTCAAATGAACGAACCTTATAGTCAAAACCATTAGCGACTTGTCTCAACTCGGCGTCCATAGACTCTGCATCAGCCTACAAGTTTAATACGAAAGAATGGATGCATTAGCCGCAAATTAGACCAAGAAATCAAATGGGCCCTTGGTAATTAATTACCCTTTGTTTGAACCAAGAGATGAAACCGGGATAGTCGCCTCCATGCTTTGCGAGAAGCTCATACTCTTCGACGGAATCCTTTTCGATGACCGCTCCATCCGAGAATTCGGCGACGTATCGACTATATCAAATATCTCGGAGTAATAGTAATTCAAAGCAATTAGAAGTTGCGGAACAATAATTTACCGAGAACTTACTCGATGTACGGCCGCACTTCTGTTAGGTTGGTGAAGATATACAATGAAATGGTCCGCCATTCTTCAACATCCAATGATTTCCCTTTCGAAGCACCAGATGATGCGAGCTTACCTTTGAATAGGCTGAGGTTGGATCGAACTTTTTTTGGATCGCCATCATTGTACCGAGGGTTCGGGTTATGCAAATGATGATTTTTGGCTTCGTAGTGTGCTGTCACAAAGTTTGCCGCCTCCTGAGTAATGAATGCCTCGACCATCGATGCTTTAATTCTACGTTTATTTTTACACTTAGCTCGAAGCGTCTTCTGCATCCTCTCAGTTGAGTAGCACCATCGATTTTGAACGGGCCCCCCCATTCTTGCTCGGTCGGGAGATGCAAAATCAAATGTTGCATTGGATGAAAGAAGCCCGGTGGAAAGATCTTTTCTAATTTGCAGATCAACTCCGGCGCCAACTCTTCCATTTCATCTAGCACGCCAGGCGATAGTTCTTTCGCACAAAGAGAACGGAAGAAATAGCTCAGCTCTGCCAGTACTAGCCATTCATCCTCAGGGATAAAGCCACGCAACATCACCGTCATTACCCGCTCAATCCATATGTGCCAATCATGACTCTTGAGACCAAATATTTTCAATTTCTCAAGACTCGCTCCCCTCTTTAGATACGCAGCATACCCATCGGGGAACATCAACCGCATTTTCACCCACAATAGCATTTCCCTCATAGCTGGCCTTTCAAGATTGAACCATGCCTTTGGCTTCGCTATGCTTTGCTTTCCTTTCCGTTGTCGCAAGTTTTGCAATGGTCTATCACATAGAGCCTCCAGGTCGATTCTAGCCTTAGGATTATCTTTTGACTTCCCCTCTATGCCGAACAATGTACCAAAAATGGCCTCCACAATATTCTTTTCAGTGTGCATCATGTCGATGTTGTGTGGGCAAAGGAGGTCTTTGAAGTTAGGCAGATCCCATAAGCATGACTTGTGAGTCCAGGCGTGTTCCGTATTATACCCTTTGAAGTATCCTGGAAGCAAAGGATCGGGCTCGAGAGCGTTTAACTGATCAAGGGTCTGTTGGCCTGTCAACACAGCTGGTGCAGTGTTTTTGACAACTCTACCTTTGATGAAATTCTTCTTGTCTTTTCTGAACTTATGGTCAGGATCCAGGAATTGTCTATGCATGTCGAAGCAAGAATACTTGCGACCAGCCTGCAGCCAACGGAACTGAAGAGCTGCCTTGCATGTGGTGCACGGGAACCTTCCATGCACACACCAACCAGCGAATAGCGCATGTTGGGGAACGTCGCATGGGAAACAAAAAAATTCCTACGCGCACGAAATCCTATCATGGTGATGTCCATCTACGAGGGGGATTTCAGATCTACGTACCCTTGTAGATCGCACAACAGAAGTGTTAATAAACGCGGTTGATGTAGTGGAACGTCCTCACGTCCCTCGATCCGCCCCACGATCCGTCCCATGAACCGTCCCGCGATCCGTCCCACGATCCGCTCCAATCTAGTGCCGAACGGACGGCACCTCCACGTTCAGCACACGTACAACTCGACGATGATCTCAGCCTTCTTGATCCAGCAAGAGAGATGGAGAGGTAGATGAGTTCTCCGGCAGCGTGAGGCGCTCCGGAGGTTGGTGGTGATCTAATCTCAGCAGGGCTCCGCCCGAGCTCCGCAGAAACGCGATCTAGAGGAAAAACCGTGGAGGTATGTGGTCTGGCTGCCGTGGAAAAGTTGTCTCAAATCAGCCCTAAAACCTCCGTATATATAGGTGGGAGGGGAGGAGCCTTGCCTTGGGGCTCAAGGAGCCCCAAGGGGTTCAGCTGAAGGGGGGGAGGAGGATTCCTCCTCCAATCCTAGTCCAACTAGGATTGGAAGGTGGAGTCCTTCCCTTCCTTCCCACTTCCCCCTTTTTTCTTTCTCTTTGATTTTCTTATCTCCTTGCGCATGGGCCTCTTTGGGCTTGCCCACCAGCCCACTAAGGGCTGGTGCGGCACCCCTAAGGCCTATGGGCTTCCCCGGGGTGGGCTGCCCCCCCGGTGAACATCTGGAACCCATTCGTCATTCCCGGTAATTCCGAAAACTTTCCGGTAATCAAATGAGGTCATACTATATATCAATCTTTGTCTCCAGACCATTCCGGAAACCCTCGTGACGTCCGTGATCTCATCCGGGACTCCGAAAAACATTCGGTAACCAACCATATAACTCAAATACGCATAAAACAACGTCGTACCTTAAGTGTGCAGACCCTGCGGGTTCGAGAACTATGTAGACATGACCCGAGGGACTCCTCGGTCAATATACAATAGTGGGACCTGGATGCCCATATTGGATCCCACATATTCTACGAAGATCTTATCGTTTGAACCTCAGTGCCAAGGATTCATATAATCCCATGTGTCATTCCTTTTGTCCTTCGGTATGTTACTTGCCCGAGATTCGATTGTCAGTATCCGCATACCTATTTCAATCTCGTTTACCGGCAAGTCTCTTTACTCGTTCCGTAATAGAAGATCCTGCAACTTACACTAAGTTACATTGATTGCAAGGCTTGTGTGTGATGTTGTATTACCGAGTGGGCCCCGAGATACCTCTCCGTCACACGGAGTGACAAATCCCAGTCTTGATCCATACTAACTCAACGAACACCTTCGGAGATACCTGTAGAGCATCTTTATAGTCACCCAGTTACGTTGCGACGTTTGATACACAAAAAGCATTCCTCCGGTGTTAGTGAGTTATATGATCTCATGGCCATAGGAATAAGTACTTGACACGCAGAAAAACAGTAGCAACAAAATGACACGATCAACATGCTACGTCTATTAGTTTGGGTCTAGTCCATCACATGATTCTCCCAATGACGTGATCCAGTTATCAAGCAACAACACCTTGTACATAGTCAGAAGACCCTAACTATCCTTGACCAACTGGCTAGCCAACTAGAGGCTTGCTAGGGACAGTGTTTTGTCTATGTATCCACACATGTATCTAAGTCTTCATTCAATACAATTATAACATGGATAATAAACGATTATCTTGATACATGAATTATAATAATAACTTATTTATCGTTGCCTTTAGGGCATAATTCCAACATTCTCCCACTTGCACTAGAGTCAGTAATCTAGCCCTCACATCACCATGTGAATTACATTGTAATAAATCTAACACCCATACAGTTCTGGTGTTGATCATGCTTTGCCCGTGGAAGAGGTTTAGTCAGCGGGTCTGCTACATTCAGATTCGTGTGCACTTTGCATATATTTACGTCCTCCCCTTCGACGTAGTCGCGGATGAGGTTGAAGCATCGTTTGATGTGTTTGGTCTTCTTGTGAAACTGTGGTTCCTTTGCTAAGGCAATGGCACCCGTGTTGTCACAAAACAAGGTTATTGGATTCAGTGCGCTTGGCACCACTCCAAGATCCGTCATGAACTGCTTCATCCAGACACCCTCCTTAGCCGCCTCTGAGGCAGCCATGTACTCCGCTTCACATGTAGAATCAGTTACGACGCTTTGCTTGGAACTGCACCACCTTACCGCACCCTCATTAAGAATAAATACGTATCCGGTCTGCGACTTAGAGTTGTCCGGATCTGTGTCAAAGCTTGCATCGACGTAACCTTTTACGGCGAGCTCTTCGTCACCTCCATACACAAGAGACATCTCCTTAGTCCTTTTCAGGTACTTCAGGATATTCTTGACCGCCGTCCAGTGATCCACTCCTGGATTACTCTGGAACCTGCCTACCATACTTATGGCCAGGCTAACGTCCGGTCTAGTGCACATCATTGCATACATGATAGAACCTATGGCTGAAGCATGGGGGACGGTGCTCATATGCTCTCTATCTTTATCAGTTGCTGGGCACTGAGTCTTACTCAATCTCGTACCTTGTAAAAACTGGCAAGAACCCCTTCTTGGACTGTTCCATTTCGAACTTCTTCAAAACTTTTATCAAGGTATGTACTTTGTGAAAGTCCTATCAGGCGTTTCGATCTATCCCTATAGATCTTAATGCCTAGAATGTAAGCAGCTTCTCCTAGGTCCTTCATAGAGAAACTTTTATTCAAGTAATCCTTTATGATCTCCAAAAACTCTACGTTGTTTCCAATCGACAATATGTCATCCACATATAATATTAGAAACGCCACAGAGATCCCACTCACTTTCTTGTAAATACAAGATTCTCCAACCACTTGTATAAACCCAAATGCTTTGATCATCTCATCAGAGTGTTTATTCCAACTCCGAGATGCTTGCACCAGTCCATAAATGGATCGCTGGAGCTTGCACACTTTGTTAGCATTTCTAGGATCGACAAAACCTTCGGGTTGCATCATATACAACTCTTCCTTAGGGAAACCGTTAAGGAACGCCGTTTTGACGTCCATCTGCCAGATTTCATAATCGAAAAATGCAGCTATTGCTAACATGATTCTGACGGACTTAAGCATCGCTACCAGTGAGAATGTCTCATCGTAGTCAACTCCTTGAACTTGTGAAAAACCCTTTGCCACAAGTCGAGCTTTATAAACGGTCACATTACCGTCAACATCCGTCTTCTTCTTAAAGATCCATTTGTTCTGAATAGCCTTGCGGCCTTCAGGTAGTACTTCCAAAGTCCACACTTTGTTTTCATACATAGATCCTATCTCGGACTTCATGGCCTCCAGCCATTTGTTGGAATCCGGGCCCACCATTGCTTCTTCACAATTCACAGGCTCATTGTTGTCTAACAACGTGATTGATAAGACGGGATTACAGTACCACTCCGGAGTAGTACGCGGTCTCGTCGACCTGCGAGGTTCGACAGGAATTTGATCCAGAGTTTCATGATCATCATCATTAACTTCCTCCTCAACCGGCGTCGCAACGATAGGGGTTTCCCCTTGCCCTGCGCCACCATCCAGAGGGATGAGAGGTTCGACAACCTCGTCAAGTTCTATCTTCCTCCCACTCAATTCTCTCGAGAGAAACTCCTTCTCGAGAAAAGCTCCGTTCTTAGCAACAAACACTTTGCCCTCGGATTTGATATAGAAGGTATACCCAACTGTCTCTTTTGGGTAACCTATGAAGACGCACTTTTCCGCTTTGGGTTCCAGCTTTTCAGGCTGAAGCTTTTTGACATAAGCATTACATTCCCAAACTTTAAGAAACTACAACTTTGGTCTTTTGCCATACCACAGTTCGTACAGTGTCGTCTCAACAGATTTTGATGGTGCCCTATTTAAAGTGAATGCAGGTGTTTCTAATGCATAACCCCAAAACGATAACGGCAAATCGGTAAGAGACATCATAGATCGCACCATCTCTAATAAAGTACGATTACGACGTTCGTACACACCATTACGCTGTGGTGTTCCACGCGGTGTCAACTGTGAAACAATTCCACATTGTCTTAAGTGAGCACCAAACTCGAAACTCAGATATTCACCCCCACGATCAGACCGTAGGAACTTGATCTTCTTGTTACGAGGATTTTCAACTTCACTCTGAAATTGCTTGAACTTTTCAAATGTTTCAGACTTGTGCTTCATCAAGTAGACATAACCATATCTACTCAAATCGTCAGTGAAGGTGAGAAAATAACGATATCCGCCGCGTGCCTCCACACTCATCGAACAACACACATCGGTATGTATGATTTCCAAAAAGTCACTTGCATGCTCCATTGTTCTGGAGAAAGGAGTTTTAGTCATCTTGCCCATGAGGCATGGTTCACACGTGTCAAGTGAATCAAAGTCAAGTGACTCGAAAAGTCCATCGGTATGGAGTTTCTTCATGCACTTTACACCAATATGACCTAAGCGACAGTGCCATAAAAACATGGCGCTATCATTGTTAACTCTAACTCTTTTGGTCTCAATGTTATGTATATGTGTATTATCACTATCAAGATTCAATATGAACAATCCTGTCACATTGGGTGCATGACCATAAAAGATGTTACTCATAGAAATAGAACAACCATTATTCTCTGACTTAAACGAGTAACCGTCTCGCAATAAACAAGATCCAGATATAATGTTCATGCTTAATGCAGTCACTAAATAACAGTTATTTAAGTTCATAACTAATCCTGATGGTAACTGAAGTGAAACTGTGCCGACGGCGATTGCATCAAGCTTGGAACCATTTCCCACGCGCTTCGTCACTTCATCCTTCGCCAGGCTTTGCTTATTCCGCAGTTCCTGTTTCAATTGCAAATATGAGCAACAGAACCGGTATCAAATACCCAGGCACTACTACGAGAGCTGGTTAAGTACACATCAATAACATGTATATCAAATATACCTAATTTTTCTTTGGTCGCCTTCTTATCAGCGAGATACTTGGGGCAGTTGCGCTTCCACTAACCCATACCCTTGTAATAATAGCACTCCATTTCAGGCTTAGGTCCAGCTTTGGATTTCTTCGTCGGATTGGCAACAGGCTTGCCGCTCTTCTTTGAATTACCCTTCTTTCCTTTGCCGTTTCTCTTGAAAGTAGTGGTCTTATTCACCATCAACACTTGATGCTCTTTATGGAGTTCTGACTCTGCGACTTTCAGCATCGCGGACAACTCGTCGGGTGACTTGTTCATCCCTTGCATGTTGTAGTTCAACACAAAGCCTTTATAGCTTGGCTGCAGTGATTGTAGAATTCTGTTAGTGATAACTTCTTGCGGGAGTTCAATCCTCAGCTCAGGTAGACGGTTTGAGAACCCAGACATTTTGAGCACATGTTCACTGACAGACGAATTCTCCTCCATATTGCAAGCATAGAATTTATCGGAGGTCTCATACCTCTCGATCCGGGCGTTCTTCTAAAAGATAAACTTCAGCTCATGGAAGATCTCATATGCTCCATGATGCTCAAAGCGACGTTGAAGTCCCGGCTCTAAGCCATACAAGACTGCACATTGAACTACTGAGTAGTCCTCCTTACGTGTTAACCAAGCGTTCTTAACATCTTGGTCAGCCATAGTGGGTGGTTCATCTCCTATCGCGGCATTAAGGACATAATCCTTCTTCCCAGCTTGCAGGAGCAACTTAAGATTACGAGCCCAGTCTACAAAGTTGCTTCCATCATCTTTCAACTTAACTTTCTCTAGGAACGTATTAAAATTCAGGGTGACTGTCGCGTGAGCCATGATCTACAACACAAATATATTCAAAGTGGACTTAGACTATGTTCAAGATAATTAGAGTTTAACTTAATCAAATTACTTGCTAAACTCCCACTCAAAAAGTACATCTCTCTAATCATTTGAGTGGTTCATGATCCAATTTCACTAGCTCAAGTCTGATCATCACGTGAGTTGAGGATAGTTTAAGTGGTAAGCATCCCTATGCTAATCATATCAACTATATGATTCATGATCGACCTTTCGGTCTCATGTGTTTTGAGGCCATGTCTGCACATGCTAGGCTCGTCAAGCTTAACCCGAGTGTTCCGCGTGTGCAACTATTTTGCACCCGTTGTATGTGAACGTTGAGTCTATCACACCCGATCATCACGTGGTGTCTCGAAACGACGAACTGTAGCAACGGTGCACAGTCGGGGAGAACACAATTTTGTCTTGAAATTTTAGTGAGAGATCACCTCATAATGCTACCGTCGTTCTAAGCAAAATAAGGTTTGTAAAAGGATTAACATCACATGCATTTCATAAGTGACATGATATGGCCATCATCACGTGCTTCTTGATCTCCATCACCAAAGCACCGGCACGATCTTCTTGTCACCGGCGCCACACCATGATCTCCATCAACGTGCCACCATCGGGGTTGTCGTGCTACTCATGCTATTACTACTAAAGCTACATCCTAGCAATATAGTAAATGCATCTGCAAGCACAAACATTAGTTTGAAGACAACCCTATGGCTCCTGCCGGTTGCCGTACCATCGACGGGCAAGTTGATATTAACTATTACAACATGATCATATCATACATCCAATATATCACATCACATCGTCGGCCATATCACATCACAAGCATACCCTGCAAAAACAAGTTAGACGTCCTCTAATTGGTGTTGCATGTTTTACGTGGTGACCATGGGTATCTAGTAGGATCGCATCTTACTTAGGCAAACACCACAACGGAGATATATGAATTGCTATTTAACCTCATCCAAGGACCTCCTCGGTCAAATCCGATTCAACTAAAGTTGGAGAAACCGACACTCGCCAGTCATCTTTGAGCAACAGAGTTGCTCGTAGCAATGAAACCAGTCTCTCGTAAGCGTACGAGTAATGTTGGTCCGAGCTGCTTCGATCCAACAATACCGCGGAATAAAGACAAGACTAAGGAGGGCTGCAAATCGCACATCACCGCCCACAAAAACTTTTGTGTTCTACTCGAGAAGACATCTACGCATGAACCTAGCTCATGATGCCACTGTTGGGGAACGTCGCATGGGAAACAAAAAAATTCCTACACGCACGAAGACCTATCATGGTGATGTCCATCTACGAGGGGGATTTCAGATCTTCGTACCCTTGTAGATCGCACAACAGAAGCGTTAATAAACGCGGTTGATGTAGTAGAACGTCCTCACGTCCCTCGATCCGCCCCGCGAACCGTCCCACGAACCGTCCCGCGATCCATCCCACGATCCGCTCCGATCTAGTGCCGAACGGACGACACCTCCGCGTTCAACACACGTACAGCTCGACGATGATCTCGGCCTTCTCGATCCAGCAAGAGAGACGGAGAGGTAGATGAGTTCTCCGGCAGCGTGACGGCGCTCCAGAGGTTGGTGGTGATCTAATCTCAGTAGGGCTCCGCCCGAGCTCCACAGAAACTTGATCTAGTGGAAAAACCGTGGAGGTATGTAGTCGGGCTGCCGTGGAAAAGTTGTCTCAAATCAGCCCTAAAACCTCCGTATATATATGTGGGAGGGGAGGGGCCTTGCCTTGGGGCTCAAGGAGCCCCAAGGGGTTCGGCCGAAGGGGGGGGGAGGAGTATTCCTCCTCCAATCCTAGTCCAACTAGGATTGGAAGGTGGAGTCCTTCCCTTCCTTCCCACTTCCCCTTTTTTTCTTTCTCTTTGATTTTGTTATCTCCTTGCGCAGGGGCCTCTTTGGGCTAAGGCCTATGGGCTTCCTCGGGGTGGGCTGCCCCCCCCCCCGCCAAACATCCGGAATCCATTCGTCATTCCCGGTACATTCCCGGTAATTCCGAAAACCTTCCGGTAAACAAATGAGGTCATCCTATATATCAATCGTCGTCTCTGGACCATTTCGGAAACCCTCGTGACGTCCATGATCTCATACAAGACTCCGAACAACATTCGGTAACCAACCATATAACTCAAATACGCATAAAACAACATCGAACCTTAAGTGTGCAGACCCTGCGGGTTCGAGAACTATGTAGACATGACCCGGGGGACTCCACGGTCAATATCCAATAGCGGGACCTGGATGCCCATATTGGATCCCACATATTCTATGAATATCTTATCATTTGAACCTCAGTGCCAAGGATTCATATAATCCTGTATGTCATTCCTTTTGTCCTTCGGTATGTTACTTGCCCGAGATTCGATCGTCAGTATCCGCATACCTATTTCAATCTTGTTTACCGGCAAGTCTCTTTACTCGTTTGGTAATACAAGATCCCACAACTTACACTAAGTTACATTGCTTGCAAGGCTTGTGTGTGATGTTGTATTACCAAGTGGGCCCCGAGATACCTCTCCGTCACACGGAGTGACAAATCCCAGTCTTGATCCATACTAACTCAACGAACACCTTCGGAGATACCTGTAGAGCATATTTATAGTCACCCAGTTACGTTGCGACGTTTGATACACATAAAGTGTTCCTACGGTGTCAGTGAGTTATATGATCTCATGGTCATAGGAATAAATACTTGACACGCAGAAAAACAGTAGCAACAAAATGACACGATCAACATGCTACGTCTATTAGTTTGGGTCTAGTCCATCACATGATTCTCCCAATGACGTGATCCAGTTATCAAGCAACAACACCTTGTACATAGTCAGAAGACCCTGACTATCCTTGACAAACTGGCTAGCCAACTAGAGGCTTGCTAGGGACAGTGTTTTGTCTATGTATCCACACATGTATCTAAGTCTTCATTCAATACAATTATAGCATGGATAATAAACGATTATCTTGATACAGGAATTATAATAATAACTTATTTATCATTGCCTCTAGAGCATAATTCCTACAGCGCAAACGCCGGATAATCATGTGTCGAGTACATGTACCACACATGCATTTTGAAATTTGTTTTGGTAGCCGCGTCGTAGGTCTTGATCCCATTATCCCAGGCTTCTTGCAACTCATCCTTAAGCGGCTGCATGTACACATTCATATTCTTCCCCGGATAGTTGGGCCCTGGAATTATCAACGTCAGGAAAATGTTCTTTCTCTTCATAATCTCTCCGGGTGGCAAATTTAGTGGAATGACAAATACAGGCCAATAACTGTATTGTGCTGCCTTCATACCATACACATTGAACCCATCCGTGCTGATGGCAACTCTAGGTTGCCTTGGATCTTCCGATTTATCCTTATGTAATGCATCGAAGTGCCTCCATGCAAAACCATCTGAAGTGTGTACCAGCATCTTGTTCCCATCCGCATCTAGTTCGGTTCTTTTGCCCAATTTGTGCCATGTCATCTGTGTGGCCGTCTCTTCGACCATGAAAAGACGTTGAAGTCTTGGTACAATTGGAAGATACCGAAGAACACTAATGGGGATTTTGGTCTGATTCTTCTCACCCATATTGTTGTCTACCACAATATACCTGGAAGAATTGCAAATGGGGCAATAGTTCAAGGCCGCATACTCAAGCCTAAATAAGGCACATCCATTCTCACAGGCATGTATCTTCTCATAGGGCATCTTAAGTACACGGAGGATTTTCTCTGACTGGTACAGGTTTGCAGGCAGTACATGGCCTTTGGGTAGAAAGCGTCCAAATATCGTCATCATCGCGTTGTAGCATTCTCTGCCTAGGTTGAATTGAGCCTTCAGAGCCATTACTTGCGCGATGGCATCCAGCTGACAAAGCTCAGACTGCTCGTGGAGAGGACGTTTTGAAGACTCCAACATTTCATAGAAGGCCTTTGTAGATTCCTCCATCTCATCGTCCGAATCGTGAGCATCATCAAAGTCTTGCACCATGTCTTCAATCCCGATACCATGCTCGTCGGTGCGACGACGAATCACCTCAGCTCTGGCACGTTGGTGGCACGTTGGTCAGACTCACCATGAAAAGTCCACACCGTATAATTAGGCGTAAAACCCCACTTCTGCAGGTGTTTACCCATTTCAAACTCTGTGTGCTTTTTCCAGTTGGGACAGGGGTACCATGTTTTTTGCTGGCATTTGTTGATGCGGCTCTCACAAACCCCCTGGTTTTTGTTAACCATTCATGGGTCATGTCTTTCTGACTAGGGTCACCAGTGTACATCCAAGCACGATCACTCATGTTGCCTAGCTACCTATGGGGGCACAAGAAATAAATATATAATTCATCATCTATATTCATACGCTAATCAAGTTTGTCAGTTTTATTACGTTCTTGCAACCTACACGCTAATAGGTAAAGATAGGTCCTAATCCCACCCGAGTATGTGTAGATTGGGTTCGTTTTCCCATGCTCTGCTCTAGATGCGATGCAGAATTTCGGCAGCACCTCCCCGCTGTTCTCCTGATACACGTCTCAGCAATAAGCAGAGAGGATGTGTACCCGGAGAACAACAGGGAGGCACTGACGAAATTCTGCATCGGATCCAGAGCACAGCATACGGGAAAACGAACCCAATTTACACATACTCGGGCTGTCCATGGATAATGTTGGACAATTCGAAAGGATGGCGGTTATAAATATGCAAAGAAATGCATATTTATAGATGTCGCCCTTTCGAACGGGAGACGCATACTGGTCACGCATACTCATGATTGAAGAAACCTATAGTTAGCAAGTTTCATCGGCACGAAGACCGGGACAGAGCAAATTAAGGGGGTAGGAGGAGAAGTCATTTGTGCTCACCAACAAACGCAAGGGCAGAGCTCGTCCAATGCATGTGGAGGTCGTCGAACAACTGCACATTGAAATTCACACGATCAACACAAATACGATGTTTTTATAATTAACATAATCGGAAAATATGTGGCCTAACTCATAATTTAGAAAACTATGACCCCCGTCGGCCTCTAGAAGGCCGAAAAGCACCTTCTCATTCAACAGTAGGCAGAAGAGGTGTCGGGGGTCGGGGCTTAGTGGCGTCGAGGGTCGGTGGTGTCGGGTGTCGGTGGCGTCGGGTGTTAGTTGCGTCGGTGGTCGGGGGTCAGCGTCGTCGGGGGTCAAGGGTCACTGGCGTCGGGGGTTGGCGTCTTTTCGGTCAACAAGAGGCCGAACAGGTGTCGGGGGTCGGGGCTCGAGGGTCAGTGGCATCGGGCGTCGGGGATCGAGGGTCGGGGGTCGATGGTCAGTGGCGTCGGGGGTCGAGGGTCGAGGGTCAGTGGCGTCGGGCGTCAGGGGTCGGGGGTCGAGGGTCAGTGCCGGGGTTCCTTTTTCCTCTTCTTTCTTCTTTTCCTCTCTCTTCTTTTTGTTGTTGTTCTTCTTCTTCTTCTTGATCATCTTCTTATTCTTCTTCTTCTTCTTCTTCTTCTTTTTTCTCCTGCTCCTCCTCCTCTTCTTCTTTTTCTTCTTTCTTTTCTCTTTCTCCTCCTCTCCTCTTTCTTCTTCTTCTTCTTCTTCTTCTTCTTCTTCTTCTTCTTCTTCTTCTTCTTCTTCTTTTTTCTTCTAGTTTTTTCTTCTATTATTATCTTCTAAGTTTTTTTCTTTTATATCTATTTTATTCTACCTAAAATAACTATCCTCTAAGTTATTTTTTTCTATCTAGTACCTAATAAACTAACTATCTAATTTAACAAAAAATAGAAAAAAAACTAACTATCTAATTTAAAAAAACAGAAAATATGGGTACCGGAGGCACTCACCGGAGTTGGGGACGACCGGTGAGGGGAGGGGCGTCGCCGGAAGCCGGTGAGGGGAGGGGGAGGCACCGGGAGCGGCACCTGCAGCTAGTGAGAGGAGCGGCGGCGTCGGGGGTGGGTGAGGGGAGGGGCGGCGCAGGGGGCGGGTGAGGGGAGGGGCGGCGCAGGGGCGGGCGGGTGAGGGGAGGGGCGGCACAGGGGGCCGCGCCGACGGCGGGTGAGGAGAGGGGGCGGCACAGGGGGCCGACGGCGGGTGAGGAGAGGGGGCGGCGTAGGGGGCCACGCCGGCGGCGAGTGAGGAGAGGGGGCGGCGCAGGGGGCTGGCGGCGAGTGAGGAGAGGTGGCGGCGCAGGGGGTTGCACCGGGGGCGAGTGAGGAGAGGGGGCGGCGCAGGGGGCCGGCGACGAGTGAGGAGAGGGGGCGGCGCAGGGGGCCGGCGTGGAGGGACGTTGGGCGGGGTGGGGGATTCGAGCAGGGCTACGTGGTAAGCGGGGGTTGGAGGGGGCGGGCCTGATGGAGGTTGGTGGGCCGCCCCTTTGCCGTCCGCCGTGCCCCCAGGCAGACGACAAAGGACTACCAGGAAGATGGCAAAGGGGCGGGGTGGGGGAGGCATAGGGTGTGGGCAGCCGCCGTCCCCTTTGCCGTCCGCCATGCTCCCAGGCGGACGGCAAAGGGTACCCAGGCAGACGACAAAGAGGAGGGGTGGGTGGGGGTGGTGGTTTCGGCCGTTTGGGGGGGGGCTTTGCCGTCTGCCCACCGTTTGCTGTCCGCATAGGGCTTCTTTGCCGTCCGCCAGCGGACGACAAAGAGGTGGCCGACGGCAAAATAAACCTTTGCCATTAGACACCTCTTTGCCGTGAGCACTGTGACAGCTTACGGCAAAGAGTACCTTTGCCATGCGTCAGCAGACGGCAAAGGCCAGGCAGACGGCAAAATTATGAATTCCAGTAGTACATACATAATTACATACATACATACATACATAATACATACATAATACATACATACATACATACATACATGCACATTTCCATTTTCTCCTACACTACACAATCAACATGGGCTAATCCCCTCTGTCTAACAGGGAGGAACCGGAGGAAGGCCGAGGAGGGAGGGCCCCGGTGCGGTTCGGGCGAGGGGGCGGGTGTGGTGGCGCGGTGGCAGGGAGAGGGGTGCTGGTGAGGCAAAGCCAGGGAGAGGTAGGGCGATCTGGGGAGAGGAGGGAGGCACTGGCGTTAGGGAGCGTTGGGATTGAGGGCGTCGGTGGGGGGACGCCGGTGAGGGAGGCACCGGCCGGTGAGCTGCGAGAGGGGAGGCGGCGGCGCGAGGCGAGATGAGAGGAGCGGGGCGACGGGATCCAAGGGGTGGTGAACGAGAGCGAGGGGAGAGATCGAGGGGAACATCCCCTCGTGGGATTTTTCCCTGGCGGCGCAGGTGGGATGGGGTGAGTCGGCACGGGGAGGGTTAGGGTAGCGCTAGGTGTTAGGGTTTGTGAGGGAAACAGGTGGGCCGACGGGGGGAGTTAATGGGCAAAAAGGCCCAGGGGGAGTTGAGGACCTTTCTCTTTTTTTCTTTTTTTATTAGTTATTTATTTTCTTAAATAGTTTCTGTTTTAAATATATAGGTTTTTAAAAAAAAATGCCCGATTCAACTTTATAAATTATTAGGGAATTTTTGTAACTCATCCAACATTTTTATTTTAACATTCAAAAACTTTTCTCGTTCGACTTATTTTTAAAATTTGAATTTGACTCGATTTCGACTAACACAAGATCAATGATAGAAATCACGGTGACGTGGCATCATTAGCGTGAGATCACTGTAGCTTAATTACGTACATTACTGTAGCAAAAGCCGAGGATGTCACAACTCTCCCCTACTAATAAGAATTCTCGTCCTGAGAATTAAGAGGTCGAAGGAAAGGGCTCAGGGTATTCATCACGAAGATGATCCTCGCGTTCCCAAGTGGCTTCATCTTCAGAATGATTTGACCACTACACTTTAAGGAACTTGGTGACTTTGTGACGAGTCTGATGTTCAGCCCGGTCGAGAATGCGGACCGGATGCTCTTTATAAGAGACGTCTTGTTGCAGCTCAAGCATATCATGATCCACTGCTCGAATAGGATCCTTGAAGCAGCGGCGGAGCTGAGACACATGTAAAACATCATGAACCTGAGAAAGGTTCGCCGGTAGTTCCAATTGATAAGCTACTTTTCCATGCCTTTCGAGAACAGTGAAAGGACCAATATAGCGAGGAGCTAACTTGCCCTTGATCCCAAAACGGTGCGCACCTCTCATTGGTGTGACTCGAAGATAAGCCTTTTCGCCAGGTTGATAGACCATATCTTGATGATGACGGTCATACTGGCTCTTCTGACGAGACTGAGCAGCCTTCAGATTCTCATGAATAATGTGGACTTGATCTTCAGCATGTCGGATAATATCCGGACCAAAGAGTGATCGTTCCCCAGTTTCTGACCAATTCAGACGAGTTCGACACCTTCGTCCATACAATACTTCGAAAGGGGCCATCTTCAGACTAGCTTGATAGCTATTGTTGAAAGAGAACTCGGCATACGGGAGAGATCCCTCCCATTTCTTACCGAAAGAAATGACACAAGCTCGAAGCATGTCCTCGAGAATTTGGTTGACTCGTTCAACTGGTCCGTGGGATTGAGGATGAAATGCAGTGCTGAAGGACAGTTGAGTCCCCATAGCCTTCTGAAATTTTCCCAGAATTTTGAAGTGAACAAGCTGCCTCGGTCCGAGCTGATTACCAATGGAATACTGTGAAGTGAAATAACTCTTGACATATAAAGATCTGCCAGCTGACTAGCATTAATTGTTTCTTTGATGGCTAGGAAATGTGCAACTTTGGACAATCGGTCAATGACGACAAGAATAGCATCATTACCTTTCTGAGATTTGGGAAAACCAGTGACAAAGTCCATTTCAACATGGTCCCATTTCCACTCAGGAATAAAGATAGGTTGTAGAGTTCCAGCACGCTTTTGATGTTCTGCTTTGATCCGCTGGCAAATATCACATTCTGCCACATATGGTGCAATGTCTTGTTTCATATTGGGCCACCAGAATGTTTGATGGATGTCTTGGTACATCTTGGTACTACCCGGGTGAATAAACAATTGTGTCGTGAGCTTCTTTCATCACTTCTCCGGTCATTCTGACATTTCCTTCTTATTTGGGACGAATAGGTGACCCTTGAAGTACAAGGCGCCATCTTCAGCAACAGTGAAAAAGGAGGGTTTACCCTTCGTAATATAGCTTTTAATCATGTGGACATCATCGTCAAAGCCTTGCAGATTCTTGATGGTGCCCATAAGATCTAGTTCAACAACCAAGTTACTAAGGGAACCCTGATTAACAACATGAAGGTTCATCTTTCAACACTCTTCAGGAGGGGGAACAAGGTAACCGTGAGGAACAATATGGAGGTTCGGCTTACGAAATTCCTCTTGCAGACGATCGTGAACCTTATGAACCTGGAGGTGGTTGCAGTATGACTTGCGACTCAAGGCATCAGCCATTACGTCAGCCTTGCCGGGGGTATATGATATACTACAGTCAAAATATGCTATACGCTCCATCCATCTTTGTTGACGTAGATTTAGCTCCGATTGAGTGAATAGATACTTTAGACTTTTATGGTCGGTGTAGATTTCACAGCAATTACTGACAAGGTATTATCGCCATTCTTTCAGTGCAGGAAGACCTGCGACAAGTTTGAGATCATGAACTGGGTAGTTCTCTTCATGACCACGCAGCTGACGTGAGGCATAAACAATCACCTTGCGATCGTGCATTAGGATGCAGCCTATTCCTTGATGAGAAGCGTCACAATATATGACATAATCCCTTTTTGTACCCAAGGAGCAAGTACCGGAGCGGATGTCAGTTTGTCCTTGAGTGCCTGGAAACTTTCTTGACATTTAGCAGTCTACTCATACTTAACACCTTTGCGAAGCAGATTGGTTAAGGGCTTCATAATCTTGGAGAAGTTCTCGACGAACCGATGGTAGTAGCTGGTGAGTCCGAGAAAACTTCTGACTTGCTTGACATTCTTCGGGGGAGTCCAGTGAAGAATAGCTTGAATTCGTTCGGGGTTGACTGCAATACCATCCTTGAAAATGACATGACCAAGGTATGTCACTTCGTCCAGCCAGAATTCACATTTGGAAAACTTCGCATAGAGTTTATGCTCCCGAAGCTTATCCAGTACAAGACGAGGATGTTCAACATGTTCTTCTTTATTCTTCGAAAATACCAGAATATCATCTAGACATACCACGACGAATTTGTCGAGGTATTCCATGAATATGTAATTCATCAATTGAGAGAAGGTTGCTGGTGCATTGGTTAAGCCGGAGGACATGACGGTGTACTCATAAGATCCATAACGAGTAACAAAGGCGGTCTTTGGAATATCCTCTTTGCGAACACGGATCTGGTGGTATCCCAACCTCAAGTCGAGCTTAGAGAAGATGGTGGAACCAGCAAGTTGATCATACAGATCATTTATCCGAGGGAGAGGATATTTCTTTTGAATAGTGGCCTGGTTGATAGGACGATAGTCTTGAACCAATCGATTTGTCCCATCCTTCTTCTTAACAAAGAGAGAAGTTGCTCCCCAAGTAGAGGAACTCGGACGAATGAAACCCAGACGAAGCGAATTGTCAATTTCTTGCTTAAGTTCAAGAAGTTCATGTGGTCGCATTTTATAAGGACGCTTAGCGATAGGAGTGGTCCGGGTACCAAGTCAATGGAAAACTCGACAGCTCGAGTAGGGGGAATCCCCGAAAGTTCTTCTGGAAAGACATCTTGGAATTCTCGGACCATTGGAATGTTTTCGATCCCTTCAAGAGGCGACACATTTGTTGCATTCAAGGCATATAGCAGTGCCTCAGCATTTCAGACGAGATGAGCATGGTAGCTTATTAATTCATCTGAAGGGTGTAGGAGGTGGATGGTCTTGGTGGCACAAACGATTGAAGCCATATGAGGTTTTAACCAGTCCATCCCCAGTATGAGATCAATGTTGGATGACACCGTTGTTATAATACTACTTTGCTGTTACTACTTTGCTTGCACATACTAATCTTTCAGGTGTGGTTGAATCTAATAAATTCAGCTGCTAATACTCGAGAGTATCCTCTCACCTCCTGTCTGGCGAACCAACAAATTTGGGTTGAATACTCTACCCTCGAAAACTGCTACGATCCCACGCGCTAGTGGGCCGTCAACAACATTCTTCTAGTTTCGATTGCCGAAGAGTGCTAGCAGCATTCTTCTGGTGCCGTTGCAAGGGAAGGTCTACTGTTACGGAGTCAAGGATGAACAAATCCTGGTAGCTGGCGGTGATAGAAGCTAGGAAGACGACCCTGCGTTCCGTGGTGACTCTGGTGAGGGTACCGCGTCCACTCGAGGAGTAGAGGTCCAAGTGCAGGGTACTACCTCCAACATCAGTCCACTCAAGAACTAGTGGTAGCTCTGTCCTGCTCGGCTCGCGGATGTGCGCATGGGGAACCCTCGGGTGGTGTGCTGACTACAGCTCTATCAACACGTCGTAAAGACGAGCACACATAGCATACGACTCCATAGTCAGAGCTCGAAAGGCACGATCCAGTGCCTCAGTGTACTGCACCAAAACCCGTGCGTCATAGCGATGCGTCACGTAGGGGGCGCAGACAGCGACGTAGGACCGGTCATTGCGCTCCCGAACGCTAGCAGTGTAGGCAGTGAGATCAGACCCAGTCTCATCCCCAGCAGGAACATGCGGGATGTATTTGAAAGCACTCTCATGCAGGTGAGGGTATGCTCCATGGAGACTGGTGATAGCGATGTAGGCCACATCATGGACGGCCATCTCGATCGAGAATCCAATACCTCAGAAGATGTGACGCTCGAGGGTGGAGTTGCCCATCTGGTCGAAGATGTGAACCTCAGCCTGGTACCGGTACTGGTTGTACTCGCGGAAGTCCTCATACACAGTGTACTCGGGGTACCAGCGATATCCCAACCTGGTGAGGAGGTCGACCAATATGGTCGGGAACCCAGTCGTCTTAGTGGCCTGTGTCAGGCGCAGGTGCTGTCTTGCGAGACGCATCTGAAAAGAAGATGGACGGATGTCAAATGACAGTGTGTGTAATATATATTCAGAAGAACAGAGTAGATAGTCCATCGCTCCGGGTCGATGTGATTATGGGAACCTAATGTTAGAGTTAGTAAAATCTTTAACCCGAAAGAGAAGAGAGAGTAGAACCCAAGGTATAGAAAAGGAGTAAAAGATACTAATACCACCCAATTGAGATGTGGGCGTGTAAGCCATAGCATCAAAGTTAGTAAGTTTTTCAAGTACTAGACTCAACTTCGGCTAAGGAGTTGGAAAGGGGGCTACCTATAGGTAGTCGGCTCTAATACCAACTTGTGACGCCCTCGATTTAATCGTAGGCTAATCATACACGCAAATGCATACGATCAAACTCAAGGACTCACGGCAAGATATCACAACACAACTCTAGACACAAATAAAATAATACAAGCTTCATATTACAAGCCATGGCCCTTGAGGGCTAGAATACATAAGCTCGATAAACACATGAGTTAGCAGAAGCAACAATATCTGACTACATACATTAAACATGGGGTGCCTTAGAGAAGGCTAGCACAAAAGAAACATGATCGAACGAGACGAGGCCTCCTGCCTGGGAACCTCCTAAACTACTCCTGGTCTTCAGCGGACTCCATGAAGAAGTCACCATCGGGGTGGCATACATTGGCAGGAAACTCCATCTCCTGGGCTCCATCATCTGGTCGCAGCAACGGATCAAGGGGACAAAGGGGGAGCAAAGCAACGGTGAGTACTCATCCAAAGTACTCGCAAGACTTATATCAGAACTAAGATAAGTATGCATCAGTATCAAAGAAGGGGTATATATGTGGACTGACTGCATCAATGCGAGAAAGAGAGAGAAGTCCTAGTCCTATCGAATACTAGCATCTTCAGGGTCTTGCAGCAATAGGTGAGAGTAGAACAGGGTAACACAATTAATAGTCATATTGTTGCAGCAAAATTAATATGAGGTCACGCCCAAAGATCCTCCCTCAACTCCCTGCGAGGAAGCAATACCGGAGCAACTATTCCAGTTAAGTAACAATCATAGTTGTATAAGATCACGGCACAACTCCAAGTCGTCCTATAACCGTGGACACGACTATCCGAATAGTTAATTTACATCCCTGCAGGGGTGCACCAAGTCTCCCGTCATGCTCGATAACACTCTGTCCGGACACACTTTGCTGGGTCATCCCCGACCTCAGAATATCGACACGTTGCAGCCCCACCTAAGCTCAACAAAGAGGCCAGCCCATCGGTCTAACTCCTAAGAACAAAGGGGTCGTGGGCCCACTTTCCCTCTGCGCTCCTGCATGATGCGTGGGCGGCCGACGTCAGTCCTATCACCCCTTATAACAAGCGCGATGCATCTCGGGACCACTCAGGCACTCGTCGCTCCATTGCTGACGTCTCAAGAGCTTCGGCTGATACCGCGACGTCGAGTACCCATAATTCTTCCCGCGTAGCCGGTTAGTGCGAAAAGGTCTCCAACCAACCGAGATCAAATACCCAAATCCATTATCATTTTCATTATGTCATCGACAGAAACACGTGGGAATCCACCCGCCTAACATCTATTCATCAAAGATCCCAGTAACATGGTCAATTTACTGTGTGGTAGAAACATCAAGTGGAATCCGAGGTATCACCCTCGTTGGATTCCGAACGATGTATCCATCAAGGTGGACCTAGAGGAATCACCCTCGAGGGCCCCACACTTGAGGGGTTGCACGACACAGGCATCATTGGGAATGGTGAAAGAGGAACCATCCTCGATTACCACGACCAGCTAGCTGTACTACACAGATATCATCAGGAGTACTTCGCGAGGTGTCACCCTCGGTACCCGATAGTATCTCTGTAGCGTCGCACAACTAAGGGGGGTGAGTGATGTGTCGGATCTGGCTCGTCGATCAGGGATCGAGACTCGACAATTAAGCGGGGCAACTGGACTAAGGGGTCAGAGGGGATGACTGCTCCACCTATACTAAATAGTTTAAAGTGCGGTACTTGAAAGTAGCAGTTCATCAAAATTAGGCTATGCATCAAAACGATGGAAAAGTTCCACGTTTGCTATGCTAGGGACGCGTGATAGATGAATGGACCGCGTATCCGGGTTCGTCTCGCTCTGCTGATCAACTTTCATGTTGAAAATATTTTGATCTGACGTATGGTTTATTTTATATTAATTTTTAAAGTTTAATTCAATAATTAGGAATTAAAAACAGATTTAATTAATTATTAAATACTATTATAACATCAGCATGATGTCATGCTGACATCAACAATTGACTGGTCAAACTGACCAGTGGGTCCTATGTGTCATTGACACAATTTTATTAATTAGGGTTAATTATTAATTAATCTGATTAATTTAGTGGGGGACCCATGTGTCATACTCTAATAGGATAATTATTTATCTATATTAACAGATTACTAATTTATCTAATTACCCATAATCATTATCACTAATACTTATTTATCTAATTAATTAATTCAAAAATTAATTAATTAATTAACTTAACTAATTAATTACTTATTTATTTTATTATCTATTACTATTACTATTTTTTTAAACAATTTACAGGGGTGGCCCCACGTGTAAGTGGCCCATCGGCCTAACGCACACACATACACAACACACATCCATACATATACATTACGTATCTTTTTCGACATACATGCATACATACATAATTACATACATACATACATGCACATTTCCATTTTCTCCTACACTACACAATCAACATGGGCTAATCCCGTCTGTCTAACAGGGAGGAACCGGAGGAAGGCCGAGGAGGGAGGGCGCCGGTGCGGTTTGGGCGAGGGGGCGGTGTGGTGGCGCGGTGGGAGGGAGACGGGTGCTGGTGAGGCGAAGCCAGGGAGAGGCAGGGGAGATCTGGGAGAGGAAGGAGGCACTGGCGTCAGGGAGAGCTGGGGGTGAGGGCGCCGGTGAGGGAGGCGCCGGCCGGTGAGCTGCGAGAGGGGAGGCGGCAGTGCGAGGCCAGATGAGAGGAGTGGGGCGACGAGATCCAGGGGGTGGTGAACGAGAGCAAGGGGAACATCCCCTCGTGGGATTTTTCCCTGGCACGCGCAGGTGGGATGGAGTGAGTGGGCACGGGGAGGGTTAGGGTAGCGCTAGGTGTTAGGGTTTGTGGGGGAAATAGGTGGGCCGACGCGGGGGGGGGGAGTTAATGGGCAGAAAGGCCCACGGGGAGGTGAGGACCTTTCTCTTTTATTATTATTTATTTATTTTCTTAAATAGTTTTTGTTTTAAATATATAGGGGGTTTTAAAAAAAATTCAAAAATGCTCGATTCAACTTTATAAATTATTAGGGAGTTTTTGTAACTCATCCATCATTTTTATTTTAACATTTGAAAACTTTTCTCGATCGACTTATTTTTAAAATTTGAATTTGACTCGATTTCGACTAACACGAGATCAACGATACAAATCGCGGTGACGTGGCATCATTAGCGTGGGATCAATGTAGCTTAATTACATACATTACTATAGCAAAAGCTGAGGATGTCACAGGAAGCGTATACAACGCAGTTGATGTAGTGGAACATCTTCGCGATCCAAATCATAGCCCGTCCCACGATCTCATCACAATCCGTCCCGCGATCCCATCACGATCCATCCCGATCTAGTGCCAAACGGACGGCACCTCCGCGTTCAGCACACGTATAGCTCGACGGTGATCACCGCCTTCTTGATCCAGCAAGAGGGGTGGAGGGTAGATGAGTTCTCCAGCATAATGGCGTGGTGGTGGTGGTGGTGAACTAATCCAGCAGGGCTTCTCCAAGCTTCTGCCAAACTAATCTAGAGGAGTAAACGATCTAGAGAGAGAGAGGGCAGCAGTGGCTTATTTGGGTTAGGGCTGCCTCTAATTCCTCTAGTGTATACAGGAGGGAGGGAGAGGAGGAGGCAGCCAAGAGCCCCTCAAGTGGTTCGGCCGAAGTGGAGGTGGAAGAGTCCACCTCCAATCCTACTCTAAGTAGGATTCCTCCCACTTGGAATATTCCCCCTCTTCCTTTGGGATCCCCCCCTCTTTGCTCCTTGGTGGAAATAGGCCATCTTGGGCTGGCCGCACCAGCCAACTAAGGGCTGGTGCACCACCTTTAGGCCTATTAGGTTCTCTCCCGGGTGGGTGGCCCTTCCCCGTAAACCCTCGGAACCCATTCATCACTCCCGGTACTTTACCGGTGATGCCCGAAAACTTTCTGGAAGCCAAATGCATCTTTCCTATATATCGACCTTTACGTCCGAACCATTCCGGAGCTCCTCGCATGTCCGTAATCTTACCCAGGACTCCGAACAACTTTCGGTTAACAAACACACATAACTCAATAATATTGAAACATCACTGAACCTTAAGTGTGTAGACCATACGGGTTCGAGAACTATGTAGACATGACCTGAGACACTCTCCGGTCAATAACCAATAGCGGGACCTAGATGCCCTTATTGGCTCATACATATTCTACGAAGATCTTTATTAGTTGAACCTCTATGTCAAGGATTCAGTTAGTCATGTATGATGTTCCCTTTGTCCATCGGTATGTTACTTGCCCGAGATTCGATCGTCGGTATCTCCATACCTAGTTCAATCTCGTTACCGGCAAGTCTCTTTACTTGTTCCGTAATACAAGATCCCGTGAGTAACTCCTTAGTCACATTGCTTGCAAGGCTTATTGTGACGTTGTATTATCGAGTGGGCCCCGAGACACCTCTACGTCACACGAAGTGACAAATCCTAGCTGCGATTCACGCCAACCCAACATACACCTTCGGAGATACCTGTATAGCACCTTTATAGTCACCCAGTTAAGTTGCAATGTTTGATACACACAAGGTATTCCTCCGGTGTTCGGGAGTTGCATGATCTCATGGTCATAGGAACAAACACATTGATATGCACAGAACAATAGCAATAAACTGACACGATCATATGCTATGTTCATAGTTTGGATCTTGTCCATCACATCATTCTCCTGATGATGTAATCCCGTTATCAAGCGACAACACTTGTCCATGGCCAGGAAACCTTGACCATCTTTGATAAATGAGATAGTCAAAAAGAGGCTCACTAGGGACAGTGTGTTGTCTATGTATCCACACATGTATTTGAGTTTACAAGAAATACAATTGTAGCATGGATAATAAACGATTAACATGAACAAGGAAATATAATAATAACCAATTTATTATTGCACATAGGGAATATTTCCAACACCTTGGAGTCTAGAATGTGGCACTACTGCTGAAGCATGCAAATCACTTCATGAACAAAAAAGAAGTCCCTTGGGTGTCACTGTTTATGAATACCTACTACCATGAGAGGGTCCCACATGGAACTAGGGATTGTGGACCTTTCTGGTGGAAAGATATCTGCAAACTGATGGCTCAATTCAAGTCCTCAACCTGGGTTACTGTTAATGCTAGGGACACTATCCTTTTTTGGACTAATCTTTGGAAAATTAGTGATGATACCACCACTCTTGATTCCAGGTTCCCAAGGCTTTTTCTTATGTTAAGGACCCATGGATGACTGCCAAAGAAGTCTTCAGTGTGCCACAATTGGTGGATCTTTTCCACCTTCCTATGTCTGAGCAAGCTTATCAAGATTTTCTGGACTTCGAAAACCTGATAGGTGTTGGGGAACGTTGCATGGGAAACAAAAAATTTCCTACACAAACGAAGACCTATCATGGTGATGTCCATCTACGAGAGGAGATTTGGATCTACGTACCCTTGTAGATCGCACAACAGGTAGCGTTAAGAAACGCGGTTGATGTAGTGGAACCTCTTCACGTCCCTCGATCAGCCCCATGAACCGTCCCGCGATCCTTCCACGATCCGTTCTGATCTAGTGCCGAACGGACGACACATCTGCGTTCAGCACACGTACAGCTTGACGATGATCTCGGCCTTCTTGATCCAGCAAGAAAGACAGAGAAGTAGATGAGTTCTCGAGCAGCATGATGTCGCTCTTGTGGTGGTGAGGATCTACTCCTGCAGGGCTCCACCCGAGCTCCGCAGAAATACGATCTAGAGGTAAAACTATGGTGTCTAAATCTGAGTTGCACATGGCAAAAGTTATCTCAAATCAGCCCTAAATCGCCACTATATATAGGAGGGAAGGGGAGGAGGCTTTCCTTGAGGGCCAAGCCCTCAAGGGTGCACCGGCCACGGAGGAGAGGAGGAATCCTACTCCAATTAGGATTGGGAAGTGGAGTCCTTCTCTTCCTTCCCACCCCTTTTTTTCCTTTGGTTTTCTTCTCTTGGCGCCAAGGCCCTCTTGGGCTATCCCACCAGCCCACTAAGGGCTGGTGCACCACCCCTAAGGCCATTGGGCTTCCCCCGGGTGGGTTGCCCCCCTCCTGGTGAACTTCCGGAACCCATTCGTCACTCCTGGTACAATCCCGGTAATGCCCGAAAACCTTCCGGTAACCAAATGAAGCCATCCTATATATCAATCTTTGTTTGCGGACCATTTCAGAAACCCTCGTGACGTCCGTGATCTCATCCGGGACTCCGAACAACATTCTGTAACCACACATATAACTCAACTATACTAAAACATCATCGAACCTTAAGTGTGCAGACCGTGCAGGTTCGAGAACTATGTAGACATGCCCCGAGGCACTCCTCGGTCAATATCCAATAGCGGGACCTGGATGCCCATATTGGATCCTACATATTCTCCGAAGATCTTATCGGCTGAACCTCAGTGTCAAGGATTCATATAATCCTGTATGTCATTCCCTTTGTCCTTCGGTATGTTACTTGCTCAAGATTCGATCGTCGGTATCCGCATACCTATTTCAATCTCGTTACCGGCAAGTCTCTTTACTCGTTCCGTAATACAAGATCCTGTGACTTACACTTAGTCACATTTCTTGCAAGGCTTATGTGTGATGTTGTATTACCGAGTGGGCCCTGAGATACCTCTCCGTCACACGGAGTGACAAATACCAGTCTTGATCCATACTAACTCAACAGACACCTTCGGAGATACGTGTAGAGCACCTTTATAGTCACCCAGTTACGTTGTGACGTTTGATGCACACAAGGTATTCCTCCGGTGCCAGTGAGTTATATGATCTCATGGTCATAGGAACAAATACTTGACACGCAGAAAATAATATCAATAAAACGACACGATCAATATGCTATGTTCATAGTTTGGGTCTAGTCCATCACATGATTCTCCTAATGATGTGATCCAGTTATCCAGTGACAACACTTGCACATAGCCAGAAAACCTTGACTATCATTGATCAACTAGCTAGCCAACTAGAGGCTTGCTAGGGATATTGTTTTTCTATGTATCCATACATGTATCTATGTTTTCATGCAATACAATTATAGCATGGATAATGAATGATTATATTTAAACAGGAAATATAATAATAACTATTTATCATTGCCTCTAGGGCATATTTCCAACAGTCTCCCACTTGCACTAGAATCACTAATCTAGTCCTCACATCGCCATGCGATTTACATTTTAATAAATCGAACACCCATACAGTTCTGGTGTTGATCATATTTTGCCCGTGGAAGAGGTTTAGTCAGCGGGTCTGCTACATTCAGATCCGTGTGCACTTTGCAAATATTAACATCCTCTCCTTCGACATAGTCACGGATGAGGTTGAAGCGTCATTTGATGTGTCTGGTCTTCTTGTGAAACCTTGGTTCCTTTGCTAAGGCAATGGCACCAATGTTGTCACATAACAGAGTTAATGGATCTAGTGCGCTCGGCACAACTCCAAAATCTGTCATGAACTGCTTCATCCAGACACCTTCCTTTGCTGCCTCCGAGGCAGTCATGTACTCCGCTTCACATTTAGAATCTGCTATGATACTCTGCTTGTAACTGCACCAGCTTACTGCACCCCCATTAAGAATAAATACGTATCCGGTTTGCAGCTTAGAGTCATCCGGATCAGTGTCAAAACTTGCATCGACGTAACCTTTTACAACGAGCTCTTTGTCACCTCCATAAACGAGAAACATTTCCTTAGTCCTTTTAGGTACTTTAGAATATTCTTGACCGCCATCCAGTGATCCACTCCTGGATTACTCTGAAACCCGCGAGCCATACTTATGCCCAAGCTAACGTCTAGTCTAGTGCACAACATTGCATACATGATAGAACCTACAGTTGAAGCATAGGGGACGGAACTCATTTGTTCTCTATCTTCCCAGTTGTTGGGCACTGAGTCTTACTCAATTTTATACCTTGTAATACTGGCAAGAACCGTTTCTTGGACTGATCCATTTTTAACTTCTTCAAAACTTTATCAAGGTATGTGCTTTGTGAAAGTCCTATCAGGCGTCTCGATCTATCCCTATAGATCTTAATGCCTAGAATGTAAGCAGCTTCTCCTAGGTCCTTCATAGAGAAACCTTTATTCAAGTAATCCTTTATGCTCTCCAAAAGTTCCACTTTGTTTCCAATCAGCAATATGTCATCCACATATAATATTAGAAACGCCAGAAAGCTCCCACTCACTTTCTTGTAAATACAAGATTCTCCAACCACTTGTATAAACCCAAATGCTTTGATCACTTCATCAAAGCGCTTATTCCAACTCCAAGATGCTTGCACCAGTCCATAAATGGATCGCTGGAGCTTGCATACTTTGTTAGCATTCTTTGGATCGACAAAACCTTCGGGTTGCATCATATACAACTCTTCCTTAAGAAAAAAGTTAAGGAACGCCGTTTTGATATCCATCTGCTAGATTTCATAATCGTAAAAGGCAGCTATTGCTAGCATGATTCAGACGGACTTAAGCATCGCTACCAGTGAGAATGTCTCATCGTAGTCAACTCCTTGAACTTGTGAAAAACCCTTTGCCACAAGTCGAGCTTTATAAACGATCACATTACCGTCTGCGTCTGTCTTCTTCTTAAAGATCCATTTGTTCTGAATAGCCTTGCGGACTTCAGGTAGTACTTCCAAAGTTCACACTTTGTTCTCGTACATGGATCCTATCTCAAACTTCATGGCCTCTAGCCATCTGTTGGAATCCGAGCCCACCATTGCTTCTTCATAATTCGCAGGTTCATTGTTGTCCAACAACATAATTGATAAGACAGGATTACTGTACCACTCAGGAGCATTACGTGATCTTGTCGACCTGCGAGGTTCGACAGGAATTTGATCCAAAGTTTCATGATCATCATCGTTAACTTCATCCTCAACTGACGTCGCAACGACAGGGGTTCCCCTTGCCTCGCGCCAACATCTAGAGGGATTAGAGGGTCGATAACCTGATCAAGTTCTATCTTCCTCCCACTCAATTCTTTCGAGAGAAACTCCTTCTCAAGAAAAGCTCCGTTTTTAGCAACAAACACTTTGCCCTCGGATTTGACATAGAAGGTTGTCACATCCCTGACCCCTTAAGCAAGTTAGTCTTGTTCTCATGTCTTCTTTGCATTGCATCTAAGAATTTGTCAACAAGAACAAGAAATTGGCAAAGGAAAAACTCAAAACCCTAGCCCCTACTTTAAATAAAGGAAATCTCAAACTAGTTAAAATCAATGAATCCAAAATGGCCTCAAGAAATGTTCAAACTTTCTGATAAATCATGAAAGTAAATGAGCATTGGAGAAAACTATTTTCTTGACACTTTAAGCATTTGAAATAAATGCAAAAGCTACTAGTTTCAAGTTTTAAATTTGAAATCAGAAACTTTAAATTTTCAAAAATGTTGGAAACTTTGGAAATAGTTGGAAATATTCCAACAAATATTCTAGGGTGCTTAACATAGCTTTTACAATTTATTTGGGAGTTGAAATAAATAGAAAATCAGTGAATTAGCAAAATAGAAACAAAAACAGAAAAAAGGGAAAGGAGTTACCTGTCGCTCACCTGGCCCGGCCCATCCCAGCTCCTGTCGTCTTCCTCCCCGCCAGTGGGCAGCAGGAGGTGGCCGCCGCGTTCTCCGACGCGGCCACGCACCTGTGCGCCTGCCTGGCCGCCGCCTCGCGCTGGCAAGGCCGGGGATAAGCTCCCCGAGCCCGTGGCTATCCATTCCCAGCGCCAGTTCTCTCCCTCCTCTCGGATCTCTCCTCCCTCCTTCTGCCGCTATTGGAGCCCGAGCAGAGCTCGAGCTCGTCATCGTTCTAGCCGTCCTCCCTTCCTTCTGATCCGCGCTTTAGCTCCGCCGCAACCCCCTGAAGCTTCCTAGCCACGAGCCCGACGCCCAGATGCAGTGAATCGACGCGCAGCAGTCGTCTTCTTCCTCGGGTCACCGAAGATCGCCGCCGACGTTCTCCCTCTCCAGGCCGTCCCCGAGCAGACTAGCGCCACCACTGCACTCCCCGTAGCATGCGGTCATTTCCCCAAAGATCTCCCGGTCGATCCCCTCCTCTAGCCCTAGTTTCATCAGAGCCCGACGAGGACCGCCGCTGCAGCTCGTCGCCGGTAACCCTCCGGTGAAGTGCTGGTCCGTCTGAGGCTACCAACAGCCTCAGGACGTCGTGTAGATGCGTTAGGTGCCCAGCCCCGAGCGTTTTGACCCCGTATCCGATGGCTTCGACGATGGCCGAACTTGGTCGCCGCCAAGCTCGTCGCCGGCGTTGATCCCGACCACCCCAGCCCCTGGGGCTTGTTCCATCGTGCACGCCATCGAGTGGCCGTTCCTCCCATGGTCTCAGCCGTGCGTTTGGCCCTCTGTGCGCCATTTCCGAGCCCTCCCGGCGTTCTGGTGCTCGCCGGAGGCTCCCCGCCGGCGAGGACGACCTCGCCGCTGGTGGATCTCGGATGGCCTGAGGCGCTGACGTGTGGGGCCAGCCTCTGGGAGATTAAGTTTAAAGAAAATAAATTAATTAATCTGCTAAGTCACTGACATGTGGGTCCAGTGGGTTTAATTAACTAAATAAGATTAATCCTAATCTAAAATTGACCAGAGAGACTGACCAGTGGGTCCCACTGGTCAGGTTTGACTTTCAACGGCCAGATGGACCTGCTGATGTCATGCTGATGCAGTAAAAGTATTTTCCAGTATAAAAATAATTCCAGAAATGTTTAAAACTTCAAAAATTCATAGAATTTAATCTGTAACTCCAATGAAAATAATTTATATATGAAAAAGTATTAGAAAAATTCAAGGAATCTGAATATGCTAGTTTCAATCATGTTTGCAAAAGTTACAGAACCCTAACATGTAGAATAATGAATAATTCAATTCTTATAATTACTTTATAAATGGAATTTGGAAAAATATTCAAATTTCATTATGAATGACATGATCACACACTGTCCTAATTACAAATAAGTACCCTAACATGACATTTCATGCATGCTAACATCAAGTTGATCTGAGCATCAGGTCGAATCAATTAAATCGGTATCCGGGAATACCTCGTTTGAATTGATATCCGAATATGATTCAAATCAATTACAAACCTAATACATGTTAATTACAATAGTTAATCACCTTGCATGCCATGCACATGCATCATCTTGCTTGCATATGATTGTTATTGATTGTTGCCATTCATTTCGGTAGGCTCCGCACCCCCGGATTCCACCGAATATCCGTCTGACGGATATTGTCCCTCCTCTGAGCAACAAGGCAAGCAACCCTTTTGATCATCCCGATAATTCCCATGTTCTTTCTCCTGCACTTATTTATTGCATTAGGATCAAATGCTTCAACTGCTTTTGCCACGTTAGTTGAACCCACTTCCTTTGCATGGCCTAACCTTGTCACAGTAAATAGCCGAACCTTGCAACCTAGCATACCTGGTAGTTGCTTGAGCTATGATGCGCCTTATCCTGCTATGCATGCTATGCTTAGAGTTGTGTATGGTATGTCATCTGGGAGATGAACAGAATTGTGAGAATGTGTTCGGTAAGCAAAGGTTGTGTGTTGAACCTGACTTGGTAAAGGTACCGGTGGAAGGCTGTGTAGGAGTACATGGCGGGTTGTTTCATTGGAACCGTCCATAGGAACTGAGTTCCGTGTATGTAATCCAAGACTAGATACTACCACATGCTGGGCCCTGGAATATGACCCCGCTCGGCCTATTAATCGCGTAGTACTCGGTCCAGGAGTTGCAAGTAGTTTCTGGTGTTTATAGTAATGCTAGAGGCCGTGCATGGTGCTGACCTGAGAGGTGGGCCGTGATGCGGTAGGCAGTGGCACGGTGTACCAAGTGGCACCCGGATGGTGGGCTTGGGAACCCTGCGCACATCGTTTGAGGCCGTGGCGGAAACCTCGGCCAGACTTCCGTACGGGTTACTCTCAGATAGGCGATAAACCTGGACTAGGTACTAGTGTGGTTAATGGTCGTGGCCGACTCCCTCGCTGGGCTTCCACTTGAAGGTTGCCGAGGTGCATGACGTGCACATGGCGATAAGTGGCGAGAGCGTGTGTGACGAAGTACACCCCTGCAGGGTTATGATCTATTCGAATAGCCGCGTCCGCGGATATGGACTACTTGGAGACATATGTTGTTCATAGATAACTTCAATGGCTACTCATAAAATTGTCAAGATAAGCGTGAGTGTCGTGGACGGCATTTTCGTATGGAGACGGAATGATTCCACGATAGTGTATTGTTGTGGTGTTAGTGGACTCATGTGCGAGAAATCAAGTTGTCAAAATTATTTAAAAATGCAAGTTGTCTAGCCACGAGTCAAATGCTCGCTTTCCGCATGAAACCCCACAATACCTTTTGATACCTTGCATGAGTAGTTAGTTATCTTAAAGTCTTGCTGAGTACCTTCGTACTCATGTTTTCTTAATAAATGTTGCAGAGGTTGCTAATGACCCTAATGGAGGGTTCTTCGTAGACATCGACGGCGACGAGTAGCTGGTGTCCCAGCTACGATCTGGCCCTACGTTGGATCTGTAGTATAGTCAGGCCATGTGCCTTCTAGTTGCCCTGTCTGTACTCAGACAGTTTAAACTCTTCCGCTGGCTTGTAACTGAATGACTGCTATTATGGGTCGTGAGACCCTTAATGTGTAATACTATGTGTGTGGCTCTTCCGAGCCTTTTAAATAAAGGTTGTATGTTTATGGTTATGTTGTGATGCCATCGATGTATCTATACATATCGGTATGCCATGCGTATGTGTGTCTTACTTGATATGTATGGGGTTCAATTACTTAGTCGTGAACTTTAGTAGCATTCCTTACAAGGAAATGCCCCTTTGTGATCCAATGAGCCTTGGTAGTTCGCTACTGCTCCGGACACATTGGTTGACCGGCATGTGTCCTTCTTAGCTGCTGTGTCTGTCCCTTTTGGGAAATGTCACGCGATGTAATGGAGTCCTTGTAGCTTGCTAGGACTCGTCTACATTCGCTGATGACCGACACCTGCTTTGTTGGGTCATGTATGCCTGTCCTTGTGCGGTACTGCCACTTTGGTTTATGACTAGACATGTCGATCCGGGTTCTTTGACATTGGAATGCTAGCGACACTATTGCATACGTGAGTCAAAAGACGCAAACGGTCCCGGCTAAGGTAAGGCTGCAGCCGTGGAGTTAACCGTGCGTGAGACCGCAAAGGGATGCGATGTGTTACAGGCTGGATTCCTATGGCTTAGGATCAGGGTCCCGACAAAGGTATACCCAACTGTCTCTTTCGGGTAACCTATGAAGAAGCACTTTTCCGCTTTGGGTTCCAACTTTTCAGGCTGAAGCTTTTTGACATAAGCATCATATCGCCAAACTTTAAGAAACGATAATTTTGGTCTTTTGCCATACCACAGTTCTTATGGTGTCGTCTCAACGTATTAGGATGGTGCCCTATTTAAAGTGAATGCAGCCATCTCTAATGCATAACCCCAAAATCGGTAAGAGACATCATAGATCGCACCATCTCTAATAAAGTACGATTATGACGTTCGGACACACCATTACAGTGTGGTGTTCCAGGCGGTGTTAACTGTGAAACAATTCCACATTGTCTTAAGTGAGCACCAAACTCGAAACTCAGATATTCACCCCCACGATCAGACCGTAGGAACTTGATCTTCTTGTTACGATGATTTTCAACTTCACTCTGAAATTATTTAAACTTCTCAAACGTTTCAGACTTGTGCTTCATCAAGTAGACATAACCATATCTACTCAAATCGTCAGTGAAGGTGAGAAAATAACGATATCTGCAGCGCGCCTCCACACTCATAGAACCGCACACATCGGTATGTATGATTTCCAACAAGTCACTTGCACGCTCCATTGTTCCGGAGAACGGAGTCTTAGTCATCTTGCCCACGAGGCATGGTTCACACGTGTCAAGTGAATCGAAGTCAAGTGACTCCAAAAGTCCATCGAAATGGAGTTTCTTCATGTGCTTTACACCAATATGACCTAACCGGCAGTGCCATAAAAACATGGTGCTATCATTTTGAACTCTAACTATTTTGGTCTCAATGTTATGTATATGTGTATCATCGCTATCAAGATTCAATATGAACAATCCTCTCACATTGGGTACATGACCATAAAAGATATTACTCATAGAAATAGAACAACCATTATTCTCTGACTTAAACGAGTAACCATCTTGCAATAAACAAGATCCAGATATAATGTTCATGCTTAACGCAGGCACTAAATAACAATTATCTCAGTTCATAACTAATCCTGATGGTAACTGAAGTGAAACTGTGCCGACGGTGATTGCATCAACCTTGGAACCATTTCCCAGACGCATCGTCACTTCATCCTTCGCCAGCCTTCGCTTATTCCGCAGTTCCTGTTTCGAGTTGCAAATATGAGCAACAGAACTGGTATCGAATACCCAGGTACTACTACGAGAGCTGGTTAAGTACACATCAATAACATGTATATCGAATATACCTGATTTTTCCTTGGCCGCCTTCTTCTCAGCCAGATATTTGAGGGAGTTGCGCTTCCAGTGACCCATACCCTTGAAATAATAACACTCGGTTTCAGGCTTAGGTCCAGCTTTGGGTTTCTTCGTCGGATTGCCAATAGGCTTGCCGCTCTTCTTGGAATTACCCTTCTTTCCTTTGCCGTTCCTCTTGAAACTAGTGATCTTATTCACCATCAACACTTGATGCTCTTTACGGAGTTCTGACTCTGCGACTTTCAGCATCGTGAATAACTCGCCGAGTGACTTGTTCATCCCTTGCATGTTATAGTTCAACACAAAGCTCTGGTAGCTTGGTGGAAGTGATTGAAGAATTCTGTTAATGATAGCCTCTTGCGGGAGTTCAATCCCCAGCTCAGCTAGACGGTTTGAGTACCCAAACATTTTGAGCACATGTTCACTGACAGACGAATTCTCCTCCATCTTAAAAGGAAAGAATTAATCAGAGTCTCATACCACTCGATCCGGGCGTTCTTCTGAAAGATAAACTTCAACTCCTGGAACATCTCAAATGCTCCATGACGCTCAAAGCGACGTTGAAGTCCTGGCTCTAAGCCATACAAGACTGCACATTGAACTATTGAGTAGTCCTCCTTACGTGTTAACCAAGCGTTCTTAACATCTTGGTCAGCCATAGTGGGTGGTTCATCTCCTAGCGCAGCATTAAGGACACAATCCTTCTTCCGAGCTTGCAGGAGAAAATTAAGATTATGAGCCTAGTCTACAAAGTTGCTTCCATCATCTTTCAACTTAGCTTTCTCTAGGAATGTATTAAAATTCAGGATGACTGTCGCGTGAGCCATTGATCTACAACACAAATATTTCAAAGTGGACTTAGACTATCTTCAAGATAATTAGAGTTTAACTAATCAAATTACTTGCTAAACTCCCACTCAAAAAGTACATCTCTGTAGTCATTTGAGTGGTACATGATCCAAATTCACGAACTCAAGTCCGATCATCACGTGAGTTGAGTATAGTTTTAGTGGTAAGCATCTCTATGCTAATCATATCAACTATACGATTGATGCTCGACCTTTCGGTCTCATGTGTTCCGAGGCCATGTCTGCACATGCTAGGCTCGTCAAGCTTAACCCGAGTGTATCGCGTGTGCAACTGTTTTGCACCCGTTGTATGTGAACGTTGAGTCTATCACACCCGATCATCACGTGGTGTCTCGAAACGACGAATTGTAGCAACGGTGCACAGTCGGGGAGAACACAATTTCATCTTGAAATTTTAGTGAGAGATCACCTCTTAATGCTACCGTCGTTTTAAGCAAAATAAGGTCCATAAAAGGATTAACATCACATGCAATTCACAAGTGACATGATATGGTCTCATCATGTGCTTCTTGATCTCCATCACCAAAGCATCGTCACGATCTTCTTGTCACCGGCGCCACACCATGATCTCCATCATCATGAATTCCATGAACGTGTCGCCATCGAGGTTGTCGTGCTACTTATGCTATTACTACTAAAGCTACGTCCTAGCAATATAGTAAACGCATCTACAAACACAAACGTTAGTTTAAAGACAACCCTATGGCTCCTGCCGGTTGCCGTACCATCGCCGTGCAAGTCGATATTAACTATTACAACATGATCATCTCATACATCCAATATATCACATCACGTCATTGGCCATATCATTTCACAAGCATACCCTGCAAAAACAAGTTATGGGTATCTAGTATGATTGCATCTTTTACTTACGCAAAAACCACAACGGAGATGTGCAAATTGCTATTTAACCTCTCCAAGGACCGCCTCGGTCAAAACCAATTGGACTAAAGTTGAAGAAACAGGCACCCGCCAGTCATCTTTATGCAACGAGGTTGCATGTCAATCGATGAAACCAGTTCGACTAAAGTTGAAGCAAGCAAGACAGAGAAGTAGATGAGTTCTCCAGCAGCATGACGTCGCTCTTGTGGTGGTGAGGATCTACTCATGCAGGGCTCCGCCCGAGCTCCGCAGAAATACGATCTAGACGTAAAACTATGGTGTCTAGATATGAGTTGCACGTGGCAAAAGTTATCTCAAATCAGCCCTAAATCACCACTATATATAGGATGGAGGGGGAGGAGGCTTGCCTTAAGGGCCAAGCCCTGAAGGGTGCGTCGGCCAGGGAGGAGAGGAGGAATCCTACTCCAATTAGGATTGGGAAGTGGAGTCCTTATCTTCCTTCCCACCTCCCTTTTTTTCTTTGGTTTTCTTCTCTTGGCTCCAAGGCTCTCTTGGGCTGTCCCACCAGCCCACTAAAGGCTGGTGCGCCACCCCTAAGGCCATTGGGCTTCCCCTGGGTGGGTTGCCCCCCTCCCGGTGAACTTCCGAAACCCATTCATCACTCCCGGTACAATCCCGGTAATGCCCGAAAACCTTCCGGTAACCAAATGAAGCCATCCTATATATCAATCTTCGTTTCCGGCCCATTCCAGAAACCCTCGAGATGTCCGTGATCTCATCCGGGACTCCGAACAACATTCGGTAACCACACATATAACTCAACTATACTAAAACATCATCAAACCTTAAGTGTGCAGACCCCGCGAGTTCGAAAACTATGTAGACATGCCCCGAGGCACTCCTTGGTCAATATCGAATAGCAGGACCTGGATGCCCATATTGGATCCTACATATTATCCGAAGATCTTATCGGTTGAACCTCAGTGTCAAGGATTCATATAATTTCGTATGTCATTCCCTTTGTCCTTTACTTGTCCGAGATTCGATCGTCGGTATCTGCATACTTATTTCAATATCGTTACCGACAAGTCTCTTTACTCGTTCCGTAATACAAGATCCTGTGACTTACACTTAGTCACATTGCTTGCAAGGCTTGTGTGTGATGTTGTATTACCGAGTGGGCCCCGAGATACCTCTCCGTCAGACAGAGTGACAAATCCCAGTCTTGATCCATACTAACTCAACAGACACCATCGGAGATACCTGTAGAGCACCTTTATAGTCACCCAGTTACGTTGTGACGTTTGATGCACACTGATACGTCTCCAACGTATCTATAATTTTTTATGGTTCCATGCTATTATCTTGTCAAACTTTGGATGTTTTGTATGCCTTTTATATCTTTTTTGGGACTAACTTTTAACTCAGTGCCAAGTGCCAGTTCCTGTTTTTCTACGTTTTTGACCCTTTTCAGAGGATAATATTAAATGGAGTCCAAACGGAATAAAACTTCCGAAAAGATTTTTTCCGGAACAGAATATACGCACGGGGCGTGAGAACCAAGGCACGGGCCACCAGGGGAGACCACAAGCCCCCTAGGCGCGGCCAGGGGGGCGCGCCTAGCAGGCTTATGGCCCCCCCTGTGGCTCGTCTGCCCTACTTCTTCCGCCTATAAATCCCCGAAAATCCCAAAACCACGGGAGAGATCCACAAAAATACTTTTCCGTCGCCGCAAGCTTCTGTCTACGCAAGATGCCATGTGGGGCAGGTTCTAGTGCCCTGCCGGAGGGGGGATTCGGACACGGAGGGCTTCTTCATCAACACCATTGCCTCTCCCTAAACCTTTGGGTCCATAGCTAGTAGCTAGATGGCTTCTTCTCTCTCTTGGATTTTCAAAACAAAGTTCTCCATGATCTTCATGGACATCTATCTGATGTAATCTTCTTTTGCGTTGTGTTTGTGGAGATCCGATAAATTGTGGATTTATGATCAGATTATCTATGAATCTTATTTGAGTTCCTTCCGATCTCTTATATGCATGATTTCATATCCTTGTAATTCTCTTCGAGTTGTGGGTTTTGTTTGGCCAACTTGATCTATAATTCTTGCAATGGGAGAAGTGCTTGGTTTTGGGTTCATACCGTGAGGTGACCTCACCCAGTGACAGAAGGGGTAGCGAGGCACACATCGTGTTGTTGCCATCAAGGGTAAAAAGATGGGGTTTATATCTATTGCATGAATTTATCCCTCTACATCATGTCATCTTGCTTAAGGCGTTACTCTGCTCGTCATGAACTCAATACACTAGATGCATGCTGGATAGCGGTCGATGTGTGGAGTAATGGTAGTAGATGCAGACAGTATCGGTCTACTTGTCTCGGACGTGATGCCTATATGTATGATCATTGCCTTAGATATCGTCATGACTTTGCGCAGTTCTATCAATTGCTCGACAGTAATTCTTTCACCCACCGTAATATTTGCTATCTTGAGAGAAGCCTCTAGTGAACACTATGGCCCCCAGGTCTACTTCACATCATATTTTCAGCCTTACACTTTTACTTTGTTGCACTTTCTGCCTTCAGATCTCACTTTGCAATCAATCTTGAAGGGATTGACAACCCCTTTATAGCGTTGGGTGCAAGCTTGTTTGTGTTTGCGCAGGTACTCTGGGCACTTGGCTTGATTCTCCTACTCGATTGATACCTTGGTTCTCAAACGGAGGGAAATACTTACTGCTACTGTGCTGCATCACCCTTTCCTCTTCAATGGAAAAACCAACGCAAGCTCAAGAGGTAGCAAGAAGAATTTCTGGCACCGTTGCCGGGGAGGATCAAGTCAAGAATAGTCTCCCGTCAATGTGTCAATCTCTGGCACCGGGGATTATTCTAAGTGAAGCTTATCCAAGTAAGTGTCGCAAACTCATCTCTTGCATTTACTTTTTTGCCTCTCGTTTTCCTCTCCCCCACTTCTGAAAAACAAAAATTTACAAAAATATTTGCCTTTTTCGTTCGCCCTTTCTTTCGCTTGCGTTCTGTTCGCTTGTGTGCTATGTACCTTCAATATGCTTGCATCTTCGCTTGCTGAAAATCTATTGATATGGATCCTCATCCACTTGCTAATCTCTTTAAGAGATCCAATTATGTTGATCCAATTGCTAGTGAGTTGAGTGCACTTGACTTTCTCTTTGGAGTTTTGCTTGAGATGCGTGAATCTGATAATCGTGATGAAGAAATTTATGAAGTGATTCACGAGAGCTCCTTGAATGAAAAGCATGATTGCAATGGTTTCACTATGAATTCTATTAATGGCAATCACGCTAAAAATATGCAAAACACTAAGCTTGGGGATGCTAGTTTTGCTATGTCCACTACTTTTTGCAATGATCGTGATTGGGGTGACAATTTTTCTTATGATCTTGAAAATTTGTTTAAGCCTCATGATGATTATGATATTTGCAATAATATTGAAAGTGGGTTTGGAGAACTCAACACTTTAGTTAATGATAATCCCACTATTTTTGAAGAGCTTCAACTTTGCATGCATGTGGATCATGAAAAGAATATCCTATGTGATAGCTATATTGTTGAATTTGAATCTGATCCCACATGTAATTTTTATGAGAGAGAAAAATATTTTGGTACAAACTTTCATACCACTAAATCACCTCTCGTTGTGTTGAGATTGCTATTGTCTCTTTCTTCTTCCTTGCATATGGTAAGTATTGGTTGTCTTGACAATTTGTTTTCCTTTAAAATTCCTATGCATAGGAAGTATGTTAGACTTAGATGTGATTTTCACATGCCTTATGATGCTCTCGTTGTGCTTCAATTCTTGTCTTTTATGTGAGCATCATTGAACTATCAATGTCTAGCTAAGGGCGTTAAACAATAGCGCTTGTTGGGAGGCAATCCAATGAATTTATCTTTGCTTTTTGCTTTCTATTTTGTTGCGTCCACACCATCATAATTCTGTTATGATTGTGTTTTTTGTGTTTCTTTTTGTGTTTGTGCCATGTAAAACCTTTATGACTAGTTTGGTGATGGTTGTTTGATCCTGCTGGAAAAAGATAGAAACTTTTGGCTCACGAAATTATTTTTCATTTTTATCCAAAAAGAGATTTTGAGTTGATTCCTTTTGATGCTGGATGATATGCCATTTTCCCAAACTGTTGTAAGTTTTCAGAATTTTTGAGATACCAGAAGTATACGAAGTATACATATTGCTACAGACTGGTGTGTTTTTGACAGATTCTGTTTTTGTTGTGTTGGTTGCTTATTTTGATGAAACTATGGATAGTATCGGGGGGTATTAGCCATGGGAAAGTGAGAATACAATAATCTAACACCAATATAAATAGAAATCAAGTTTGCTACAGTACCTAAAGAGGTGGTAGTTTGTTTTCTTGTGCTAATGATATCACGAGTTTCTGTTTAAGTTTTGTGTTGTGAAGTTTTCAAGTTTTGGGTGATGTTCTCATGGACAAAGGGATAAGGAGTGGAAAGAGCTCAAGGTTGGGGATGCCCAAGGCATCCCAAGACAAATTCAAGGACACCAAAAAGCCTAAGCTTGCGGATGCCCCGGGAAGGCATCCCCTCTTTCGTCTTCAATCCATCGGTAACATTACTTGGAGCTATATTTTTATTCACCACATGATATGTGTTTTGCTTGGAGCGTCTTGTATCGTAGGAGTCTTTTCTTTTTGTTGTGTCACAATCATCCTTTGTGCACACCTTTTGAGAGAGATATGCACTCTTCGTGAATTTGCTAGAATACTCTTTGAGCTTCGCTTATATCTTTTGAGTTAGGCAATTTAGCTCACATGTGCTTCACTTAGACCTTTTAGAGCACGACGGTGTTATATTTTGGCGAAATAAGAACTCTCGATCTTCACTTATATCTTTTTGAGAGTGATCTCTCTGAGTAACTTGGTAGTTGGCTTGTGCTATGAAAGTTGTCCCAAAGCTGATAGGCACCCAAAGAGGATACAATGAAACTTCCATCTTCTTGTGCATTGATTAGAAAGAGAAGTTTGATTCCTCTCAATTAGTTTTGAGACATGGATTTGGTGATATTAAGCGTTATGTTAGTAGGGTGTTGTGAATCTAGAAATACTTGTGTTGAAGTTAGTGATTCCCGTAACATGCACGTATGGTGAACCGCTATGTTAGGAAGTCGGAGCATAATTGATCTACTAATTGTCATCCTTTGTGTTGCCGTCGGGATCGCGTGATGGTTAACACCTACCAACCATTCCCCTAGGAGTATGCGTTTAGCACTTTGTTTTGATTACTAATAAAAACTTTCACAATAAGTATGTGAGTTCTTCATGACTAATGTGAGTCCATGGTATAGATGCACTTTCACCTTCCACCATTGCTAGCCTCTCTAGTGCCGCGCAATTTTTGCCGGTGCACAAACCCACCATATGCCTTCCTCAAAACAGCCACCATACCTACCTACTATGACATTTTCATAGCCATTCCAAGATATATCGCCATGCAACTCCCACCGTTCTGTCTCATGACTTGTGCCGTCACTCTCATATTGCCATTGCATGATCGTAAGATAGCTAGCGAGTCATATGCCAAGCTAGATCGTTGCACATCCCGGTACACTACCGAAGGCATTTCCTATAGAGTCATCATCGTTCTAAGCATTGAGCTGTGAGTAGATAAAAGTGTGATGATCATCATTATTAGAGCATTGTCCCATGTGAGAAAAAAAAGAGGCCAAAGTTGCCCACAAAAAAATATATGGAAAGAGGCCAAAGAGCCCAAACAAAAAAAACAGAGAAAAATAGAGAAGGGACAATGCTACTATCTTTTCCACACTTGTGCTTCATAATAGCACCATGTTCTTCATGATTGAGAGTCTCACGTTTTGTCACCACCATATGCTAGTGGGAATCTTCATTATATAACTTGGCTTGTATATTCCAATGATGGGCTTCCTCAAAATTGCCCTAGGTCTTCGTGAGAAAGTGCTTAGCATTCCCCGACAACGACACTAGAAGAATGTTGTTGACGAGTCCCTAGCTTGCTGCCTTCGCGACAACAGAGCCAGAACTGCTCCTAGTTGCTCAACAATTAGCAATTGTCTTGCATTGGCCCACCAGCGCGTGGGTTCGCGGTAGTTTTCGAGGGTAGAGTATTCGACCCAAATTTGTTGGTACGCAGTCAGGAGGTGAGAGAATACTCTCGAGTATTAGTAGCTGAATGTGTCAGATTCAACCACACCTGAAAGATTAGTATCTGCAAGCAAAGTATCAGCAGCAAAGTAGGATGATAACAACGGTGTCAGAAACGATCTGGTGATAAGGCAAACTATTCCTAACTGTCGTATCAATGGCGCCATAAAAGTATTGTAGCAGGTAGCAGCAGTGTAGTGAGTAACAGAAGTGGCAAGGAACAACAGTAGTGACAGCGGTAGCAAGTGACAGCAATAGCAAGTAGCAGTAGTGGCAACAGTAGCAGCAAATCAAGTAACAGTAGCATCAGCACAGCAAGTAACAATAGCAGCAACAGTAGTAACGGCAGCAGAGCAAAACAAGTAACAACAGCAGTGGGACAAACTCGTAGGCAATGGGTCGGTGATTCGTTTGGATGACATTCATCATGCAACAATTATAACACGGAGAGATATGTTCGTCAATGTGATGTAGGCATGCATTCCGTGTGTAGTCATACGTGCTTAGGGAAAAGAACTTGCATGACATCAATTGTCCATCCCTCCCATGGCAGCGGGGTCCAAAAGGATACTACAGGATATTAAGGTTCTCACTTTAATAAAGAACCGGAACAATACATTAGCACTTGGTGAACACATCAACTCCTCAAACTATGATCATCACCGGGAGTGGTTCCGGTTATTGTCACTCCGGGGTTGCCGGGTCATAACACATAGTAGGTAACTACAACTTGCAAGATCGGATCTAAAACACACATATATTGGTGACAACATAATATTTCAGATCTGAAATCATGGCACTCGGGCCCTAGTGACAAGCATTAAGCATGGCAAAGTAGTAGCAACATCACTCTCAGAACATAGTGGATACTAGGGATCAATCCCCGTCAAAACTAACTCGATTACATGATAGATCTCATCCTACTCATCACCGCCCAGCGAGCCTATGAATAGATTACTCACGAACGATGAAGAGCTTCATGGAATTGGAGAGGGAAGAAGGTTGTTGATGACGATGGCGACGATTTCCCCTCTCCGGAGCCCAAAACGGACTCCAGATCTGTCCTCCAGATGAAGAACAGGATGTGGCGGCGCCTCCGTATCGCAAACGTGATAAAATCTTCTCTTCTGATTTTTTTCTGGGCGAAAGTGAATTTATAGAGCTGAGATTGGGGCGGCAAAGCCACGTGTGCCCCACAAGCTTGGTTGTCGCGACCAGGGGGTGGTCGCGACAACAGGGCTTGTGGCCCACTAGCCCATCCCCTCCGGTGGATCTTTGCGCAGGTATTTTTTCATATTTTCTAGAAAAATTCTCCGTAAATTTTCAGGACGTTCCGAGAACTTTCATTTCTACACAAAAACAACACCATGGCAATTCTGTTGAAAATAGCGTCAGTCCGGGTTAGTTCCATTCAAATCATGCAAATTAGAGTCCAAAACAAGGGCAACAGAGTTTGGAAAAGTAGATATGATGGAGACGTATCAAACTCCCCCAAGCTTAAAACCTTGCTTGTCCTCAAGCAACTCAGTTGACAAACTGAAAGAGAAAGAAAAACTTTGACAAACTCTGTTTGATCTTGTTGTTGCAACTGTGTCTAACTCGTAACCAGAATTTCAGCAAGATCACAAGTTAACCACATAAGCAAGTGACACAAAGGTCTCACGGTAAACTAATATCAGTGGCATAATCAGCTAGCGAGGAAATAATAATGAGTTTCAGATACCAACAATTCAATCAAAACAAGCATGAAGCAATATGAATAGGTGGTATCTCGCTAGCTCTTTCTGAGACCACAAAACATAAATGCAGAGCACTTTCAAAGATCAAGGGCTGACTAAACATTGTAATTCATAGCAACGAAGATCCAGTCATAGTCATACTCAAATTCAATCAAAAGCAAAGCATAAAAATGACAGAGATGCTCTCTAATTGGTGCTTATATAAGAAGAGGATGACTCAACAGGAAAATAAAGATAGAGGATGACTCAACAGGAAAATGACAGAGATGCTCTCTAATTGATGCCCTTCGCAGAGGGAAGCATTGATTTGCAGAGGTGCCAGAGCTCAAGCTTTGAAAACAGAGATAATAATTTTGGGTGGCATGCTTTCATTGTCAACGCAATGACTAAGAGTTCTCAATATCTTCCATGCTATTCATGCTATAGGCGGTTCCCAAACAGAAAAGTAAGGTTTTAACTCCCCCACCACCAATCAATCACACTCCACGGCTAGCCGAATCCTCGGGTACCGTCCATACTAACATCAATCCGGGGGGGAGTCTTGTTTTACAATTATGTTTTCGATTTAAGCGTGGAACCGGGCATTCCAATTACCTGCCCCTTTCTCGTGAATGATAGTGAATAAACACATTCGAGGATAACACGCCTAGCATGGAAGATATCAATAGCCCCTGTCACCACATGAGCGGTTCGGGCATGCAAAACAGATTATTTCTTGAAGGTTTAGAGAATGGCACTTGCAAATTTACTTGGAACGGCAGGTAAATACTGCACATAGGTAGGTATGGTGGACTCTCATGTAAAAACTTTTGGGTTTATGGAAGTGGATGCACAAGCAGTATTCCGCTTAGTACAAGTGAAGGCTAGCAAAAGACTGGGAAGCGACCAACTAGAGAGCGACAACGGTCATCAAGATGCAATGAGTTTGACTAACATGGAGTGCAAGCATGAACATGATATAAATCACCATGAACACGAACATCATAGAGGCTATGTTGATTTTGTTTCAACTACATGCATGAACATGCGCCAAGTCAAGCCACTTAAATCATTCAAAGGAGAATACCATCCTACCATACTACATCATAGTCATCTCAAAATCTATGTTGGCATTCAAGACAAACCATTATAAGCTCTTAGCTAAATAAGCATGGCATCAGAAACTATGATCTCTAAGTTGTCATTTCAAACAGGTTCTCTCACAGCAAAGCTGAACCTGGGACGACAAGCTAGTCATATTTACAAAAACAAAATAGAAAGAGTTCATACCAGCTTTTCCAGTCTCAGTCACTTCATCATATATCGTCATTATTGCCTTTCACTTGCACGATCAAACGATGTGAACAATAATAAGCGTGCTCATGCATTGGACTAAGCTGAATCTGCAGGCAAACACAAAGGAGAAGACAAAGTAATATGGCTCTTTGAAAGCTAAACAGGTATGCATGCAAGAGCCACTAAACATTATAACCAATATGTTCTACCTTGACCCAAAGAAAAAGAAAACTATTTACACCGGAAAGCTCCCAACAAGCAAAAGAAGAACGGAAAATCTTTTTGGGTTTTCTCAGAAGGACACAAAACAAGAAAACAAGAAAACAAAAATAAACTAGCATGGATAATACAGTGGCAAAGTGTAAACACTGGCTAACAAAGTGAAAGCATAAGCATGAATGTAAAGTTGGTGAGAACACGTACTCCCCCAAGCTTAGGCTTTTGGCCTAGCTTGGTCTACTCCCAAGGCGGGAAATAACCAGCTCCGGGATACTCTGGAGCGGACTGTGGATGCCACTGCTGTGTGAGCTCCTCTGGCTCCCACTGATAAACTGGTGTCTGGTACTCGACTGGCGGCTCGGGCACGGGCACCTGTGGTTGGGCCAAGCCCCAATATGCGTAGATGTCCGAGGGCATAATAGTGTACCTGCCTGCATAAAGGTTGAACAAAGAAGGAGCAGGCAAAGCAATAGTCTCTCGAGTACCCTGACTAAATACCAGGTTATAAATCATTCGTCTACTAGCATCTCTATCCAGAAAATCATGGCGAACCATGCTGTCATAATCCAGATATTTCTCAGGAAGAAGCATCTCTTCTTCCTCGTGAAGTCTAATGGGTATCTCAAAGTGTCTAGCAAGATGAGTAGCATAGATACCTCCATAGACGACACCTTTGGAACGGTTTGTGTTCAACCGCTGAGCTACTATAGCACCTAGGCTATAAGTCTTAGTGCTATAAAGACCTTCGCGCAAAACCGCAAGGTCTGGAGAGCTAAGTGATCCAGCCTCCCCACGGCTAATCAAACATTTTCCCACAAATAATGAGAAGTACCGAAGCATAGGAAAATGTATGCTAGCAATTCTAGCGCGAGACACTCCGCTCTCCTCTCCAACAGCAATAGTACCTATGAAGTCCTCCAAGTCCCGTGGACGAAGATCATGAATATCCCCAACACAAGGTAATTTGCATGCATTGCAAAAATCCTGTAGTGTCATGCACTAGGGGATATCGTACAGCATGAACTCAACCATGGGAGGATTCTTCCTCGGTTAAAACTTGAAGCTTTGAACGAAAATATTGGTGAGGAGGAGGTATTGTGAGAACTTATCTTCAACGAACGCGGTAAGACCTGCGTTCTCTACCAAGTAATAAAAGTCTTCATAAAGCCCGGCAGCGCGTAAAAATTCATCACTTGGACACTCGCACGCTCGAACTTCTGTGACTCGAGGAACCACGTACTTGGGGTGGTTCTTCTCATCCTCCTTGGGGTTACGGCTTGAAGAGCCTCTCAAGAACCTCCTCATATTTTTTCCTTTTCTAGCTCTGAAAAATTCTGAAATTTCTAGAGAATTCGAAAGAAAAGTGAATAAAGATTAACCAAACTCGTAGCAACTACTCCTACTAGTGCCTAGAGACCGTATCACGCGCTAAAACTACTTGGGACCAGCTAAAATCAACATTTCAAGCTCAAGAACAGGGTCACCAAGGTAGCAAGAATACGCGAAGGATAAAGCACTAGAGAAAAAACTAATTGGACCAATGGAGGAGTCACTTACCAAGGAGCAAATTCCCCAAAACGGTTCAGAGAATGATACTTTGAGCAAGGAGATCGAAAATCACAGCCAAATGAGCAAGAACACGGGTTTGAGTTGCGAAACAATTTTTTATGGAGGAAGAAGAAGAGGATGGGAGCTGGAATGAGTGGACCCGCCTGTGGGCCCCACAAGCTTGCTCCCTGCGGCCAGGGGGTAGCCCGCGGTGACAGGGCTTGTGGCCCACTGGGGTGGGCCCCAGGCCAGCTCTCTGTCCCAGTATTTTTCAAATATTCCAGAAAAAAATCATACTAGATTTTCAGGACCATCGGAGAACTTTTATTTCCGGGGTATTTTTCTCCGCGACGATAAAACAGAAAACAGGAAAAACTAAATTAAAACTATCATTTTTCTTCTAAGCAACAGAAAGTGAAAGCTTCAAACAGAGGTATGTGACTCTTTGATTCATCCATTTCATGGTCATCGAAAGAAATCCGTCAATGGGGTTGATCAAATCCTTATGACAAAACTTTTTCGAATAGCAAGAGAGAACGGAGAATTTTCGAATAGCCACTAAGTCACCTGAATGGGGATATGAATCTCCCCAACAAGCAATTCATACTTCATCTTGAAACGAGGAATAGGGCATTCAAAGCTCCCAATAAGAATCGATGAAGTTTTTTCGATAGCATTGATGCAATGTACTTGATATCGTTTCTTCGGAAAGTGCACGGTATGCTCATTACCGTTGACATGGAAAGTGACATTGCCTTTGTTGCAATCTATAACAGCCCCTGAAGTGTTTAAAAAGGGTCTTCCGAGGATGACCGCCATGGCATCGTCCTCGGGAATATCCAAGATAACAAAGTCTGTTAAGATAGTGGTGTTAGCAACCACAACAGGCACATCCTCACAAATGCCAACAGGGAAAGCAGTTGATTTGTCGGCCATTTGCAGAGAGATTTCTGTGGGTGTCAACTTATCCAGTTCAAGTCTACGATAGAGAGAGAGCGGCATAACTCTAACTCCGGCTCCAAGGTCACATAAGGAAGTTCTTACGTAGTTTCCTTTAATGGAGCAAGGTATAGTGGGCACTATGGGATCACCAAGTTTCTTAGGAGTTCCACCCTTGAAAGTGTAATTGGCAAGCATGGTGGAGATCTCAAGATCTGGTATCTTCCGTTTATTGGTCACAATATCTTTCATGTACTTGGCATACGGAGACATTTTGAGCATATCAACTAACCGCATCTCCAGAAAGACGGGTCTTATCATTTCAATGAAGCGCTCAAAATCCTCATTATCCTTTTTCTTGGATGGCTTAGGAGGAAAGGGCATAGGTCTCTGAACCCATGGCTCTCTTTCTTTACCATGCTTCCTAGCAGTGAAGTCATTCTTATCGTATCTCTTAGGTTGTGGGTTATGAGGATTAACCGTAGGTTCAATCTCCACATCCTTATCATTGCTAGGTTGAGCATCATTATGAACATCGCTGTCCACATTGTCAGCAGGTTCATGTTCATCACCAGATTGTGTTTCTGCATCACACACAGAAATATCATTTGGTTCTTCAAGTGTGACAGTATTTGGTGAACTAACATGCATGTTTCTATCATCCTTCTTCTTCTCCTTAGGATGACTGGGTGCATCTGCATTAATTCCTTGAGAATCTTGTGTTGGAAATATGCCCTACAGGCAATAATAAATTAGTTATTATTATATTTCTTAGTTCATGATAATCGTTTATTATCCATGCTATAATTGTATTGATTGGAAACACAATACTTGTGTGGATACATAGACAAAACACTGTCCCTAGTAAGCCTCTAGTTGACTAGCTCGTTGAATCAAAGATGGTTAAGGTTTCCTGGCCATAAGCAAGTGTTGTCACTTGATAACGGGATCACATCATTAGGAGAATCATGTGATGGACTAGACCCAAACTAATAGACGTAGCATGTTGATCGTGTCATTTTGTTGCTACTGTTTTCTGCGTGTCAAGTATTTGTTCCTATGACCATGAGATCGTATAACTCACTGACACCAGAGGAATACTTTGTGTGTATCAAATGTCGCAACGTAACTGGGTGACTATAAAGATGCTCTACATGTATTTCCGAAGCTGTTTGTTGAGTTAGTATGGATCGAGACTGGGATTTGTCACTCCGTGTGACGGAGAGGTATCTCGGGGCCCACTCGGTAATACAACATCACACACAAGCCTTGCAAGCAATGTGACTTAGTGTAAGTTGCGGGATCTTGTATTACGGAATGAGTAAAGAGACTTGCCGGTAAACGAGATTGAAATAGGTATGCGGATACTGACGATCGAATCTCAGGCAAGTAACATACCGAAGGACAAAGGGAATGACATACGGGATTATATGAATCCTTGGCACTGAGGTTCAAACGATAAGATCTTCGTAGAATATGTAGGATCCAATATGGGCATCCAGGTCCCGCTATTGGATATTGACCGAGGAGTCTCTCGGGTCATGTCTACATAGTTCTCGAACCCGCAGGGTCTGCACACTAAAGGTTCGACGTTGTTCTATGCGTATTTGAGTTATATGGTTGTTTACTGAATGTTGTTCGGAGTCCCGGATGAGATCACGGATGTCACGAGGGTTTCCGGAATGGTCCGTAAACGAAGATTGATATATAGGATGACCTCATTTGGTTACCGGAAGGTTTTCGTGCATTACCGGAAAAGTTTCGGGCTCATCGGTAGTGTACTGGGAGTGCCGGGAGGGATGCCGTGGACCATCAGGAGGGGTGTCACGCCCCAAGGGGTCTCATGGGCTATGGGAAGAGATAAACCAGCCCCTAGTGGGCTGGAATAAGTTCCCACTAAGGCCCATAAGGTTTGAGAAGGAAAAAACACAAGGTGGAAAGAGTTTCCAAGTGGGAAGGTGGAATCCTACTCCAAGTAGGATTGGAGTAGGACTCCTCCACCTCCAATTTCGGCCAAACCTTTAGGTTTTGAGGCTACCTCCTCCCCTCCCTCCCTCCTATATATAGTGGGGTTTTAGGGCTGATTTCAGACAACTTTGCCACGGCAGCCCGACCACATATCTCCACGGTTTTACCTCTAGATCGCGTTTCTGCGGAGCTCGGGTGGAGCCCTGCTGAGATTAGATCACCACCAACCACCAGAGCGTCGTCACGCTGCCGGAGAACTCATCTACCTCTCCGTCTCTCTTGCTGGATCAAGAAGGCCGAGATCATCGTCGAGCTGTACGTGTGCTGAACGCGGAGGTGCCGTCCGTTCGGCACTAGATCGTGGGACTGATCGCGGGACGGTTCGCGGGGCGGATCGAGGGACGTGAGGACGTTCCACTACATCAACCGCGTTCACTAACGCTTCTGCTGTGCGATCTATAAGGGTACGTAGATCGGAAATCCCCTCTCGTAGATGGACATCACCATGATAGGTCTTCGTGCGCGTAGGAAATTTTTTGTTTCCCATGCGACGTTCCCCAAAAGTGGTATCAGAGCTAGGTTCATGCGTAGATGTCTTCTCGAGTAGAACACAAAAGTTTTTGTGGGCGGTGATGTGCGTTTTGCTTCCCTCCTTAGTCTTTTCTAGATTCCGCGGTATTGTTGGATCGAAGCGGCTCGGACCGACATTACTCGTACGCTTACGAGAGACTGGTTTCATCGCTACGAGTAACTCTGTTGCTCAAAGATGATTGGCGGGTGTTAGTTTCTCCAACTTTAGTTGAATCGGAATTGACCGAGGAGGTCCTTGGATGAGGTTAAATAGCAACTCATATATCTCCGTTGTGGTGTTTGCGTAAGTAAGATGCGATCCTACTAGATACCCATGGTCACCACGTAAAACATGCAACAACAAATTAGAGGACGTCTAACTTGTTTTTGCAGGGTATGCTTGTGATGTGATATGGCCAACGATGTGATGTGATATATTGGATGTATGAGATGATCATGTTGTAATAGCTAATATCGACTTGCACGTCGATGGTACGGCAACCGGCAGGAGCCATAGGGTTGTCTTTAAACTAACGTTTGTGCTTGCAGATGCGTTTACTATTTTGCTAGGATGTAGCTTTAGTAGTAATAGCATGAGTAGCACGAGAACCCCGATGGCGACACGTTGATGGAGATCATGGTGTGACGCCGGTGACAAGAAGATCGTGCCGGTGCTTTGGTGATGGAGATCAAGAAGCACATGATGATGGCCATATCATGTCACTTATGAATTGCATGTGATGTTAATCCTTTTATGCACCTTATCTTGCTTAGAATGACGGTAGCATTATGAGGTGATCTCTCACTGAAATTTCAAGACGAAATTGTGTTCTCCCCGACTGTGCACCGTTGCGACAGTTCTTCGTTTCGAGACACCACGTGATGATCGGGTGTGATAGACTCAACGTTCACATACAACGGGTGCAAAACAGTTGCACACGCAGAACACTCGGGTTAAGCTTGACGAGCCTAGCATGTGCAGACATGGCCTCAGAACACATGAGACCGAAAGGTCGAGCATGAATCGTATAGTTGATATGATTAGCATAGAGATGCTTACCACTGAAACTATTCTCGACTCACATGATGATCGGACTTGAGATAGTGGATTTGGATCATGTACCACTCAAATGACTAGAGAGATGTATTTTTTGAGTGGGAGTTCTTAAGTAATATGATTAATTGAACTAATTGTCATGAACATAGTCTAATAGTCTTTGTGAATTACGATGTAGCTTGCGCTATAGCTCTACTGTTCTTTTATATGTTCCTAGAGAAAATTTAATTGAAAGTTGAAAGTAGCAAACTTTGCAGACTAAGTGTGTAAAACCGAGGATTTTCCTCGTTGCTGCACAGAAGGCTTATGTCCTTAATGCACCACTCGGTGTGATGCACCTCGAGCGTCGTCTGTGGATGCTGTGAACATCCAACATAAACGTTTCTGATGACTACACGATAGTTCAGTGCAAAATACTTAATGGCTTAGAAGCAAGGCGCCGAAAACGTTTTGAAACTTCACGGAACATAAGTGATGTTCTAAAGAGATGAAATTGTGATTTCATGCTTGTGCCCTTGTTAAGAGGTACGAGACCTCCAACAAGATTCTTTGTCCACAAAGTAAAGGAGAAAAGCTCAATCGTTGAGCGTGTGCTCAGATTGTCTGAGTACGACAATCGCTTGAATCAAGTGGGAGTTAATCTTCCAGATGAGATAGTGATGGTTCTCCAAAGTCACTATCACCAAGCTGTGAGAGCTTCGTGATGAACTGTAACATATCAAGGATAGATACAATGATCTTTGAGTGATTCGCGATGTTTGACACTGCGAAAGTAGAAATCAAGAAGGAGCATCAATGGTTGATGGTTAGTAAAAACCACTAAGCTTCAAGAAAAGGCAAGGGCTAGAAGGGATACTTCGTGAAACGGCAAAACCGTTGCTGCACTAATGAAGAGACCCAAGATTAAACCCAAACCTGAGACTAAGTGCTTCTGTAATGAGGGGAACAGTCTCTGAGGCGGAGCAACTCTAGATACTTGGTAGATAAGAAGGCTGGCAAAAGTCGAAAGAAGTATATTTGATATACATGATGTTGATGTGTACTTTACTGGTACTCCTAGTAGCATGAGGGTATTGGATACCGGTTCGGTTGCTAAGTGATTAGTAACACGAAATGATAGCTACGGCATAAACGGAGACTAGCTAAAGGCGAGGTGACGATACGTGTTGGAAGTGTTTCCAAGGTTGATATGATCAAACGTCGCACGCTCCCTCTACCATCGGGATTGGTGTTAAACCTAAATAATTGTTATTTGGTGCTAGCATTAAGCATGAACATGATTGGATCGTGTTTATTGCAATACGATTATTCATTTAAAGAGAATAATGGTTACTCTATTTGCTTGAGTAATCACCTTCAATGGTTTATTGAATCTCGATCGTAGTGTTACACATGTTCATGATATTGGTGCCAAAAGATACGAGGTAATGATGATATTACCACTTACTTGTGGCACTGCCGCTTGAGTCATGTTGGTATAAATTGCATGAAGAGGCTCCATGCTCATGGATCTTTATACTCACTTGATTTTGAATCACTAGTGACATGCAAATCATACCACATGAGCAAGGCCTTGTTTTCATTGAGATAAAATAAGTTAGTAACTTGTTGGAAGTGATACATTTTTTGATGTATGCAGTCCAATGGGTGCTGAGGCACGCAGTGGATATCATTATGTTCTTACTTCAATGACGATTTGAGTAGATACCAGAGTATTTACTTAATGAATCACAAGTCTGAAATATTGAAAAGTTCAATTCTGTTTCGGAGTGAAGTTCGTCGTAACAAGAGGATAAACTGTCTACGATATCATCATAGAAATGAATATCTGAGTTACGAGTTTTGGTACGCAGTTAAGACAATGTGGAAATTGTTTCGCAGTTCATGCCACCTGGAACATCATAGTGTGATGATGTGTCTGAACGTTATAGCCACGCACTATTTGGTATGGTGCATGCTATGATGTCTCTTATCGAATTACCACTATCGTTTATGGGTTATGCATTAGAGACAACCGCATTCACTTTAAATAGGGCACCGCGTATTTCCGTTGAGATGACACAGTATAGATTGAGGTTTAGAGAAATCTAAACTGTCGTTTCTTGAAAGTTTGGGGCTTCGACACTTATGTGAAAAAGTTTCAGTCTGATAAGCTCGAACCCAAAGCGGATAAATGCATCTTCATAGGATATCCAAAACAGTTGGGTACATCTCCTATCTCAGATCCGGAAGCAAAGTGTTTGTTTCTAGAAACGGGTCCTTTCTCGAGGAAAGGTTTCTCTCGAAAGAATTGAGTGGGAGAGTGGTATAACTTGATGAGGTTATTGAACCATCACTTCAACCAGTGTGTAGCAGGGCGCAGGAAGTTGTTCCTGTGGCGCCTACACCAATTGAAGTGGAAGCTGATGATGGTGATCATCAAGCATCGGATCAAGTTACTACAAGCCTCGTAGGTTGACAAGGTCGCGTACTACTGCAGAGTGGTACGGTAACCCTATCTTGGAGGTCATGTTGTTGAACAACAATGAACTTACGAGATATGAAGAAAGCAATGGTGGGCCCGGATTCCGACAAATGGCTGGAAGCCATGAAATCCGAGAGAGGATCCATGTATGAAAACAAAGTGTAGACTTTGGAAGAACTACTTGATGGTCAAAGGACTATTGAGTAAAGATGGATCTTTAAAAGAAAGACAAACGATGATGGTGATAAGTCACTATTAAGAAAAGCTCGACTTGTCGCAAAGATGTTTCCGACAAGATCAAACAGTTGACTATGATGAGACTTTCTCACTCGTAGCGATGCTAAAAGTCTGTTAGAATTATGTTAGTAGTTGGTGCGTTATTTGTGAAATATTGCACATAGGATGTCAAAATGTAGTTTCCTCGACGGTTTCCTCGAGCAAACATTGTATGTGATACAACCAGGAGGTTTTGTCGATCCTAAAGATACTAGCAAGTATGCAAGCTCCAGTGATCCTTCAATGGACTCGTGCAAGCATCTCGGAGTTGGAATATACACTTTGATGAGATGATCAAAGATTTTGGGTTTGTACAAGGTTTATGAGAAACTTGTATTTCCAAAGTGAGTGGGAGCACTATAGAATTTCTGATAAGTATATGTGGTTGACATATTGTGGATCAGAAGTAATGTAGAATTTCTGTAAAGCATACAAGGTTATTTGAAAGGAGTTTTCAAAGGAATACCTGGATTGAGCTACTTGAACGTTGAGCATCAAAGGTCTATGGAGATAGATCGAAAGCGCTTAATGGAAGTTTCAACAAGACACATGCCTTGACAAGTTTTTTGAAGGAGTTCAAAATGGATCAACAAAGAAGGAGTTCTTGGTTGCGTTGTAAGGTGTGAATTTGAGTAAGACTCAAAACCCGATCACGGCAGAATAAAGAGAATAGACGAAGTTCGTCTTCTATGCCTTAGCCGTAGACTCTAAAGTATGCCATGCTGAGTACCGCACCTGATGTGTGCCTTGCAGCAAGTCTGTACATAGAGTGATCCAGGATTGAATCACTGATCAGCGGTCAAAGTTATCCTTAGTAACTAAATAGACTAAGGGATTTTTCTCAATTATGGAGGTGGTTGAAGAGTTCGTCGTAAAGGGTTACGTCGATGCAAGCTTTGACACTAATCCGAATAACTATGAGTAGTGAAACGGATTCGTATAGTTGAGTAGATATTTGGAGCATTTCCGAATAGCACATAGTAGCAGCATCTATAAGATGACATGAAGATTTGTAAAGAACGCACGGAACTGAAAGTTTCAGAACCGTTGACTAAAACCTCTCTCATGAGCAAGACGTGACCAGACCCCAGAACTATATGGGTGTTGGATTCGTTGAAATCACATGGTGATGTGAACTAGATTATTGACTCTAGTGCAAGTGGGAGACTGTTGGAAATATGTCCTAGAGGCAATAATAAATTAGTTATTATTATATTTCTTAGTTCATGATAATCGTTTAGTATCCATGCTATAATTGTATTGATTGGAAACACAATACTTGTGTGGATACATAGACAAAACACTGTCCCTAGTAAGCCTCTAGTTGACTTGCTCGTTGAATCAAAGATGGTTAAGGTTTCCTGGCCATAGGCAAGTGTTGTCACTTGATAACGGGATCACATCATTAGGAGAATCATGTGATGGACTAGACCCAAACTAATAGACGTAGCATGTTGATCGTGTCATTTTGTTGCTACTGTTTTCTGCGTGTCAAGTATTTGTTCCTATGACCATGAGATCGCATAACTCACTGACACCGGAGGAATACTTTGTGTGTATCAAACGTCGCAACGTAACTGGGTGACTATAAAGATGCTCTACGGGTATTTCCGAAGGTGTTTGTTGAGTTAGTATGGATCGAGACTGGGATTTGTCACTCCGTGTGACGGAGAGGTATCTCGGGGCCCACTCGGTAATACAACATCACACACAAGCCTTGCAAGCAATGTGACTTAGTGTAAGTTGCGGGATCTTGTATTACGGAACGAGTAAAGAGACTTTCCGGTAAATGAGATTGAAATAGGTATGCGGATACTGACGATCGAATCTCAGGCAAGTAACATACCGAAGGACAAAGGGAATGACATACGGGATTATATGAATCCTTGGCACTGAGGTTCAAACGATAAGATCTTCGTAGAATATGTAGGATCCAATATGGGCATCCAGGTCCCGCTATTGGATATTGACCGAGGAGTCTCTCGGGTCATGTCTACATAGTTCTCGAACCCGCAGGGTCTGCACACTTAAGGTTCGACGTTGTTTTATGCGTATTTGAGTTATATGGTTGTTTACTGAATGTTGTTCGGAGTCCCGGATGAGATCACGGACGTCACGAGGGTTTCCGGAATGGTCCGTAAACGAATATTGATATATAGGATGACCTCATTTGGTTACCGGAAGGTTTTCGTGCATTACCGGAAAAGTTTCGGGCTCATCGGTAGTGTACTGGGAGTTCCGGGAGGGGTGCCGGGGACCATCAGGAGGGGTGTCACGCCCCAAGGGGTCTCATGGGCTATGGGAAGAGATAAACCAGCCCCTAGTGGGCTTGAATAAGTTCCCACTAAGGCCATAAGGTTTGAGAAGGAAAAAACACAAGGTGGAAAGAGTTTCCAAGTGGGAAGGTGGAATCCTACTCCAAGTAGGATTGGAGTAGGACTCCTCCACCTCCAATTTCGGCCAAACCTTTAGGTTTTGAGGCTGCCTCCTCCCCTCCCTCCCTCCTATATATAGTGGGGTTTTAGGGCTGATTTCAGACAACTTTGCCACGGCAGCCCGACCACATATCTCCACGGTTTTACCTCTAGATCGCGTTTCTGCGGAGCTCGGGTGGAGCCCTGCTGAGATTAGATCACCACCAACCACCGGAGCGCCGTCACGCTGCCGGAGAACTCATCTACCTTTCCGTCTCTCTTGCTGGATCAAGAAGGCCGAGATCATCGTCGAGCTGTACGTGTGCTGAACGCGGAGGTGCCGTCCGTTCGGCACTAGATCGTGGGACTCATCGCGGGACGGTTCGCGGGGCGGATCGAGGGATGTGAGGACGTTCCACTACATCAACCGCGTTCACTAACGCTTCTGTTGTGCGATCTACAAGGGTACGTAGATCGGAAATCCCCACTCGTAGATGGACATCACCATGATAGGTCTTCGTGCGCGTAGGAAAATTTTTGTTTCCCATGCGACGTTCCCCAACATCTTGATCGATTCTCTTAGGATGACCTTCAGGATACAAAGGTTCCTGAGTCATTTTGTCTCCTCTAGTAATGACTCTGACAGAGTTGTGATTTAATTCATTGAGCAAGTCATTCTGAGCTTTAAGTACTTGTTCTACCTGAGTAGTAATCATAGAGGCATGTTTACTCAGAAGCTTCAGATCATTGACATTTCTGTCTACACAAGCACTTAAATGACTAAGCATATGAGCACTTTGTTCCAAATGTGTGCTAATATAATCATTGAAACTCTGTTGTTTGGCAACAAAGTTGTCAAATTCATCAAAACATAGGCTAGCAGGTTTATCAAAAGGAATATCACTCTCATCAAATCTACGCAGAGAATTTACTTCCACTACCTGTATCGGGTTATCGAGACCATGGATCTCTTCGATAGGTGGTACATTTTTGACATCTTTAGATCTAATGCCTTTCTCTTGCATAGATTTCTTGGCTTCTGGCATATCTTCGGGACTGAGGAATAGAATACCTCTTTTCTTCGGAGTTGGCTTAGGCGGTGGTTCGGGAATAGTCCAAGCATTATCATTGATCAAGATGTTATTCAGTAGAGTCTTATCTTGTTCTACAGTTCGTTCCCTAAAAACACAACCGGCACAACTATCTAGGTGGTCTCTAGAAGCATCGGTAAGTCTGTTATAGAAGATATCAAGTATCTCGTTCTTCTTAAGTGGGTGATCAGGCAAAGCATTCTCTAGCTGGACGAGCCTCCCCCAAGCTTGTGGGAGACTCTCTTCTTTGAGTTGAGCAAAGTTGTATATTTCCTGTAAGGCAACTTGCTTCTTATGGGCAGGGAAATATTTCTCACAGAAGTAATAGACCATATCCTGGGGACTACTCACACATCCAGTAGCAAGAGAAGCGAACCAGGCTTTAGCGTCATCCTTTAGAGAGAAAGGAAACATCTTAAGGATATAGTAGTGGCGGATCTTCTCCTCACTCGTGAAAAGGGTGGCTATATCGTGTAGTTTGGTAAGATGGGCTACGACCGTCTCAGACTCATAACCGTGGAAAGGATCAGATTCGACTAGAGAGATTATCTCAGGGTCGACAGAGAATTCATAATCCTTATCGGTGATAAAGATAGGTGAAGTGGCAAACTTCGGGTCGTATTTCATCCTAGCTTTCAAAGATTTTTCCTTCCACTTGAGAAGTAATTTCTCATCGTCATAGGCATCCTTACACGCAAGAAAATCCTCAGCTATCTCTCCCTCCATAACGTAACCCTCACGTATATCAGGCAATTCATATCTAGGAGAGCTAGATCTAGCAGGAGCAAAAGCAGATTCTATCTCAATAGTATCGGCAGTTTCATAAGCATCACGAGCATTGGCAGTAACTCTAGCAATATGAGCATCAAGGAATACCCCTAGTGGCACATCAGGCGAAGTAGTATCTCTATCAGTATCAAGCATAGCATCATCAGGCAAAATAGCATCTCTAGCATCATCGGGCAAAGCAGTATCAAGCATAGCATCTCTAGCATCATCAGGCATAGTATCTCTAGCAGTAGCATCATAAGAATCATCAAGCACATGCGACATATCAAGATTTATAGCAGGAGGTGATGTCGCAAACTTACTCATAACTGAAGGTGAATCAAGTGGAGAGCTAGATCGCAGTTCCTTACCTCCCCTCGTAGTTGAGGGCAAGACTTTGGTTTTCGGATCCTTCAGATTCTTCATAGTGATCAGCAGATATAAATCCCAAGTGACTCAGAGAATATAGCAATACCTCCCCGGCAACGGCGCCAGAAAAATGCTGCTTAGCAGTCCCCGACAACGACACTAGAAGAATGTTGTTGACGAGTCCCTAGATTGCTGCCTTCGCGACAACGGAGCTAGAACTGCTCCCAGTTTCTCAACAATTAGGAATTATCTTGCAATGGCCCACCAACGCGTGGGTTCACGGCAGTTTTCGAGGGTAGAGTATTCGACCCAAATTTGTTGGTACGCCAGTCAAGAGGTGAGAGAATACTCTCGAGTATTAGCAGCTGAATGTGTCAGATTTAACCACACCTGAAAGATTAGTATCTGCAAGCAAAGTATGAGCAGCAAAGTAGGATGATAACAACGGTGTCAGAAACGATCTGGTGATAAGGCAGACTATTCCTAACTGTTGTATCAATGGTGCCAGAAAAGTATGGTAGCAGGTAGCAGCAGTGTAGCGAGTAACAGCAGTGGCAAGGAACAATAGTAGTGACAGCGGTAGCAAGTGACAACAATAGCAAGTAGCAGTAGTGGCAACAGTAGCAGCAAAGCAAGTAACAGTAGCAGCAGTAGAGCAAGTAACAGTAGCAGCAACAGTAGTAACGGCACCAGAGCAAAACAAGTAAAAGTGGCAGTTGGACAAACTCGTAGGCAATGGGTCAGTGATTCATTTGGATGACATTCATCATGCAATAGTTATAACACGGATAGATATGTGGCTAGCTCCCGTTCGTCAATGTGATGTAGGCATGCATTCCGTGTGTCATCATACGTGCCTAGGGAAAATAACTTGCATGACATCTATTGTCCATCCATCCCGTGGCAGCAGGGTCCAAAAGGATACTACAGGATAGTAAGGTTCTCCTTTTAATAAAGAACCGGAACAATGCATTAGCACTTGGTGAACACGTGAACTCCTCAAACTATGATCATCATCGGGAGTGGTTCCGATTATTGTCACTCCGGGGTTGCCGAGTCATAACACATAATAGGTAACTACAACTTGCAAGATCGGATCTAAAACACACATATATTGGTGACAACATAATAGTTTCAGATCTGAAATCATGGCACTCGGGCCCTAGTGACAAGCATTAAGCATGGCAAAGTAGTAGCAAAATCAATCTCAGAACATAGTGGATACTAGGGATCAATCCCCGTCAAAACTAACTCGATTACATGATAGATCTCATCCTACTCATCACCGCCCAGCGAGCCTACAAATAGATTACTCACGAACGATGAAGAGCTTCATGGAATTGGAGAGGGAAGAAGGTTGTTGATGACGATGGCGACGATTTCCCCTCTTCGGAGCCTAAAACGGACTCCAGATCTGTCCTCTAGATGAAGAACAGGATGTGGCGGCGCCTCCATATCGCAAACGCAACGAAATCTTCTCTTCTGATTTTTTTCTGGGCGAAAGTGAATTTATAGAGCTGAGATTGGGGGCGGCAGAGCCACGTGGGCCCCACAAGCTTGGTTGCCGCGGCTAAGGGGTGGCCGCGGCAACAGGGCTTGTGGCCCACTGGCCCATCCCCTCCGGTGGATCTTTGTGCAGCTATTTTTCATATTTTCCAGAAAAATTCTCCGTAAATTTTCAGGACGTTCCGAGAACTTTCATTTCTGCACAAAAACAACACCATGGCAATTCTGTTGAAAACAGCGTCAGTCCGGGTTAGTTCCGTTCAAATCATGGAAATTAGAGTCCACAACAAGGGCAAAAGAGTTTGGAAAAGTAGGTACGATGGAGACGTATCAGCAAGCAAGTTGGATGCACACCCACTAGTTCTCCTTTTGAGCTTTCACATACTTATAGCTCTAAGTGCATCCATTGCATGGTAATCCCTACTCTTTCACATTGATATCTACTAATGGGCATCTCCATAGCCCTTTGATACGCCAAGTCGATGTGACCATCTCCTCGTTTTTGTCTCACAACCTCCACCATCTATTCCACCTATAGTGCTATATCCATGGCTCACGCTCATGTATTGCGTGAGAGTTGCAAAAGGTTTGAGAAAGTAAGAGTGCGAAAACAATTACTTGGCCAATACCGGGGTTGTGCATGATTTAAATTAGTTGTATGGGGACGATGGAGCATAGCCACACTATATGATTTTGTAGGGATAATTTTCTTTGGCCTTGTTATTTCGAAAGTTCATGATTACCTTGCTAGTTTGCTTGAAGTATTATTGTTTTCATGTCAATAGCAAACTATTGTTTTGAATCTTATGGATCTGAACATTCATGTCACATGAAATAAGTTACAAAGGACAACTATGCTAGGTAGCATTCCACATCAAAAATTCATTCTTTATCACTTCCCTACTCGAGGACGAGCAGGAGTTAAGCTTGGGGATGCTTGATACGTCTCCAACGTATCTATAATTTTTTATGGTTCCATGCTATTATCTTGTCAAACTTTGGATGTTTTGTATGCCTTTTATATCTTTTCTGGGACTAACTTATTAACTCGGTGCCAAGTGCGAGTTCCTGTTTTTTCCGTGTTTTTGACCCTTTTCAGAGGAGAATATTAAACGGAGTCCAAATGGAATAAAACTTCCGAAAAGATTTTTTCCGGAACAGAAGATACACAGGGGGCGTGAGAACCAAGGCAGAGACCACCAGGGGAGGCCACAATCCCCCTAGGCGTGGCCAGGGGGGCCGCGCCTCGCAGCCTTGTGGGCCCCCTGTGGCTCGTCTGCCCTACTTCTTCCGCCTATAAATCCCCGAAAAATCCAAAACCACGGGAGAGATCCACGAAAATACTTTTCCGCCGCCGCAAGCTTCTGTCTCCGCAAGATCCCATGTGGGTATGTTCTGGTGCCCTGCCGGAGGGGGATTCAGACACGGAGGGCTTCTTCATCAACACCATTGCCTCTCCGATGATGCGTGAGTAGTTCACCATAGACCTTGGGGTCCATAACTAGTAGCTAGATGGCTTCTTCTCTCTCTTGGATCTTCAATACAAAGTTCTCCATGATCTTCATGGAGATCTATCCGATGTAATCTTTTTTGCGGTGTGTTTGTCGAGATCTGATGAATTGTGGACTTATGATCAGATTATCTATGGATCTTATTTGAGTTTCTTCTGATCTCTTATATGCATGATTTCATATCCTTGCAATTCTCTTCGAGTTGTGGGATTTGTTTGGCCAACTTGATCTATGATTCTTGCAATGGGAGAAGTGCTTGGTTTTGGGTTCATACCGTGCGGTGACCTCACCCAGTGACAGAAGGGGCAGCGAGGCATGCATCGTGTTGTTGCCATCAAGGGTAAAAAGATGGGGTTTATATCTATTGCATGAATTTATCCCTCTACATCATGTCATCTTGCTTAAGGTGTTACTCTGTTCATCATGAACTCAATACACTAGATGCATGCTGGATAGCGATCGATGTGTGGAGTAATGGTAGTAGATGCAGACAGTATCGGTCTACTTGTCTCGAACGTGATGCCTATATGTATGATCATTGCCTTAGGTATCATCATGACTTTGCGTGGTTCTATCAATTGCTCGACATTAATTCGTTCACCCACCGTAATATTTGCTATCTTGAGAGAAGCCTCTAGTGAACACTATGGCCCCCGGGTCTACTTCACATCATATTTTCAGCCTTACACTTTTACTTTGTTGCATTTTTTGCCTTCAGATCTCACTTTGCAATCAATCTTGAAGGGATTGACAACCCCTTTATAGCGTTGGGTGCAAGCTCGTTTGTGTTTGCGCAGGTACTCTGGACACTTGGCTTGATTCTCCTACTGGATTGATACCTTGGTTCTCAAACTGAGGGAAATACTTACTGCTACTGTGCTGCATCACCTTTCCTCTTCAAGGGAAAAACCAACGCAAGCTCAAGAGGTAGCACACACAAGGTATTCCTCGGGTGCCAGTGAGTTATATGATCTCATGGTCATAGGAACAAATACTTGACACGCAGAAAACAATAGCAATAAAATGACACGATCAATATGCTACGTTCATAGTTTGGGTCTAGTCCATCACAAGATTCTCCTAATGATGTGATGCAGTTATCAAGTGACAACACTTGCACATAGCCAGAAAAAACCTGGACTATCATTGATCAACTGGCTAGCCAACTAGAGGCTTGCTAGGGACATTGTTTTGTCTATGTATCCACACATGTATCTATGTTTTCATTCAATACAATTATAGCATGGATAATAAACGATTATCTTTAAACAGGAAATATAATAATAACTATTTATCATTGCCTCTAGGGCATATTTCCAACAATAGGATACCACGAAAGGGATGCAGACCTCAAGGATTGCTGGTGGTGGAAGGATTCTCCCAAACAATTCCAGCCCAAGTTATTTTATATGAGCATGCATTCCGACCTTGCTTTTAATCCTTTGCTATCTTGGATTTGGAAATCATGTTGCACCATGAAAATCAAGGTTTTTGCTTGGATGATGATCATGGATAGGTTGAACACCAAAGATATGGTTCAGAGAAGGCATTGGCACATGTATGATGTGGTTCACTGTGTTCTCTACCCATTGAGTGAAAGAGAAACAAGAGGCCATCTTTTTTCCAGTGCAATTTCTCTGTGTGAGTTTGGAACTACCTATAGATTGATTGGTCTCAAGGTGATGCTATGGATTTAGTCACCATCAATACAAGGAGAGATTTTGCAAAGCCTTTCTTCTCGGAGGTGTTTTTCCTTTCTTGTTGGAATATTTAGCTTATTCGGAATGCAAAAGTCTTCAGGCATGAAAGGTCAAGGTTTAATAGATGGAGAGCAGCTTTTGTGCATGACATCTCTCTCATGCAGTGCAAAATCAAGTCAGCCTACAAAGATGACCTTTAGAGATGGATCTCTTACCTTCCTCCTTGAATTCTGATATGTACCAACATGTAATCTTTTTTTCTCTTGTTACCCCTTGTAACACCTGTACTTTCTTTCCTTTGCAATAAAATCTAAATTGTTGTGGGGGGTTTCCCTATAGTTCCCTGTCAAAAAAAGAATCACTCTAAAGTTCCTATCTAGTGGAGAATAATAAGATGAAATCAGTGTAGGTAGTAAAATCACCTCAAAGTTATTCTTTCTGATCAATCTTTTGAGATATTCCTACAAGTGTCACCAACAACCCTAGAGTTCGTACTACAATAACACCCATGATACATATCAATCAACCCTAATGTCACCTAGAGACTCCAATGTCGCCTCAAATATCCGTTGGTAAATTATGCAACATGCATCAAACAATTTCAGGTCTATCATATTCAATCCAACACAAAGAACTTCAAGGAGCATCCCAAGATTTCTATTGGAGAACATAGTATGAAAACGTGCACCCAACCCCTATGCGTAGATCCCCAAGGTCACCGGAATCCGCAAGTTGATGTCATATCATATATCAAGTGAATCACTTCAATACCCCAATGTCACTAGAGGTATGCGCATGCAAGACATACATCAAGTGTTCTCAAACCAAAGTATTCAATCCAACATAACGAGATCTTAAAGGGAAAGATTCAATTCATCACAACAATAGCAACGGACAAACACCATATGATCGAACTATATTAACAAAGCCCATGATACATCAAGATCGTGACATCTCAAGAACACGAGAGAGAGAGAGATTAAACACATAGCTACTAGTACAAAACCTCAGCCCCGAGGGTAAACTACTCCCTCCTCGTCATGGCCTCCGCCGAGATGATGAAGATGGCCACCGGAGATGATTTCCCCTCTTCGACAGGGTACCGGAAAGGCTCCAGATAGGTTTTCCGTCGATACAGAGAGTTGCGGCGGCGGAGTGGAAGTTCTCTTTTTATTTCTGGAGTTTCGGGTATATATATAGGATTTTTTCAGCATTGCAATCACGCCAAACAGAGCCACGTGGGCCCCACAAGCTATGAGGGCGCAGAGTGGGGGTGTTGGAAATATGCCCTATAGGCAATAATAAATTATTTATTATTATATTTCCTTGTTCATGATAATCATTTATTATCCATACTATAATTGTATTGATTGGAAACTCAAATACATGTGTGGATACATAGACAACACACTGTCCCTAGTGAGCCTCTAAGGACTAGCTCGTAGATCAAAGATGGTCAAGGTTTCCTAACCATAGACATGAGTTGTCATTTGATAACGGGATCACATCATTAGGAGAATGATGTGATGGACAAGACCCAAACTATGCACGTCGCATATGATCGTGTCAGTTTATTGCTACTGTTTTCTGCATGTCAACTGTGTGTTTCTATGACCATGAGATCATGCAACTTCCGGGCACCGGAGGAATGCCTTGTGTGTATCAAACGTCATAACTTAACTGGGTGACTATAAAGGTGTTCTACAGGTATCTCTGAAGGTGTCTGTTGGGTTGGCGTGAATCGAGAATGGTATTTGTCACTCCGTATGACGAAGAGGTATCTCTAGGGCCCACTTAGTAATACAACATCACAATGAGCTTGCAAACAATGTGAGTAAGGAGTTAGTCACGAGATCATGTATTACGGAACGAGTAAAGAGACTTGCCAGTAATGAGATTGAACTAGGTATGGAGATACCGACGATCGAATCTCGGGCAACTAACATATCGATGGACAAAGGGAACAGTATACAGGATTTATTGAATTCTTTACATCATGGTTCGACCGATAAAGATCTTTGTAGAATATGTAGGAGACAATATGGGCATCCAAGTCCTACTATTGGTTATTGATCGGGGAGTGTCTCAGGTCATGTCTATGTAGTTCTCGAACCCGCAGGGTCTGCACACTTAAGGTTCAGTGATGTTTCGGTATAGTTGAGTTATGTATGTTGGTGACCGAAGGTTGTTCGGAGTCCCGGATAAGATCCTAGATGTCACGAGGAGTTACGGAATGGTCTGGAAATGAAGATTTATAATAGGAAAGAGGTATACGGGTTTCGGAAAGGTTTCGGGCATTAGCGGTAAAGTACCGGGAGTGACGAATGGGTTCCGGGGGTTCACCGGGAGGGGCCGCCCACCCCGGGGGGCACATAGGTCTTAGAGGTGGCGCACCAACCCGTAGTGGGCTGGGCAGACATCCCCTATGGGCCTATGCACCCTAAATGAGGAGGTGGAGAGGAGTCCAATAGGAGGAGGACTCCTTGCGCCTCCACCACCCCAATTGGAGGAGGAATCCTCCTCTTGGGGCCACCGGTCAACCCTAGTGTTTTTTCCTAGGGCGACACCCCTTCCTCCCTCTTATAAATATATTGGAGAGGAGAGAGGGCAGCCACGCCCAAGCCACGATGCAGTTCTCTCTCCCTCATCTAGTTCGTTCCACCTCTAGATTGATTCGGTAGCGCACGACGCAGCCCTGTCGGATCAGCTCCACCAACACCGCCGCCACATCGTCGTGCTGTCGGAGAACTCATGTACCTCTCCACCCTCGCTTGCTGGATCAAGGAGGTGGATATCATCATCGATGTGTACATGTTCTCAACGCGGAGGTGCCGACCGTTCGACACTAGATCAGGACGGATCGTGATGGGATCGCAGGACGGATCGTGATGAGATCACGGGACGGAACTTGATTGGATCGCGAAGACATTCAACTACATCAACCGCGTTATATACGCTTTCGCTTAGATATCTACAAGGGTATGTAGTTGCACTCCCCCCTCTCATAGATGTTGATCTCCATAGATTGATCTTGGTGAGCGTAGGAATTTTTTTGTTTCCCGTGCGATGTTCGCCAACAGTGGCATCATGAGCTAGGTCTATGCGTAGATGACATCACAACTAGAACACAAAGGAGTTTGTGGGATGAAGTGGCCCAGACCAACTTTACTCGCCCATGTACAAGAGACTGGTTCCATCGACTGATGTGCAACTTCTTGCATAAAGATGGTTGGCGGGTATCTGTCTCTCCCACCTTAGTTGAATCAGATTCGACAAAGGCGGTCCTTGTAGAAGGTTAAATAGCAATTTGCATATCACTATTGTGATTTTGCGTAGGTAAGAAGCGTTCTTACTAGATACCCATAGAAGCCACATAAAACATGCAACAACAAATTAGAGGACGTGTAACTTGTTTTTGCAGGGTATGTTGTGATATGATATGGCCAAAGACATGCTGATATATATGTGATGGATGAGATGATCATGTTAATAGTTAATATCGACTTGCATGTCGATGCTACGACAACAGACAGGAGCCATAGGGTTGTATTTAATTATCGTATGACCTGCATGTCAATCTTTAAGCACTATGTAATGCTTTACTTCATTGCTAAATGGTAGCAATAGTAGTACAAGCATGGTTGGCGCGACAACCTTGATGGCAACACAATGATGGAGATCATGGTGTTGTGCCGATGATGATGGATATAATGCCGATGCTTTGAAGATGGGGATCAAAAAGCACAAGTTCATGGCCATATCATGTCACTTATGATATGCGTGTGATGTTAATCCTTTTTATGCACCTTGTTTTTCTTAGGACGTCAGTAGCATTGTAAGGTGATCCCTCACTAAAATTTCAAGATAAAATTGTGTTCTTCCCGAGTGTGCACCGTTGCAACAGTTCGTCGTTTCGAGACACCATGTGATGATCGGGTGTGATAGACTCTACGTTCACATACAATGGGTGCAAGACAGTTTTGCACACGCGGAACACACGAGTTAAACTTGACGAGCCTAGCATGTACAGACATGGCCTCGGAACATAGGAGAGCGAAAGGATGAACATGAGTCATATAGTAGATATTATCAACATGGATATGTTCACCACTGAAGCCACCTCATCTCACGTGATGATCGGACATGGGTTGGTTAATTTGGATCATGTACCATTCGAATGACAGAGGGATGTCAATTTGAGTGGGAGTTCTTAAGTAATATGATTAATTGAACTCATTATCATGAACATAGTCAAAATATCTTTGCAAATTATGTTGTAGATGATTAGCTTGTGCCATAGCTCCCTTGTATTTTGATATGTTCCTAGAGAAAACTAAGTTGAAAGATGATAGTAGTAATTATGCGGACTGGGTCCATAAACTAAGGATTGTCCCCATTGCTGCACAGAAGGCTTATGTCCTTAATGCACCATTCAGTGTGCTAACCCAAGCGTCATCTCTGGATGTTGAGAACATTTGACATACACATTTTGATGACTACGTGTTAGTTCAGTACGTCATGCTTTACGGCTTAAAATTGAGGCGACCAGGACATTTTGAACATCACGGAACATATGAGATGTTCCAAGAGCTGAAATTAGGATTTCAGGCTCGTTCCCGTGTTAAGAGGTATGAGACCTCTGACAAGATTCTTTGCCTAAAAAGTAAAGGAGAAAAACTCAAACTTTGACCATGTGCTCAGATTGTTTGGGTGCTACAATTACTTGAATCGAGTGGGAGTTGATCTTCTAGATGAGATAGTGATTGACATAATTCTCCAAAGTCACTGCCACCAAGCTACTGAGCTTCATGATGAACTATAGCATACCAGGGATGGAGAAGATGATCCCTGAGCTATTCGCGATGTTTGACACCATGAAGGTAGAAATAAAGAAGGAGCATCAAGTGTTGATGGTTAGTAAAACCACGACTTTCAAGAAGGGAAAGGGAATGAAGGGAAACTTCGAGAATGACAAGTCAGTTGTCACTCTAATGAAGAAACCGAAGTTTGAACCCAAACCCGAGACTATGTGCTTCTATATGAGGGGAATAATCACTGAGAGGGAACTGCCCTAGACACTTGGTAGATAAGAAGGTTGGCAACGTCAAACAGAAATATATTAGATACATGTGTTATTGATGTGCATCTTACTAGTACTCCTAGTAGCACCTCGGTATTAGATACCGGTTCAGTTGCTAAATGTTAGTAACTCGAAATAAAAGCTACAGAATAGACGGAGACTAGCTAAAGGCAAGGTGACAATGTGTGTTGGAAGTGTTTCCAAGGTTGATGTGATCACCATCGCACGCTCCCTCTACCTTCGGGATTACACTTAAACTTAAATGTTGTTTGGTGTTTGCGTTGAGCATGAACATGATTGGATCATGTTTATTGCAATACGATTATTCATTTAAAGAGAATAATGATTACTCTATTTACTTGAATAATACCTTCAATGGTCATGCACCTAATATGAATGGTTTATTGAATCTCGATCATAGCTATACACATATTCATAATATTGATGCCAAAAGATACAAAGTAGTAATGATAGTACCACTTACTTGTGACACTTTCACTTAAGTCATATTGGTATAAAATGCATGAAGAAGCTCCATGCTGATGGATCTTTGGACTCACTCGTTTTTGAATCGTTTGAGACATGCGAACCATGCCTATTGGTGTAAACGCATGAAGAAACTCCATACAGATGGATCTTTTGGACTCACTTGATTTTGAATCACTTGAGACATGCAAATCATGCCACATGGGCAAGATGACTGAAGGCCTCATTTTCAGTGACATGGAACGAGCAAGTGATTTATTCGAAATAATACATTTTGATATATGCAGGCCAATGAGTGTTGAGGCACGCAGTGGATATCGTTATGTCCTTACTTCACAGATGATTTGAGTAGATACATGTGTATTTACTTGATGAATCACGAGTTTGAATTATTGAAAAGTTCAAGCAACTTTAGAGTGAAGCCGAAGATCGTCGTGACAAGAGGATAATTATGTCTACGATGTGATCGTGGAGGTGAATATCTGAGTTGCAAGTTTGGTATACATTTTAAAACAATGTGGAAATTGTTTCACAACTCATGCCACCTGGAACACCATAGTGTGATGGTGTGTCCAAACATCGTCGTCGTGCCCTATTGGATATGGTGCATACTATGATGTCTATTCTTGAATTACCACTATCGTTTTGGGGCTATGCGTTAGAGACAACCACATTCACTTTAAATAGGGCACCATTTAATTCTCTTGAGATGACACTATATGAACTATGGTTTGGGAAAACCTAAGTTATCATTTCTTAAAGTTTGGGGATGTGATGCTTATGTCGAAAGGCTTCAGCCTGATAAGCTCGAACCCAAAGAGGATAAATGCATCTTCATGGGATACCCAGAACAGTTGGGTATACCTTCTATCTCAGATCCGAAAGCAAAGTTATTGTTACTAAAAGTGGATCCTTTCCCGAGAAAGAGTTTCTGTCAGAAGAATTGAGTGGGAGGATGGTTGAACTTGATGAGGTTGTTGAACCATCACTTCAAACAGAGTGTAGCAGGGGCGCATGAAGTTTTTCCTGTAGTGCCTACATCAAATTGAAGAGGAAGCCAATGACGATGATCATAAAGCTTCATATCAAGTTACTACCGAATCTCATAGGTCGACAAGGACACGTACTGCTCCAAAGTGGTACGGTAATCCTGTCTTGGAGGTCATGTTATTGGACAACAATGAACCTATGAGATATGGAGAAGCGATGGAGGGCCCGGATTCCAACAAATGGATGGAGGCCATGAAATTCGAGATAGGATCCATGTATGAAAACAAAGTATGGACTTTGGAAGAACTACTTGATGGTCGTAAGGCCATTAAGTACAATTGGATCTTCGAAAGGAAGACAAACGATGATGGTAATGTCACCATTTAGAAAGCTCGACTTGTCTCAAAGTGGTTTCCGACAAGTTCAAGGAGTTGACTACGATGAGACTTTCTCACTCGTAGTGATGCTAAAAGTGTGTTGGAATTATGTTAGCAGTTGCTGCATTTTTCGATTATGAAATTTGGGAGATGGATGTCAAAACATTGTTTCCTTGTCGGGTTCCTTAAGGAAAGGTTGTATGTGATAGAACTAGAAGGTTTTGTCATTCCCAAGGATGCTAACAAGTATGCAAGCTCCAACAATCCTTCTATGGACTGGAGCAAGCATCTCGGAGTTGCAATATACGCTTTGATGTGATGATCAAAACTTTTGGGTTAATACCAAGTGAAAGGATCGATATGGTTGACTAGAGGGGTGGTGAATAGGCAACTACCAATTGTTAGCTTGACTTAACAAATTAGTGTTAGCAACAAAAGGTTCTCTATGTGAAAAACTAGGTGAGCAACCTATATGATGCTAACTACAAGGATAACAAGTGCAAGCAAAGAATACACCACAACAATAACAAGTACAAAGTAAAGGTAAGAGATAACTGCAAGTGGAACCGATGGAGACGAGGATGTGTTACCGAAGTTCCTTCCCTTTGGCAGGAAGTACGTCTCTGTTGGACCGGTGTGGAGGCACAATGCTCCCCAAGAAGCCACTAGGGCCATCGTGTTCTCCTCATGCCCTCACACAATGCGAGATGTCGTGATTCCACTATTGGTGCCCTTGAAGGCGGCGACCGGACCTTTACAAACAAGGTTGGGGCTATCTGCACACAAAGCTTAGAGGCTCCCAACAAGACCACGAAGCCTCACAATAATGGAATGTGGCTCCGAGGTGACCTCAACCGTCTAGGGTGCTCAAACACCCAAGAGTAACAAGATCCGCAAGGGATTAGTGGGGGGAATCAAATATCTCTTGGTGGAAGTGTAGATCAAGGCCCTCTCAAGCAATCCCTAGAAAATCAACAAGTTTGTTTGGCTAGGGAGAGAGATCGGGCAAGAATAAGCTTGTGGAGCAACAATGGAGCTTGGAGAGGTAAGATGTAAGCTTCTAGAGGAAGAAGACACCTACATATAGTGGGGGGGTAAAAATCCAACTGTTACCCACCCACCACAGCAATAGCCAAGCGGTACTATCGCTTTGGGAGCGGTACTACCGCTGCTAGGAGTGGTACTACCGCTGCTAGGAGTGGTACTACCGCTCCTAAGAGCGGTACTACCGCTCTGCATCTCACCAACCACGGTAGTGATAAGATACTACTATGCCTACTACTATGGGGGGAAAAGTATGCGAAAAAGTCCGTCGGAGCGGTAATGAAAAACTACTAGCGCCCCAAGGGCGGTAGTACCGCTCATGGAGTGGTAGTAAAAAATTACTACCGCTCTTAGAGCGGTACTACCGTTGTGCCAGCGGTACTACCAGCGTACCGCTGGCCCTTTTTCATAAGCATCAAAGATAGGGATGGAGCTCCATTGTAGCAAGGGAAAGGTGGGCACTAAATGTGTACATGATGATTCCACCCAAACCTTTCCGACGCGGACCCTGATACGTCTCCGTCGTATCTATAATTTTTGATTGTTTCATGCCAATATTCTACAACTTTCATATACTTTTGGCAACTTTTTATACTAGTTTTGGGACTAACATATTGATCCAGTGCCTAGTGTCAGTTCTTGTTTGTTGCATGTTTATTTTTCCGCAGATTATCCATACCAAACAAAGTCCAAACACAATAAAAAAACCTACGGGGATTTTTTTGGAATATTTATGATTTTTGGGAAGAAGAATTAACGCGAAACGATGTCCGAGGGGGTCACAAGCCCCCTAGCCGCGGCCTGGGGGTGGGACCGCGTCTGGCAGGCTTGTGCGCAATTCCTAAAGCGGTTGGGGCCCTTCTTTTGCCGCAGGAAAGATAATATCCGGAAGAAAACCGTGTTAAAATTTCAGCCCAATCGGAGTTACGGATATTCGGGAATTTAAGAAACAGTGAAAGGCAGAATCTGGGAGCGCAGAAACAGAAGGACACAAAGAGAGAGATCCAATCTCGGAGGGGCTCTTGCCCCTTCGCCGCCATGGAGACCATGGACTAGAGGGGAAACCCTTCTCCCATCTAGGGAGGAGGTCAAGGAAGAAGAATAAGAAGGGGGGCTCTCTCCCCCTCTCTCCTGGCGGTGCCGGAACGCCGTCCGGGACATCATCGTGTGACGGCGATCTACACCAAAACTTCCGTCATCTTCACCAACACCTCCATCACCTTCCCCCATCTATATTCAGCGGTCCACTCTCCCGCAACCCGCTGTACCCTCTACTTGAACATGGTGCTTTATGCTTCATATTATTATCCAATGATGTGTTGCCATCCTATGATGTCTGGGTAGATTTTCGTTGTCCTATCGGTGATTGATGAATTTCTATGATTGGTTTAATTTGCTTGTGGTTATGTTGCTATGCTTTGGTGCCCATCATATGAGCGCGTGCGTGGATCACACTATAGGGTTAGTAGTATGTTTATAGGACTATGTATTGGAGGGCAAGGGCGACAGAAGCTTCAGCCTAGCATAGAAATTGATGCATACGGGATTGAAGGGGGACAAAATATATCTTATTGCTATGGTTGGGTTTTACCTTAATGAACGTTAGTAGTTGCGGGTGCTTGCTAATAGTTCCAATCATAAGTGCATATAATTCCAAGTAAGGGATGACATGCTAGCAGTGGCCTCTCCCACATAAAACTTGCTATTGATCTAGTAACGTAGTCAATTGCTTAGGGACAATTCCGCAACTCCTACCACCACTTTTCCACACTCGTTAGACTAACGTAATTGTTTGTTTATCTAACCAACCCCTAGTTTTTATTTACGTGTTCTTTCTTTTCTTGCAAACCTATCCTGTCACCCCTACAAAGTACTTTTATGCGACATGGGTCATGTATTGTCCCTTGGTCTGCATGCATACCAAGGTCGACATCCTGTCTGTGAGCTGTTTAGCCCATGACGGCTCGGCAGAGGAAGGCACACATGACTATGGAACGGCCTCATCAAGAGCATAAGCCACATTCACATCATAATCACTAGGGGCAGCAGGTGTAGTTGTGGTGTTGGCCCATTTGTCCTTCTGGCGCATTTTGATGGGCTCATGTCGAATCCAATTAGGAGCAAGAAACTCAATAGATGGAAATGCCTTGGCCCACGTCATATTGATTAGGTAAAACAGATAAGGACCATAGATTGGGAACTTACGGTTGAAGACTGCAGAGTACATCTCGCTCCACATAACATGAGAGATATCCAGTGATCCAGAAGAGCGAGTCCACCCTTTCTGACACATAATAAGCATATCTACCAGGTATGAGTGGACCCGGTCTTGGTGCCAACTCGTGGAAACAATGTGTTGCGAAAAATACAGTGCATGACGTCCAGAAAAGGGTTCATAACATAGGAGACCTCACTAGATGGGGTTTCCTTCACAATATAGTATGGCAACAACTCCTTCTTGGCTAGAGCAGTAGGGTTAGCATGTGGGCACAAGACAACTAGGTGGTTAAGCCCCTCATCCCGGACATTCAGAAGGTCCATGAAGTCCTTCCACTTAGCAGACAGTAATTCCCCATTTGTCAGCCAGGTCATGGTGTGGTCGTCATCAGTGTGAAAGTGAACAGTAGCGAAGAAATGGGCCACTACCTCATAATCAAAATATTGTTGAAAAGTGATGAGCTCCTCAATCTAAAGTTGTTCCACCATGGACATAGCATCACCAAAGTATGCAAGGTCTTTCTTCAGATGGTTGATATCAACCCACTACACAGGAACATACATATTCTTCTTTGATTTGATGACGTCTTCATAAATAAGAAACTGGTCCTTACTCCAGAACATGTCACCTCCAAGGAACTGAACCTTATTGCATGTGTAGGGGTTGACCTTTCAGCGAAGCTGAAACTCTACAAGTGGCATGGCATCCCAGTCAACACTGTTCTTGGGCTTCTGAGCAGTCTTCTTAAAATTGCGCTTTGGAGCTTTAGAACGCTCGGGGACATCTAACGAGCGGGGACACTTGGAACTGGCATCCCGAGGTGGGTTAGAGCGCCTGGAGCCACCACCTATGACACGCAAAAAGAAAACACAACACAAAAGGACACAAGAAATCAAGGCAAAGATCAATATGCAACAGAAAATCCCAAAAATAGAGAGGGTACAGTGTGTGTGCTGAAGGAAGGGTTGTAGTACCACCGCTAGAGCGGTAGTAAAATTTTACTACCACTCTGGTAGCGGTAGTACCGCTGCTTGAGTGGTAATAAAATTTTACTACCACTCTGGCAGCGGTAGTACCGCTGCTTGAGTGGTAGTAAAATTTTACTGCCGCTCTAACGGCGGTAGTACCGCTCCACAACACGAGGAGTGGTAGTACCGCACGGGAGGCAGAGTGCCAGATCTGACAATGGAATTGTCAGATCTGGTACTACTGGGGTCCCCAACACACAAGTCACCCTACTACATGAAAGATCTACCGCCCAAGAACTCCCCAATCCTTCTAGCAAGAGGATATGGTGCCATGAAGGAAAGAACACATACATGCCCCTAACCCTAGATTCAACAAAAACTAAAGAAAAAACAAAGGGAACGAGGGGCAGTACTGAGGTCCATGGCACGAGGGAGAGGATCCCAACAAACATGATCGAGAAGGGTGGCCGGATATGGAGATCCGGTGAGTCCCTTGGGCAGCAACTTGAGAGAGGAGAGAGAGAGAAAAAGAAGGACACATGATGAATGGGTAAGGGGGAAAAGAACTGCCCATGCCCTAATTAAAATAACCCCTGAGGTCGTGGAGGCGCAGTAGTACCACTGTCATTGCGGTAGTACCGCTCGCCCAACACTAGTAAAAATTTACTACCGTGCTGGGGGCGATAGTACCGCTGGCAGAGCGGTAGTACCACTTGCCGAGCAGTAGTAAAATTTTACTACCGTGCTGGGGGCGGTAGTACCGTGCCCTTGTTGAAAAAACACCCCGAAAAACTTGCTCTACTATCCTCGATAATAAAAAGGACTTGAACTTGGCCAGTGAACAAGGAAAAATCACAGAAAACACAAATGATGATAGTAATAGACAAGTTCACACCGGAACACAGAACCGAATCTTCTAACGAAGAGAGGGCGGTGGCCGAAGCCACCAATGTTTGAGACAAATGGCATGACACCGCGAAGAATTATCCTTGGGTTCAAGCCACAGCTCGGCTTTGAAGCACAAGTGCCATCAACAATGTCTAATGTGAAATACTTGATCAGTTTATGCATGATAGGGGGAGGAGAAGTTCATTGAGAGAACAACACTCCCCCTATATCCATGCCTACACATAGAGCCAAATGTAATGATGAGTGAGGTGCGGTATGCCTGGTTTCAATCTACAATACTTGAATCAATGATATTAAGCTCATGCCTTAACTCGCGAAACCTTGCTTCATCTAGAGGTTTGGTGAAAATATCTGCAAGTTGCTCTTGAGTGTTGATGAAGAGGACCTCAATATCTCCTTGCTTGATATGATCTCGAATAAAATGATGATGTATATCAATATGCTTGGTCTTCCTATGTTGCACTGGATTAAGAGATATCTTTATGGCAGTCTCATTTTCACACAGAAGAGGCACTTTGTCACAATTGACACCGTAATCCTTTAAAGTTTGCCTCATCCATAATAATCGAGCACAACAACTTGTTGCAGCTACGTACTCAGCCTCAGTGGAAGAAAGTGACACACAGTTTTGCTTCTTCGAAGACCAACTTACCATAGAACGACCAAGGAATTGGCATCCTCCAGAGGTTGACTTCCTTCCAACACAGCCTCCAGCCCAACCTGAGTTAGAGTAACCTACTAAACCGAAGCTTGCTCCTTTGGGGTACCATAAGCCAAAGTTTGGGGTATGAGCCAAATATCGAAAGATTCGTTTGACTCCCGCATAGTGGCTTTCCTTTGGTGCGTATTGAAACCGTGCACAGATTCCCACACTCAGCATGATATCGGGTCTAAATGCACAAAGATAAAGCAAGGATCCAACCATGGAGCGATATACCTTTTGATCCACGACTTTACCATTGGGATAACTGTCGAGCTTGCATTTGGTTGGCATGGGAAATTTGACTGGCTTGACGTCCTCGAGCTCGAACCTCTTGAGCATGTCTTGAGTGTACTTGGCTTGTTTGATGAAGGTTCCCTATCTTCCTTGTTTGATTTGAAACCCGAGGAAGAACTTCAACTCTCCCATCATCAACATCTCAAACTTCTCGATCATTAGTGCAGCAAACTCTTCATTTAAAGATTTGTTAGGAGAACCAAATATATTATCATCAATATATAGTTGTCATATGAACAAATCCCCTTTGACCTTCTTGGTAAAAAGAGTGGGATCAATTTTCCCAATCTCAAACCCACGATCTTGCAACAACTCAGTAAGGTACTCATACCACGCATGTGGGGCTTGTTTAAGACTGTAGAGTGCCTTCCTCGGTTTGTATACATGAGTGGGGAACTTGTGATCCTCGAATCCCGGGGGTTGTTTAAATATACCAACTAATTTAATGGATCATTAAGAAAAGCACTCTTCACATCCATTTGTTGCAATCTAAAGTCATGATGAGAAGCAAAATCAAGTAACATGTGAATAGATTCAAGACGAGCAATGGGAGCAAAGGTTTCACCATAGTCGATACCCTCAACTTGGGAGTAGCCTTGCGCCACCAGTCTTGCCTTGTTTCGAATGACAACACCATTTGCATCCTGCTTGTTCTTGAAGATCCATTTGGTTCCAATGACATTATGTTCCTCTGTTGGCCTTGGCACTAATTCCCAAACTTGATTGTGCTTGAAGTTGTTAAGTTCATCATGCATAGCTTCAAGCCTATCCTCATCATAGAGCCCATCATGTACCTTTTGGGGTTCAACACACGAAACAAACGCGTGATGCATACAAAAGTTTGATAATTGTTGACGACTGGTTACCCCTCTATTGAAGCTGCCAAGCACATTATTGAAGATATGCTGTCAAACTCGGAGCCTGTTGGCTATTGATATGTCTCCATAATATCTGCTTTTCCAAACTCTTTTGCCCTTGTTTTGGACTCTAATTTGCATGATTTGAATGGAACTAACCTGAACTGATGTTGTTTTCAGCAGAATTGCCTTGGTGTTATTTTTGTGCAGAAATCAAAGTTCTCCAAACGTCCTGAAAATCTACGGGGAGCAGTTTTGAAAAATATAAAAAATATCTGTGCCAAGTTCCACCTGAGGGGGTGGGCTAGTGGGCCACAAGCCCTGGCTCCGCCACCACCCCCCTGGTGGCGGTGGGCAGGCTTGTGGGGCCCAGATGGCTCTGCCGCCCCCAACCTCAGGTCTATAAGTCCCCTTTCGTCCCAGAAAAAATAAAAAAGAGAAGTTTTCGTCGCATTTGCGATATGGAGGCGCCGCCACCACCGGGTCTTCATCTGGATGGAAGATCTGGAGTCCGTCTTGGGCTCCGGAGAGGGGAAATCGTTGCCATCGTCATCATCAACCTTCTTCCCTCTCCAAATCCATGAAGCTCTTCATCGTTCGTGAGTAATCTATTCGTAAGATCGCTGGGCGGTGATGAGTAGGATGAGATCTATCATGTAATCGAGTTAGTTTTGATGGGGATTGATCCCTAGTATCCACTATGTTCTGAGATTGATGTTGATACTACTTTGCCATGCTTAATGCTTGTCACTAGGGCCCGAGTGTCATGATTTCAGATCTGAAATTATTATGTTGTCACCAATATATGTGTGTTTTAGATCCGATCTTGCAAGTTGTAGTTACCTACTATGTGTTATGATCCGGGAACCCCGGAGTGACAATAACCGGAACCACTCCCGGTGATGACCATAGTTTGAGGAGTTCATGTGTTCACCAAGTGCTAATGCGTTGGTCCGGTTCTTTATTGAAAGGAGAACCTTAATATCCTGTAGTTTCCTTTTGGACCCCGCTGCCACGGGAGGGATGGACAATAGATGTCATGCAAGTTCTTTTCCCTAAGCACGTATGACGACACACGAAATGCATGCCTACATCACACTGATGAACGGGAGCTAGCCACATATCTCTCCGTGTTATAGTTGTTGCATGATGTATATCATCCAAACAAATCACCGACCCATTGCCTACGAGTTTGTCCTACTGCTGCTGCTACTACTGTTGCTACTGATGTTACTTGTCTTGCTCTGCTACTACTGTTGCTATTGCTGTTACTTGTCTTGCTCTGCTACTGCTACTACTGTTGCTACTGTTGTTACTTGTCTTGCTTTGCTGCTACTGTTGCTACTACTGTCGCTTGCTACTGTCGCTACTAGCTACTGCTATCACTACCGTTGTTCCTTGCCACTGCCCTCACTCGCTACTTTGTTGTTACTACTTTGCTTGCAGATACTAATCTCTCAGGTGTGGTTGAATCTGATAAATTCAGCTGCTAATACTTGAGAGTATTCTCTCACCTCCCATCGTGCGAATCAACAAATTTGGGTCGAATACTCTACCCTCGAAAACTGCTACGATCCCACGCGCTGGTGGGCGTCAACAACATTCTTCTAGTTTCGATTGCCGGAGAGTGCTAGCAGCATTCTTCTGGTGTCGTTGCAAAGGGGGAGAACAGTTGACATCAAGCATTTTTCTGGCGCCGTTGCCGGGGAGGTATTGCTATATTCTCTAAGTCACTTGGGATTTATATCTGCTGATCACTATGAAGAATCTGAAGGATCCGAAGACCAAAGTCTTGCCCTCAACTACGAGGGGAGGTAAGGAATTGCCATCTAGCTCTGCGCTTGATTCACCTTCAGTTATGAGTAAGTTTGCGACATCACCTCCTGCTAGAAATCTTGATATGTCGCCTGTGCTTGATGATGCTTGTGATACTACTGCTAGAGATGCTATGCTTGATACTATTCCTGATGATACTATGCTTGATACTATGCTTGATACTATGCCAGATGCTATGCCTGATACTGCTAGAGATGCTATGCTTGATACTGCTTTGCCTGATGATGCTAGAGATGCTATTTTGCGTGATGATGCTATGCTTGATACTGCTAGAGATACTACTTTGCCTGATGTTCCACTAGGGGTACTCCTTGATGCTCATATTGCTAGAGTTACTGCCAATGCTCGTGATGCTTCTGATACTGCCAATACTATTGAGATAGGACCTCCTTTTGCTCCTGTTAGATCTAGCTCTCCTAGATATGAATTGCCTGATATACCTGAGGGTTACGTTATGGAGGGAGAGATAGCTGAGGATTTTCTTGCATGTAAGGATGCCTACGACGCTCAGAAATTACTTCTTAAGTGGAAGGAAAAATCTCGGGAAGCTAAGATGAAATATGACCCGAAGTTTTCCACTTCACCTATCTTTATCACCGATAAGGATTATGAATTCTCTGTCGATCCCGAGATAATCTCTCTAGTCGAATCTGATTCTTTTCACGGTTATGAGTCTGAGACGGTCGTAGCCCATCTTGCCAAACTACACGATATAGCCACCCTTTTCACTAATGAGGAGAAGATCCCCACTACTATATCCTCAAGTTGTTTCCTTTCTCTCTAAAGGATGACGCTAAAGCCTGGTTCACCTCTCTTGCTTCTGGATGTGTGAGTAGTCCCCGGGAGATGGTCTATTACTTCCGTGAGAAATATTTCCCTGCCCATAAGAAGCAAGCTGCCTTGCAGGAAATATACAAATTTGCTCAACTCCAAGAAGAGAGTCTTCCACAAGCTTGGGGGAGGCTCGTCCAGCTACAGAATGCTTTCCCTGATCACCCTCTTAAGAAGAACGAGATACTTGATATCCTCTATAACGGACTTACCGATGCCTCTAGAGACCACCTAGATAGTTGTGCCAGTTGTGTTTTTAGGGAACGAACTGTAGAACAAGCTGAGACTCTACTGAATAACATCTTGATCAACGATAATGCTTGGACTATTCCCGAACCACCTCCTAAGCCAACTCCTAAGAAAAGATGTATTCTATTCCTCAGTCCCGAAGATATGCAAGAAGCCAAGAAATCTATGCAAGAGAAACGCATTAGATCTGAAGATCTCAAAAATCTACCACCTATCGAAGAGATCCATGGTCTCAATAACCCAATACAGGTAGTAGAAGTAAATTCTCTGCGTAGGTTTGATGAGAGTGATATTCCTTTTGATAAACCTGCTAGGCTATGCTTTGATGAATTTGACAACTTTGTTGCCAAACAACAGAGTTTCAATGATTATGTTAGCAGACACTTGGAACAAAGTACTCGTATGCTTAGCCATTTAAGTGCTTGTGTAGACAGAAAAATTTGTTTTGCAGCTCAAACCCGTGTTCTTGCTAATTTGGCTGTGATTTTCGATCTCCTTGCTCAAAGCACCATTCTCCGAACCGTTTTGGGGAAATTACTCCTTGGTAAGCGACTCCTCCATTGGTCCAATTAGTTTTTTCTCTAGTGCTTTATCCTTCGCGTATTCTAGCTACCTTGGTGACCCTGTTCTTGAGCTAGAAATGTTGATTTTAGCTGGTCCCAAGTAGTGTTAGCGCGTGATACGGTCTCTAGGCACTAGTGGGAGTAGTTGCTACAAGGTGTGGTAGGTCTTCATGCACTTTTCTCTTGAACTTCAAAATTTTCAGCAAAAAGAAATTATGTTCAGGAGGAAGTTTCATGGTGGTTCCTCAAGTAAGAAGGGTCCTCGTCTCTCTTTTCGGGAACCCGAACTGTGACAGCCCGGTGCCGAGGTTCCAGAAGATTCCCCTTCTATTCCGTTTTCGTCGTGTGTCAATTTTCTTTTATCGCATCATCATCGCATCATGCACATCATCAGCATTGCATCGGCATCTCCGTTGCCGCCAGTTTTCAAAACTTGCATCCGTTGTTAGTTGCCGGTTCGCGTCATTGTCCGTTCTGAGCCGACTGCACACGCACGCGCCCGCGGCATTGTCAAAACCCTGTTTTAAAAGTGTGCGTAAAACTTTCTCCGTTTCGGGTGAGATTTGACGTGCGGTGTTATTTTAATATAGCTAGGCCGCCTGTCGAATTTCGTCGCGATCGGAGACCGTCTGGTACCTGAACGGTCGACCATAGCGGCACCGTATTCGGTCTACCGTCGGACGTGTGTCGGTGTTTTAAAAATCATTGCCGCGCCGCCCGTTCTCCCTCTCGTCTCCGGATATCCCCCCTACACGGCCGCGTACTCGTTCCCACATGCGGAATCGTTCGAATCCGACCGCACGGTTGGATCTGGAACGGAATTCCGGGTAACCTAGCCCCCTCATTTGTTATAAATAGACCCATCCTCCTATTTTTTTGGCAGCCACCCCCTGTGCCTCAAAATCCGTGCAGCCCCGAAACCCTAACCCTCAGCCTCTTTTCCTCCTCCAGCCACCAGCCCATGGGGCCTAATCTGAGCCCGCCCGAGCCCATCTGAGCCCGAGCAACCGCAACGCCGCCCTCATGCCCGAGCTCTAGATCGGGGAGGAGCCCGATCCAAAGCCCCGAGCGCGAGCCGCCTCCTGCTCCTGCCGCCTCCGGCCCCGATCCGGTGCCTGCGCGCCGTCGCCTGCCTTCGTCGGCCCCGCCTCCGCCTGCAGCTCCTCGTCGTCGTTCCCCGCCGGCGCGCCAAGTCGCCGCCGCCGCCGCCTACCAGTCCTACCTTACCAGATCCCGCGCCGACGAACTCCCTGCCCGGCTGCCTCCTCGAGCCGGCACCACCGGGAATGGGACCCCGGTGGCCGGATCCGCCGCGCCGCCTGGTCCTCGTCGAGGCCTCCGCGCCGTGGTGCCCTCGCCGGGATCCCCGCGGCCGCCGCCTGGGTAACTCCCGCCGCCGGTTCCTGTGGCATGCAGGAGGAGCACGACAGCGCCTGGGCCGCCTCGGCCTGTCCGCCCCGCTTCGCCCCGCGCTCCTGGGCCGGCCGACCACCTCGAGCAGCCTCACCGCATGGGCCGAGGCCCACTCAGGTGAGCAGCTTCCCCCGGCCCTCTTTTTTTTTCTTTTACGCCTAGGAGACGTCTTAGCTAAACTACGCCCATGCCCTGTAGCCCATTAGCATATAGATTAGGCCCGGTAGTATTTTTCTTTTTAGGGTATTTTCGGCATTTAATTAAATTCCAGATTTTAGACGTATATTTAGATGTCCCTAAGTTTAAAACCGTAAATCTGATCGAGACGTGTAATATATGGTTTTCGGGTAGTTTTGCGTAGACTATGTTGGTGCAATGTGCATATTTGTTTGACGTCGTTTGAGACGCCATATGCATAGGTTAGCGTGTGGTGTCTTTATTGTTTCGTCCCGTAGATATTTTTTTCGCGCGTGTTTGAATTGCTCAAACCCCGTAGACAAAATGTTCATGTTTTAGGAACCCCTTTGCCATGTATTTTAGAGCGGTCATTGGTATTTTTCCGTGTAGGGTTTGTCGGTAGTTTATTTTCCCGTGTATAGGTTATTTTCTCGCATTTTTCGTGTGGCATTATATTGTTGTGCAACCCCACATATTTTATATGTTTTCCGGGTAGAAAAATACATGGGATTTTTCTGTGCAATTAGTTTTAGCTTTTGAGGAAGTTAGTTCGTGCGATATTTTGCTATGTTGCCCTCTTGGCATTTTCGTAGGATTTATTTCGTGCTTCGTTTGAAGGAGTTGTCAACTAGGGAGTTCTTCTTGGGTGTTTAGACTAGCCCCTGGTATTTTTGGTTGCAATAGAAATGCATATTTAGGTGTGGTTTGACAGCCCTCAAGTTGCTTGAAATAGTGCTGATTTGGAGGAGCTGAAATATTGCTAAGTCTGAGATCTGTAAAATTTTGTTGTTGTCTTGTCTTGCTTGTATCTTCTGATCTGTAGCTCTTTTGAGGTTGGTCCAATGGAGTTAGTTGTAGCCCTTGTGTTTCTCTAGCATGCTGTGAGTTTTCATGCCATTTGGATCCCTGTAGCTATAGGTTTTGCTGCTGTCAATATGGCTTCAGATCGAAAACTGCACTTTCATGAAGTGTAATTTTCACAAAGTCTGAAATAGTGTGTGAGATGCCATTTTGTGTCTTCTTTCCCTAGTGATCCATGATGCCATGATAGTTGTTGTTAGTAGTTTTTAGTAGTGCTTCTTGCCCTCTTTCGTGTCATGCCTTGCTTGAGTTTATTTGAATTGAGTAGCTCGTAGTTGTGGGGTGTAGAAAATGCTATGTGGCTGCGTTTGGCAGATTGTAATGTTTTCTTGATTTGCTCGTAGATGTTGAACCGTAGCTCCGATTTGATCGTGTCCTACATGAAACTTGCTTAGAATCTCGTGTAGTTTCATTTTCTCTTGCTGTTTGTATGTTTTGAAGTGCTCGTAGCCGTCGTTGCACACATATTGCATTCATGCCATCATATCTTGCGGTGCTTGTAACTTTTGAACCGTAGCTCCGTTGGAGATGATTTCTATGTGTAAATTGCTTGTCTCGACGCGTAGAATCACGTGAACCTATTTGTTTTGCTGTTTAACAACTAATTAATTGCATTAGTTCAGATCTGGACAGAATTGTAAATTAACTTGTGAGGTCGTCTCGGAGGTGCTATATGTCATTTCCGACCTCAATTAAAATGTCTAGATAGGTAGTTTAATTTCCGCTTCACCTCTTGCATGTTTGACAACATTAATATTTTCGTGTAAATAACCGGGAGTGAACTAAATAATTCATATGTGGAGTTTCGTCCATATGCAACTCGTTGCATATTGAACTTCACTTAATGTGTAGTGTTTGATTGTGTGAATTGTCATGACGTGACTTGCATGTATTCAACTGCTCATGCATCATTTGTGTTGTGCATCGTGTGGTGAATATCGTGTGTTGATTCTTGTTTCCGGTTTGCTTCGTCTCGTTAGAGTTCCGCAAGCGTGTCGGATTGTGAGGACCCGTTCGACTACATCGGTTCGTCTGCTTCACGGAGGCATTCTTCTTCCAAGCGGGATCTCAGGCAAGATGATCATTCCCCAGATACCATTACTATCATTGCCATGCTAGTGTTACCGCTTCTATCGATTATGTCTCGTTGCCTACCACATGTTAAATACCAGCCTCTCAACAATGGCATGAAACCCTTCAACCTGTTCAACCTAGCAAACCACTGATTGGCTATGTTACTGCTTGCTTAACCCTGTGTTAGCGTTGCTAGTTGCAGGTGCTGTTTCTTCCATGTGAAAACATGGGTTCCTTGTTATATCACCCTATTAAATGCTATTTAATTTAACGCACCTATATACTTGGTAAAGGTGGAAGGCTCGGCCTTTCTAGCCTGGTGTTTTGTTCCACCTTTGTCCCCTTAGTTTTGGCTACCGGTGTTATGTTCCATAATTGAGCGCTCCTAACACGATCGGGGTTGTTATGGGCACCCCCTTGATAATTCGTTTTAGATTAAAGCTGGTCTGGCAAGGCCCAACTTTGGTACTATTTCCCAACATAATAATTCTACTAATTTGAAATGCATAGGGAGTTAGCGCTACCCGAGGAGTAATTCTACATAATACAGGGGGGCCAGTGTTGTTGGAGCTGGTCCAAAACTAGAGTCGTTTGCGGGGCCAACCCGGGGCAACTCGGGAGATTTCTATCAGGCCACCGTACGCTGTGCTTATCCGTCGTGTCCTGAGAACGACATACGCGGCTCATATCGGGATCATCGACACGCCGGGCGGCCTTGCTGGATTAGTTTTCCCCTTTGACGAGATATCTTGTGCATCGGGATTCCGGTGATGCTTTGGATAATCTCAGAGTTGAGGTTTTCCACTAGGGAATCCGACGAGATCGCGAGCTTCGTGATTGAGGATTTCTATGCGGCTTGTGGTAATTTGTGATGGACTAGTTGGAGCACCCCTGCAGGGTTAAATCTTTCGGAAAGTCATGCCCGCGGTTATGTGGCAACGTGGAAACTTTGTTTAACACTGGTTCTAGATAACTTGAAGTTAATTAATTAAAATATGTCAACTGTGTGCGTAACCGTGACTGTCTCTTTCGTGAGTTCCTTCTCCGATCGAGGACACGGTGGGGTTATGTCTGACGCAGGTAGGTGTTCAGGATCATTCATTTGATCATGAGTAGTTCACGTCCGTTATGCGTAGATCTTCCCCTCTTATTTCTGGTACTCGTAAGTTTAGCCACCAGATATATGCTTAGCCACTGCTGCAACCTCACCACTTATCCATGCCTCACCCATTAAGCTTTGCTAGTCTTGATACCTTTGGAAATGAGATTGCTGAGTCCCCTGTGGCTCACAGATTACTACAACACCAGTTGCAGGTACAGGTAAAGGTTACTTGACGCGAGCACGTTGATTGTTCATTTGGAGTTGCTTCTTCTTCTTCTTCGATCTAGGATGGGTTCCAGGCCGGCAGCCTGGGATAGCAAGGATGGACGTCGTTCTTCTTTTCTCGTTTGTTTTCGTTCGTAGTCGGACCCTGCTCTTACTCTTGATGATTATGTAATGTACTAATGTGACTCTGATGTAGCTTGTGGCGAGTGTAAGCCAACTCTATATATATCTCTTCTTTTCAGTACATGTACTTGTGACGATACTCATTGTTGCGACACGACGAGATGCGCTTCTATCCCTGGCGAGGCCCTCGTGCCAAATTGAGGATAGGGTCGCATCTTGAGTGTGACAAGTTGGTATCAGAGCAGTACCGACCTAGGAGCCCCCTTGATTGATCGAACTTGGCCGAGTCGAGTCTAGTGAAAAACTGCTTTGAGTCTAGTTATATATCAGAGAGTAGGATTCTTTTTTCTCCTCTTCTATGCTCTGGTGAGGAATCTTGACGTAATAATTTATTCTACTCCTCTCCCCACTCAAAAAAAATTAGGATCACGCGGATATTTTTGAGATCTATATGATGCCGATGTGACAGAGTTCTGTCTTGGCGCCTCCTATCTGCTTTAAGTTTCAGGGGAGTTGAGCTCCAGGGGATTCTTGAGCACATCGTTATCATTCAGATTTCTTAGTATCTCAGAACGAAGGATGTTCGTAATTGCTTCAATACTAGTAGTGGCGAGATAACCCCGATGTCCCGAGTACTGGTGCAGATTGTTCGGGAGTACTGCCATACTTTGTGTCATTGTGATCACGAGGGTCTGTAGTAGATGAAGGTCCGAAATTCTTGCCGTGTGTTGACGGATGTGATACAGGTGACGGGTTAGTATAGGAGTTGTGTGATTATTACTCCTTGTATCCGTGTACCAGATTGCATGTCCAGATATTTCGGGAATTCATAGGTGGGAATTCAAGTAGTTACTTATAGGACAATCTTCCAACAAATGCATGATGTTAGGTTGGGGTTCGACATCTAGTGGATTCCTGTCCATGAAAATATCAGACGAAATCTTTCTGATGAGTTTGTTCTGGCTTGTTTCATAAGCCTCACCCTTTGTTTTGTTGGAATATGGTAATTTGTGTTGCTTCGATGTTAAGTGGTTTTTTCAGATCTTTCCTAATTTGTGTTCTCATATTTTTATGTGAGCGCTAATTCTTTTGCTCAATCAGTTGTCTTATCAATTCTTGTCAATCGGAGTCATCGTATCAATTCTTTCCAACCGGTGTGCTTCTCTTCAGTGAATTCCATCCTCTCTAATTTTGCAAGACCTTCCTCTCATTTTATTCCGGACTTCATCTCATCTGTCCCAAGTCGTCTTTGTTTTTCCCCGCCCTCCCACCCTTTTTCTTCAGTGATTGGATTTTCTTCCAAGAGTTTTCTTTTCATTGTTGCTTCAGCTATCTTTTATTCCGTGTCCTATCTGATGATTCATTGTGAAGATTCTCAGGAGATTCGTGTCATAATTGTTCATTCTTGTCATCCTTACCGGTGAATTTAATTCAGTTGTCCGTGTTCATTATATCCTTTTCATCCTTGTAATTCTTTCCTATGTTGGAAATTTTTATCAGTCTATCTTGTTGTCGTTTCTCTCTATTATATCCGGAGCGTTGAAGTTATCGCACAATTCTTTTTTTCAATTCTTTCAATTATTTCAAGGTGCTCAGCCTCATCTAGTTGTCATTTATACCGGTGCAATATCCCTCTTACTAGCAATCTTTTCAACGGTGATTTCTTTGAGTGGGCCCATAACCCACAGGTTTTTCCCAGGATCTTCCCTGCCTCTTTTAATCTTTTCCCGGAGATCATTAATTCTTTTCAACTATGACATAAGTATGAATTTCATCAGTCATATCCCTTCTCCAAGGCCTATTTGAATTAATTCTCATATTTGGCTAAATCTTGCATTCTTCTTATTCCAGAGTGTCCTAGTTAATTTTTGGTGGTGTTGTTCTCGTCATCATTCTCAGCTTGCAAATTCGAACGAGTGTTTCTCTCAAATCTTGGCCCATTCTCTTGGAGATTCAGCATGTCAGCTTGTTGTCTTCATCTTATTTGTTCCAATCATGAGTAATTCCTTTCTTGCTATCCGGTGCATCTCTGGGTTGTTTTCATTCTCGATCCTCCGAAGGCCATCATCCCGAAGATTTTGTTTGTTCTCAGCTTGCAGCTTCCATTCTCAAATTCTTCTCCATTGTTGTCTCTTCGTTCATCTCTTGATTATTCCGGTGCCTTGTTCTAGTTGTCTCTCAGCTGGTTCATGATCTCTTCGTTCTCATGTATCTCCATTCATTCATGGTTGCCTCGTTCATTTCAATTCTCACCGGTGTTTCTTGCAACAATTCTTCTAGTTTGTGCTCATATCTCTCCTCAATCTTTTCAGAAGAATAAGTTGTATGCTAAATCCGTTGCTTGTCATCAATTTAATTTGATGAAGGATGAGCATAACATAATTCTTATTCTTGTTCATAGTAATCTGAATTCTTCTTCCGGAGTGACTCATGATATCAATTCTTTTCCCAAGTGATTATCTTTCTTTTCCGGAGTTCCAAGTTTTCTAAAGTATATTTTTGTGAGGCTTCATCTAAATCGTGGCAAGGTCATAATCTTATTCTTTCTACCTTCATATCTTTGCATCGTTCATTTGTATATGGAGGTCCTTCATGGTGGTTCTTCAAGGTTTCGATCCATTATCAAGTGTTCTTCAAGATTCTTGTTGGAGAACCTCAAGTATCCTTTCTCTTGCATTTATAGGTGCAATTGTTCTTCCTTTATCACTTGAGGTGGTATTATAGCATTCTTGTTAGTGTAGGAGCCTCAAAGAGATTTCCTTTCAAGAATGAGATAATTAAACCCACCAATTCTTTGATCATGAGATATTTCAACCCATGATTTCTTCTTTGAGCTATCTTGATTTGGATTTCACCTAAAGCTTTTCCTATGGATTGTTGCTATCATGGTGCTTGTCATTAATCCAAGTTCTCAAGGTATCCTCTTGGTGTAAGAAGTTTTGCTTGTCTTGTTTCCCGAAACTATCCTTGTTTCCTTAGTGGTTGGTTGTCACCTCACATTTGTGAGATGATTTTCATAAGCCCACTACTATCTTATTCTTTTCGTTGTCGTTTTTTCCGACAACTACGTCCAATTCTTCTTGCAAGCATGCTTTCCAAGTTCATTGGAGTAGTAGTTGTCATTCTCTTCTTCCGTATGAGTTAGTTCATATTCTATTGTTCCGGAGGCATTGTGATGTTGCTCTTTTGGGTCCGTCTTGTTGTTCTATCAAGATCATGGTGTTCCCTTGCTCTATTTACTTGTTTGTTGTGAATATTGTCTATTTCTTCCACCTTTTCGAATTTTTTGTCCCATTTTCCTATCGAAGTGCTGCCGAAATTTTCCGTGAATTCTTGCTTGTTTCTCATATCATTCCTCATCGCCTTGCAACCTTCAAGGATCGTTGGTTTCACTCGTTTGTCAAAGAAGCGACTAAATTTTTACCTCTTGTTCTTTCTCATCCTCTCCCCCTTTCATTCTTGGATCTCGGGGCGAGATCCTCTTGTAGTGTAGGAGAGTTGTGACAGCCCGGTGCCGACGTTCCAGAAGATTCCCCTTCTATTCCATTTTCGTCGTGTGTCAATTTTCTTTTGTCACATCATCATCGCATCATGCGCATCATCAGCATTGCATCGACATCTCCGTTGCCGCCAGTTTTCAAAACTTGCATCCGTTGTTAGTTGTCGATTCGCGTCGTTGTCCGTTCTGAGCCGACCGCACACGCACGCGCCCGCGGCATCGTCAAAACCCTGTTTTAAAAGTGTGCGTAAAACTTTCTCTGTTTAAGGTGAGATTTGATGTGCGGTGTTATTTTAATATAGCTAGGCCGCCTGTCGAATTTCGTCGCGATCGGAGACCGTCTGGTACCCGAACGGTCGACCGTAGCGGCACCGTATTCGGTCTACCATCGGACGTCTGTCAGTGTTTTAAAAATCATTGCCGCGCCGCCCGTTCTCCCTCTCGTCTCCGGATATCCCCTCTACACGGCCGCGTACCCGTTCCCACATGCAAAATCGTCCGAATCCGACCGCACGGTTGGATCCGGAACGGAATTCCGGGTAACCTAGCCCCCTCATTTGTTATAAATAGACCCATCCTCCTATTTTTTTGGCAGCCACCCCTTGTGCCTCGAAATCCGTGCAGCCCCGAAACCCTAACCCTCAGCCTCTCTTCCTCCTGCAGCCACCAGCCCATGGGGCCCGTTCTGAGCCCGCCCGAGCCCATCTGGGCCCGAGCAACCGCAGCGCCGCCCTCGTGCCCGAGCTCTAGATTGGGGAGGAGCCCGAGATGCCTCCTGCTCCTGCCGCCTCCGGCCCCGATCCAGTGCCCGCGCGCCGCCGCCTGCCTTCGTCGGCCCCGCCTCCCCGTGCAGCTCCTCATCGCCGTTCCCCGTTGGCGCGCCAAGTCACCGCCGCCTACCAGTCCTACCTCACCAGATCCCGCGCCGACGAACTCCCTGCCCGGCTGCCTCCTCGAGCCGGCACCACCGGGAATGGGACCCTGGTGGCCGGATCCGCCGCGCCGCCTGGTCCTCATCGAGTACTCCGCGTCGTGGTGCCCTCGCCGGGATCCCCGCGGCCGCCGCCTGGCTAACTCCCGCCGCCGGTTACTGTGGCGTGCGGGAGGCGCATGGCAGCGCCTGGGCCGCCTCGGTGTGTCCGCCCCGCTTCGCCCCGCGCTCCTGGGCCGGCCGACCACCTCGAGCAGCCTCACCGCATGGGCCGAGGCCCACTCAGGTGAGCAGCTTCCCCCGGCCCTCTTTTTTTTTCTTTTACGCCTAGGAGACGTCTTAGCTAAACTACGCCCATGCCCTGTAGCCCATTAGCATATAGATTAGGCCCGGTAATATTTTTCTTTTTAGGGTATTTTCGGGATTTAATTAAATTCCAGATTTTAGACGTATATTTAGATGTCTGTAACTTTAAAACCGTAAATCGGATCGAGACGTGTAATATATGGTTTTCGGGTAGTTTTGTGCGTAGACTACGTTGGTGCAACGTGCATATTTGTTTGACGTCGTTTGAGCCGCCATATGCATAGGTTAGCGTGTGATGTCTTTATTGTTTCGTCCCGTAGTTATTTTTTTCGCGCGTGTTCGAATTGCTCGAACCCCGTAGACAAAATGTTCATGTTTTAGGAACCCCTTTGCCATGTATTTTAGAGCGGTCATTGGTATTTTTGCGTGTAGGGTTTGCCGGTAGTTTATTTTCCCATGTATAGGTTATTTTCTCGCATTTTTCGTGTGGCATTATATTGTTGTCCAACCCCACATATTTCATATGTTTTTGGGGTAGAAAAATCCATGGTATTTTTCTGTGCAATTAGTTTTAGCTTTTGAGGAAGTTAGTTCCCGCGATATTTTGCTATGTTGCCCTCTTTGCATTTTTGTAGGATTTATTTCGTGCTTCGTTTGAAGGAGTTGTCAACTAGGGAGTTGTTCTTGGGTGTTTAGACTAGCCCTTGGAATTTTTGGTTGCAATAGAAATGCATGTTTAGGTGTGGTTTGATAGCCCTCAAGTTGCTAGAAATAATGTAGATTTGGAGGAGCTGAAATATTTCTAAGTCTGAGATCTGTAATATTTTGTTGTTGTCTTGTCTTGCTTGTATCTTCTGATCTGTAGCTCTTTTGCGGTTGGTCCAATGGAGTTAGTTGTAGCCCTTGTGTTTCTCTAGCATGTTGTGAATTTTCATGCCATTTGGATCCCAGTAGCTATAGGTTTTGCTGCTGTCAATATGGCTTCAGATCGAAAACTGCACTTTCATGAAGTGTAATTTTCACTAAGTCTGAAATAGTGTGTGAGATGCCATTTTGTGTCTTCTTTCCCTAGTGATCCATGATGCCATGATAGTTGTTGTTAGTTGTTTGTAGTAGTGGTTCTTGCCCTCTTTAGTGTCATGCCTTGCTTGAGTTTAATTGAGTTGACTAGCTCGTAGTTGTGGGGTGTAGAAAATGCTATGTGGCTGATTTTGGCAGATTGTGATGTTTTCTTGATTTGCTCGTAGATGTTGAACCATAGCTCCGGTTTGATCGTGTCCTACATGAAACTTGCTTAGAATCTCATGTAGTTTCATTTTCTCTTGCTGTTTGTATGTTTTGAAGTGCTCGTAGCCGTCGTTGCACACATATTGCATTCATGCCATCATATCTTGTGGTGCTTGTAACTTTTGAACCGTAGCTCTGTTGGAGATGATTTCTATGTGTAAATTGCTTGTCTCGACGCGTAGAATCACGTGAACCTATTTGTTTTTCTGTTTAACAACGAATTAATGCATTAGTTCAGATCTGGACAGAATTGTAAATTAACTTGTGAGGTCGTCTCGGCGGTGCTATATGTCATTTCCGACCTCAATTAAAATGTTTAGATAGGTAGTTTAATTTCCTCTTTACCTCTTGCATGTTGGACAACATTAATATTGCCGTGTAAATAACCGGGAGTGAACTAAATAATTCATATGTGGAGTTTCGTCCATATGCAACTCGTTGCATATTGAACTTCACTTAATGTGCAGTGTTTGATTGTGTGAATTGTCATGTCGTGACTTGCATGTATTCAACTGCTCATGCATCATTTGTGTTGAGCATCGTGTGGTGAATATCGTGTGTTGATTCTTGTTTCCGGTTTGCTTCGTCTCGTTAGAGTTCCGCAAGCGTGTCAGATTGTGAGGACCCGTTCGACTACATCGGTTCGTCTGCTTCACGGAGGCATTCTTCTTCCAAGCGGGATCTCAGGCAAGATGATCATTTCCCCAGATACCATTACTATCATTGCCATGCTAGTGTTACCGCTTCTATCGATTATGTCTCGTTGCCTACCACATGTTAAATACCAGCCTCTCAACAATGCCATGAAACCCTTCAACCTGTTCAACCTAGCAAACCACTGATTGGCTATGTTACTGCTTGCTTAACCCTGTGTTAGCGTTGCTAGTTGCAGGTGCTGTTGCTTCCATGTGAAAACATGGGTTCCTTGTTATATCACCCTATTAAATGCTATTTAATTTAATGCACGTATATACTTGGTAAAGGTGGAAGGCTCGGCCTTTCTAGCCTGGTGTTTTGTTCCACCTTTGCCCCCTTAGTTTCGGCTACCGGTGTTATGTTCCATAATTGAGCGCTCCTAACACGATCAGGGTTGTTATGGGCTCCCCCTTGATAATTCGTTTTAGATTAAAGCTGGTCTGGCAAGGCCCAACTTTGGTACTATTTGCCCAACATAATAATTCTATTAATTTGAAATGCATAGGGAGTTAGCGCTACCCGAGGAGTAATTCTACATAATACAGGGGGGCCAGTGTTGTTGGTGTTGGTCCAAAACTAGAGCCGTTTTTGGGGCCAACCCGGGGCAACTCGGGAGATTTCTATCAGGCCACCGTACGCTGTGCTTATCCGTCGTGTCCTGAGAACGAGATACGCGGCTCCTATCGGGATTGTCGACACGCCGGGCGGCCTTGCTGGATTAGTTTTTCCCTTTGACGAGATATGTTGTGCATTGGATTTTTGGTGATGCTTTGGGTAATCTCAGTGTTGAGGTTTTCCACTAGGGAATCCGACGAGTTCGCGAGCTTCGTGATTGAGGATTTCTATGCGGCTTGTGGTAATTTGTGATGGACTAGTTGGAGCACCCCTGCAGGGTTAAATCTTTTGGAAAGTCGTGCCCGCGCTTATGTGGCAATGTGGAAACTTTGTTTAACACTCGTTCTAGATAACTTGAAGTTAATTAATTAAAATATGCCAACTGTGTGCGTAACCGTGATTGTCTCTTTCGTGAGTTCCTTCTCCGATTGAGGACACGGTGGGGTTATGTCTGACGCAGGTAGGTGTTCAGGATCATTCATTTGATCATGAGTAGTTCACGTCCGTTATGCGTAGATCTTCCCCTCTTATTTCTGGTACTCGTAAGTTTAGCCACCAAATATATGCTTAGTCGCTGCTGCGACCTCACCACTTATCCATGCCTCACCCATTAAGCTTTGCTAGTCTTGATACCTTTGGAAATGAGATTGCTGAGTTCCCTGTGGCTCACAGATTACTACAACACCAGTTGCAGGTACAGGTAAAGGTTACTTGACGCGAGCGTGTTGATTGTTCATTTGGAGTTGCTTCTTCTTCTTCTTCTTCGATCTAGGATGGGCTCCAGGCCGGCAGCCTGGGATAGCAAGGATGGACGTCGTTCTTCTTTTCTCATTTGTTTTCGTCCGTAGTCGGACCCTGCTCTTACTCTTGATGATTATGTAATGTACTTATGTGACTGTGATGTAGCTTGTGGCGAGTGTAAGCCAACTCTATATATATCTCTTCTTTTCAGTACATGTATTTGTGACGATATCCATTCTTGCGACACGACAAGATGCGCTTCTATCCCTGGCGAGGCCCTCGTGCCAAATTGAGGATAGGGTCGCATCTTGGGCGTGACACGAACCTTTTCAACTAAGGGACGCACCGGTACAACCATGTGAATGGCCTTCCGATGAGTTCATGATCGAAGCATGTTTCAAGGATGAGTTTGATACACTTGTCCGCAATGCCGGGTTAGAAGAAGTCCTCTCAGATAAATGTGAACAGTATGCTATGCTCACTGCCTCTTTCGTGCGTAGATTTAAATTCTCAGTTGGCCGTGACTCATCCATACTGTTTGATCTGTACGATAAATCCTATACCGTGGATTTGGAGGATTTCAATAGGATTTGCAAGATACCCGATGGGGGTAGTATTAATGATCCTTCTAAGTCTTCGGTCAGAGACTTTGTCCCCAGTATAACTGTTGGAGAAACCAAAGATATCACGCAAGCCACCATAGGAAGCATCCATTTCCCTGCCTTGCACTACCTTGCCCTCTTCATAGGTAGGTGCATTAACGGTAAGGGTGCACATTGTCATCTATGCGCTTCCGACCTTAGTATCCTTAAGAGCGCAGTAACAGGTGACAGGAGCTTCAATATGGGAGCTATAATAGCAAGGAGGCTGAATAAAAATGCCAGTGAGGGGGATTTCTTTGGTGGAGTTTATGCTACACGCTTAGCAAATTTTCTTGGAGTATCCATCCGTCCAGAAGACCCTCCTCTCCGTACATCCTACCTTGATCGTGTCGCTCTAACACGCTACCAGTTCCTTGAGAGAGATCATGGATCCCTCCTATACCGCTTGATATTTAACCGGCAACGTGTTTTCCATATTACCCTTCCTGCTCCTGCTTTATTTGACTTTCACGTAAAATGAAGATACTACATTACCATAGGAGAAGCAGAGGAGTATGAGAGGGAGGCGACTGCTGCTCGACTTCGTGAGGCAGCTATTCAGACAGTGGCTGCAGCACTCCCATATAACACCCATTATGATTTTGGGTTTCGCGAGGACCATCCATGGGAATAGACCAAGCTAGGTCAAAAGCTTAAGCTTGGGGGAGTACGTGTTCTCGCCGACTTTACATTCATGCTTATGCTTTCACTTTGTTAGCCGGTGTTTACACTTTGCCACTGTATTATCCATGCTAGTTTATTTTCATTTTCTTGTTTTCTTGTTTTGTGTCCTTTTGAGAAAACCCAAAAAGATTTTTCTTTCTTCTTTTGCTTGTTGGGAGTTTTCCCGTGTAAATAGTTTTCTTTTTTATTTGGGTCAAGGTAGAAGATATTGGTTACAATGTTTATTGGTTCTTGCATGCTTACCTGTTTAGCTTTCAAAGAGCCATATTACTTTGTCTTCTCCTTTGTGTTCGCGTGCAGATTCAGCTTAGTCCAATGCGCTAGTTATTGTTCACATCGTTCGATCGTGCAAATGAAAGGCAATAATGATGATATATGATGAAGTGACTGAGACTGAAAAGCTGGTATGAACTCTATCTATTTTGTTTTTGTAAATATGACTAGCTTGTCGACCCAGATTTAGCTTTGTTGTGAGAGAACCATGTTTGCAATGACAACTTAGAGATCATAGTTTTTGATGCCATGTTTATTTAGTTGAGAGCTTATAATGGTTTGTCTTGAATGCCAACACAGATTTTGAGATGACTATGATATAGTATGATAGGATGGTATTATCCTTTGAATGTTTCAAGTGGCTTGACTTGGCGCATGTTCATGCATGTAGTTGAAACAAAATCAACATAGCCTCTATGATGTTCGTGTTCATGGTGATTTATATCCTGTTCATGCTTGCATTCAATGATAGTCAAACTCATTGCATCTTGATGACTCATGTCGCTCTCTAGTTGGTCACTTCCCAGTCTTTTGCTAGCCTTCACTTGTACTAAGCGGAATACTGCTTGTGCATCCACTTCCATAAACCCAAAAGTTTTTCCATGAGAGTCCACCATACCTACCTATTTGCGGTATCTACCTGCCGTTCCAAGTAAATTTGCATGTGCCACTCTCTAAACCTTCAAAAAATAATCTGCTTTGCATGCCCGAACCGCTCATGTGGTGACAGGGGGCTATTGGTATCTTCCATGCTAGGAGTGTTATCCTCGACATGTGTTTATTCACTATCATTCACGAGAAAGGGGCCGGTAATTGGAATGCCTAGTTCCACGCTTAAATCGAAAACATAACTGTAAACAAGACTCCCCCCGGATTGATGTTAGTATGGACGGTACCCGAGGATTCGGCTAGCCGTGGAGTGTGATTTATTGGTGGTGGGGGAGTTAAAACTTTACTTTTCTGTTTGGGAACCGCCTATAGCATGAGTAACATGGAAGATATTGAGAACTCTTGGTCATTGCATTGACAATGAAACCATGCCACCCAAAATTATTATCTCTGTTCTCAAAGCTTGAGCTCTGGCACCTCTGCAAATCAATGCTTCCCTCTGCGAAGGGCCTGTCTATTTATTTTCCTGTTGAGTCATCCCCCTCTTTTATAAGCGCCAATTAGAGAGCACCTCTGTCATTTTTATGCTTTGCTTTTGATTGATATTGAGTATGACTATGACTGGATCTTCGTTGCTATGAATTACAATGTTTAGTCAGCCCTTGATCTTTGAAAGTGCTCTGCATTTTTGTTTTGCGGTTTCAGAAAGAGCTAGCGAGATACCATCTATTCATATTGCTTCATGCTTGTTTTGATTGAAGTGTTGGTATTTGAAACTCATTATTATTTGCTCGTTAGCTGATTATACCATTGATATTAGTTTACCGTCACACCTCTGTGTCATTTGCTTATGTGGTTAACTTTTGATCTTGTTGAAATTCTGGTTATGAGTTAGACATAGTTGCAACAACAAGATCAAACAGAGTTTGTCAAAGTTTTTCTTTCTCTCTCAGTTTGTCAACTGAGTTGCTTGAGGACAAGCAAGGTTTTAAGCTTGGGGGAGTTGATACGTCTCCATCGTATCTACTTTTCCAAACTCTTTTGCCCTTGTTTTGGACTCTAATTTGCATGATTTGAATGGAACTAACCTGGACTGACGCTGTTTTCAGCAGAATTGCCTTGGTGTTATTTTTGTGCAGAAATCAAAGTTCTCCAAACGTCCTGAAAATCTACGGGGAGCAGTTTTGGAAAATATAAAAAATATCTGCGCCAAGTTCCACCTGACGGGGTGGGCCAGTGGGCCACAAGCCCTGGCTCCGCCACCACCCCCCTGGTGGCGGTGGGCAGGCTTGTGGGGCCCACACGGCTCTGCCGCCCCCAACCTCAGGTCTATAAGTCCCCTTTCGTCCCAGAAAAAATAAAAAAGAGAAGTTTTCGTCGCGTTTGCGATACGGAGGTGCCGCCACCACTTGTTCTTCATCTAGAGGGCAGATCTGGAGTCCGTCTTGGGCTCCGGAGAGGGGAAATCATCGCCATCGTCATCATCAACCTTCTTCCCTCTCCAATTCCATGAAGCTCTTCATCATTCATGAGTAATCTGTTCGTAGGCTCGCTGGGCGGTGATGAGTAGGATGAGATCTATCATGTAATCGAGTTAGTTTTGATGGGGATTGATCCCTAGTATCCACTATGTTGTGAGATTGATGTTGCTACTACTTTGCCATGCTTAATGCTTGTCACTAGGGATCGAGTGCCATGATTTCAGATCTGAAATTATTATGTTGTCACCAATATATGTGTGTTTTAGATCCGATCTTGCAAGTTGTAGTTACCTACTATGTGTTATGATCCGGCAACCCCGGAGTGATAATAATCGGAACCACTCCCGGTGATGACCATAGTTTGAGGAGTTCATGTGTTAACCAAGTGGTAATGCGTTGGTCCGGTTCTTTCTTAAAAGGAGAACCTTAATATCCCATAGTTTCCTTTTGGACCCCGCTGCCACGGGAGGGATGGACAATAGATGTCATGCAAGTTCTTTTCCCTAAGCACGTATGACGACACACGGAATGCATGCCTACATCACATTGACGAACGAGAGCTAGCCACATATCTCTCTGTGTTATAGCTGTTGCATGATGAATATCATCCAAACAAATCACCGACCCATTGCCTACGAGTTTGTACTACTACTGTTGCTACTGATGTTACTTGTCTTGCTGTGCTACTACTGTTGCTACTGCTGTTACTTGTCTTGCTGTGCTGCTGCTACTACTGTTGCTACTGCTGATACTTCTCTTGCTCTGCTGCTACTGTTGCTACTACTGTCGCTTGCTACCGTTGCTACTTGCTACTGTTGTTACTACACTGTTCCTTGCCACTGCCTTTACTCGCTACTTTGTTGTTACTATTTTGCTTGCAGATACTAATCTTTCAGGTGTGGTTGAATCTGATAAATTCAGCTGCTAATACTTGAGAGCATTCTCTCACCTCCCGTCGTGCGAATCAACAAATTTGGATCAAATACTCTACCCTCAAAAACTGCTACGATCCCACGCGTTGGTGGGTGTCAACAACATTCTTCTAGTTTCGATTGCCGGAGAGTGCTAGCAGCATTCTTCTGGTGCCATTGCAAAGGGGAAGAACAGTTGACATCAGCTATCTTGGCAGCACGACGCTTCATGACTTCCATACTTGGTAATTGAGGGGTTTCTGCTTGAACACTTTGGGCACAGTCTTGAGCTTCCTCCTAGATTTCCCTTGATCTTGTGGTTCCACTTGATCTTGAGCAGGCTCAGAATCTGGAGCATGATCTTGGACATCATTTGGTGTGACACCATCTTCATGAGGTTGATCTTGTCCTTGTTCAGGTTCGTCGGGTTGAGGGCCTTCGCTTTGTTCTTCGGAAGCGTGTGGGTCTAGCGAGGGTGATGGCTCCACTTGAGTAGAGCATTGTCCTTCTCCTTCAACCACAAGGGGTTCCTCAATGGGGAGTATTTTACCAATCCCCATTCTTCTTATGGCTCGAGGAGGAATTTCATCACCTATATCAAAAATACCACTTTGCTCCACTTGGGGGCCATTATTTTCATCAAACTCCATGTTACACGTTTCCTCTGTGAGTCTAGTAGACTTGTTGAGAACACAGTAAGCATGAGAGTTTGTAGCATAACCAACAAATATGCCCTCTTGAACTCTAGCTTCAAATTTACACAAACGAACACTTTTCTTGAGTATGAAACACATACAACCGAACACCCGAAAGTACTTGAGGTTGGGATTGTTCCTGGTAAGAATCTCATACGGAGTCTTGTTCAAGCATTTGCGGAGGTAGAGCCGATTGGATGCATGACACGCGGTGCTAATGGCTTCAGCCCAAAAGATGTATGGACATTTGAATTCTGCCATCATGGTTCTTGATGCGTCCATCAACGTTCGGTTCTTCCTTTTAGCAAGACCGTTCTGTTGGGGGGGTATAAGGTGTTGAATATTGATGCTGGATCCCCTCGTCACTAAGGAAGTCATTTAAGGTGTAGTTCTTGAACTCAGTGCCGTTGTCACTTCTAATCATCAATATCTTTGTTTCATGTTGACGTTGAGCTTCATTAGCAAAGTTGATGACAGTTTGTTGAGTCTCACTGTTCCTCTTGAAGAAATATACCCAAGTGTATCTTGAGTAGTCATCCACAATCACCAAGCAATACTTTCTTCCCCCAATACTATCAAAAGAAGGAGGACCAAAGAGATCCATGTGAAGGAGCTCCAAAGGCCTTTTAGAGTAGATGACAGTTGTGGGACGGTGAGCTGTTTCATGAAGCTTTCCTTCAATAAAAGCACTGCAAGGACGGTATCTGGCAAAACTCGCATTTGTTAGTCCACGAACATGGTCCCCTTTGAGGAGACTTTGCAAAGATCTCATATTGACATGGGTTAGTCGGTGATGCCATAGCCAACCCACATCAACCTTAGCCATTAGACAAGTCGCGATCTTAGTAGGTCGCTCTGAAAAGTTCACTACATAGAGACCGTTCTCAACATATCCAACAAAGGCTACTTTAAGAGTCTTGTTCCACAGAAGGGCCACGGTATCAAGATTAAAGAATGTGGCAAAGTCCATAATTGCACATTGATGAATGGAAAGCAAATTGTATGCAAGGGACTCAACAAACATGACCTTCTCTATAGATAAATCTTGAGAGATGACCACCTTACAAAATACCATTACCTTAGATGTTGAAGCATCAACAAATTGGACATGGGTGGGCGTAGATGGTATTGGATGAACTTCCACCATCAAGTCCTTACTCCCAGTCATATGATTTGTTGCTCCACTATCAAGCAACCATGACACTCCACCAAAAGCAAACTCCTGCAAGAGATCAATGCTTGGATTTAGGTACCCATTTTTGAATGGGTCCTTTGATGTTAGAAACAAGGGTCTTAGGAACCCAAATAGCCCACTCAATGTACTCATAATAAGAACCAACAAATTTGGCATAAACATGCCCATCACTAGCACGACATAAAACATAAGAGGGGTTAAAACCGCTAGCAATGCTAGTGGGGGTGGTCTTGCCTCTCTTGGCATTGTCAGCCCCTTTCTTGTTCTTCATCTTCTTATGAGTACTCTCACCCTTTTTCACAAAGATGTCCTTGAGAGAGGAAGATAGCTTGGTCTTGTTTTTCTTTTTCTTCTTGGACTTGGGTGCAAACCCAAGTCCTTTCTTTCTTGCAACTTCCTTTTGATTACTCAAAAGATCATTTAGATTGTTTTGCCTTGGATGCACGTCACAAGGCCCTTTTCAAGTTGTTCTTTCAACTTGGCATTCTCCTCCACAAGATGCACATGCTCACAAAAAGGGTTAGTAGCACAAGCATTATCAATTAAAACAAAAGGAGGACAAGTAGAAATCTCCTTGGTTAGTTTTACTTGGAGTTGATCATGAGACTCTGTGGGGACCAGATTTTCGGGAGTTTTAATTTTCCTTCAAACGGCCCTTAAGTATACCAGCCCCAGGAATACTGTTAGCTGGCACACCTTTCCTTGATATAAATGTCCAAGAAAAAATACAAATTGAGGTACAAGACCAAGGTGGTCTAATGAGTACATCAAAAGTGTTTCTAGTGGTTGATGGCGGAAGCGTTTCAGGGATCTCCAACGTCTATGGGACTCCATTTCCCACAGGAACAGCTGACCGGGTTAATTCCTATCCCACACGAATGTTGTCCTCGATGCCTATGCTCCAATATTATCGTCACGATTATTCTCTCCAAGCTCGCAATCTGGCCAAGACAATAGCCAGGGACAAGCCAGTGAGTACTTTGAATGTACTCGCAAACATCAAGGAACAAACATATAATTGCAGGGTTAATTATACACTTATAACAATGCCACAATACTTCGTCAACCCAGAGATACTACTCAAGTATTAGTAGTGAAATTATAACCATATCGAAATTTAATAAGCAATCAATAAGGGTAATAATAACAGATGCAATATAAAACAGGACACAGTCGGGCGTCTAAGCGACACCACATAAAGGGCTTATATGAAATAATAAACATGCTGCAGTCGGGCCTCTCAGCGACACCACATAAAGGGCTTATATGAAATAATAAAGAATATCCACGAGGTAGAACCATCCCAGGGATATTCAACAATCAAAATCGTAAGGGTTAGTCCACATAAAATAATGTTTATAATCATCCACCCTATTTCCCGATTAGTCTCATACTCCTTTAACTACCTCCGAAGACTAACACTTGACTAGTCAACCAACGTCCTTGACCGCGGACACGGCTACTCGAATAGTTTTGACTCTGCAGAGTATGTACTCTTTACCCATAGTTCACGGTTTTCAATAGTCATCATGACTAATCCCGCGTACGACAGTTTAGAAGCGGACACTCAGAACCAGCACACACCCATTTTACCTCCGCGAAGCCCGGCTTCATCCAGACTACGCTACAAAGGCAAAACCATAAGACGGGGAGGCTCCGACCTCGACTAGCATGGTATCAAAATAATTTATACCGCACGCTCATGGGGAGTGCCCTCCCTTCCAGTCCCAGACGGAAACACCCATGCCCCCTGACCGTATGACTGGATTTAGACCACGCCCGTGGATACCTTCATCCCTGCCCCTCTACTGGTGTGTGACTGATAATAGGTCTGCAGCTGACTATATCGAATCCATTATCCAGGAATCTATGGTAGCATGCAAATAAGGAGACATACTGACAAGACTCGATCTATGGTCGACTCAGGAGGTTTAAGTATTACCTACATGATTAACACAAACCATATGTAGACAGAGTCACTACCCGCCTAACATGCCTTGCCGACCACTCTCGTCCACGAGATGTCAATCCACGGTCTTGTCTCCACAAGGCACCGACTTTCACCGAATCCCATCCGGTAGGCATGTAGGGTAGGAAAGGGTGACCACTGTCCATGCACCATAACGCAACAATCTTTGCTCATAAATTATGAAACCACATGCATGATTGTCACATGAAATAATACCACATATATAACATAACCCTACGTTATTTTCACTAAGCAAACCACACATAACAAAGATAAATGTAGGTTCAGGATGCTTGCCTTCCAAGTGTAGAGAGGTATGGTTTCACCACAAAACTTTTGCAAGTTTTGACTCCTCTCTTCAAAGCCTATTTAAAAAGTATACTAATTAACACACAATATAAAGAAATAGAACATGAAGTTGTCTTAGAATTTTTTCAAATAAATACTAAAATAAACTAGAGAGAATTTGAAAGAGGTGAGAAAAAAGACTCAACTCATTTGGAGTTTTATTTTAGAAGTTATAGCTAGTCAAAGTCTGGTCAAAAATCTATTTTAAAAACAAACAGAAAAGAAAACGTTTCGGTTAGAAATACCCAAACGCACAGGGGAAGGTGTACTTGACCGAAGGCGCCTTCACTCGCGCGGGCTCCCGCTAGGGATGAGACGCTGACGCGCGGGGCCCACGTGCAGGTTTGGCTCCAGTCTTCTTTCTCCTTTGGCCGAAGGGAGGAGAGACCTCCGGCGAGGCTTGCTGGCGACAGGGACCTCCATTCGAGGAACCGAAGGCATCGACATGCTCAGGGGATCAAGGCACATCCATTCCACGGGCTTGGAGCTGCGGCGGATGCTGGGAGCGAGCAGCCCTTCCTCCACGGCGGAGGAAGTTCCAGGTCCGACGAGGTGCTAGCTAGGAGGGGCTCTAGGCGCAAAACGAGGGGTGGGGCAGCTCTAGGAGGTTGTGGGGAAGCTGATGGTGGTCTTAGGAGGCGCAACAGAGCTTCGGCTCTGATGAATCGACTTGAGGCACGTCGGCGGGGAAGACCACAGGAGCTGGAGAAGGAGGGTGCCTCGGTCCAAATTGGAGCCGATGGGGCTGGCTACGGCTTCGAGGGAAGGCTTGGGTTGCACTGTGGCCACCAGGGTCCTATTTATAGCCCCGGAGGGTCGATTCCGCAGCGGAGTTGGATAAGATCGTCGGGGACAACTCCTGACGGCGGCAGAGGAGCGGTTGATGTGGCAACAGGGCTGGGGAAGCACTGGCTCAACATAGATGAGCGGTCCAAGGGCATGTGGCGCTCGGGGGCCGCTTGGGCGGCATTGCATAGCCACTGCAGCCATCGACGGCCCACGTGGCTGCGGTGTTCCCGGGGGCAGCAGGGGCAACAGGAGCAACAAGAGCGCACGAGAAGCTCGTCCGAGTAAGCTCACGCGTTATGGCTTCTTCAAACATCAAGGGGGCGGCAGGACTAGGACGAGGCAGCTCGGGCACACTGGCTGCAACGCGCACGCTGCAGAGCACGCTTGTGACAGCCCGAGACCGACGCCCCAAAATATTTCCCTTTTATTCTGTTCTTGTCGTGTGATTCGTTTGCTTGTCGCATTCATCATCGCATCATCTGCATCATCTGCATTGCATCGGCACTCCGTTGCCGCCAGTTTTCGAAACTTGCATCCGTTATTAGTTGCCGGTTCTCTTTGTGTTCGTTGATGCCCGTTCTGAGCCCGACCACACTCGCATGCGACCGCGGCATCATCAAAACCTGTTTTTAAAAGTGTGTATAAAACTTACTCTGACTGGGTTGAAACTTGGCGTGCGGTCTTATTTAGACGTAGGTAGGCCGCCTGCCAAATTTCGTCTTAATCGGAGTTCGTCTGGTACCCGAGCGGTCGACCGCAGCGGCACCGTATTCGGTCTATCGTTGGACGTTTTCGGTGTTTTTACAATTACGTTGCCAGGTGTCGTTTCCCCTCTCATCTCCGGCCAACCTACTCTACACCGCCACTTAGCCCGTCCCCCCGTGCGAAACCGTTCGATTTAGCTCGCGCAGTTGAAACCGGGGCGCAATTCTACTAAACCTAGCCCCCCATTGTTATAAATAGACCCCTCCTCCTAATTTTGGGCAGCCAACCCCCTTGCCTCGAAATCCGTGCAACCCTAGCCGCCACCTCCACCTCCCTCTCTCCCTCCAACTCTGTCGACCCGCTCCGGCCCGTGCGAGGCCCTCTCGGGCCCGAACCGTCGCCGCGCGCCCTGCCCCACGCCTGGCTGCCCGAGCTCCTCCCGAGCTCAACCGGCGCAGAGCAGCCGCCCCTTGCCCTCTCCCCGCCGCCGACTTCTGCGCCGCCGCCGGCCATGGCCGCCGCCTCGCCACCCCCCCGTTCCCTGTGCGTCACCGGCCGCCTCTTACCATATCCCGCAGCAAGAGCCCAACCTCCGGGAAGCACCGCCGCACCAGCCTATCCCGTTCGCCCCCTTCAGGTGCCGGGTCCGGCCCGGATCCGCCGCCTGCAGCTCACCTCTCGTCCACCCCGTCGGCGCTCGCCGTCCCGTCGCCGCCATGCCTGGCTCGCGTCCAGATCAAGGAAGGGGAGCTGCTACATCAACAGAAACCTTATGTCGTCTCTTGAGCTTGCGTTGGTTTTCCCTTGAAGAGGAAAGGGTGATGCAGCACAGGAGCAGTAAGTATTTCCCTCAGTTTGAGAACCAAGGTATCAATTCAGTAGGAGAATCTCGTCAAGTCCATAGTACTTGCACAAACACAAAGAGCTTGCACCCAACGCTATAAAGGGCTTGTCAATCCCTTCAAGATTGATTGCAAAGTGAGATCTGAAGGCGGAAAGTGCAACGAAATAAAAGTGTAAGGCTGAAAATATGGTGTGGAGTAGACCCGGGGGCCATAGTGTTCGCTAGAGGCTTCTCTCAAAATAGAAAATATTACGGTGGGTGCACAAATTACTGTCAAGCAATTGATAGAACCGCGCAAAGTCATGACGATATCTAAGGCAATGATCATACATATAGGCATCATGTCCGAGACAAGCAGACCGATACTTTCTGCATCTACTACTATTACTCCACACATTGACCGCTATCCAGCACGCATCTAGTGTATTGAGTTCATGACGAACAGAGTAACGCCTTAAGCAAGATGACATGATGTAGAGGGATAAACTCAAACCAATGATGAAAACCCCATCTTTTTACCCTTGATGGAAACAACACGATGCGTGCCTCGCTACCCCTTCTGTCACTGGGTGAGGTCACCGCACGGTATGAACCCAAAACCAAGCACTTCTCCCATTGCAAGAATCATAGATCTAGTTGGCCAAACAAAACCCACAACTCAAAGAGAATTACAAGGATATGAAATCATGCATAAGAGAGATCAGAAGAAACTCAAATAAGATTCATAGATAATCTGATCATAAATCCACAATTCATCGGATCTTGACAAACACACCGCAAAAGAAGATTACATCGGATAGATCTCTAGGAAGATCATGGAGAACTTTGTATTGAAGATCCAAGAGAGAGAAGAAGCCATCTAGCTACTAGCTATGGACCCGTAGGTCTATGGTGAACTAATCACGCGTCATCGGAGAGGTCATGGTGCTGATGAAGAAGCCCTCCGTATCCGAATCCCCCCTCCGACAGGGCACCAGAACGTGCCCCATACGGGATCTTGCGGCGGCACAAAAGTACTTTCGATGATCTCCTGATTTTTTCTGGGATTTTCGGGAATATATAGGCGAAAGACCTAGGGCAGAGGTGGCCCAGGGAGCCCACAATCCTGGGAGGTGCGGGCCCCCTGGTCGCGGCTAGGGAGCTTGTGGGGTCCCTAGTGGCCCCCTGCCTGATTCTCAGGTTTCCCGATCTTTTTCCGTTTCGGAAAAAATCTTTTTGGCAGTTTCATTCCATTTGGACTCTGTTTAAAATCATCCTCTGAAAGGGGTCAAAAACATACAAAATACAGGAACTGGCACTTGGCACTGAGTTAATAAGTTAGTCTCAAAAAAGATACAAAAGGCATACAAAACATCCAAAGTTTGACAAGATAATAGCATGAAACCATCAAAAATTATAGATACGTTGGAGACGTATCACGAGCGAGCCCGTGCGCGTCGCCTGCTGTCGCCAGGTGGGCCGCCGCCCAGAGCGACCGCACCGGCCCAGCTCGCCCGAGGCCCAGTCGCCCCGACCGCAGCCCAGCTCCACGCGCGCCCAGGTCGTCTCGCCCTTGGCCTGCCTCCTCTCCACCAGGCCGAGCCCAAGGTGAGCTCCCCAGCGCCTATCCCTCGCCCCGGGCGACATTTAGCTATGTTTCCCATTGGCCCATGTGTAGATTCGGCCCGTCTAGTTTTTATTTATATTTTCGGATTTACTAATATTTTAGAAATATGTTAGATATTTAAAATGCCCGTAGATTTCAAACCGTGTGTCGGATCGCAACGATTTAAATATGAAACTTGATTAGTTTTCCGCATAGATTAATATTTTGCAACTTGCATGCATGTTTGAAGTGATTTAACTTGCCATATGCCTAGAAACGTGTGCGGTCCTATTAGGGTTTTGTCCCGTATTAATTTTTGTGCGTGTCCGGATTGCTCCAACCCCGTAGTTTAAATGCTCATGTTTTTAGGGACCTTTTGCCATGTATTTTAGAATATTTTTTTGCATTTTTGCATGTAGGATTCCGTCGCTAGTTTGCTATATCATGCTTAGGACATAAGCTCGCATATTCGTGTGGCGTTCTTTTTATTTTTGCAAACCCGCATATTATATATGTTTTCGGGGTAGGAAAATCCATAGAATTTAACTGTGCATTTAGTTTTAGCTTTTGAGCAAGTTAGTGCGCATGATATTTTTCCATGTTGCCCTTTTGTTTATTTTGTGGGATTTATTCCGTGCATGATATGAATAAGTTGTCAACTAGAGATTTGCCCTTGGATGTGTAGTCTAGCCTCTGGTAATTTTGGTTGCAATAGAAATCCATGTTTAGGTGTGGTTTGCTTGCTCTCAACATGCTAGAAAATAGTGCTTATTTGGAGATGCTGAAATATTTCTAAGTCTGAAATCTGTTATATTTTGTTGTTGTCTTTACATGAGTTTATCTGGTGATCTGTAGCTCTTTTGAGGTTGGTGCAATGGAGTTAGTTGTAGCCCTTAAGATTATCTAGCATGCTGTCAATTTTCATGCCATTTGGAGACATGTAGCATATAGTTTTGTTGCTGTCAATATGCCTTCAGATCGAAAAATGCACTATCATAAACTGATATTTTCACTAAGTCTGAAACTGTGTGTGAGATGCCATTTTGTGAGTTCTTTTCCTTGTGATCCTTGCTTCCATGCTAGGTGTTATTAGTTGCATGTTCTAGTGCATCTTGACCTCTATTGCCTCATGCCTTGTTTGAGCATTTTGGATTTCTCTAGCTAGTTGTTCGAGGGTGTAGAAAATGCTATGTGGCTGATTTTGGTAGATTATGTCTATTTCTTGTTTAGCTCGTAGTTATTGAACCGTTGCTCCGTTTTGATCGTGCCCAATATGTAACTTGCTTAGAATCACGTGTAGTTTCATATTATGATGCTGCCTTCTTGTTTTGAAATGATTGTGACTGTCGTTGCACACATATTCATTTATGCCATCATATCTTGCGGTGTTCGTATCTTTTGAACCGTAGCTCCGTTGGAGATGTTCTCTATATGTAAATTGATTGGAAAGACGCGTAGAATCGAACCTATCTATTTTGCGATTTAACAAATATTTAAACATGTTAGTTCAGATCTGGACAAAATTATAAATTAACGCATGAGGTCATCTCGGAGATGATATATGTCGTTTCCGACCTCGTTTAAGATGCCTAGTTAGGTAGTTTAACTATGCTTCACCTCTTGCCATGTTTAAACACATTTAATATTGCCGCGTACCTAATCGAGAGTGAACTAAATAATTCGTATGTGGAGTTCCATCAATATGCAACTCGTTTCCGGTTTCACTATGCTTCACTTAATGTGTATTGTTTGATTGTTGTGAATGGACATGCCATGTCTTTCATATATTCAACCGTTCATGCATCATGTGTGTTGTGCATCGTGTGGTGTATATCGTGTGTGGATGCTTGTTTCCAGTTTCCTTTGTCTCGTTAGAGTTCTGCAAGCGTGTCGGATTGTGAGGACCCGTTCAACTACATTGGTTCGTCTGCTTCACGGAGTCATTCTTCTTCCAAGCGGGATCTCAGGCAAGATGAACATTTCCCAGATACCATTACTATCATTGCCATGCTAGTTTTACCGTTTCTACCGCTATGTTTCGCTGCCTACCACCTGTTAAATATCAGCCTCTCAACATTGCCATGAAAACCTTCAACCTGATCACAACCTAGCAAACCACTGATTGGCTATGTTACCGCTTGCTTTATCATGTGTTAGCGTTGCTAGTTGCAGGTACAGTTGCTTCCATGTGATAACATGGGTTCCTTGTTATATCACCCTATTAAATGTTATTTAATTTAATGCACCTATATACTTGGTAAAAGGCGGAAGGCTCGACCTTTCTAGCATGGTGTTTTGTTCCACCTTTGCCCCCTTAGTTTCGGCTACCAGTGTTATGTTCCATAATTGAGTGCTCCTAACACGATCGGGGTTGTTATGGGAACCCCCTTGATAATTCGTTTTAGATTAAAGCTGGTGTGGCAAGGCCCAACATTGGTACTACATTTTCCCAACATAATAATACTGTTAATACTGAAAATCATAGGGCGTCATGAACCCGAGGAGTAATTTTACATAATACAGGGAGGGCCAGTGCTGATGGTGCTGGTCCAAAACAGAGTCGTTTGCGGGGCCAACGCGGGGCAACTCGGGTGATTTCTATCAAGCCACTTTATGTTGTGCTCATCCGTCGTGTCCTTAGAACGAGATACGCGGCTCCTATCGGGACCATCGACACGCCGGGCGGCCTTGCTGGATTAGTTTTACCTTTGACGAATGTCTTGTGCATCGGGATTCCGCTGATGCTCTCGGTAATCTCAGAGTTTAGGTTTTCCACTAAGGAGTCCGACGAGATTGCGAGCTTCGTGATCGAGGATTTCTATGCGGCTTGTGGTAATTTGTGATGGATTAGTTGGAGCACCCCTGTAGGGTTAAATATTTCAGAAAGCCATGCCCGCGGTTATGTGGCAACGTGGAAAGTTTGTTTAACACTGGTTCTAGATAACTTGAAGTTAACTTAATTAAAATATGCCAAATGAGTGCGTAACCATGACTGTCTCTTTTGTGAGCTCCTTCTCCTATCGAGGACACGGTGGGGTTATGTCTGACGTAGATAGGTGTTCAGGATCATTCATTTGATCATCAGTAGTTCATGTCCGCTATGCGTAGATCTTCACCCTCTTTATTCTTGTACTCGTAAGTTAGCCACCTCATATAATGCTTAGTCGCTTGCTGCAGCCTCACCACTTAACCATACCTCACCTATTAAGCTTTGCTAGTCTTGATACCTTTGGAAATGAGATTGTTGAGTCCCCTGTGGCTCACAGATTACTACAACACCAGTTGCAGGTACAGGTAAAGGTTACTTGATGCGAGCGCGTTGATTGTTCATTTGGAGTTGCTTCTTCTTCTTCTTCTTCATCGATCTAGGATGGGTTCCAGGCCGGCAGCCTCGGATAGCAAGGATGGACATCGTTCTCTTTTCTCGTTTGTTTTCGTCCGTAGTCAGACCCTGCTCTTCTTCGTGATATTTATGTATTGTACTGATGTGACTCTGATGTAGCATGTGGCGAGTGTAAGCCAATTCCATATACTCTTCTCTTCTGTACATGTACTTGTAACATATCCATTCTTGTGAAACAACGAGATGCGCTTCTATCCCTGACGAGGCCCTCGTGCCAAACTGAGGATAGGATCGCATCTTGGGCGTTACAAGTTGGTATCAGAGCAGTGATACGTCTCCAACGTATCTATAATTTTTGATGGTTCCATGCTATTATCTTGTCAAACTTTGGATGTTTTGTATGCATTTTATATCTTTTTTTGGACTAACTTATTAACTTAGTGCTAAGTGCCAGTTCCTGCTTTTTCCGTGTTTTTTACCCTTTTTAGAGGAGGATTTTAAACGGTGTCCAAACGGAATAAAACTTCTGAAAAGATTTTTTCCGGAACAGAAGACACGCATGGGACGTGAGAACCAAGGCAGGGCCACCAGGGGACCCCACAAGCCCCCTAGGCGCGGCCACGGGGCCCGCGCCTAGCAGGCTTGTGGGCCCCCTATGGCTCGTCTGCCCTACCTCTTCCGCCTATAAATTCCTAAAAATTCCAAAACTACGGGAGAGATCCACGAAAATACTTTTCCGCCGCCGCAAGCTTCTGTCTCCGCAAGATCCCATCTGGGGCACGTTCTGGTGCCCTGCCGGAGGGGGATTCGGATACGGAGGGATTCTTCATCAACACCATGACCTCTTCGATGATGCGTGAGTAGTTCACCATAGACCTTCGGGTCCATAGCTAGTAGCTAGATGGCTTCTACTCTCTCTTGGATCTTCAATACCAAGTTCTCCATGATCTTCATGGAGATCTATCCGACGTAATCTTTTTTGCGGTGTGTTTGTCGAGATCCGATGAATTGTGGATTTATGATCAGATTATCTATGAATCTTACTTGAGTTTTTTCTGATCTCTTATATGCTAGATTTCATATCCTTGTAATTCTCTTCGAGTTGTGGGTTTTGTTTGGCCAACTTGATCTATGATTCTTGCAATGGGAGAAGTGCTTGGTTTTGGGTTCATACCGTGTGGTGACCTCACCCAGTGACAGAAGGGGTAGCGAGGCACGCATCATGTTGTTGCCATCAAGGGTTAAAAGATGGGGTTTACATCACTAGTTTTAGTTTATCCCTCTACAGCATGTCATCTTCCTTAAGGCGTTACTCTATTCGTCATGAACTCAATACACTAGATGCATGCTGGATAGCGGTCAATGTGTGGAGTAATAGTAGTAGATGTAGAAAGTATCGGTCTACTTGTCTCGGACGTGATGCCTATATGTATGATCATTACCTTAGATATCGTCATGACTTTGCGCGGCTCTATCAATTGCTCGACAGTAGTTTTTTCACCCACCGTAATATTTGCTATTTTGCGAGAAGCCTCTAGTGAACACTATGGCCCCCGGGTACTTCACACCATATTTTCAGCCTTACACTTTTACTTCGTTGCACTTTCCGCCTTCAGATCTCACTTTGCATTCAATCTTGAAGGGATTGACAACCCCTTTATAGTGTTGGGTTCAAGCTCTTTTGTGTTTGCGCATGTACTTTGGACTTGACCTCGATTCTCCTACTGGATTGATACCTTGGTTCTCAAACTGAGGGAAATACTTACTGCTCCTGTGCTGCATCACCCTTTCCTCTTCAAGGGAAAAACCAACGCAAGCTCAAGAGGCAGCAGAAGGATTTCTGGCGCCGTTGCCGGGGAGTATCAAGTCAAGAATAGTCTTCCTCCAACGTGTCAATTTCTGGCACCGGGGATTATTCTAAGTGAAGCTTATCCAAGTAACTGTCGCAAACTCATCTCTTGCACTTACTTTTTTGCCTCTCGTTTTCCTCTCCCCCACTTATGAATTTTTTTTTGCCATTTTCTTCGCCCTTTTCTTTTGCTTGCTTTCCTTTGCTTGTGTGGTATGTGCCTTCAATATGCTTGCATCTTCGCTTGCTGAAAATCTATTGATATGGATCCTCATCCACTTGCTAATCTCTTTAAGAGATCCAATTATGTTGATCCAATTGCTAGTGAGTTGAGTGCACTTGACTTTCTTTATGAAGTTTTTCTTGAGATGCGTGAATCTGAAAATCGTAATAAAGAAATTTATGAAGTCATTCACGAGGGGTCCTTGAATTAAAAGCATGATTGCAATGGTTTCACTATAAATCCTATTAGTGACAATCGTGCTAAAAATATGCAAAACCCTAAGCTTGGGGATGCTAGTTTTGCTATGTCCACTACTTGTTGCAATGATCGTTATTGGGGTGATGATTTTTCTTGTGATCTGGAAAATTTGTTTAAGCCTCATGATGAATGTGATATTTGCAATAATATTGAAAGTGAGTTTGGAGAAGTCATGACTTTAGTTGATGATAATCCCACTATTTTTGAAGAGCGTCAACTTTGCATGCATGTGGATCATGAAAAGAATATCCTATGTGATAGCTATATTGTTGAATTTGATTATGATCCCACATGTAATTGTTATGAGAGAGGAAAATATTGTGATAGAAACTTTCATATCAGTAAATCACCTCTCTTTATGTTGAGATTGCTATTGTCTCTTTCTTCTTCCTTGCATATGGCAACTATTGGTTGTCTTGACAACTTGTTTTCCTATAAAATGCCTATGCATAGGAACTATATTAGACTTAGACATGTTTGTCACATGTTCCATGATGCTCTCTTCGTGATTGCTATCTTTTATGTGAGCATCATTGAATTATCAATGCCTAGCTAAGGGTGTTAAACAATAGGGCTTGTTGGGAGGCAACCCAATGAATTTATCTTTGCTTTTTGCTTTCTGTTTTGCTGTGTCCACACCATCATAATTCTGTTATGATTGTGTTTTTTGTGTTTCTTTTTGTGTTTGAGCCCAGTAAAACCTTTATGACTAGTTTTGGTGATGGTTGTTTGATCTTGCTGAAAAAGACAGAAACTTTTCGCTCACGAAATAATTTTTATTTTTATCCAGAAAGAGATTTCGAGTTGATTCTTTTTTATGGTGGTTGATATGCCTTTTTCCCAGGCAGTCGTAATTTTTCAGAATTTTTGAGGTACCAGAAGTATACGAAGTATACAAATTGCTACAGACTGGTCTGTTTTTGACAGATTCTATTTTTGTTGAGTTGGTTGCTTGTTTTGATGAAACTATGGATAGTATCGGGGGCTACTAGATATGGAAAAGTGAGAATACAGTAATCTAACACCAATATAAATAGAAATCAAGATTGCTACAGTACCTAAAGAGGTGGTAGTTTGTTTTCTTGTGCTAATGATATCACAACTTTCTGTTTAAGTTTTGTGTTGTGAAGTTTTCAAGTTTTGGGTGATGTTCTCATGGACAAAGGGATAAAGAGTGGAAAGAGCTCAATCTTGGGGATTCCCAAGGCATCCCAAGCTAAATTCAAGGAAACCAAAAAGCCTAAGCTTGGGGATGCCCCGGGAAGGCATCCCCTCTTTCGTCTTCAATCAATCGGTAACATTACTTGGAGCTATATTTTTATTCACCACATGATATGTGTTTTGCTTGGAGAGTCTTGTATCATAGGAGTCTTTTCTTTTTGTTGTGTAAAAATCATCCTTGCTGCACACCTTTTGAGAGATACATGCACTCATCGAGAATTTGCTAGAATGGCCATTGTGCTTCACTTATATCTTTTGAGCTAGACCATTTTTCTCTATGTGCTTCACTTAGATCTTTTAGAGCACGGCGGTGCGTAACTTGGTAGTTGGCTTATGCTATGAAAGTAGTCCCACAGGTGATAGGTACCCAAAGAGGATACAAAAACTTCCATCTTCATGTGCATTGAGTAGAAAGAGAAATTTGATTCCTCTCAATTAGTTTTGAACCGTGAATTTGGTAATATTAAGAGTTACTTTAGTAGGGTGTTGTGAATCTAGAAATACTTGTGTTGAAGTTAGTGATTCCCGTAACATGCACGTATGGTGAACCGCTATGTTAGGAAGTCGGAGCATAATTGATCTATTGATTGTCATCCTTTGTGTTGCGGTCGGGATCGCGCGATGGTTAACACCTACCAACCCTTCCCCTAGGAGTATGCGTTTAGCACTTTGTTTCAATTACTAATAAAAACTTTCGCAATAAGTATGTGAGTTCTTCATTACTAATGTGAGTCCATGGTATAGACGCACTTTCACCTTCCACCATTGCTAGCCTCTCTAGTACCGCGCAATTTTCGCCGGTGCACAAACCCACCATATGCCTTCCTCAAAACAGCCACCATACCTACCTACTATGCATTTTCATAGCCAATCTGAGATATACTACCATGCAACTCCCACCGTTCTGTCTCATGACTTGTGTCGTCACTCTCATATTGCCATTGCATGATCGTAAGATAGCTAGCGAGATGTTTAACGGCATACACCAAGCTAGATCGTTGCACATCCTGGTACACTGCCGGAGGCATTTCCTATAGAGTCATCATCGTTCTAAGCTTTGAGCTGTGAGTAAATAAAAGTGCGATGATCATAATTATTAGAGCATTGTCCCATGTGAGGTAAAAAAGAGGCCAAAGTTGCCCACAATAAAATAAAAAAAAGAGAGAAAAAGAGTCCCAAGAGCCCAAACAAAAAAAGAGAGAAAAAGAGAGAACGGACAATGCTACTATCTTTTCCACACTTGTGCTTCGTAATAGCACCATGTTCTTCATGATTGAGAGCCTCTCGTTTTGTCACCACCATATACTAGTGGGAATCTTTATTATATAACTTGGATTGTATATTCCAATGATGGGATTCCTCAAAATTGCCCTAGGTCTTCGTGAGCAAGCAAGTTGGATACACACCCACTAGTTCTCCTTTTAAGCTTTCACATACTTGTAGCTCTAGTGCATCCTTTGTATGGCAATCCCTACTCATTCACATTGATATCTATTAATGGGCATCTCCATATCCCTTTGATACGCCGAGTCAATGTGACCATCTCCTCCTTTTTGTCTCACCACCACCACCACACTCTATTCCACCATAGTGTTATATCCATGGCTCACGCTCATGTATTGCGTGAGAGTTGAAAAAAGTTTGAGAAAGTAAGAGTGCGAAAAAAATTACTTGGCCAATACCAGGGTTGTGCATGATTTAAATTAGTTGTGTGAGGATGATGGAGCATAGCCAGACTATATGATTTTGTAGGGATAACTTTCTTTGGCCTTGTTATTTCGAAAGTTCATGATTACCTTGCTAGTTTGCTTGAAGTATTATTGTTTTCATGTCAATAGCAAACTATTGTTTTTAATCTTGCGGATCTGAACATTCATGTCACATGAAAGAAGTTACAAAGGACAACTATTCTAGGTAGCATTCCACATCAAAAATTCAGTCTTTATCACTTCCCTACTCGAGGACGAGAATGAGTTAAGCTTGGGGATGCTTGATACGTCTCCAACATATCTATAATTTTTTATGGTCCCATGCTATTATCTTGTCAAACTTTGGATGTTCTGTATGCCTTTTATATCTTTTTTTGGACTAACTTATTAACTCAGTGCCAAGTGCCAGTTCCTGTTTTTTCCGTGTTTTTGACCCTTTTCATAGGAGGATTTTAAACGGTGTCCAAACGGAATAAAACTTCCAAAAAGATTTTTCCCGGAACAGAAGATACGCACGGGACGTGAGAACCAAGGCAGGGGCCACCAGGGGACCCCACAAGCCCCCTAGGCGCGACCAGGGGGGCCCGCGCCTAGCAGGCTTGTGGGCCCCTTGTGGCTCGTCTGCCCTACCTCTTCCGCCTATAAATTCCTAAAAATTCAAAAACTGCGGGAGACAACCATGAAAGTACTTTTCCGCCGCCGCAAGCTTCTGTCTCCGCAAGATCCCATCTGGGGCACGTTCTGGTGCCTTGTCGGCGGGGGGATTCGGATACGGAGGGCTTCTTCATCAACACCATGACCTCTCTGATGATGCGTGAGTAGTTCACCATACACCTTCGGGTCCATAGCTAGTAGCTAGATGGCTTCTTCTCTCTCTTGGATCTTCAATACAAAGTTCTGCATGATCTTCATGGAGATCTATCCGATGTAATCTTGTTTGCGGTGTGTTTGTCGAGATCCGATGAATTGTGGACTTATGATCAGATTATCTATGAATCCTATTTGAGTTTCTTCTGATCTCTTATATGCATGATTTCATATCCTTATAATTCTCTTCGAGTTGTAGGTTTGGTTTGGCCAACTTGATCTATGGTTCTTGCAATGGGAGAAGTGCTTGGTTTTGGGTTCATCCGTGCGGTGACCTCACCCAGTGACAGAAGGGGTAGCGAGGCATGCATCGTGTTGTTGCCATCAAGGGTAAAAAGATGGGGTTTACATCATTGGTTTGAGTTTATCCCTCTACATCATGTCATCTTGCTTAAGGCGTTACTCTGTTCGTCATGAACTCAATACACTAGATGCATGCTGGATAGCGGTCGATGTGTGGAGTAATAGTAGTAGATGCAGAAAGTATCGGTCTACTTGTCTCGGACGTGATGCCTATATGTATGATCATTGCCTTAGATATCATCACGACTTTGCGCGGTTCTATCAATTGCTCGACAATAATTTGTTCACCCACCGTAATATTTGCTATTTTGAGAGAAGCCTCTAGTGAACACTATGGCCCCCGGGTCTACTTCACATCATATTTTCAGCCTTACACTTTTACTTCGTTCCACTTTCCGCCTTCAGATCTCACTTTGCAATCAATCTTGAAGGGATTAACAACCCCTTTATAGCGTCGGCTGCAAGCTCTTTTGCGTTTGCGCACGTACTTTGGACTTGACCTCGATTCTCCTACAGGATTGATACCTTGGTTCTCAAACTGAGGGAAATACTTACTGCTCCTGTGTTGCATCACCCTTTCCTCTTCAAGGGAAAAACCAACGCAAGCTCAAGAGGCAGCAAGTAGTACCGACCTAGGAGCCCCCTTGATTGATCGAACTTGGCCGAGTCGAGTCTAGTGAAAAACTGCTTTGAGTCTAGTTATATATCGGAGAGTAGGATTCTTTTTTCTCCTCTTCTATGCTCTGGTGAGGAAACTTGACGTAATAATTTAAGCGTACTCCTCTTCTCACTCAAATTTTTTTAGGATCACGCGGATATTTTTGGAATCTATATGATGTCGATGTGACGGAGTTCTGTCTTGGTGCCTCCTGTTTGACTTGATTTCTTCCGGGGAGTTGAGCTCCAGGGGATTCTTGAGCACATCGTTATCATTCAGATTTCTTAGTATCTCAGGATGAAGGATGTTCTAAATTGTTTCAATACTAGTAGTGGCGAGAGGAGTCTGGCTTCCCCAGTACTCGTGCAGTGAGTTCCGGATGTATCGTCATACTTAGTATCGTTTTTATTACAAGTGTCTCAGATACATGAAGTTCCGACATTCTGGTTATGTGTTGACAGATGTGATACACTAGACGGGTTATTATAGGAGTTGAGTGATATATTACTCCTTGTATCCATGGACCAGATTGCATGACCAGAAGTTTCGGGAGTTCTTAGGTGGGAATTCAAGTAGTTACTTATAGGACAATCTTCGAACAAATGCATGATGTTAGGTTGGGGTTCGACATCTAGTGTATTTGTTTGTTCACGGTCAACTTACAGCGGTTCTCGTTGGGTCTTAAATATTCCTTGTAGCTTGCTACGACTCGGGGACGCTTCGTATGTCGTGTGCACTGCCTTGCATAGGATGGCTACTGTAAGGATCGAGCCCGTGCAATCCTGTCCACAAAAATATCGAGCGAAATCTCTCTCATGAATTTGTTCCGGCTTGTTTCGTAAGTCACATCCTTTGTTTTGTTGAAATATGGTAATTTGAGTTGCTTCGATGTCAAGTGGTGAATTCACACCTTCTCCAAGAAGTGTTCTCATATTTTTATGTGAATGCTAATCCTTTTGCTTAATCAATTATCATATCAATTCCTTTTCAACCGGAGTCATCGTGTCAAATCTTTTCCGCAGGTGTGCTTCTCTTCAAGTGAATCCTATCCTTTTCAAAATTTGCAAGATCAATCTCTCTTTTCTTTCCGGAGTTCATCTCATCTGTCCCAAGTTGTATTTGTTTTTCCCGCCCTCCCACCCTTTTCTTTAGTGATTCAATTGTCATCCTAGTGTCTTCCTCTTCAGTGATGCTTCCGTTATCTTCTTCCGTTTTGTATCCGATGATTCCCTGTGTAGATTCTTAGGAGATTCGCGTTCATCATTTTTCATTCTTGTTCTCTTTTCCCGGTGGATTCAATTTAAGATCTCGGTGTTCTTCATATCATTTTCTTCCTATATGATTTCTGTGTTGGAAATTCTTTTCAAGTCTCTCTTGTCATTCATTTATCTCTATTCTATCTGGAGCGTGGAAGTTATCTCAGAAGTTTCTTGTTTTCAATTCTTTTAATTATTTCGGGGTGCTAACCTAATCAAGTTTTCAATTATACCGGTGCAATATCTGTTTTCCAAGAAATCTTTTCAACGGTGGTTTATTTGAGTGGGCCCATAACCCACAGGTTCTTTTCGAGGATCTTTTCTGGCTCTCTTCTATTTTTTCCCGGAGATCTCTAATTCTTTTCAATCATGACATAAGAATGGATTCCATCAATCATATTCTTTCTTCAAGATCAATTTGAATTATTTCTCGTCTTTGGCTCAACCTATCATTCTTCATTATTCCGGAGTGTCGCACTTATTCTTGGTGTGGTTCTCTCCATCATTTTCATCTTCAAGACCGAAGGAGTGTCTCTCTCAAATCTTGGTTCATTCTCTTGAAGATTCATTATTTCAGCTTTGTGGCATCATCTTGAATTGTTGTCAATCATGAGTATTCCTTCCATATCTATCCGGTGCTCTGAATTGTTTTCATTCTCGATCCTCCGAAGGCCATCATTTCAGAAGATTTATTCGTTCTCAGTTTTCAACTTTCATCCTCAAATTCTTCTCAATTGTTGTCTCTTCGTTCGTCTCTCAATTATTCCGGTGCTTTGTTCAAGTGTTTCTCTCAGGTGGCTCATGATCTCTTCATTCTCATGTATCCCCATTCAATCCAATTCTTACCGGTGTCTCCTTCAAGACTCCTTCAGTTTGTGCTATATCTATCTCTCTTCAATCTTTTCAAGAAGAATAAGTGTTACGCTAAAATCCGTTGCTTGTCATTAATTAAACTTGATGAAGGACAAGTATAACATAATTATTATTCTTATTCATATTGATTTGAATTCTTCTTCCGGAGTGGCTCGTGATATAAATTCTTTGTCTCAAGGTGTTCTTCAAGATTCTTGTGGTAGTAGTTCTCAATTTCTTCTTCGTTCTTCTCTTGCAAAGAGCTAGTAGCTATTCTTTCTAAGGAGGCCTTGTGATGTTGCTCTCTTCAATATATCATTTTGTCTTTTCAAGATCATGTTGTTCTATCAAGATCATATTGTTCCCTTGTTCAATTTTGTTAATTTGTTGTGAATTGTATCAAGATTTGTCCACCTTATATATTTTTTGTCCCCTTTTCCTACTGAAGTGCTGCGAAATTTTCTATGAATTATTGCTTCTTTCTCATATCATTCCTCATCGCTTTGCAACCTTCAAGGATCGTTGGTTTCACTCGTTTGTCAAAGAAGTGACTAAGTTTTACCTCTTGCTTTCTCATCCTCTCCCTCTTTTCATTCTTGGATCTCGGGTCGAGATCCTCTTGTAGTGTAGGAGAGTTGTGACAGCCCGAGACCGACGTCCCAGAAGATTTCCCTTTTATTCTGTTCTCGTCTTGTGATTCGTTTGCTTGTCGCATTCATCATCGCATCATGTGCATCATCTGCATTGCATAGGCACTCCGTTGCCGCCAGTTTTCGAAACTTGCATCCGTTATTAGTTGTCGGTTCTCTCCGTGTTCGTCGATGCCCGTTCTGAGCCCAACCACACTCGCACGCGCCCGCGACATCGTCAAAACCTGTTTTCAAAACTCTGTATAAAACTTTCTCTGATTGGGTTCAAACTTGTCATGCGGTCTTATTTAGACATAGGTAGGCCGCCTATGAAATTTCGTCACAATCGGAGTCCGTCTGGTACCCGAACGGTCGACCGTAGCGGCACCGGGTTCGGTCTATCGTCGGACTTTTTTGGTGTTTTAAAAATTATGTTGCCGGGTGCCGTTTCCCCTCTCATCTCCGGCCAACCTACTCTACACGGACACTTAGCCTGTCCCCACGGTGAAACCGTCTGATTTAGATCGCGCGGTTGAAACCGGGGCGCAATTCTGCTAAACCTAGCCCCACCATTGTTATAAATAGACCCCTCCTCCTAATTTTGGGCAGCCAACCCCCTTGCCTCGAAATCCGTGCAACCCTAGCCGCCACCTCCACCTTCCTCTCTCCCTCCAGCTCCACCGGCCCGTTCCGGCCCGCGCGTGGCCCTTTCGGGCCCGAACTGCCGCCGTGCGCCCTGCCCCACCCCTGGCTGCCCGAGCTCCTCCCGAGCTCAACCGGGGCAGCGCAGCCGCCCCTTGCCCTCTCCCCGCCGCCGCCGGCCATGGCCGCTGCCTCGCCACCCCCCATGTTCCCCGCGCGTCCCCGACCGCCTCGTGCCACATCCCGCAAGCAGCAGGAGCCCAACCTTCGGGAAGCGCCGCCGCACCAGCCTATCCCGCCCGCCCTCTTCGGCGGCCGGATCCGGCAAGATCCTGCCCAGATCCACCGCCTCAAGCTCGCCTCCCGTCCGCCCCCGTCGTCGCCATGCCTGGCTCACGTGCAGATCAGGGATGAGGAGCGAGCCCCTCCGCGTCGCCCGTTGTCGCCAAGTGGGCCGCCGCCCAGAGTGACCGCACCGACCCACCTCACCCGAGGCCCAGTCGCCCCGACCGCGGCCCAACTCCATGCGCGCCGAGGCCGTCTCGCCCTTGGCCTGCCTCCTCTCCACCAGCCCGAGCCCAAGGTGAGCTCCCCAACGCCTATCCCTCGCCCCGGGCATCATTTAGTTGTGTTGCCCATTGGCCCATGTGTAGATTCGGCCCGTCTAGTTTTTATTTATATTTTTGGATTTATTAATATTTCAGAAATATGTTAGATATTTTAAATGCCCGTAGATTTCAAATCGTGCGTCGAATCGCAACGATTTAAATATGAAACTTGATTAGTTTTCCACGTAGATTAATATTTTGGAACTTGCATGCATGTTTGAGGTGATTTAACTTGCCATATGCCTAGAAACGTGTGCTGTCCTATTAGGGTTTTGTCCCGTATTAAGTTTTGTGCGTGTCCGGATTGCTTGAACCCCGTAGTTTAGATGCTCATGTTTTTAGGGACCTTTTGCCATGTATTTTAGAATACTTCTTTGCATTTTTGCATGTAGGATCCCGTCGCTAGTTTGCTATATCGTGCTTAGGACATAATCTCGCATATTCGTGTGGCGTTATTTTTATTTTTGCAACCCCGCATATTATATATGTTTTTGGGGTAGGAAAATCCATAGTATTTAACTGTGCATTTAGTTTTAGCTTTTGAGCAAGTTAGCGCGCGTGATATTTTTCCATGTTGCCCTTTTGTTTATTTTGTGGGATTTAATCCGTGCATGATATGAATAAGTTGTCAACTAGAGATTTTCCTTTGGATGTGTAGGCTAGCCTCTGGTAATTTTGGTTGCAATAGAAATTCATGTTTAGGTGTGGTTTGCTTGCTCTCAACATGCTAGAAAATAGTGCTTATTTGGAGATGCTGAAATATTTCTAAGTCTGAAATCTGTTATATTTTGTTGTTGTCTTTACATGAGTTTATCTTGTGATCTGTAGCTCTTTTGAGGTTGGTGCAATGGAGTTAGTTGTAGCCCTTAAGATTCTCTAGCATGCTGTCAATTTTCATGCCATTTGGAGACTGTGTGTGAAACTGTGTGTGAGATGCCATTTTGTGAGTTCTTTTCCTAGTGATCCATGCTTCCATGCTAGGTGTTATTAGTTGGATGTTGTAGTGCATCTTGAACCGTTGCTCCGTTTTAATCGTGCCCTATATGTAACTTGCTTAGAATCGCGTGTAGTTTCATATTATGTTGCTGCCTTCTCGTTTTGAAATGCTTGTGACTGTCGTTGCACATATATTGCATTAATGCCATCATATCTTGCGGTGTTCATATCTTTTGAACTGTAGCTCCGTCGGAGATGTTCTCTATATGTAAATTGATTGGAACGATGCGTAGAATCACGTGAACCTATCTATTTTGCGGTTTAATAAATATTTAAAAATGTTAGTTCAGATCTGGACAGAATTATAAATTAACGCATGAGGTCATCTCGGAGATGCTATATGTCGTTTCCGACCTCATTTAAGATGCCTAGTTAGGTAGTTTAACTACGCTTCACCTCTTGCAATGTTTAACCATATTTAATATTGCCGCGTACCTAATCGAGAGTGAACTAAATAATTCGTATGTGGAGTTTCATCAATATGCAACTCGTTGCATATTGAACTTCACTTAATGTGTAGTGTTTGATTGTTGTGAATGGACGTGCCATGTCTTGCATATATTCAACTGTTCATGCATCATATGTATTGTGCATCGTGTGGTGTATATCGTGTGTTGATGCTTGTTTCTGATTTCCTTCGTCTCGCTAGAGTTCTGCAAGCGTGTCTGATTGTGAGGACCCGTTCGACTACATCGGTTCGTCTGCTTGACGGAGTCATTCTTCTTCCACGCGGGATCTCAGGCAAGATGACCATTTCCCCAGATACCATTACTATCATTGCCATGCTAGTTTTACCATTTCTACCGCCATGTCTCATTGCCTACCACCTGTTAAATATCAGCCTCTCAACATTGCCATGAAAACCTTCAACCTGATCACAACCTAGCAAATCACTGATTGGCTATGTTATCGCTTGCTTTACCATGTGTTAGCGTTGCTAGTTGCTTCCATGTGATAACATGGGTTCCTTGTTATACCACCCTATTAAATGATATTTAATTTAATGCACCTATATACTTGGTAAAAGGCGGAAGGCTCGGCCTTTCTAGCCTGGTGTTTTGTTCCACCTTTGCCCCCTTAGTTTCGGCTACCGGTGTTATGTTCCATAATTGAGTGCTCCTAACACGATCGGGGTTGTTATGGGAACCCCCTTAATAATTTGTTTTAGATTAAAGCTGGTCTGGCAAGGCCCAACATTGGTACTACATTTTCCCAACATAATAATACTGTTAATACTGAAAAAGCATAGGGCATCATGAACCCGAGGAGTAATTTTACATAATACAGGGAGGGCCGGTGCTGATGGTGCTGGTCCAAAACAGTGTTGTTTGTGGGGCCAACCTGGGGCAACTCGGGTGATTTCTATCAGGCCACTGTGCGCTGCGCTCATCCGTTGTGTCCTAAGAACGAGATACATGGCTCCTATCGGGATCGTCAACACGCCGGGCGGCCTTGCTGGATTAGTTTTACCTTTGACGAATGCCTTGTGCATCGGGATTTCGGTGATGCTTTGGGTAATCCCACAGTTGAGGTTTTCCACTAAGGAGTCCAACGAGATCACGAGCTTCGTGATCCAGGATTTCTATGCAGCTTGTGGTAATTTGTGATGGATTAGTTGGAGCACCCCTGCAGGGTTAAATCTTTCGGAAAGTCGTGCCCGCGGTTATGTGGCAACGTGGAAACTTTGTTTAACACTGGTTCTAGATAACTTGAAGTTAACTTAATTAAAATATGCCAACTGAGTGTGTAATCGTGACTGTCTCTTTCGTGAGCTCCTTCTATGATCGAGGACACGGTGGGGTTATGTCTAACGTAAGTAGGTGTTCAGGATCATTCATTTGATCATCAGTAGTTCACGTCCGCTATGCGTAGATCCTCACCCTCTTTATTGTTGTACTCGTCAGTTAGCCACCTCATATAATTCTTAGTCGCTTGTTGCAGCCTCACCACTTAACCGTACCTCACCTATTAAGCTTTGCTAGTCTTGATACCTTTGGAAATGAGATTGATGAGTCCCCTGTGGCTCACAGATTACTACAACACTAGTTGCAGGTACAGGTAAAGGTTACTTGACGCGAGAGCGTTGATTGTTCATTTGGACTTGGTTCTTCTTCTTCTTCATCATCGATCTAGGATGGGTTCCAGGCCGGCAGCCTGGGATAGCAAGGATGGATGTCGTTCTCTTTTCTCGTTTGTTTCCGTCTGTAGTCGGACCCTGCTCTTCTTCGTGATATTTATGTATTGTACTGATGTGACTCTGATGTAGCATGTGGCGACTATAATCCAATTCCATATACTCTTCTCTTCAGTACATGTACTTGTAATGATATCCATTCTTGTGAAACGACGAGATGCGCTTCTATCCCTGACGAGGCCCTCGTGCCAAATTGAGGATAGGATCGCATCTTGGGCGTTACAACGCTCTAGCATGCCTCCCAGTTGCTCGATGAAATGCTATTGCTAGCTACGGGCTTAGGCTAGAGGTGAAACACTCCAGGATGGTTAAGGTCTCTACTACAACTCAGCTAGACATTCTGATATGGTTAATGGGGCAACTCCCTCACACAAACAAAACAACATGCCAAATCTGGTGAGGCACACAGGGTGCTCGACAGATTGCCATGGGCATCTAGGAGTACTTTCTAGCCATAATAATTACTAGATAGGAGTCTCCTTGGATGCAAACAATTGTGGTATGGTTAGATTTATCAACCAAACAACTTCATAATGCAACTATAGCAAAAGTCCATTTCTGGACAGAAACTAGATGATGATGCAACACGGGTCAAAACAACTCAAATGGGGCTGAAATTTGATACTTAACGGTTTTACAGGGTGGACTATAAGCACAAAAAAATTTAAGGCCATTGGGAAAGAGAATAATGGGGTTGTAGTGCAAAATGCCAATCTGGTCCGGAACATAAAACAAGAAGGAGTGCTCAAATTTTTCAAAATACCAACATATATTTTTGCATAAAACTCATTTATATGAACCCCGTGACCACTACAAATTTTTGTAGAATTTTTGGAGACTTTTATTAAGAGGTTGCAGTACAAAACTTCAATTGGACCAGAAAGTAAAATCAATTAATTTGCTTAAACTCTCCAAAACACTTGGCTATATTTTTATATAAATTGATACATAAGTATAGTAGGGAATTGCCAAGTTTATTGTGGAATTTTTAGAAGAAGTTAACAGGTGGTTGCAGTTTAGAACTGGGCCCTTAGGAAAATTAAAACCTGTTTTGAATAAATAGAACTAGGAAGATAATATTTATAGAAAAAGCCTTCTTTGGAATAGTCAATGGAAGAAAAATATTTGGGTCAACACTCAAGTCACAAATAAATTTTCAAAAATCTCTAGCTAGAGAAGAATTTTTCTTAAAACTAAGAATAGAAAAGGTTGTGAAATCAGAAGAAAACCAAGAGTTACAAATTTCAAAATAATCCTGGCCAAATTTAACAAATAAAATTGTGGCAAATTTTGTGGGGTGTTACAGACTCCTTAAGGGAGGAATGAGCACTTTTCAAGACCTTGTGGGCCTTGTCAAGTATGTCAAATTCTTCCTTGAGTCTATCATGGCCAACCCCAAGTGCAACCTTCTCAGATTTAAGCACACGAGTAAGAACACTAGCATGATCAAGATCTTTTGTTAGTTTAGCATGATCAACGTTGTGTGACACCTCAAGAGCCAAATGAAGACCACACTCTTCTTCTAGAGCAATGGATAGTTCTACTATCTCATGGACGTAATCACGACTATGTTCTTGCATCTTGGAGATAGTATCCTCATGAGTCTCAATGAGATAATTGGCTTCACCAAGTTGTTCCAAAAGAGCAACAAAGTGTCTTTTGGTTTCACCTTTAATCTTACACAAGAATTTATCAAACTCATTTTCATCAAGTTCCACTACCTCACTATTATCAACACAGTCTAACAAAGAAGGAGAGGTAGTGAGAGTGGGCTTGATGCTGGGAGTTACCTTATTGATACCTTTGTCCATGAGACACTTGGCAATACGGTTCTCGTTTGTGGCGCCGAAGAAAGATACCTTGGGGGAGGAAGTGGCAATGGCGATGGTGGTTGTTGCCATCCCCTCACAGCATGTATCATCTTCGTCATCATCGGAGGTGTACTCTTCATGGGCCACCAAGCCCCTTGTATGAGTCTTCTTGGTGAAGGTGTTCTTGCTTGGGAAAGACTTGGGCCTGTCCTTGTGAATGAGCTTGCCCCCGTTGTCTTCCCTCTTCTCATAAGGACAATCTGCCACAAAGTGACTCACATTGCCACAGTTGTAGCATGTTCGTACTCGTTGTTTGTTCTTGGACCAACTTGAGTTGTCCTTGGAGAAGTTGGGTCTTGAGTTTCTTTTGTTTCCCCAAAATTGCCTTGAAGCAAGAGCCATGTGCTCATGATAAGCGTATTTTGTGTCTTCGGGGCAGCCATCTTCTTCCTCCTCTTCTTCATCAACAATGGCCATGGTCTTTAAGGCAAGGTTGGGTGATGTTGTTTTTGACCGAACACGAGCAAGGGCATTGTCGGCTATCTTGTTCATAATATCCATAGCAATGAACTCATCGAACACTTCGCCTGAGGTCAAGGAGTGGAAATCTGGTCTTTGCCAAATGACGGAAGACATGGCTTTGTTGAAAGGTATGATGGCCTTGAGAAACTTGCGCTTGATCCACGTGTCATCCGTATGTTTGCTCCCATGGTCTTGGAGAGCAACAACAAGGGTAGTCACCCTTCGATAGAGATCACGGGGGTCCTCATCTTCTAGCACCACAAACTCACATCAAGGACCACTTCAAAGTTGGACTGTTGAATGCTTGAGCTCCCCTTGTACAGCACCATGATATGCTCCCAACAATCCTTTGCATGGGTGAAGGCGTGCAGGTGTGGGAGATCTTCTGGTGGAACTGCGGATTGAAGGATGAACAATGCGGAATGATTGTATTGGTTGTTCGCCTCTTCTCTTGGAGTAAGGTTCCTTGGATCATGAGGGTAATAGCCTTGATTGATGATTCTCCAAAGATTTGTTGAGTTGTGATTTAAGTGAGACTTGATGGAAAAAAACCAATTAGCGAAATCACCTTTAACAAGTTTTGGAGGAGGTCCTAGGTTATTAATATGCGGTGTAGGAAACAGTCCTCCATAGACCGGGGGAGGGAGAACTGAGGCAAAGTCCCCGTACCATTCTTGTCATGAGGGGAGGAAGTTTGAGTACCTTTAGCCGCTTCCTTGTTGGAATTGGCCTACAACACCGATGAGGTGGGTTTAGCCACATGCAACGCGTCGGGAGAATTCCGCATCCCCTCAAGTAATTATTTAATCATGGATTTGACTTGGTTGTCACGGACGTCTTGAGTGAAGCCATGGCCTCATTAAAATCGTCCCGTGTGACCGAAACCACCTCCACGGCCTCGGACCCTTCGGGCCGAACCTCACCATCGTCAACCATACTCTTCGGGTGGTGAAACCCTTAATAAAGAGACGTGACTCTGATACCAATTGAAAGGATCGATATGGTTGCCTAGAGGAGGGAGTGAATAGGCCACTACCAGTTTTAGTTTGACTTAACAAATTAGTGTTAGTAACAAAAGTTTCTCTATGTGAACAACTAGGTGAGCAACCTATATGATGCTAACTACAAGGATAACAAGTGCAAGCAAAGAATACACCACAACAATAACAAGTACAAAGTAAAGGTAAGAGATAACCGCAAGTGGGACCCGTGGAGACGAGGATGCGTTACCAAAGTTCCTTCCCTTTGACAGGAAGTACATCTCGTTGGAGCGGTGTGGAGGCACAGTGCTCCCCATGAAGCCACTAGAGCCACCGTATTCTCCTCAAGCCCTCACACAATGCGAGATGCTGTGATTCCACTATTGGAAGGCGGCGACCAGACCTTTACAAACAAGGTTGGGGCTATCTCCACACAAAGCTTGGAGGCTCCCAACAAGACCACGAAGCTTCGCCACAATGGAATGTGGCTCCGAGGTGATCTCAACTGTCTAGGGTGCTCAAACACCCAAGAGTAACAAGATCCACAAGGGATTAGTGGGGGGAATCAAATATCTCTTGGTGGAAGTGTAGATCAAGGCCCTCTCAAGCAATCCCTAGAAAATCAACAAGTTTGATTGGCTAGGGAGAGAGATCGGGCAATAATAAGCTTATGGAGCAACATTGGAGCTTGGAGAGGTAAGAGGTAAGATTCTAGAGGAAGAAGACACCTATATATAGTGGGGGGGTAAATCCAACCGTTACCCACCCACCATAGGAACAGCCAAGCGGTACTACCGCTGCTAGGAGCGGTACTATCGCTTTGCATCTCACCAACCACGGTAGTCATAAAAATACTACCGTGCCTACTACTGGGGGGGGAGAATGCGAAAAAGTCCGTCGGAGCGGTAGTAAAAAACTACTACTAGCCCAAGAGCCGATGAGGCCGACGCAACCGACATCAGCCTGCCCAAGGCAGGCGGTAAGGCCGGCTGCCGACGTGGCCGACGCGGCCAGAGCCCGGAGCTGGCCCGACGCAGTAGGTGTGGGAAGTACGAAACAATGGTGGAGGAGGATGGTGATGAAGCAGTCCCGGTCGGAGAAGGGCGGCGACGACCGGTGCAGGACGACGACAGGAAGAGCGCGGTCGACGGCCAGAAGGGGCCGACGTGTCGCGTCAGGCCGCTGGATCGGTGTAAAGGTCGGATCACGCCGATGTCGAAGTAGAGGCGCGGTGGTCAACGGCGGAGGCGGGCGATGCAAACCGATCTTAAATTGGAAAATCAAAAAGGAAGAACGCCGATCAAGAAACCGGCAAAAGAGAGAAAACTCGGATCAAGAGATCAGGAAAAAGACTCTCTAGGGCAGCCGGTCAACAAGACCGGCGGACGAACCCTAGGTATGGGCGACACGGCCCCTGGCGGCGGTCATGGAGGCCGACCACCCGGGGGCGGTGCGCGGTGCAGAAGCGGTGGGTGGCGGCTAGGTCTAGAAACTTGCAAGAGATACCATGTCGGAAGGGGAAAAGGGATTGATGGAATAGTTGTTGTATTGCTTGAACCTCGTGGGCATATATATATATATATATATATATATATATATATATATATATATATATATATATATATATATATATACGAAAATGGTTCCATACTCCTGGGTGTACGTACTCTCACGTTTAATATACCACATAGATGACCTGACTATACTTCTTTATCATTTTTAATATACTTCATTATTGAATAGTAGATACCCCGAAGTGAGTTATGTGAAAAATCTCATTTGAATATCAATATTTTCTTGTACTTGCACATATATGCTTTTTTGTATGTGAAAATGGTATATTGAAAAAACTGATAATTCTATTGATATTTTTTCACACTATTTGTACTGAGGTATCTTGAAATAATTAATGAGGTATATAAAAAATAAAGAAGGGGTATAATACACTCGTATGTGAGGTATATTAAATGTGGAAGTACATACATCCAGGAGTATATAAAAGGAGTCGTATATATATATAGATATACATACATACATATATAGGGTCGCGCTATTCGTCATCCTGGGTGAGGAATAGTTATTCTTAACCCCCTTTATTTTTAATATCAATGCACCGTAATTTTACATTTCGTAAATTTTGTCTTATTTTATATGTACAAAGAGACCATAAAAAAATATAATCAATGTAAAAATATTTTATGTCACGTAAAATTACGAACATACAAAAATAGTGCAAAAAATACAAGAAATTCAATTTTTTCTGGTCTTGTGACCTATGTTTTTGTTTTTGTTTTGTTAAATTTTACGTTGTGCATCAATATAAATGTAACTATTTGGATTTCAAAAGTAATTTTTTTGTAAGAATAAACTATTCTGCACCCTGGGTGATGAATAGAGTTTCTATATATGAATAGAAACTCTATTCATCACCCAGGGTGCAGATTAAATTTTTCCTCACCCGGGGAAATTTTACGACCATTTAATAAATAAATTAAATTTGAAATAGAAATAGATACGTTTATATTGATTCATTATGAAAAATTTGACATAAGAAAACAAAAATATAGGTCATAAGACCAAAAAAATCACATTTTATATATAATTTGTACTACGTTTTTATGTTTGTAATTTTACGTGAAATAAAATATTTTTTACAGTGACTATGTATTTTTTTACAGTCTCTTTTTACGTATGAGATAAGATAAAAATTTCAAAAACGTAAAATTACGGTGTATTGATGTAAAAATAAAGGGGGTGAAGAATAACTATTCCTCATCCAGAGTGACGAATAGCACGTGTGTCTATATATATATATATATATATATATATAAGTGTACATGATCATCGTGTAGTACAAGTCAAAGTAAAAAAAATCCTAGTCTATCTATGTTTCTTAAACAATCACCTTACTCACATTAGTAAGACCGTGCTTAGAACCACTCAGATTATATAATCCATTTTTTATAATCTATTATGTCTTCAAACAAGATAAATTATGGTGTAAATTATAAAAACTAGATGAACAAATTATTAAAAACTCATAATCTACTCTACCTTAGTTAAAATCAGTTTATAAATTGCTAATGACCCATTACCCTTGTAAAGTTGAAGATAATTACATTCCTATCATAGATGGAGAGATATGTCATTATGCAATGTAAAACCTAGATTACAGTTTATATAACCTAGCCTCCAAATATGTCCACCTAGATTATTTTAATAAATCAAATTATATATTCTATCTTTATAATCTAAATTATTATAATCTATTATGGTTTTTAAACATGACCTAAAATAGAAGTTGCTCGTGGCTTTTCAAACTTTGTGAGGGCACCTCGAAATCAACACGTTTCCTTGAATTTCTTTTCTCTCCCCTGTATCCATCGGAGATTTAAATTTAAATCTTTTTAGCTTGAAGATTTTGGTTTCAAGCATGCTATGGTGACACACAATATGGACATGGATTTTAGCATCACAAATATACTTGGCCATGGGATATCCAGCCCGGTCGGCCCGACCCAACCGGGTCAGAAAAGCCTGACCCGACCTTGCCCACGGGCCAGACTCGGGCCTAGATTTTAAGTCCGTCGGGCTCACCGGGCCAGGCTCGGGCCTAAAAAAACCCGGGATTATGCCTACGTCGGGCCGGGTCGGACTTTTCTAAGCTCAGGACGGGCTTGGGTCCAAAAACTAGACCCGACGGCCGGGCCAGTCTCGGACCTACATTTTGCACCACGGGCTTTCTTTGGCCCGGCCCGAGGCCCGACCTGGCCCGAGTTTTGCCCAGATAGAATCACAAAGGAAGAGAATATATAAAGCGTGTTTGGTTGGCATTCACACTACTGTTCACGTGGCCTGGATAAGACCCTGAAGCCTACCTTGTGGCTGTTTTGTTCGTGTCCACAAAGAAAAAATGAATGTGTGGCTTGGCTGGTCTAGCGATGTGATTAACCTGTTTAAATTTTAAAAATATTAGAAAAACATGTTGTTTAGTCCATGGAGCGAGCATATCCTAGGCAGGCGTCCAGTTTCCTACACCTGGACGTGCAACAACAAGCGCGAATCCAATTTTATCGTCAGATCTGTTTATGCAGCAAAAATCTTTAATGTTAGCAAAAATAAACAGCAAGACTAGTTCCCAATGCCCGCTGTGTACAATGGATTATGAAAGTATAAAACACGTTTTCTTACAATGCCCGAGAGTGCAGGAAATATGGAGGGTTTTGGGACTATCGAGTTTGGTGCAACAAATCTGCACTCTGGAGCAAGACGGGAGTGGTGCTTTATCTGAAATGATCCTATCTAAGAGCACAATCAAGTCGAACATATCGGACGTCGGCCGCGCTGAACTGATCGCAACGACAGTCTGGTATGTGTGGTGGAAGAGAAGGAGCTTCACTCACGGCGAGCAAATCACTGAACCCCCCAGATCGGCGCATGCAATATCATCACTTGCAAAGAACTTTGTCAGGGCAAGGAATAAGCAACCAGGTGTTATTCGGCATGGGTGGCAACGGCCGTCTGCGGGTCTCTACAAGCTCAATGTCGATGCTGATTTCTCTGGTGACTCGGGGACGGGTAGCACAGGGGCGGTGTTGCGCTCTGATAGAGGAGTTTTCATCGCCGGCTCATGTAGTGCCATTTCCTTTGCTGAAGATGCCAGTTCAACTGAAGCAAGAGCTCATAGAGATGGACTTATCCTGGCTAGCGAGGTGGGTGTGCAAAAAATCATTGTTGAGTCTGATTGCTAGGAGGTGATCGACACCATGTTGCTCGACGGCAATTCGCTTGGACCGGCAGCTGCAGTCTATGAAGAGTGTTCCTTTCTTGCAAAGAACTTTAGCTTTATTCAGTTTGTCTTTTGCCCGAGGGAAGCAAACATGGTAGCACATACCCTAGCTAGATTTGCTGAACCCACTAGAACTATAAAGTGGATGGAGGAGCCTCCTGGCTTTCTCATAGATACGCTAGCGAATGATGTAACTATTATTTCACATGAAATATAAAGGCCGCTCTAGCCTCCCCCGTTCAAAAAAAACAGCAATGTAGCAAATTTGGGATACGGATGCAATAAAAATATGGTTGTAGCAAAAAAAATATCAACGTGATCGTAACAATAAAACGACGCTCATGATGCGTGGTAGCAAAACAAAATGTGGGTTGTAGCAATACAATCCGATGAAATCAGGTTGCAACTCTGATGAACGTGCATGCAGCTTTTTTAGTGAACGGTTGTAGCAAAAATTGATACCAGTTGTAGCAAAAGTTAACACCGATTGTAGCAAAAAAATCTAATGAACTCGGGTTGCAACAAAATATGGATGCAGCTTTTTATGGACAAAATGTAGCAAAATCATCAACGGTTGCAGCAAAAAATCTTGTCGATGATAGCAAAAAAGATACACAGTTGCAACAAAAATGACGCCTCACATAAAAAAGGGGTCCATGCACGAGGATCGCACGACGCACACGACGGCCGAAGCGTTCGACCGGCGCGCCGTTGGAAAACGTTTTCCTAACATTTTTTATTTACACGCTAACACAACAACACGCATAATAGCATATCACCAAGGTTTCTGACAATAGAGTTGCATATCCTACCATAAATTTATGGCAAGTGTCGTGGTAACGATTCCGACAATAGAAAGGGGGTAGGATAACGGAGCATCATCTATCAAGATGCACATGGGTGACACGGTGGTTTTAGCGAGTTCGGGCCTCTCACAGTGGAGATAACAACCCTACGTCTCGTGCTCCGGAGAGGCTTTGTTTTATCTGTCATGGACATGAGTTACATGGTATAGAGAGAGAGCGAGAGCTCGAGGGAAAGAATGAGCCCGAAGGAGGAGAAGAAGATCGCCCCTAGCTATGTGGAGGGGGTGGCTTATATAGAGTGCGCCACCTCCTCACCTCTTATGTTACAAGATGGGGCATTGATGCCATAATGTCAACCCAGTACAGATGTCTTGCCAACTGTTGGTATTTGCATGACAGAGTGAGTCATTCGGCCGAGTGGATGACTTTCATCCGAGTGGATGGAATGTACTTGTCTGAGTGGATCCGTACCGAGTGGATTAGATGTTGTCACAATCCAGTAGGAATTTCCCTTGTAGTCCTTTAAACTAATAATGAGGTGCCCTTGGGTAGGACGTATTGGTCGGACCCATGACCCTACCCTAGGGCTATATCCCCGTCATTAGCCCCCGAATGGATCAGGGTCCGAGTGGTGAAGGTGTCGATGTAAATCTTGTAGCAGCAGACCGAACTTGAATGTGCTTTAGGGCCTTGCAAAATTATGCGTTGATTGAAGTCTTCATCATTCGCCCTGATCGATTCCGCTGAGTAGTACGTCCGAGTGAACTTAAGAATTGAAGTAGATCCGAGTGATCAACAGGATCTTGAGACTCTGACTAACTGCTGGTAGTCGGTTGGAATCTGTTGAACTTGGATGTTGTTGGTGGACCTGACCAAGCAGAATGTTTCTTTTTTGTATTTCTCTTCTAGTGGGGGCACGCTAAGTGCACCCACTGGGTGTAGTCCCCGAGCCTCTGTCGGACTAGATGAGTCTGGCAGAGGGTTTAAGACTTCCAGTGCTCGTTATGTTGAATGTTTGTAGAATCTGCATCATATGATTTCTGGATCAAAGTCAAGTCTCCGAGTGTATTTTTTAACTTAGGCGATACGGGGTCGCAGCTAAGTTCCCGAGTGTGGAGCATGTCTGTACTCGGAGTAGTTTTTAACTTAGGCGATACGAAGTCGCAACTAAGTCCCCGGGTGTGGAGCATGTCCGCACTCAGAGTTGTTATTAACTTAGGCGATACAGACTCACAACAAAGTTCTCGAGTGTGGAGCGTGTCCGTACTAGAAGTAGTTTTAACTTAGGCGACACGGAGTCGCAGCTAAGTCCCCGAGTGTGGAGCATGTCCGCACTCGGAGTAGTTTTGAACTTTAGGCGATACGGAGTCGCAGCTAAGCCCCCGAGTGTGGAGCATGTCCGCACTCAGAGTTGTTTTTAACTTAGGCGATACAGAGTCGCAGCTAAGTTCCCGAGTGTGGAGCGTGTCCGTACTCAAAGTAGTTTTAACTTAGGCGACACGGAGTCGCAGCTAAGTCCCCGAGTGTGGAGCATGTCCGCACTCGGAGTAGTTTTAAACTTAGGCGATACGGAGTCGCAGCTAAGCCCCCGAGTGTGGAGCATGTCCGCACTCAGAATTGTTTTTAACTTAGGTGATACAGAGTCGCAGCTAAGTTCCCGAGTGTGGAGCGTGTCCGTACTCGAAGTAGTTTTAACTTAGGCGACACGGAGTCGCACCTAAGTCCCTGAGTGTGGAGCATGTCCGCACTCGGAGTAGTTTTGAACTTAGGCGATACGGAGTCGCAGCTAAGCCCCCGAGTGTGGATCATGTCCGCACTCAGAGTTGTTTTTAACTTAGGCGATACAGAGTCGCAGCTAAGTTCCCGAGTGTGGAGCGTGTCCGTACTCGGAGTAGTTTTAACTTAGGCGACCCGGAGTCGCAGCTAAGCTGAGCGGTGGCGTGCGGGGCAGCCGAATGATGAAGACATGCCACACGGAGTGGCGATGCGCATGGCATCCGAGCGCTGACGACGCGTCTGGCTGAGTGGCAACGCACAGGGCGGCCAAGTGATGTATGTCGAGGAGGCGTCTGACCCACTAACGGCACGCGGGGCGGCCGTGTCCACTACGTCATTGCGGGGGCTTCCGAACACGTGAAAACGCATGAATGATCGTTGCGGCGACTGAGCCTGAGCAGCGACGAGGATGGCGCACGGATGCGTCGAGTAACCTGTGTATGAAAAATAGCACAAGCCAGCATAAAAAATTATCAAAGTAATATGATCTTTTCTGAAATAGTTCGTATAAATTGTACCCATAGACACCCACTGGGTGTGCCACGTGATTGCTGGTTCGGAACCAGCAAGAGTCTAAAAGAGTGAAGGATCCGGCTGAACTCGTTTGAGTACTGGACCCAAACGAAGCGGAAGTGAAGTGTTCTCACATAAAAATAAACAACTGAGTGCGGAGGTACACTCAGTGGCGTGGTCTCTGAGTGAACGTCATGTGCGACTTCCTCGACACTCGGTAATGTAGAAACGATTATTTAATAGAATGCAGTCTGTGAAAAAATGACTTAGCTGCCTGACGACGCGCAGGGCGGTCGAGCGAAGTAGACACGTCCGGCCGAGTGGTGACGTGTTAGGCGTTCAAGCGATGAAGATGCGTCTAGCTGAGTGGCGACACGCGGGGCGGCCGAGTGACGACGCGCAGAGAAACCAGGTGACGACGGAGCCTCCAGCCGAGTGACGACACGCGAAGCTGCCGAGTGACGAAGGAGTCTCCAGCCGAGTGAGGATGGCTTGTCTTGCTGACTGGCGATGCGTGAAGCTACCGAGTGCTGACGACGGATCCAAGTGAGGGACGGCGCGCAGGGCGGCCGAGCGCTGACGACGCGTTCGACTGAGTGACAGCATGTGTTGGGGAACGTCGCATGGGAAACAAAAAATTTCCTACGCGCACGAAGACCTATCATGGTGATGTCCATCTACGAGAGGGGATGAGTGATCTACGTACCCTTGTAGATCGTACAGCAGAAGCGTTAGTAAACGCGGTTGATGTAGTGGAACGTCCTCACGTCCCTCGATCCGCCCCGCGAACAATCCCGCGATCAGTCCCACGATCTAGTACCGAACGGACGGCACCTCCGCGTTCAGCACACGTACAGCTCGACGATGATCTCGGCCTTCTTGATCCAGCAAGAGAGACGGAGAGGTAGAAGAGTTCTCCGGCAGCGTGACGGTGCTCCGGAGGTTGTTGATGACCTTGTCTCAGCAGGGCTCCGCCCGAGCTCCGCAGAAACGCGATCTAGAGGAAAAACCGTGGAGGTATGTGGTCGGGCTGCCGTGGAAAAGTCGTCTCAAATCAGCCCTAAAACCTCCGTATATATAGGTGGGAGGGAGGGGGCCTTGCCTTGGGGTCCAAGGACCCTCAAGGGGGTCGGCCGAGCCAAGGGGGAGGACTCTCCCCCCCCCAAACCGAGTTGGACTAGGTTTGGTGGGAGGGAGTCCTCCTCCCTTCCCACCTCCTCCCTTTTTTTTCCTCTTGATTTTTCTTCTCTTGGCGCATAGAGCACTTGTGGGCTGTCCCACCAGCCCACTAAGGGCTGGTGTGTCTCCCCCAAGGCCTATGGGCTTCCCCGGGGTGGGTTGTCCCCCCCCCCCGGTGAACTCCCGGAACCCATTCGTCATTCCCGGTACATTCCCGGTAACTCCGAAAACCTTCCGGTAATCAAATGAGGTCATCCTATTTATCAATCTTCGTTTCCGGACCATTCCGGAAACCCCGAACAACATTCGGTAACCAACCATATAACTCAAATACGCATAAAACAACGTCGAACCTTAAGTGTGCAGACCCTGCGGGTTCGAGAACTATGTAGACATGACCCGAGAGACTCCTCGGTCAATATCCAATAGCGGGACCTGGATGCCCATATTGGATCCTACATATTCTACGAAGATCTTATCGTTTGAACCTCAGTGCCAAGGATTCGTATAATCCCGTATGTCATTCCCTTTGTCCTTCGGTATGTTACTTGCCGGAGATTCGATCGTCAGTATCCGCATACCTATTTCAATCTCGTTTATCGGCAAGTCTCTTTACTCGTTCCGTAATACAAGATCCCGCAACTTACACTAAGTTACATTGCTTGCAAGGCTTGTGTGTGATGTTGTATTACCGAGTGGGCCCCGAGATACCTCTCCGTCACAGGGAGTGACAAATCCCAGTCTTGATCCATACTAACTCAACTAACACCTTCGGAGATACCCGTAGAGCATCTTTATAGTCACCCAGTTACGTTGCGATGTTTGATACACACAAAGCATTCCTCCGGTGTCAGTGAGTTATATGATCTCATGGTCATAGGAATAAATACTTGACATGCAGAAAACAGTAGCAACAAAATGACACGATCAACATGCTACGTCTATTAGTTTGGGTCTAGTCCATCACGTGATTCTCCCAATGACGTGATCCAGTTATCAAGCAACAACACCTTGTTCATAATCAGAAGACACTGACTATCATTGATCAACTGGCTAGCCAACTAGAGGCATGCTAGGGACGGTGTTTTGTCTATGTATCCACACATGTAAATGAGTCTTCATTCAATACAATTATAGCATGGATAATAAACTAGTATCTTGATACAGGCTTATAATAATAACCATATTTATTATTGCCTCTAGGGCATAATTCCAACAGTCTCCCACTTGCGCTAGAGTCAATAATCCAGCCCTCACATCACCATGTGAATTACATTGTAATAAATCTAACACCCATACAGTTCTGGTGTCGATCATGTTTTGGCCGTGGAAGAGGTTTAGTCAGCGGGTCTGCTACATTCAGATCCGTGTGCACTTTGCATATATTTACGTCCTCTTCCTCGACGTATTCGCGGATGAGGTTGAAGCGTCGTTTGATGTGTCTGGTCTTCTTGTGAAACCGTGGTTCCTTTGCTAAGGCAATGGCACCAGTGTTGTCACAGAGCAAGGTTATTGGATTCAGTGCGCTTGGCACTACTCCAAGATCCGTCATGAACTCCTTCATCCAGACACCCTCCTTAGCCGCCTCCGAGGCAGCCATGTACTCCGCTTCACATGTAGAATCTGCTACGACGCTTTGCTTGGAACTGCACCAGCCTACTGCACCCCCATTAAGAATAAATACGTATCCGGTTTGCGACTTAGAGTCGTCCGGATCTGTGTCAAAGCTTGCATCGACGTAACCTTTTACGGCGAGCTCTTCGTCACCTCCATACACGAGAAACATCTCCTTAGTCCTTTTCAGGTACTTCAGGATATTCTTGACCGCTGTCCAGTGATCCACTCCTGGATTACTCTGGAACCTACCTGCCATACTTATGGCCAGGCAAACATCCGGTCTAGTGCACATCATCGCATACATGATAGAACCTATGGCTGAAGCATAGGGGACGGAGCGCATATGCTCTCTATCTTCATCAGTTGCTGGGCACTGAGTCTTACTCAATCTCGTACCTTGTAAAACTGGCAAGAACCCTTTCTTGGACTGTTCCATTTTGAACCTCTTCAAAACTTTATCAAGGTATGTGCTTTGTGAAAGTCCTATCAGGCGTTTTGATCTATCCCTATAGATCTTAATGCCTAGAATGTAAGCAGCTTCTCCTAGGTCCTTCATAGAGAAACTTTTATTCAAGTAACCTTTTATTCTCTCCAAAAACTCTACGTTGTTTCCAATCAGTAATATGTCATCCACATATAATATTAGAAACGCCACAGAGCTCCCACTCACTTTCTTGTAAATACAAGATTCTCCAACCACTTGTATAAACCAAAATGCTTTGATCACCTCATCAAAGCGTTTGTTCCAACTCCGAGATGCTTGCACCAGTCCATAAATGGATCGCTGGAGCTTGCATACCTTGTTAGCATTCTTAGGATCGACAAAACCTTCAGGTTGCATCATATACAACTCTTCCTTAAGGAAACCGTAAAGGAACGCCGTTTTGACATCCATCTGCCAGATTTCATAATCAAAAAATGCAGCTATTGCTAACATGATTCTGACGGACTTAAGCATCGCTACGGGTGAGAAAGTCTCATCGTAGTCAACTCCTGGAACTTGTGAAAAACCCTTTGCCACAATTCGAGCTTTATAAACGGTCACATTACCGTCAGCGTCCGTCTTCTTCTTAAAGATCCATTTATTCTGAATAGCCTTACGGCCCTCAGGTAGTATCTCCAAAGTACACACTTTGTTCTCATACATGGATCCTATCTCGGATTTCATGGCTTCTAGCCATTTGTTGGAATATGTGCCCACCATTGCTTCCTCATAATTTGCAGGTTCATTGTTGTCCAACAACATGATTGATAATACGGGATTACCGTACCACTCTGGAGCAGCGCGTGATCTCGTCGACCTGCGTGGTTCAACAGAAACTTGAACTGGAGTTTCATGATCATCATCATTAACTTCCTCCTCAACTGGCGTCACAACGACAGAGGTTTCCCCTTGCCCTGCGCCACCATCCAGAGGGATGATAGGTTCGACAACCTCGTCAAGTTCTATCTTCCTCCCACTCAATTCTCTCGAGAGAAACTCCTTCTCGAGAAAAGCTCCGTTCTTAGCAACAAACACTTTGCCCTCGGATTTGAGATAGAAGGTGTACCCAACTGTCTCTTTTGGGTAACCTATGAAGACGCACTTTTCCGCTTTGGGTTCCAGCTTTTCAGGCTGAAGCTTTTTGACATAAGCATCACATCCCCAAACTTTAAGAAACGACAACTTTGGCCTCTTGCCATACCACAGTTCGTATGGTGTCGTCTCAACGGATTTTGATGGTGCCCTATTTAAAGTGAATGCAGCTGTTTCTAATGCATAACCCCAAAATGATAACGGCAAATCAGTAAGAGACATCATAGATCGCACCATTTCTAACAAAGTACGATTACGACGTTCGGACACACCATTACGCTGTGGTGTTCCAGGCGGTGTTAACTGCGAAACAATTCCACATTGTCTTAAGTGAGCACCAAACTCGAAACTCAGATATTCACCCCCACGATCAGACCGTAGGAACTTGATCTTCTTGTTATGATGATTTTCCACTTCACTCTGAAATTGCTTGAACTTTTCAAATGTTTCAGACTTGTGCTTCATCAAGTAGACATAACCATATCTACTTAAATCGTCAGTGAAGGTGAGAAAATAACGATATCCGCCGCGTGCCTCCACGCTCATTGGATCACACACATCGGTATGTATGATTTCCAATAAGTCACTTGCACGCTCCATCGTTCCGGAGAACGGAGTCTTAGTCATCTTGCCCATGAGGCATGGTTCGCACGTGTCAAGTGAATCAAAGTCAAGTGACTCCAAAAGTCCATCAGCATGGAGTTTCTTCATGCGCTTTACACCAATATGACCCAAGCGGCAGTGCCACAAAAATATGGCGCTATCATTGTTTACTCTAACTCTTTTGGTCTCAATGTTATGTATATGCGTATCGCTATCAAGATTCAATATGAACAATCCTCTCACATTCGGTGCATGACCATAAAAGATGTTACTCATAGAAATAGAACAACCATTATTCTCAGACTTAAAAGAGTAACCGTCTCGCAATAGACAAGATCCAGATATAATGTTCATGCTCAACGCAGGCACTAAATAACAATGATTTAAGTTCATCACTAATCCTGATGGTAGCTGAAGTGACACTGTGCCGACGGCGATTGCATCAACCTTGGAACCATTTCCTACGCGCATCGTCACTTCGTCTTTCGCCAGCCTTCGTCTATTCCGCAGTTCCTGCTTCGAGTTGCAAATATGAGCAACAGAACCGGTATCGAATACCCAGGCACTACTACGAGAGCCGGATAAGTACACATCAATAACATGTATATCAAATATACCTGATTTTTCTTTGCCCGCCTTCTTATCTGCCAGATACTTGGGGCAGTTGCGCTTCCAGTGACCCATACCCTTGCAATAGAAACACTCCGTTTCAGGCTTAGGTCCAGCTTTGGGTTTCTTCGGCGGATTGGCAACAGGCTTGCCGCTCTTCTTCGAATTGCCCTTCTTGCCTTTGCCGTTTCTCTTGAAACTAGTGGTCTTATTCACCATCAACACTTGATGCTCTTTACGGAGTTCAGACTCTGCGACTTTCAACATCGCAAACAACTCGCCGGGAGACTTGTTCATCCCTTGCATGTTGTAGTTCAACACAAAGCCTTTGTAGCTTGGCGGCAGTGATTGAAGGATTCTGTCAATGATAGCTTCTTGCGGGAGTTCAATCCCCAGTTCAGCTAGACGGTTTGAGTACCCAGACATTTTGAGTACATGTTCACTGACACACGAGTTTTCCTCCATCTTGCAAGCATAGAATTTATCGGAGGTCTCATACCTCTCGATCCGGGCGTTCTTCTGAAAGATAAACTCCAACTCCTGGAACATCTCAAATGCTCCATGACGCTCAAAGCGACGTTGAAGTCCCGGTTCTAAGCCATACAAGACTGCACATGGAACTATTGAGTAGTCCTCCTTACGTGCTAACCAAGCGTTCTTAACATCCTGATCAGCCGTAGCGGGTGGTTCATCTCCTAGCGCAGCATTAAGGACATAATCCTTCTTTCCAGCTTGTAAGATTAGCTTAAGATTACGAGCCCAGTCTACAAAGTTGCTTCCATCATCTTTCAACTTAGCTTTCTCTAGGAACGTATTAAAATTCAGGATGACTGTCGCGTGAGCCATGATCTACAACACAAATATATTCAAAGTGGACTTAGACTATGTTCAAGATAATTAGAGTTCAACTTAATCAAATTATATGCTAAACTCCCACTCAAAAAGTACATCACTCTAGTCATTTGAGTGGTTCATGATCCACTTACACTATCCCAAGTCCGATCGTCACGTGAGTTGAGTATAGTTTCAGTGGTAAGCATCCCTATGCTAATCATATCAACTATATGATTCATGATCGACCTTTCGGTCTCATGTGTTCCGAGGCCATGTCTGCACATGCTAGGCTCGTCAAGCTTAACCCGAGTGTTCCGCGTGCGCAACTGTTTTGCACCTGTTGTATGTGAACGTTGAGTCTATCACACCCGATCATCACGTGGTGTCTCGAAACGACGAACTGTAGCAACGGTGCACAGTCGGGGAGAACACAATTTCGTCTTGAAATTTTAGTGAGAGATCACCTCATAATGCTACCGTCGTTCTAAGCAAAATAAGGTGCATAAAAGGATTAACATCACATGCAATTTATAAGTGACATGATATGGCCATCATCACGTGCTTCTTGATCTCCATCACCAAAGCACCGGCACGATCTTCTTGTCACCGACGCCACACCATGATCATCCATCAACGTGTTGCCATCGGGGTTGTCGTGCTACTTATGCTATTACTACTAAAGCTACATCCTAGCAAAATAGTAAAAGCATCTGCAAGCACAAACGTTAGTATAAAGACAACCCTATGGCTCCTGCCGGTTGCCGTACCATCGACGTGCAAGTCGATATTTCTATTACAACATGATCATCTCATACATCCAATATATCACATCACATTGTTGGCCATATCACATCACAATCATACCCTGCAAAAACAAGTTAGACGTCCTCTAATTTTGTTGTTGCATGTTTTACGTGGTGACCAAGGGTATCTAGTAGGATCGCATCTTACTTACGCAAACACCACAACGGAGATATATGAGTTGCTATTTAACCTCATCCAAGGACCTCCTCGGTCAAATCCGATTCAACTAAAGTTGGAGAAACCGACACTTGCCAGTCATCTTTGAGCAAAGGGGGTTACTCGTAACGATGAAACCAGTCTCTCGTAAGCGTACGAGTAATGTCGGTCCAAGCCGCTTCAATCCAACAATACCGCGGAATCAAGAAAAGACTAAGGAGGGCAGCAAAACGCACATCACCGCCCACAAAAACTTTTGTGTTCTACTCGAGAAGACATCTACGCATGAACCTAGCTCATGATGCCACTGTTGGGGAACGTCGCATGGGAAACAAAAAATTTCCTACGCGCACGAAGACCTATCATGGTGATGTCCATCTACGAGAGGGGATGAGTGATCTACGTACCCTTGTAGATCGTACAGCAGAAGCGTTAGTGAACGCGGTTGATGTAGTGGAATGTCCTCACGTCCCTCGATCCACCCCGCGAACAATCCCGCGATCAGTCCCACGATCTAGTACCGAACGGACGGCACCTCCGCGTTCAGCACACGTACAGCTCGACGATGATCTCGGCCTTCTTGATCCAGCAAGAGAGACGGAGAGGTAGAAGAGTTCTCCGGCAGCGTGACGGCGCTCCGGAGGTTGGTGATGACCATGTCTCAGCAGGGCTCCGCCCGAACTCCGCAGAAACGCGATCTAGAGGAAAAACCGTGGAGGTATGTGGTCGGGCTGCCGTGGAAAAGTCGTCTCAAATCAGCCCTAAAACCTCCGTATATATAGGTGGGAGGGAGGGGGCCTTGCCTTGGGGTCCAAGGACCCTCAAGGGGGTCGGCCGAGCCAAGGGGGAGGACTCTCCCCCCCCCAAACCGAGTTGGACTAGGTTTGGTGGGAGGGAGTCCTCCTCCCTTCCCACCTCCTCCCTTTTTTTTTCTTTTCCTCTTGATTTTTCTTCTCTTGGCGCATAGAGCACTTGTGGGCTGTCCCACCAGCCCACTAAGAGCTGGTGTGTCTCCCCCAAGGCCTATGGGCTTCCCCGGGGTGGGTTGCCCCCCCCCCCCCGGTGAACTCCCGGAACCCATTCGTCATTCCCTGTACATTCCCGGTAACTCCGAAAACCTTCCGGTAATCAAATGAGGTCATCCTATATATCAATCTTCGTTTCCGGACCATTCCGGAAACCCTCGTGATGTCCGTGATCTCATCCGAGACTCCGAACAACATTTGGTAACCAACCATATAACTCAAATACGCATAAAACAACGTCGAACCTTAAGTGTGCAGACCCTGCGGGTTCGAGAACTATGTAGACATGACCCGAGAGACTCCTCGGTCAATATCCAATAGCGGGACCTGGATGCCCATATTGGATCCTACATATTCTACGAAGATCTTATCGTTTGAACCTCAGTGCCAAGGATTCGTATAATCCCGTATGTCATTCCCTTTGTCCTTCGGTATGTTACTTGCCGGAGATTCGATCGTCAGTATCCGCATACCTATTTCAATCTCGTTTATCGGCAAGTCTCTTTACTCGTTCCGTAATACAAGATCCCGCAACTTACACTAAGTTACATTGCTTGCAAGGCTTGTGTGTGATGTTGTATTACCGAGTGGGCCCCGAGATACCTCTCCGTCACAGGGAGTGACAAATCCCAGTCTTGATCCATACTAACTCAACTAACACCTTCGGAGATACCTGTAGAGCATCTTTATAGTCACCCAGTTACGTTGCGATGTTTGATACACACAAAGCATTCCTCCGGTGTCAGTGAGTTATATGATCTCATGGTCATAGGAATAAATACTTGACATGCAGAAAACAGTAGCAACAAAATGACACGATCAACATGCTACGTCTATTAGTTTGGGTCTAGTCCATCACGTGATTCTCCCAATGACGTGATCCAGTTATCAAGCAACAACACCTTGTTCATAATCAGAAGACACTGACTATCATTGATCAACTGGCTAGCCAACTAGAGGCATGCTAGGGACGGTGTTTTGTCTATGTATCCACACATGTAAATGAGTCTTCATTCAATACAATTATAGCATGGATAATAAACTATTATCTTGATACAGGAATTATAATAATAACCATATTTATTATTGCCTCTAGGGCATAATTCCAACAACATGCAGGGCGGCTGAGTGATGATGACGCGTGTTCGACCGAGCGCCGATGCGCAGAGCGGTCGAGTGATGACGGCGCGCCCAGTAGAGTGATGGCACGCGGAGCGGCCGAGTGAGGATGGAGCGTCCGACTGAGTGGCGACGCGCGGAGCTGCCGAGTGATGACGACGCGTCCAGTAGAGTGATGGCACACGGAGTGGCCGAGTGACGATGGAGCGTCCGGACGAGTGGCGATGGAGCGTCCGGACGAGTGGCGATGCGTGGAGCTGCCGAGTGATGACGGCGCACGTCTAACTCAGCGACAATGTGTAGGGCGGCCGAGTGATGACGACGCGCGTCCGACCGAGCAACGACGCGCGTCCGACCGAGCGACGACGCGCAGAGCGGCCGAGTGATGACGATGCTTTCGACTGAGCGACGACATGCAAGACGACCGAGTGATGATGACGCGTCTGACTCGAATAGACAGTCCGTTCGAATAAACCGTTGTTCGGGGACGATGACGAACGAGTGACCCTGCCAGTTAGTAGCAAGTATAGCTCGGCGAAATGGTGATGGGGCAGCACACCTCCCTTATAACTAGGCATGATAGTGTGGCTCACCGAACGAGTTGTCGACGTCCAACACATTGAAGCGGTTGCCACCACGTCTTGTGGCATTGAAGGAGTTATCCCACGTCCTAAGGAATACGGTCATCCCACATTCCTTTAGTTTCTCTCGTGCAGCAGCGACAGCCAGGTCAGGCCTGCAAGTCGTCGCGCATGGACACCGGAGAAGCCAGACCATCCCTCGGGGCCACAAAGTGTATGAAAATTGAAGAATACGTTATTACGTATTGATGGTTGACCACGTCCGAATCGACTTCTTTTTGCAGCGATGAACTCGACGAGAACGAGGCAGTCGGAGGCATCAGAACGGCAGTGCAACCCGTAGAGCATGATGTGCACCCCGCCGGCGTTGCTATCACCAAGGGTGCGGTCCGGTGTGGAGCAGCACGTGGACGGACCTAGCGATGCTCGCGAACATGGTGAATCCAACCACAGGGTTCCAGATTGGATTCTGGCAGCTGAAGCGATCGGTGGCTACGCACCGACATGGGTGCTGAACAGCGAGACGATGGCATATACCTCCATGGTTGAGAGGAGGTTCACGCCCTTGAGGGTTTTAGGCGCCTCAATTGCGGAAGCCGGCCCCGAGTAGCCAGCTCACCCGTTATAGGGTGAAGCACCGTGTCGTCGACTATGTGGCTCCATCGCTCGCGAAGCTGCGCCATCGGCCGAGGGAGGAATTTGTTTTGGTGGTCGCCATTGTGTCTTGTTTCCATGGCGCTCGTCCGACCGGTGCGCGGTGATGCAGCAACGATGCCGGTGTTGTTTGCGGTCTCTGGTTGATGTGAAGAAGATGACGCGGTCGTCCTCATCGCTTGTATCTTCTTTTCTTTTCAATTGATAGCACTTGTGTGTGAGTGTGTGTACATACAGAATAAAAACAACCATTGTTAGATTAAGGACCGATTGTACAAAAATAGATAGGATGGAATAATACTTCCTGATTCCTGTATACGAAGAGTATCATGTCTCTCCTGTGAACGGGGTGGTGTCCGGAATACTTTGGATCGAATTCTCCATTGATGATTGTTGATCTGGAGACAAAGATTGAAGAAATAAAACCATTTGCATCATGGCTTGATAGACGTCATGCCCCACGGTGGGCGCCAACTGTCGTGGTAACGATTTCGACAATAGAAAGGGGGTAGGATAACGGAGCATGATCTATCAAGATGCACATGAGTGACACGGTGGTTTTAGCGAGTTCGGGCCTCTCACAGTGGAGATAACAACCCTACGTCTCGTGCTCTGGAGAGGCTTTGTTTTATCTGTCATGGACATGAGTTACATGGTATAGAGAGAGAGCGAGAGCTCGAGGGAAAGAATGAGCCCGAAGGAGGAGAAGAAGATCGCCCCTAGCTATGTGGAGGGGGGTGGCTTATATAGAGTGCGCCACCTCCTCACCTCTTATGTTACAAGATGGGGCATTGATGCCATAATGTCAACCCACTACAGATGTCTTGCCGACTGTTGGTATTTACATGACCGAGTGAGTCATACGACCGAGTGGATGACTGTCATCCGAGTGGATGAAATGTACTTGTCTGAGTGGATCCGTACCGAGTGGATTAGATGTTGTCACAATCCAATAGAAATTTCCCTCGTAGTCCTTTAAACTAATAATGAGGTGCCCTTGGGTAGGACGTATTGGTCGGACCCATGATCCTACCCTAGGGCTATATCCCCGTCAGCAAGTATCAAACACAATGCGCACAAATTTGACGGTAGGGATCATGCTGATGTGGATAAGTTTTATATGCCAGAGACTTCGATGGTAGGCTTTTATATCTTATCACCAAGGACTCTGACGGTGAAAAAATGATTAAATTCTAAAAAATTTACAAACTAAATTCATATATGGATCAACTTTTAGAAAAGGGTAAAAACGGGACTGCTAGACGTCCACCGACAGATGCGCGTTATACATCCGCCACCTCGCTGGCCGTTGGATGTACACGCGGGGAGCCGTCGATCGCTTGTCATGTCCCGCTCGTTCCCTCCTCACTCATTAATTCCTAAAACAACGTCCATGTTGCAAAAACAATGATAGTGTTGCAAAAATAATTTGCCGAAACAACGGCCGCATTGCAGAAACAATTTCTGAAACAATGGTCGTATTTTAAAAATAATGATTATGTTGCAGAAATTTCTTTTCGTCGGGAGGCGTTTGACGGCTGAGATTCAACATGGATGCACTCACCCCGGCAATCTACAGGCGGCGGCGCTCGGTGTGGGGGGGGGGAGGGGAGGGGGGAGGGGAAGGGGGCGGACGGGGCAAGGGATGAGCATGTATACTTGCTGGAGTCGACGCTGGCCGCCGCAAGAGATCGAGCAGCAAAAGAGAGCAATGCGAAGCGGGCTCTCAGCTACAGGAGACAATCCTGAAACAATCGTTCTGTTTCCAAAAAACGGTGGCGGCTGACTCAAAAATGCGGTTGGTCTGGTCCGTCCGATCAATGACTGATCCGACGAGGGAGCGCGATCGACCGGGTGAAGGTAAGCTTTTTCAAAAAAAAAAAACGAAATTTAGATTCGCCTCGATTTGTTTCCCCTCTCCTCTCTGTCTGCCGCCGTCGTTGCTGGCCTCCTCCGGCAACTGCGCACGGAATCCGCCCCACGTCCGTGATCTCACCCGCGCCGAATCCCATACCAGCATGTCGGCGGTCTGCATGGGGCGTGGCGGGGGCGGCGAGGGAGAAGGTGGTGCTCTCACGGAGGATGAGGGGCGGCACAAATTCGGGCTATCTTCTCGATTTCAGTCCGCGCTTGGGGCTCGGTGCTCTGGTCCGCGCCGCCGGTGGGAAAGCACCGCAAGGCGAGGGAGAGGCAAGGGATGGACAACCTTCTGCTCAGTTTTCCTTTACCGATTTGTTTACCTTTAGTGTGAGATTTTCTTTTTGACGTACCTTTAGTGTGAGAGTTGTTCAGGTAGGAAATTGCCCCTGTTGGTCCAATTGAATAGACGTCCGCGCCTCACCAACCAAATCGGATGGTGCTATCATATTCTCGGTTGGTTTGCTGGTAGAGACTTACTCCCTCCGTTCCAAAATATAAGACCTTTTAGAGATTTCACTAAAAGACTACATACGGAACAAAATGAGTGAATCTATACTCTAAAATATGTCTATGTACATCCGTATGTACTACATAGTGCAATCTCTAAAAGGTCTTATATTTAGGAACGGAGGGAGTACATTCTAACCTGGCATGGAATTTTCTAATCATGAATGTGTGAAACAGTGCATCCATGTTTTGGCTGGGTCCAAGCTCCAAGGTGGGAACATGTGGTGCTGCAAATCACACTGTCATCCTTGGGCCGTGAGCACCATGTCCACACCTGCTCGGCCGGCAGCTTGGTCGAGAATTCAGGCCTGCTGCCGCTCTCTCTGTCGTTCCTCATGTCAAGAATCGTAGCGTCCTCATTAAGGATATCCTGATGTCATCGTCTAAACAGAGGCCGCCCATGAGGCTATCATCTTAAAAGCAATATGGGCATGCTGTCACTTTCTCCTTTTTCTTTCGGAGTCATGGGTCGTTATTCACTAGTGGGTAGTTGTGTAGGGAATTTCATAGTTTAGTTTTTTGGAAAATATATATAGTTTAAAAGGCTAAAGTTAGATACCTTCTTCCTGAAGTAGATATTGCCATGCCTATAAATGAAGGGGTAACCAAGCAGCTACTGGTTACTTGTAGCTATGGCAGTTCAGATGACATGATCACGCCGTTTTGGGGGATGTTTGCGCAACCATCAAACGATGGCAGGATGATTGTGGTGGACATGAACTCAAGGTGCGTTAATCTCTACTAACTTTTGAATCTTGTAAACAGTCTTGTTTTTAGAGTTCCACCGAATTTTATCCAAGTGTTTTAGGTGGCTTATTTTGAGGAGCTACATGGTGCTTGTTCGTTGATCTGAATGATAACAAGGATGATTCCCACAAATAACTTTTTATGGGTCGTATTTCTCCTTCCCCCTTTTCCCACACCTCCTCACTCCTACCTGTAGTATGATGATTACTGTATGCCCGGATGGCAGAAAAGTATATCGTAACCAATCCTAATCACAATTTTTGTGATGGATCTGAAGAAGGTGCCTGCTTTGTTTCTCTATAACAGGTCATCTGTGACTAACTTCCAAAAATAATAATTTATTGTGTATTAATTTTCAGAATTGACCATCCGCGTAACATATTGGTCCAATGTGATTGGGTTTTCTAGCATCTGCTTTAGTAGTTTAGGCAGCAGGTTCGCGAACCAAAAGCTTTCACATGATTGCAGGACTGTAGGAAATTCAGATATCTCAAATCTAATCAGATTAGTAAAAGACTATGGTTATTGTAATGTATTTGCGCTGGCTGGAAACCTGTAATATCACTTATGTTGTTATTTACTTACTTGCAGAAAGACAGTCGGAAAAACCCGAGGGTAAGTATAATCGCTTAGGTAGTACTTGACATGCCAAATGATTTTCCACTAACATCAATTATTGGCTATCTAAAAATGCCCCTATTTTTTGTTTGCATGTAATCAAGATCTTCAACAAAGACAGCTAGCCAGCCATGAAGATTACTACAATCATGCAGTTTATCTTGGGGCTCATTGTTTGCAATGGACATATCTTGATCTGTGGCTTCCTGTATGGAAATGAGACAGACCAATTGTCACTGCTTGAATTCAAGAATGCAATCACCCTCGATCCAAAGCAATCCTTGATGTCCTGGAATGACAGTACCCACTTTTGCAATTGGGAAGGTGTTCATTGCAGGATGAAGAATCCATACCGTGTCACTTCTCTTAACCTTACAAATCGAGGTTTAGTCGGGCAAATCTCTCCTTCACTTGGAAATCTTACATTCCTAAAACATCTACTCCTACCAACAAATGGGTTTACTGGGACAATTCCTCCATCCCTTGGTCATTTGCATCGCCTTCAAAACCTATACCTGAGCAATAACACACTGCAAGGGACGATACCTAGTCTGGCAAACTGTTCCAACCTCAAGGCTCTGTGGCTGGATAGAAATCAACTAGTCGGACGAATTCCTGCAGACTTGCCTCCTTACCTTCAAGTGCTGCAACTTTCAGTTAACAATCTGACTGGAACCATCCCTGCTTCTCTTGCCAACATCACAGTGCTAAGCCAGTTTAACGTTGCGTTTAATAATATTGAGGGCAACATCCCAAATGAGATTGCAAAGTTACCTGCGCTCCATATTCTGAACGTGGGTAGCAATCATTTGACAGGCATGTTTCAACAAGCCATCTTGAATCTTTCTAGTCTTGTTACCCTTAACCTTGGTCCAAATCATTTAAGTGGTGAGGTACCATCCAATCTTGGTAACTCTCTACCGAATCTCCAAAAGTTCGCATTAGCCGATAACTTCTTTCATGGAAAAATCCCATCTTCTTTGATCAACGCATCCCAGATACACATTTTTGATATATCAAAAAATAATTTCACAGGATCGGTGCTTCGGTCCATTGGCAAACTTTCCGAACTCACATGGTTAAACCTTGAGTTCAATAAACTCCAAGCACGCAACAAGCAAGATTGGGAGTTTATGAACAGCTTAACCAATTGTACTAAGCTAAATGCCTTCTCGGTAGAGGCGAATCTTCTAGAAGGCCACATACCAAGTTCGTTATCCAACCTTTCCATTCAGCTTCAAAATCTATATTTGGGGCGGAATCAATTGGAAGGGGGTTTCCCTTCTGGCATAGCGACCCTTCCGAACCTGATTGTTTTAGGAATGAATAGCAATCGATTTACAGGTACCATTCCCCAGTGGTTAGGAGCTCTCAAAAATTTGCAAATACTAGGTTTAGCTGACAACATCTTTACAGGGTTTATTCCATCCTCCCTTTCCAATTTATCTCAATTGGCCTATCTCCTTCTAGACTCGAACCAATTTGTTGGCAACATACCACCAAGTTTTGGAAAGCTTCAAAACCTTGCAATATTGAACATGTCCAGCAACAATCTTCATGATTTAGTACCAAAGGAGATCTTTAGAATTCCAACACTAAGGGAAATTTATTTATCTTTTAACAACTTGGATGGACAACTTCCTACCGATATCGGTAATGCCAAACAACTTACAAATCTAGAACTCTCTTCAAATAGACTATTTGGAGATATTCCTAGCACTTTGGGTGAGTGTGCAAGTTTGGAAAATATCAAGTTGGACTGGAATGTTTTCAGTGGAAGCATCCCCACTTCATTAAGCAAAATAAGCAGCCTAAAAGTTCTCAATGTTTCCCACAATAATATTACTGGATCAATTCCAGTGTCTCTTGGCAACCTAGAATACCTTGAGCAACTAGATTTTTCATTCAACCATCTTGAGGGGGAGGTCCCAAAAGAAGGAATCTTCAAGAATGTTACTGCTCTGCGGATTGAAGGAAATCATGGGCTTTGTGGTGGGGCTCTGCAGTTACACTTAATGGCATGTTCTGTTATGCCTTCAAATTCAACAAAGCACAATCTGTTTGCTGTACTCAAAGTGTTAATCCCAATAGCCTGCATGGTCTCACTAGCTATGGCCATACTTCTCTTATTGTTCTGGAGGAGGAGACATAAGAGAAAATCCATGTCTTTGCCATCACTTGATATAAATCTTCCCAAAGTTTCTTTCAGTGATATTGCTAGAGCAACAGAGGGGTTCTCAACGTCCAGCATAATTGGAAGAGGGAGATATGGTACTGTGTATCAAGGAAAACTATTTCAAGATGGAAATTATGTTGCCATAAAAGTCTTCAACCTGGAGACAAGGGGAGCACCAAATAGCTTCATTGCAGAATGTAATGTCTTAAGAAATGCACGGCATCGTAATCTGGTTCCTATACTAACCGCATGCTCAAGCATTGATTCTAACGGAAATGATTTCAAAGCTCTAGTGTATGAGTTCATGCCTCGAGGAGACTTGCATGGATTACTGTACCCAACTCAAGACTATGAGGGCTCTTTAGATTTGATACATATTACAGTAGCTCAAAGGCTAAGCATTGTTGTGGATATAGCAGATGCACTGGAGTACCTACACCATAACAACCAAGGAACTATTGTTCATTGTGATATGAAGCCTAGCAACATTCTTTTGGATGACAATATGACAGCCCATGTTGGAGATTTTGGTCTTGCAAGGTTCGTAGTTGATTCAACAGTATCATCATCTGATGACTCATACTCAGCCTCTTCAATTGCGATAAATGGAACTATTGGATATGTTGCTCCAGGTAATTCCAATTTTCATATTCTCATATTGTATTTATTTATTAAACTGAGAGTAATTTCTGCTCATACTAACACCAGAATTACATTATTGTTACATGTGAATTACAGAATGTGCAACAGGTGGTCATATTTCGACTGCTAGCGATGTCTACAGCTTTGGAGTTGTTTTATTTGAGATATTCTTACGGAAGAGGCCGACAGATGATATGTTCAAAGATGGACTAAACATTGCGAAATTCGTTGAAATGAATTTTCCTGCCAGGATATCAGAAATTATTGAACCTGAATTACTTCAAGATCAGCTTGAGTTTCCTGAAGAAACTCTAGTGTCCGTGAAGGAAAGTGACCTCGACTGTGTAATTTCAGTGCTAAACATTGGGCTTCGCTGCACCAAGCCATACCCGGACGAGCGCCCCAACATGCAGGAAGTGACTGCAGGGCTGCATGGAATCAAGGAGGCTTATCTCAGAGGGTACTAAGGTAATCACCATTGTTAGTGTATGGTGCTACATTTTTATTTAGAATCTACACAAGATTTTATCAGTAACTACATTTTCCAGCACCGTATTTTTGGAGTTTTTAGAGAATCCATTGTTTTTTTAGAAACCATAGTTTTAAATACTTTGATGCATTTGGTGTCAACAATAACTGAAGTTTTATAAACTGTAGTATTCTTGAAACAGTGTTTTTTGTGCTGTATTTGACCTCTTTTTTCTAAACCAAGAAACGCGAGCGCCTCGTTGTTGCTCCCCTGCTGTTTTTTCCAGCGAGTCCATGTCCTTACGGCCGCTGTATCACCTGCGAACCCATCAGCATAAGTTTTTCGAGTGAGGTATCCAATCAGTATGTAGATTGGGTTTTCTAGGAGAGATATCCGGTCAATTGAGCCCATTAGGCATTAGCAAATTCCACGCGCGCATAGTGTGGTACAATCAATTGCTCCTTCAACTTTCCAGGTCAGCAATCAGCCCACCATACGGCGCTGCCGGGTTTCCTGTTCCCACTGGAGCCCTCGACCATCGCGTCGTGTACACTGTAGACATCGTTCGTAAAGTGCAGGAGGCAGGGAGAGACTAGATGAGGATGTGTTGACATGGTGCGTGGCAAGGCTGCATGCAGCCGGTGGCTGTTAGCACACACTGATTAATCCGGTCATGTAGCTGAGTTAGGTTCAGTTGTCATCCTTGCATATCTATCTGTCAAAATTACGGCAAGACAATACGGGCTAAACACACACACAGTATTACCAAAACTCTGAAAAATGACAGTTTTGAGAAACCGAAGTATTCATTGTCCGGGCGTTGGAATACCTAAGTTTTTGGGATATTATACTTTTGAAAAAAACTGTGCTACCAAAGTAGGACTGTATTTGCCATTCTTTTCCAAATAAGAAACACTATTATTGTAACTGGCCTGAGTACATAAGCTGCGATGTGATCTTGCAGTTTGCTGGCAGGTGCGTTCTTGGAAAATGAATAATGGGAGTAAATCACAACGTGCTGGGTGGGCAACACGCTCTGCTTGTGCTGCTCCTCAAGACAGAGCTTCCTCCCTGATGATGGTCTCCCATGCTGTTTGGGTGATGGATCTGTTCAATTCGGGATAACCTCTTGACTGTTGTGATCTAAAAGATCTTATATTAGTTTGCAGAGGGAGTACTTTTTTGTGTGTGGAATCAGCTGACCTTTATTAGTAGTTTGAATTAAAGTTACATGGTTGGCATGTTGCTAGTAATGTAATAGTATGATGTAGTGGTACGTCCGGGCAAGTATTGTAGAGCTGACAACGATATTTCTTACAGCCTAAATCTACATCCTATATCTGTTTTCTTGATTTATGTTTGTTGTTCGAACACTTCATAAATTGAAGTTTTGCGGTCGAATTCCTCGTCTTATACACTATTTTGTTGTACAGCAGTAAATTATCCAAATCCCCTGTGTAATCCAGTTTGGAGTTGATTCCCACTTCACCTGCACCAAGTATGATGCTTGTTACTAGCTGTGATTGTTTGATTCTCTGTAGATCAACGTGTGCCTCCAATACCCTTCCTTGTTCCTGATAACAAAGGCCCCGTAATCTATACCCCTAATAATAAAGCGGCTATTGCTTTCGTTAGAAAACCCACCGCGACATTTTTATAAAAAAGCCCTTGTAATTTTTATTATTCAACTCGCGCCTCATCATTTATCTGCAACGCAAAAGGAAAAACGATTCGTTGCAAAAATTATACCCGTACGCATCGTCTCCTCTCGTCGACCCTGGGTCACCCTGGCATGTGCCCAGGCCGCCGCCGCACCACTCGCCGCTGCGGCCGACCTCAACCGCCACCGCTGCCGATCTCAACCCACCCGCCTCCGCGGCCATACCTCTCCCCGCTCACTGCCCCCGTTGCGGTGCTCGAGCGCATCGCGTCGACCCTGGTCCACCCTGGCCTGTGCCCAGGCCGTTGCCATACCACTCGCCGCGGCGGCCGACCTCAACGACCACTGTTGTCGATCTCAACCCACCCGCCTCCGCGGCCATACCTCTGCCCGCTTGCTGCCCCCGTTTCGGCGCTCGAGCACAGCTTTTGAATCAAATCAACGCGACAGCTACAGTGACTGGGGATGATGCGTGTGCTCGATGCAGAACGGCGGCGACGCGCGGATAAGGCGCGACGGAGCGAAGTACTTGCAGGTGGAGGCGGGCCTCCATGGCTCACACGGGGAACTCCGAGGTTATGGCGCGGCAACGGCGACTCCTTATGGCCAGATAGAGGCGCCTAACCCTTGCTCCCCTCATCGTATCACCTCCTCCGGCAGGAACTCATCATCTGGTGAGATCCCCTCCCCATGCCTCCAACCGTGTGCCAAGCACCGGCAAGAAATTTCGTTTTATGGGGATTTGTTTGCTGATGAATGAATGTATTGAATGTAAGATTGTATTGTTGTAGAGACAGAGAATGGAACACCACCTTCAGTTTGTCATCTGATCCCACATTCTCTACCCCATGAGTGAAATAAGATAGTAGTCCATTGACCAATTCACGTAGCCTCTTTGTTTTGCTTTGCTTGTCCCGCTCAATTTCTCATCATGGTGGAATTAACAATGGACGAGTTGATTTCTCAACAAAATAGGATAGGACTGACTACATTAGTTAGTTAGCTTATTATTTTAATAAATCAAAATGATTATAAAAAGATTAAAAGCGTGTGGTATTTTTTTCTTCCGTTGCAACGCACAGGCCCTTTTGCTAGTGACAACTAAAGTTGACACAAGTTGTGCAAGAGGAGGAAGAAGAAGAGGGAGAAAGACAAGAAAAAGGGGACAATTACGACATGTGGGCTATGCCACGTGGAGCTCACTAGTTGGATGAGGTAAGGAACGTTTTTTAAAGATGAAGGTGAGGATTTTCTTTCGAGAAAGGTTTTCTTTGTTTTTTTAGATGGAGGTGATCGGTGGACTATGCCATGTGGCACTCGCTGGTTGGATGAGGTGAGAAAGTTTTTTTAGATGGAGGTGAGATTTTTTAGAAAGGTTTTCATTGTTCTTTTAGATGGAGTGGGGGTATTTTTTTGAGATGGAGGGGAGGAAATGTTTGTTTTTCTGAGATGGACATGACTTTTTTTTCTCTTTTTTCTGAGATAAAGCTGTCGAAAACGAGCACACAAGTTCATCTCAGATAGCATGCACATTGTGTACTCCAATCACTAGTTTAGGATGTCCAGCGAGGTCGGGCATGGCGGGTGAAAGGCTATGGGGCTGTTTGGATGAAGCCCAGGCCAGCCCCACGAAAGCTGGGCATGCTAATTATTTGGCGAGGAAATCGACAACTCCAGTTTTGCCCTCGCGCTGGCGCAGAATCTGAACTACACAGCCAAAATATTAGCATGGATGGAAAGGTTGGGCCACCATCCAAAATTTTGAAAGGGCAACCCTCGACCACAATCCAAACAGACGATGCCGGTGCCTGAAGCGGAGTTTTGTTGTAACGGTCCGGCCATGTAGCTTAATACTTTCTCGTTTGAATAATAATCATATTCACATCGTTCGTTTATTTTTCTCTCTGGTTTTGGGAACGTTCCACTGGTTTTTCTGGCGGTTTTTCTCCGTTTTTTTCTAGGACGGGTTTTCTTCAGTTTTCTTTTGGTCATAGGGGACCGTTTCGAGTGTGTCTAGTGGCGTTTCGAAAGCTGGCGCTGCCGCCGATCCATCCCGACCATCAGGGGAAACTGGGGTGGTAGGAAACGATGCCGGTGACAAAGAGGGCGGCGGCCGGAGCTCGTGCCTCGACGGGGACGATGTTGCAGCGTGCCAGCGTCCAACCTAGCTATCCTATGGGGTCCTACGTGACGCGATGAAGATGATGGGCACAAGTCCGGGGCCAAACGATCACCGGGGACTCGCCGGTGACGAGCTCATGCGGCGACGAGCTTCGGCTCCAGTGGAATCTTATGCTACAGACACTGATCCGACAAAGGGAAGGAGGGGAAAGTAGCAGGGACTCACGGTGGTCCTGCACTTGACCAAAGTGGGCGTGGGGGAGGCCTATGGCAGCCGGAATCATCACCGGAGCACGGCGGCATTTTGAGGAAGAAGAAGGCTCGGGGACGGCGTTGCAGGGGCTACGGCCTCCAACGGCTCAGCGTAGTAGAGGGAGAAGGTGACGGCGGTACTTCTTGGCATGGTAGCGTGGCACGTGGGGCCCGGTTTCCGCGCCTACGAGCCGGCCATGGCGACGGTAGCGCTCGGGAATGGCGGGGAGAGGCGAGGGAGAGAGAGGGGAGCGCGACTGTGGGGGCTAGGGTTTTGGGGGCGTCCACGGGGGCGGTCTTACCCTCGCCGGAGCACCGCGGATGGCCGACGCGTGGTGATCGGCGTTCGGACGGCAGTGCGTGCGCCTTGGCCTTTCCCTAGGCGAGAGGTAGAAGGAAGGCCGACTTAAAAGGGCCAGGCCAGCCTGTATCATTTGGGCCTCGGTACCCAATAGGTTTTCTCTTTTTTCTTTATTTCTTTTATTCTTTTCTGTTCTATTTATTTTTAACAACAACTTGTTGTAGCAAAAAATGTGTGACTTGGTCAAATGATTATAAGACAATATTCTGTCATGCCACAAAAAGTTTGGAACCCATTTGAATCTGTTATATTTTCCCATGAATTTAAAGGTGCAGTTGGTGAAAGGACGTGGATGTCGCCTAGAGGGGGGATGAATAGACGCTTTAAAATATTACGGTTTAGGTTTGAACAAATGCGGAATAAAACTAATGTTTAATTTGTCAAGCACAAAACCTACAACAACTAGGCTCACTTATGTGCACCAACAACTTATGCTAAGCAAGATAAACAACTAAGTGATAGCAAGATATATGACAATACACAATATGGCTATCACAAAGTAAAGTGCATAAGTAAATGGTTCGGGTAAGAGATAACCGAGGCACGCGGAGACGATGATGTATCCCGAAGTTCACACCCTTGCGAATGCTAATCTCCGTTGGAGCGGTGTGGAGGCACAATGCTCCCCAAGATGACACTAAGGCCACCGTAATCTCCTCACGCTCTCGCACAATGCAAGATGCCGTGATTCCACTAAGGGACCCTTGAGGGCGGTCACCGAACCCATACAAATGGCAAACCTTGGGGGCGGTCACCGATACCCGTACAAATTGCTCGGGGCAATCTCCACAACCTAATTGGAGGCCCCGACGCTTGCCCGGAGCTTTACACCACAATGATTGAGCTCCGAGACACCACCAAGCTTCTAGGACGCCAAAGCATCCACGAAGAACAATATCTAGGGTACTAAGTACCAAAGGTAATAAGCTTCTCAAACTTCACTTCCACGTATCACCGTGGAGAACTCAAACCGATGCAACTAATGCAATGGCAAGGGCACACGGAGTGCCCAAGTCCTTCTCTCCCAATTCCCACCAAAGCAATTAATGCTAGGGAGGAAAATGACAGGAAGAACAAAGAAGAACACGAAGAACTCCAAGATCTAGACCCAAGGGGTTCCCCTCACTTAGAGGAGAAAGTGATTGGTGGAAATGTGGATCTAGATCTCCTCTCTCTTTTCCCTCAAGAACTAGCAAGAATCATTGGAGGAATTGAGAGTTAGCAAGCTCGAAGAAGGTCAACAATGGGGGAAGAACACGAGCTAAAGAGATGGATAAGGCCAAGGGGGAAGACGACCCCCTTTATATAGCGAGGGAAGAAATCAGACCGTTACCCCCACTTACAGCCCAAGCCCAGCGGTATTACCGTTGGCTGCAGCGGTACTACCGCTGACCCTCCAGCGGTATTACCGCTGGCTGCAGCTGTACTACCGCTGAGCCCATGGTAGTGCAAAGTTACTACCGGGCCAACCACCGCCAAGAAAATCTTCGCAAAAAGTCCGACGCACTACAGCCGCAAGGATGACACTACTAAAGTCCTGGAGCGCTACTACCGCTGGGACAGCGGTACTACCGCCAGCTCTAGCGGTACTACCGCTGGGACAGCGGTACTACCGCCAGCTCTAGCGGTACTACCGCTAGGGCCAGTGGTAATACCGCCAGCTCTAGAGGTACTACCGCTCGCCACTGAAACAGCCATAACTTTCGCATACGAGCTCCGAATCGAGCAAACCCAAGCTTGTTGGATTCAGGACGACAAGAGCTATCGAAACAGCAAATGATATACAGATCTATAGGGGCAGTAAAATTAGATTTTAATTACCCTGGTTGAAGAATACGAAGAACATGATGAACTCTAGACGATTAAAAAAATAGAAGCTCGTCAGTTCAGATCTTCAGCGCCCTAACTCGGTGGCTGAAGACAACTATGACAGCGACGGAGGAAGGAGATCCACAGTAGGCGTGAGTACGGTGACGATGAGGTCGAGGCAGTGAAGCTCTTCCTCACTGGCGACGATGATTTCCAACGGCGACGCTAGGTCTGGCTTCGAGTGGTGAAAAGTGGAAACGAGAAGAATAAGTGACTAAGGGGTGTAAGTGGGGTATTTATAGCCCAGGCGAAAGCGGTCCGGTCCGAAATTTTCGGAGCATATTGCCCCCGTCCCTTCCTCTCCACTCGACATGTGGCACCCATGTATTAAGAGGTGGAGTTAGTGGAGATTGTGCAGATCGTGCTTATCCAATCATGGGTAGGGGGTATGGTTTGAGCGGTAACGGCTCGAAGTTTTTTGAAATAAATTTCGAGGACTTTGTTTGCAAATTCTTCAGCTGACAAGGATTCAGTGAAGACTTCAAAAGAGTTTCAAATAGAACACATATGAAGAATTTGAGAATAGACTGGGTTGAGCTTAGGACACAGGGGGAACAGGTCCGATCACATTCACTTAGAAGAAAAACACAACATGAAGACTTAGGTATAAGTGAATGCTGTTGAGGAATTTGAAAGCTCACTAATAAGTATATAGTCAATGAAGAACACATTTTTAAGAATTTGAACTTGGAAACGGGCACACATGCAAACACTAAGCATAATATCTGGCCTAGATGCACATAGGTACAATAAAGAGCCAATCATAGAGCGATATACCTGCTCATCGAAATCTTTACCATTTTCGTCAGTGCAGAGGTGGCCTTTGGTAGGCATGGAATTTTTTACGCCTTTGCATTCATGCATGCCGAATTTCTTCAGGACATCCTTGAGGTATTTCTCTTGAGAAATGAAGATGCCATTGCGTTTTTGACAAATTTGAAGCCCTAGGAAGAGTTTCAGCTCCCCCATCATGGACATTTGATATTCTTCACCCATCATGTAGGCAAATTCGTCACTGTAACGTTTGTTAGTACAACCAAAGATGATATCGTCCACATATATTTGGCACACAAATAGTTCATTATCATAGGATTTTGTGAAAAGGTTGGATCGAGTGAACCGGGTTTGAAGCCTTTCTTCACTAGGAATTCCTTCAATGTGTCATACCATGCCTGAGGGGCTTGCTTGAGGCCATAGATAGCATTGTTGAGTGTGATGACTTTGTCAGGATGCTTTGGGTCTTCAAAACCTGGGGGCTGAGAAACATATACTTCTTCCTCGAGCTTACCATTGAGGAATGCAATTTTCACATCCATTTGATACAATGTGATATTGTGATGGTTAGCATAAGCAAGCAATATACGAATAGCTTCAAGTCTAGCAACAGGTGCAAAATTTTCATCAAAGTCAATCCCTTCAACCTGTGTGTAGCCTTGGCATACAAGTCATGCCTTGTTCCTCACTACCCGACCCTCTTCGTCTTGCTTGTTTTGGTAGATCCACTTGGTACCGATGACATTGTGCTTGCGAAGATCAGGCCGCTTGACAAGTTCCCACACATTGTTCAGCTTGAACTGACGAAGTTCTTCTTGCATAGCTTGAATCCACTTGGGTTCCATGAAGGCTTCATCAACTTTTGAGGGTTCTGTGATAGACACAAAGGAAGAATGCCCACAAAAGTTAACCAAATGTGAACCTTTTGAGCGTGTGAGGGGACCTGGCGCATTGATGTCATCGAGGATTTTGTCAATTTCCACTTCATTTGCGATCCTCGGATGCATGGGTTGAAGACTTTGATTGGGTTGAGGAATTTGATCCGGAGCAATTTGCTCAGGTGCACCAGCTCGAATTTCTTCTTTGTTTGGGACAACTTCTTCAACATGTGGTTTTTCTTGAGTAGGAATGGTATCTTCAGTAGCCTTGTGCTTAATAGCTTCCTCCGGAGGCATTTCATCTAGCACATGAGGTAGGTGCTCTGTTTGTGAGCCATTAGTTTCATCGAACCGCACATCTACAGTTTCAACAACCTTGTTGTGGTAGTTGTTGAAGACTTTGTAGGTGTGTGAGTCCTTTCCATAACCAAGCATAAAACCCTCATGTGCTTTCGGTGCAAATTTTGAAGTGTGGTGAGGATCTCTAATCCAACATCTTGCACCAAATACTTTGAAATAACTTACATTGGGTTTCTTGTCAATGAGGAGTTTGTATGAAGTCTCCTTGAGGAATTTGTGAAGATATACCCAGTTGATGATGTGGCAGGCAGTATTGATTGCCTCAGGACAGAAGCGACGAGGAGTCTAATATTCTTCAAGCATAGTTCGTGCCATCTCAACCAGAGTCAAGTTCTTCCATTCCATGACGCCATTCTGTTGAGGAGTATAAGGAGCAGACACCTCATGAGTAATACCAAGTTCATCAAGATAGTCATCAAGACCAGTATTCTTGAACTCTGTCCCATTGTCACTCCTGATGTGCTTGATCTTGACGCCAAAGTTTGTCGAGGCCCTTGAGTAAAATCGTTTGAAGACTTCCGGCACTTCAGTTTTGTATAGGATAATATGCACCCAAGTATAACGAGAATAGTCGTCAACAATGACAAAGCCATATAGGGATGTGCATTGGTTAGAGTAGCATAATGAGTATGTACAAAGAGGTCCATGTGAAGCAATTCAAGAGGACGAGTGGTGGTCATGATAGTCTTTGAGGGGTGGTTGGATGTGGTCATCTTTCCAGACTCACAAGCCCCGCAGAGATGATCCTTGAGGAATTTCACACTTTCGACCAATGACATGCTTCTTCTTCGCCAGTGTGTGCAAATTCCTCATGTGTGCATGACCAAGTCGTCGATGCCATAGCCAGCCGTCTGAGGCTTCTGCAAGTAGACATGTGGATGGCTGTGGACCTTTAGAGAAATCAACAATGTACAAGTCTCCTCTCCTAAAGCCTCCGAAGACTTTAGATTTTTCACATTCCATGATGACTATGCATCAATGTTTGCCAAAGATGATAATCATATCAAGATCACAAAGTATTGAGACTGACATGAGGTTAAACCCAAGGGATTCGATAAGCATGACTTTGTCCATGTGTCGGTCCCTAGAAATAACCACCTTACCAAGTCCCATTACCTTGCTTTTACCTTTATCTGCGTAGGTGATATGCTTCTGTGGTGATGGAGTCAGTGGGATATTCATCAGTAAACTCTTGTCACTAGTCATGTGATTTGTACACAACTGTCAAGAACCCACTCTATGGTTTTGGGTTTTTCATCCTGCAAATAAATTAGTACAGCTTACCATCTCATATGCTTGAGAGTGAAGGATGTGATATCAAATTCACCAGACTTGAATTTCATCACACAGAGTAGAATTAAGACATAATGGGGACGTGTGAAATGATAAACATTTCATCATGATTAGCTTGCGTCCTAACAAGCATTTCCTCATGTCTCCAGCAAATTCTTCAGATGATGATTTTCATCTGAAGACCTCACCTGCAGAAGTGATTAGTTCAAATTCTTCACCACTCACATCTGAAGGGGTGGCAAAGATTCCATCATCCTGCGAGCACCGCAAGAAATTGAGGCATTGAAGCTAATACACTTTGTTTCACAGGAGGGGGATTATAGTACTCAAATGGATAAGCAGAGAAATTCTTTGAGGACTTATGAATATAGTGATTTGAGGAATAGTGCACATATTCATGTCCCTTGTAGTTTCCCTGCATATTTGAAGCATTAGTGTGAGTACGAGCATAGTTTTAAACATATGAGGAATTTGATCCTCATGAAGACTTTGGTCCACTTGAGGAATTTGATCTGGGTTCCTGTTCTTCACTGGTGGTGTTATAAGGACATTCACGTGAAGACTTTCCAAGCTACTTTTGGGAACACAGATTTTCCTCAAGGGTGGCCCATTCCTGTAGTTAGATTCGACATATCTATCAAATACTTCACCATTCTGATTTTTGAACAGTTTGCAATTGGAGTCAAAAGACTCATCAGAGGAATATGAAGTTTCACATGCAAAGCCTGATAGAGTAGATGGATCAACAGGAGGTCCTTTTGCAGCAACCCATGAGGTTTTGGGATACTGCTCAGATTTCCAGTATGACCAATCAACATTCAATTTACTCTCAAATGCAATACCCTCTTTCCTATGATTTCTGTTCAGAATCTACTTTTTGAGCACATCGCAAAGGGTTTGATGCCCTTTGAGGCTTTTGTAAATGCCTATCACATACAATTCCTTCAACCCTGCATTTTCATCAGTGAAATTTGTGGTTTCCTCATGTGAGGAATTTGTAACCACAGAGACAGTTGAAGAATTTGTAGCAATAGAAGTATTTGAACTTTCATGTGAAGAATTAGAAGATTCACGTTCGATGCATTTCAAGCATGGTGGAATGAATTCTTCCTGAGCGGTACTGATATGTTGAGAAAGCAAAGAATCATTTTCAATTCGAATATCATCATGAGATGCCCTTAGCTTTTCAAGATCTTGCTTTCTTTGAAGAAATTCATAAGAAAGCTTCTCATGATCGGCCAAGAGAGTGACACGACGATCCTGAAGATTGTCAAACCTAGACTGAAGACTTTTGACATCATCAATCAAGATTTGAGTCTGATCCATTTCCCCATTCAACATGTCATCACTTTTGTCTAGCTGTTTCTGAAGGTTTTCAATAACAACGTGTTTCTTAGTGGCAATATTAGCAAGCTTATAGTAACTGGGTTTTTGATAGCCATTAGGTCCACAGTCACTAGAGTCAGAAGAGGAGGAGTGGCTGGATACCTTAGAACCTTTTGCCATGAAGCAATAGGTGGGAGCAAAGTCGTCATCATAGTCGCTAGTGTTGTTGATGTTGTCATTTTCTTCAAGGTCAAAGATGGACTTGCTGACGAATGTGGTAGCAAGCGCCAGGCTTGCCACACCAGACTCTGACTCCTCTTCAGAACCTTCCTCTTCATCACATTATTCAGATTCTTCCTCGGAATCCATTTCTTTGGTAATAAGAGTGTGAGCCTTTCTGAAGTTGTTCTTCTTGTGCATTGAGGACTTTGAAGATTTCTTCTTTTTCTTCGAGTCATCAGAACTGTCATCCTTGTATTTCTTCTTCTTTGATTCCTTCACCCAGCGAGGACAATCAACAATGTAGTGATCAGATTTCTTGCATTTATGACATATTCTCTTCTTGTATTCCTCATAAGAAGATTCTGATTTCCTGATGTATCTTCTTCAAGACTTTCCGAACTAGACTCGTCTTGAGAACTTCTGGAATTTCCTCACGAGCATAGCAAGTTCCTAACCAAGTTCTTTAGGGTCACCAAGGCTGCAATTAGAGTCTTCATCTTCCGATGAGGAAACAACTTTTGCCTTCAGTGCACGAGGTCTTCCATAGCTTGATCCATAAAGGTCTCTTTTCTCAGCTTGTTGGAATTCTTGAGTATTGAGTCTCTCAAGAATATCAACACGGTCTAGTGCCTTATAGTCTCTTCGTTCTTGAATCATCAGAACTAGTGTATCGAATGAAGAATCAAGAGATCTCAGCAGTTTATTCACCACCTCATGGTCAGTGATGTCTCTGGATCCAAGAGCCTGTAGCTCATTGGAAATGTCAGTGAGGCATCGAAGGTTTCTTGGTAGCTTTCATTATCAAGTCTCTTGAAGCCGTTGAAGAGATTGCGAAGAACATCTACACGAGAGTCACATTGAGTAGATACTCCTTCATTGACTAATACGTCTCCAACGTATCTATAGATTTTGATGGTTCCATGGTATTATATTGTCAACTTTGGATGTTTCGTATGCATGAATATGCTATTTTATATCTTTTTGGGATTAACCTATTAACTCAGTGCTAAGTGCCAGTTTGTGTTTTTTCCGTGTTTTTGACCTTTTTAAGAGGAGAATTTTAAACGGAGTCCAAACGGAATAAAACCCGCGGAATGATTTTTTCCATCACAGAAGATGCGCAGGAGACTTGAGAACCAAGGCAGGGGACCTCGGGTCCATAGCTAGTAGCTAGATGGCTTCTTCTCTCTCTCTTGGATCTTCAATACAAAGTTCTCCATGATCTTCATGGAGATCTATCTGATGTAACTTTCTTTTGCGGTGTGTTTGTCGAGATCCGATGAATTGTGGATTTATGATCAGATTATCTATGAATATTATTTGAGTCTCCTCTGATCTCTTATATGCATGATTTCGTATCCTTGTAATTCTCTTCGAGTTGTGGGTTTTGTTTGGCCAACTTGATCTATAATTCTTGCAATGGGATAAGTGCTTGGTTTTGGGTTCATACCGTGCGGTGTCTCTTGGGTAACGTAGCATAGTTTCAAAAAAATTCCTACGCATATTCAGATCTTCCTATGGAGAGACCAGCAACGAGAGAGGGGTAAGAGCATCTTCATACCTTTGAAGATCGCTAAGCGGAAGCGTTACTAGAACACGGTTGATGGAGTCGTACTCGCGGCGATTCAGATCGCGGTGTGATTCCGATCTAGTGCCGAACTACGGCACCTCCGCGTTCAACACACGTGCAGCCCGGTGACGTCACCCGCACCTTGATCCAACAAGGAGGATGGAGAGGTTGGGGAAGAACTCCAGCAGCACGACGGCGTGGTGTCGATGGAGAGACGAGGTCTCCCGGCAGGGCTTCGCCAAGCACCGGCAGAGAGGAGGAAAAAGAAGGGCAGGGCTGCGCTGAGGGAGAGGGAAAAGTGTGTCTCCAACAGCCCCAAAACCCCACTATTTATAGGAGGAGGGGAGGGGGTTGCGCCACCCCTATGGTTCCCCCCCTAGGTGGTGCGGTAGCCCAGATGGGAGAGGGGGCGGCGGCCAGGGAAGGGAAAGGGGGGGCGCCCTAGGTGGGCCTTGGGCCTCCCCTGCGCCTAGGGTTTCCCCTCCCTCCCTCTCTGGTCCGCATGGGCTGGGTGTGGGGGCGCACCAGCCCACCTAGGGGCTGGTTCCCTCCCGCACTTGGCCCATGTAGCCCTCCGGGGCTTGTGGCCCCTCCCGGTGGTCCTCCGGAACCCTTCCGATGGTCCCGACACTTTGCCGGTGGTGCCCGAAACATTTCCGGCGCCCAAACCCATCCATCCTATATATCAATCTTTACCTCCAGACCATTCCGGAGCTCCTCGTGACGTCCGGGATCTCATCCGGGACTCCAAACAACTTTAAGTAACCTAGCGTCATCGAACCTTAAGTGTGTAGACCCTACGGGTTCGGGAGACAGGCAGACATGACCAAGACACCTCTCCAGCCAATAACCATCAGCAGGGTCTGGATACCCATGGTGGCTCCCACTTGCTCCACGATGATCTCATCGGATGAACCACAATGTCAAGGATTCAATCAATCCCGTATACAATTCCCTTTGTCTGTCGGTATAGAACTTGCCCGAGATTCGATCGTCGGTATACCTATACCTTGTTCAATCTCGTTACCGGTAAGTCTCTTTACTCGTTCCGTAGCACGTCATCGTGTGACTAACTCCTTAGTCACATTGAGCTCATGATGATGTTCTACCGAGTGGGCCCAGAGATACCTCTCCGTCACGCGGAGTGAAAAATCCCAATCTCGATTCGTACCAACCCAACAGACACTTTCAGAGGTACCCGTAATGCACCTTTATAGTCACCCAGTTACGTTGTGACGTTTGATACACCCAAAGCACTCCTACGGCATCCGGGAGTTGCACAATCTCACGGTCGAAGGAAAATACACTTGACATTAGAAAAGCTTTAGCATACGAACAATACGATCTAGTGCTATGCTTAGGATTGGGTCTTGTCCATCACATCATTCTCCCAATGATGTGATCCCGTTATCAATGACATCTAATGCCCATGACCAGGAAACCATGATCATCTATTGACTAACGAGCTCGCCAACTAGAGGCTTGCTAGGGACACATTGTGATCTATTTATTCATACATGTATTACTGTTTCCTATTAATACAATTATAGCATGACACTACTGAAATTAATAAATTTGCCGTCTGCCAAAGCGGACGGCAAAGGGTGCAACCACGGACGGCAAAGGCTTTGCTGTCGGTCAGCAGACGGCAAAGTAGACGGTAAAAAATCCGGTGAAGAGGTTCTTTGCCATCAGCTTTCCCAAAGCGGACGGCAAAGAATCTTTGCCATGAGTGGGCAGACGGCAAATTAACTGGGACGACAAAGGGTGCAACGTCCCCGTTAAGTGTTAACAGCATGCCTCCTCCCTTTGCCGTCTGCCTCCCCTCCTTTCCCATGTGGGGGCAGACGGCAAAGAGGGGAGAGAGAGGGGGCAGATTCCCCCCCTTTGTCGTCTGCCTCCACCCCTTTGCCATGTGGGGGTAGACGGCAAAGAGGGGAGAGAGAGGGGGCAGATTCCCCCCTTTGCCGTCTGCCTCCCCCCTTTGCCATGTGGGGGCAGACGGCAAAGAGGGGAACCGACCCCTTTTTTATTTATTTTTTGTTATATCCAGCATTTTTAACAATAATCAGGATATATATATATATATATATATATATATATATATTTGACATAAATAAATTTCTTTCCGTACTCATAACCATATTAAAATAACCTCTTATATCCAGCTTTCAAGTTGCATCCACGTGCATACAAAGTTTCATATATTACACCAGTTTCATCCACGTGCATACAAAGTTTCATATATTCATATACTACAATAGTTTCAATACAACCCATGGTACAAGAAATCATCTTCAAGCATTCCATCAATATTTTCCAAGCTTCCCGTGAAGTGAAGGTAATCTGCAAAATGACAAATAAGAAAGTTAGAAGAATAATACTAGATGAAGTAGTGTATATATAGGTTATTTCGGAGAGAAATTAGCTAAGTATAGACCATTTAGGAGCTAACTAAGCTAATTATGTCATTTAGGTGGAACCCTAGCTAACTATAGGTCGTTTCGGAGCTAACTTGGGTAAAATAGGCCATTCCGGAGCAAACTATGCTCATTAAGCCATTTTTGATCTAGCTAGGCTAATTATATGCCATTTAATACCTAAGTTAGGGGGAATAGGTCATGTTGCAGCTACGTAAGCCTTATTATGTCATTTCGAGGATAACTAGCTAAGTATAGGTCATTTTTTATTAAATAGACCATTTAGGAGCTAACTAAGCTAATTATGTCATTTAGATGGATAATTAGCCAATTTAGGCTTTGTTGGATGAGTCTAAGCTACGTAGAATAAGAGAAAGAGAAGAAGAAGTAAAAGAAGGAGGAGGAGGAGGAGGAGGAGAAGGAGACAGAAGAGGAGAAGAAGAAGAAAAGAAGGAGAAGGAGAAGGAGGAAGAAGAAGGAGAAGGAGGAGCTCCTTCTCCTTCTTCTCCTCCTTCTCCTCCTTCTTCTTATCCTCCTCCCTCTCCTTCTTCTTCTTCTCTTCTTCTTCTTCTTCCTTCCTTTCATTTTTCCTCTTTCTTCTCCTCTCGTCCCCTTCTTCGGGCTAAATTGGCTAAGAATGCCTTTTTGGAGCTAATTATGTCATTTCGAGGATAATTAGCTAAGTATAGGTCATTTTTTTATTAAATAGACCATTTAGGAGCTAACTAAGCTAATTATGTCATTTAGATGGATAATTAGCCAATTTAGGCTTTGTTGGATGAGTTTAAGCTACGTAGAATAAGAGAAAGAGAAGAAGAAGTAAAAGAAGAAGAGGAGGAGGAGGAGAAGGAGAAGGAAGAGGAGAAGAAGAAGACAATAAGAAGGAGAAGGAGAAGGAGGAAGAAGGAGGAAGAAGAAGGAGAAGGAGGAGCTCCTTCTCCTTCTTCTCCTCCTTCTCCTCCTCCTCCTTCTTCTTATCCTCCTCCCTCTCCTTCTTCTTCTTCTCCTCTTCTTCTTCTTCCTTCCTTTCATTTTTCCTCTTTCTTCTCCTCTCGTCCCCTTCTTCGGGCTAAATTGGCTAAGAATGCCTTTTTGGAGCTAATTATGTCATTTCGAGGATAATTAGCTAAGTATAGGTCATTTTTTTTATTAAATAGACCATTTAGGAGCTAACTAAGCTAATTATGTCATTTAGATGGATAATTAGTCAATTTAGGCTTTGTTGGATGAGTCTAAGCTACGTAGAATAAGAGAAAGAGAAGAAGAAGTAAAAGAAGGAGGAGGAGGATGAGGAGGAGGAGAAGTAGAAGGAAGAGGAGAAGAAGAAGAAAAGAAGAAGGAGAAGGAGAAGGAGGAAGAAGGAGGAAGAAGAAGGAGAAGGAGGAGCTCCTTCTCCTTCTTCTCCTCCGTCTCCTCCTTCTTCTTATCCTCCTCCCTCTCCTTCTTCTTCCTTCCTTTCATTTTTCTCTTTCTTCTCCTCTCGTCCCCTTCTTCGGGCTAAATTGGCTAAGAATGCCTTTTTGAAGCTAATTATGTCATTTCGAGGATAATTAGCTAAGTATAGGTCATTTTATATTAAATAGACCATTTAGGAGCTAACTAAGCTAATTATGTCATTTAGATGGATAATTAGCCAATTTAGGCTTTGTTGGATGAGTCTAAGCTACATAGAATAAGAGAAAGAGAAGAAGAAGTAAAAGAAGAAGGAGGAGGAGGAGGAGGAGGAGAAGGAGAAGGAAGAGGAGAAGAAGAAGAAAATAAGAAGGAGAAGGAGAAGGAGGAAGAAGGAGGAAGAAGAAGGAGAAGGAGGAGCTAACTAAGCTAACTAAGCTAATTAAGCTAACTGAGCTAACTAAGCTAACTAAGTTAACTAAACTAACTAAGCTAACTAAGCTAACTATGTCATCTAGCTATATTTTATTAAATAGGTCTTTTTGGAGCTAACTAAGCTAATTATGTCATCTAGCTATCTTTTATTAAAACACTAGAAATAACATACCTAAGTTAGGGTCAAGCACGGTGGCTCTGGCTTGTTTCACCTGGAGAAGGCTGCCCTGGAGAAGGCTCGATTGTAGAAGGGTCGTGCGATGCGTTTCGGGACATATTCTGCACCAAACATCGTTTGCAATGTGTAGTTAGCATGAGGACACTCTTAAGATCACTCCAACGAAATGAAACTCACCGTCCCTACCACGTTAACGACTGGCATCGGCGGAGGGACTTGGCCGTTCTTCTCGCACATAGACTGTACATTTGGTTTCGACAAGTCAAACTTTTTATTTATTAATGAAACGGACATTCAAATGCAAGATTTGAAATAACATGAAGAAGAAACTTACCACGAAGAGCTCGTATATGGCCCTGGTAGACGCATCATTCCGTGCCCTCTCCGCCTCCACCAATGCAGTCGTCCTCTCCTCCAGCTCCCTAATTTCCTTATCCTTCTCCGCCATAGCCGCCTGCATTGCCTCTCTCTCTTTCTGAATAGCAGCCTACAACACAACTCATTGTTAGCATATTGGTTCCAACGCACAACATAATGTGGAAAGATATTTGAGTCCATTAAACTAACCTCGATGGCGAGCTCAACTGGCCGTGCACGACGTGTTATCTCCGGACAAGAGCTCGTTTGGCGTGCCTTTATCTGCCGGAGAGAGCTAGGACAATGTATAAGGCCGTCTCCAATGGCGATCGAGCCATCGGGCCTCCCGTTGCCAGCTATCATCACTAGCTCTGGATCAATAGGCCCCTCGCTCGGGTTAAAGTCCTCCCCTTTCCTCGCCTTCCCGTGATCTCTGTACTTCACGAGGTTGTTGTGGGAGGAGATGTTGGTGAAGTTTTATGGATGCTCGAGGTCAGACTCAGAGAATGCCTTGACCTTCTTGTACGAGGTAGTATGGGCCATCGCATACATGTCGTACATCTGTGGCGCCTCCGTCTAATTGTGACGCGCCTAAAAGAGAGAGAGAGGAAAATTGTATTGGTAAAGGAGAAGGAAAATTGAATTGCATGAGGCATGAAGCAAACCACATACCCACTTCTCGCCAAATTGGATTAAGTTGACGCTCCCTTGATGGTGTGGCACGCCAACCATTTTGCCACGCCTCTCCTTGGCGTTGTTGTGGCTGGCCTCCCACGTTTCGGAGCACCACTGATCCACCAAGGCCTCCCAACAATCCATCTTATCCACACACCATCTCGGGGGCACCTAAGTTAATAAAGAGAAATTTGAGCGCGTAAGAACCAAATCAAGGAAACTAACTACAAAGCCTTAATAATATGTAATTACCTTCATGTAATGCTCCTTCTCCATCTTAGCATCACGGCACTTCTCCTTGTCAAGTCTAATACGCAGCGTGGCATAGTAGTCTCGAACAGCCTGCACCCGAGCCTCGTGCCGAAAGTTTTGAAGTAGGCGGCGACATTCGGTTTCGATAACCTTTGCCGCGTCCTCCTCGTATCCCTCCTCACACCTGTAGTAGGTCTGCAAACGAGACAACACCGATTAGTACAATAAATAGCTATGGTTGATTTATAATTGTGTGAAAGAGAAATTACCCAGAACTTTCGGATCACCATGTCCGCCCTCGTGTCACACAAAACACCGTCGATCTCCACCTCCGGCGGGGCCGGGGCACCCAAGTAGTGCTCCCAGGTCATTCCTACCTCTCGCTCCCGACCGGGCAACATAACAAACCCTGGGAAGTTTTGACGGCAAAGAACACCAAGGACGCTGTTGGGCTTGCGGACACCCTTGGCAACAATCCAACCCCTACAGTATGACAAATTAAAGCCAAAACATTAGATATTTGAGAAAACGCGAAGGAAAAAGGTTAAATAAGAGTAAATTAACTTACTTGTCCCCATTTGGCCTAATCGACCACCTCTGCTCGGGGGTCGCTGGCACGAGCGGGAGCCCCGAACTACCACGCTGGTAGACGGTAGCCCCCTCACCCAGCTCCTCGTCGCTACCAGCATGGCCACTTGCCTCAGGCCAGGTATCCCACTGGGTCTCTTGGGACGTACCCTCATCCCTGCTTTGCTCCGGAGTCGCCTGGAAGGAAGCCTCTGGGACAGGAGTCTCGTGGGTCGAAGGCTCGTCGACCTGAGGCTCGTCGACCCGAGGCTCGTGAACCAGAGACCATGCTAGAAGTCCTGTGCTCAGGTGAATCAGCTTGGGGTGGTGGCGGAGACCGTGTAGCCCTACCTCTCCCGCGGCCACGTGTACCTTTAGTACAACATAAATACCAACATGAGTAATAAAATGTATATAAATACCAATATGCATAGAACATGAGTACAACATAAATACCAACATGAATACAACGTGTACCTTTAGTGCCTCTCGGCTTCGCGGGGGGTCGACCTCCTCTCACGGGGGGCGCTCCTTGCAAAGTAGAGAGCAACACTCTCCGAAGAGGCGAGGCAGGAATGGAAGTACCCATCCCATCACCCGCCGACGAAGAAGCAGCCGCAGAGTGCTTTCGACCCTTTCCCACCATCTTTCAACACCTGTCATGACAAAGAGTAAATGAAATTAGTACAACATAAATACAAACAGGAGTAATAAAATGTATATAATTTAAGTGTATCATCGTCATAAATACCAACATGACTAATAAAAATTGAATACCTAACATGAACTCAAAATTTATATATAGTATAATAGTTGAATACCTTACATGAACTAATAACAATCGTCCTCGTCTATATATGCTTCGGGGTCAATAAATGCATCATGATCATCACTATCATCAATAAATGCATCATCATCATCACTATCACGAAGAACATGTGGAAGGCCACCATTATGTAATCGGTCAAGAAGTGACAGGTCATCCACAGCAGTAACCTCTTCTTCTTCCAGCTCTTCCTGTTCGGGCTCAGGGGTTAAGACGGATTCACTGTCGCTGTCTACTTTAATGTTCTGGGGTGAAGTAGAGCGGTTCTTGAAACGTTTCTTGGACATACGTGTTTCTTGGAAGAATTCTCCTTCATATGTGTCTGGGTTAATGCGAGGTTCGTAATCCTCTTCATTGAGGGTAGGTGGTCTAAAATGTGGTGGCACTTCATAAACGACATCCCAACCTTTGAGATTTGGATCAGTTTGGCAGACCCACAGTAGATAGAAAACTTGTGTCGCCTGTTGAGCCGTAATATAGACATCGGGAACATCTAAGTGGGTGTTTTGGTTGATTGCGACTAGTCCTATATGTTCATGAGTCCTTCTAGTCTCCCTCGGCTCAAACCAATAACATTTGAAGACTACGACGGTCGGTGGGTTTTCACCATAGAATAGAAGTTCATAAATTGCTTCAACTCTTCCATAATACTCGGTGTCTCCTTCGCCGATAGCAGAGACAGAACAATTTGTAGTCTTTAGGTCGGGCATAGATAGCTCTTTGCCAAAGGTACGAATGATACCCGTTGATGTTGTATTTGTCAAATGAACGGACCTTATAGTCAAAACCATTAGCGACTTGTCTCAACTCGGCGTCCATAGACTCTGCATCATCCTACAAGTTTAATACGAAAGAATGGATGCATTAGCCGCAAATTAGACCAATAAATCAAATGGGCCCTTAATGGTAATAAATTACCCTTTGTTTGAACCAAGAGATGAAACCGGGATAGTCGCCTCCATGCTTTGCGAGAAGCTCATACTCTTCAACGGAATCCTTTTCGATGACCGCTCCATCCGAGAATTCGGCGACGTATCGACTATATCAAATATCCAGGAATAAGAGTAGTTCAAAGCAATTAGAAGTTGCAGAACAATAAATTACCGAGAACTTACTCGATGTACGGCCGCACTTCTGTTAGGTTGGTGAAGATATACAATGAAATGGTCCGCCATTCTTCGACATCCAACGATTTCCCTTTCGAAGCACCGGATGGTGCGAGCTTACCTTTGAATAGGCTGAGGTTGGATCGAACTTTTTCTCGAGCGCCATCACTGTACCGAGGCTTCGGGTTATGCAAATGATGATTTTTGGCTTCGTAGTGTGCTGTCACGAAGTTTTCCGCCTCCTCAGTAATGAATGCCTCGGCCATCGATGCTTCAATTCTACGTTTATTTTTACACTTATCTCGAAGCGTCTTCTTCATCCTCTCAGTTGAGTAGCACCATCGATTTTGAACGGGCCCCCCCATTCTTGCCTCGGTCGGGAGATGCAAAATCAAATGTTGCATTGGATTAAAGAAGCCCGGTGGAAAGATCTTTTCTAATTTGCAGATCAACTCCGGCGCCAACTCTTCCATTTCATCTAGCATGCCAGGCGATAGTTCTTTCGCACAAAGACAACGGAAGAAATAGCTCAACTATGCCAGTAATAGCCATTCATCCTCAGGGATAAAGCCACGCAACATCACCGGCATTACCCGCTCAATCCATATGTGCCAATCATGACTCTTGAGCCCAAATATTTTCAATTTCTCAAGACTCGCTCCCCTCTTTAGGTTCGCAGCATACCCATCGGGGAACATCAACCGCATTTTCACCCACAATAGCATTTCCCTCATAGCTGTCCTTTGAAGATTGAACGATGCCTTTGGCTTAGCTATGCTTTGCTTTCCTTTCCGTTGTCGCAAGTTTTGCAACGGTCTATCACATAGAGCATCCAGGTCGATTCTAGCCTTAGGATTATCTTTTGACTTCCCCTCTATGCCGAACAATGTACCAAAAATGGCCTCCGCAATATTATTTTCAGTGTGCATCACGTCAATGTTGTGTGGGCAAAGGAGGTCTTTGAAGTAAGGGAGATCCCATAAGCATGACTTGTGAGTCCAGGCGTGTTCCGTATTATACCCTTTGAAGTATCCTGGACGCAAAGGATCAGGCTCGAGAGCGTTTAACTCATCAAGGGTCTGTTGGCCTGTCAACGCAGCTGGTGCAGTGTTTTTGACAACTCTACCTTTGATGAAATTCATCTTGTCTTTTCTGAACTTATGGTCAGGATCCAGGAATTGTCTATGCATGTCGAAGCAAGAATACTTGCGACCAGCCTGCAACCAACGGAACTGAAGAGCTGCCTTGCATGTGGTGCACGGGAACCTTCCATGCACACACCAGCCAGCGAATAGCGCAAACGCTGGATAATCATGTATTGAGTACATGTACCACACATGCATTTTGAAATTTGTTTTCGTAGCCGCGTCGTAGGTCTTGATCCCATTATTCCAGGCTTCTTGCAACTCATCCTTAAGCGGCTGCATGTACACATTCATATTCTTCCCCGGATAGTTGGGCCCTGGAATTATCAACGTCAGGAATATGTTCTTTCTTTTCATAATCTCTCCGGGTGGCAAATTTAGTGGAATGACAAATATAGGCCAACAACTGTATTGTGCTGCCGTCATACCATACACATTGAACCCATCCGTGCTGATGGCAACTCTAGGTTGCCTTGGATCTTCCGATTTATCCTTATGTAATGCATCAAAGTGCCTCCACGAAAAACCATCTGAAGTGTGTACCAGCATCTTGTTCCCATCCGCATCTAGTTCGGTTCTTTTGCCCAATTTGTGCCATGTCATCTGTCTGGCCGTCTCTTCGACCATGAAAAGACGTTGAAGTCTTGGTACGATTGGCAGATATCGAAGGACACTAATGGGGATTTTGGTCTGATTCTTCTCACCCATGCCGTTGTCTACCACAATATACCTGGAAGAATTGCAAATGGGGTAATAGTTCAAGGCCGCATACTCAAGCCTAAAGAAGGCACATCCATTCTCACACGCATGTATCTTCTCATAGGGCATCTTAAGTACACGGAGGATTTTCTCTGACTGGTACAGGTTTGCAGGCAGTACATGGCCTTTGGGTAGAAAGCGTCCAAATATCGTCATCATCGCGTCGTAGCATTCTCTGCCTAGGTTGAATTGAGCCTTCAGAGCCATTACTTGTGCGATGGCATCCAGCTGACAAAGCTCAGTCTGCTCGTGGAGAGGACGTTTTGAAGACTCCAACATTTCATAGAAGGCCTTTGCAGATTCCTCCATCTCATCGTCCGAATCACGAGCATCATCAAAGTCTTGCACCATGTCTTCAATCCCGGTACCATGCTCGTCGGTGCGACGACGAATCACCTCAGCTCTGGCACGTTGGTCAGACTCACCATGAAAAGTCCACACCGTATAATTAGGCGTAAAACCCCACTTCTGCAGGTGTTTACCCATTTCAAACTCTGTCTGCTTTTTCCAGTTGTCGTAGTTGGGACAGGGGCACCATGTTTTATGCTGGCCATTTGCAAATGCGGCTCTCACAAACCCCCTGGTTTTTGTTAACCATTCATGGGTCATGTCTTTCTGACTAGGGTGACCAGTGTACATCCAAGCACAATCACTCATGTTGCCTAGCTACCTATGGGGGCACAAGAAATAAAAATATAAGTCATCATCTATATTCATACGCTAATCAAGTTTGTCAGTTTTATTACGTCCATGCAACCTACACGCTAATAGGTAAAGATAGGTCCTAATCCCACCCGAGTATGTGTAGACTGGGTTCGTTTTCCCATGCTCTGCTCCAGATGCGACGCAGAATTTCGACAGCACCTCCCCGCTGTTCTCCTGATACACGTCTCGGCAATAAGCAAAGAGAATGTGTACCCGGAGAACAACAGGGGAGGCACTAACGAAATTCCACATCGGATCCGAAGCACAACATACGGGAAAACAAACCCAATCTACACATACTCGGGCTGTCCATGGATAATGTTGGACAATTTGAAAGGATGGCGGTTATAAATATGCAAAGAAATGCATATTTATAGATGTCGCACTTTCGAACTGGAGACGCATACTGGTCACGCATACTCATGATTGAAGAAACCTATAGCTAGCAAGTTTCATCGGCACGAAGACCGGGACAGAGCAAATTAAGTGGGTAGGAGGAGAAGTCATTTGTGCTCACCAACAAACGCAAGGGCGGGGTTCGTCCAACGCACGTGGAGGTCGTCGAACAACTGCACATTGAAATTCACCCGATCAACACAAATATGATGTTTTTATAATTAACATAATCGGAAAATATGTGACCTAACTCATAATTTACAAAATTATGACCCCGTCGGCTTAGTGGCGGTGATGGTAGGTGGTGTCGGGTGTCGGTGGCGTCGATGGTCGGTGGTGTCGGGTGTCGGTGGCGTCGGCGGTCGGGGGTTAGTTGTGTCGGTGGTTGGGGGTTAGTGTTGTCGGGGGTCGAGGATCACTGGCGTCGGGGGTTGGGGTCTCTTTGGTCAACAAGAGGCCGAAGAGGTGTCGGGGGTTGGGGGTCAATGGTGTCGGGGGTCGGGGGTAGGGGGCCGGGGGTCAAGGGTCAGGGGCGTCGAGGGTCGGGGGTCGAGGGTCAGTGGCGTCGGGCGTCGGGGGTCGAGGGTCGAGGGTCAGTGGCTTCTGTAGTCGAGGGTCAATGGCGTCGGGCATCGGGGGGTCGGGGGTTAGTGGAGTCGGGGGTCGGGAGTCGGGGGTCGGGGGTCAGTGGTGTCGGGCGTCGGGAGTCGGGTCTCAGTGGCGTCGGAGGTCGGGGGTCGTGGGTCGGGGGTCGGGGGTCGGGGTCCTTTTCTTTCTTCTTCTCCTCTCTCCTCTTCTTCTTCTTCTTCTTGATCATCATATTATTATTCTTCTTCTTCTTTCTCCTCCTCCTCCTCCTCCTCTTCTTCTTCTTTCTTTTATCTTTCTCCTCCTTTCCTCTTTCTTCTTCTTCTTCTTCTTCCTTTTTCTTCTAGTTTATTATTCTCTTATTTTATTCTAAGTTTTTTTTCTATCTATTGTTTTCTTCTCTATCTACTTTTTCTACCTAATAAACTAACTATCTAATTTCACATAAAAAACGGGGCTCTAAATATCCAAAAAGAACCTATAAGTAAAGCAAACTTCTACTTTATTATATAACTTCAAACATGTGTTATTTAATATAATATCTGTATAACTATCGTATACGAACTCTTTTCAGCTCCGGGATCACACCTCCTTGTGGGATACATGATTGATGATTCTTACTGTTTTCTAAAACATACACAAGTAACATGAATCAACTTACTTACACTCTTTTCAACAATACACAAGTATCATCATGAAGGAATTCCACAATATAACCAACTCACTCTTTTCAACTTACTGTGTAATAAAATCCAGCCTCCTATGAACAATTTAAGCTGAGAAAAAATAGGAAATAAAGAAAAAAAGAAAAAAATTACCTGCAGTGGCGTCCCTTTGTGGGGAGGAGGGGAGCGGGGAGAGCCGGTAGTCGGCGGCGGGGAGGAGGGCTGCGGGGAGGAGGGCAGTGGGAGGAGGGCAGTGGGAGGAGGGGCAGTGGGAGGGGGCAGTGGGAGGAGGGCAGTGGGGAGGAGGGCAGTGGGAGGAGGGCAGTGGGAGGAGGGCCGCGGGGAGGAGGGCAGTGGGAGGAGGGTAGTGGGAGGAGGGGCGGGCGAGCTCCGGCCGTGGGGGTGGCGCCCCTTTGCGGGGAGGAGGGGAGCGGGGAGAGCCGGTAGTCGGCGGCGGGGAGGAGGGCCGCGGGGAGGAGGGCCACAGGGAGGAGGCCGCAGGGAGGAGGGCGGCGGCGGTGGGCCGGAGCAGTGAAGGGAGGAGGGCGGCGGGTGCAGTGAAGGGAGGAGGCCGCAGTGAAGGGAGGAGGCCGCAGGGAGGAGGGCGGCGGCGGTGGGCGCGCGCGAGATGACATGAGATCGACGGGGGAGCGTGCCGTTAGGGGAGCGGGGGTGGGGGCTGGGTGCCGTTAGGGGGAGCCCCCCTTTGCCATCTGCAGAAGCTGGGAGGCGGACGACAAAGGGGTGGGTGGGTGGGGTGGGCTTCGGCCGTTAGGGGGAGCCCCCCTTTGCCGTCCGGGTTTTCTTTGTTGTCCGCCTCGAGGCCCTTTGCCATGCGTCAGCAGACGGCAAATAAAACCTTTGCCATCAGCAACCTCTTTGCCGTCTGCTTTGTGCCACCTGACGGCAAAGAAGATCTTTGCCATGTGTCAGCAGACGGCAAAGGCATGGCAGATGGAAAATTTCTCAATTCCAGTAGTGTGAACAATAGACGATTATCATGAACAAGGAAATATGATAATAACCATTTTATTATTGCCTCTAGGGCATATTTCCAACACTGTCCTCACCTAGTGACAGAATGGTAGTGAGGCACGCATCGTGTTGTTGCCATCAAGGGTAAAAAGATGAGGTTTATATCATATTGCATGAATTTATCCCTCTACATCATGTCATCTTGCTTAAAGCGTTACTCTGTTTGTTATGAACTCAATACACTAGATGCATGCTGGATAGTGGTCGATGTGTGGAGTAATAGTAGTAGATGCAGAAAGTATCGGTCTACTTGTCTCGGACGTGATGCCTATATGTATGATCATTGCCTTAGATATCATCATGACTTTGCGCAATTTTATCAATTGCTCGACAGTAATTCGTTCACCCACCGTAATACTTGCTATCATGAGAGAAGACTCTAGTGAACACTATGGCCCCCGGGTCTACTTCACATCCTATTTTCAGATCTACACTTTTACTTTGTTGCACTTTCGACCTTCAGATCTCACCTTGCAAATAATCGTGAAGGGATTGACAACCCCTTTATAGCGTTGGGTGCAAGTTTGTTTGTTTTTGCGCAGGTACATTGGTGCCTCATCTTGATACTCCTACTAGATTGATACCTTGTTTCTCAAACTGAGGGAAATACTTATCACTACTGTGCTGCATCACCCTTTCCTCTTCAAGTCAAAAACCAACGCAAGCTCAAGAGGTAGCATTGACCTTGGACAGTCTTTCCCAGATTTGCTTTGTACAGCCCAAAGCACTCACTCTGCCATACTAACCTTTGCTCAGAGGGCCACAAATGATATTCTTCGCTTGAGAATCAAGTTGCTTGAATCTCTTCACATCAGCAACATTGACAGTTTCAGACACGATGGGTATACCTCTTTCCACAATATACCAGAGATCATTGTTAGTTGCTTCAAGGTGCATGCGCATCTTGTTCTTCTAGTGGGGGAAGCCCTTTAATTCAAAGGTACGACAACCCGCAGTAACCTTGATCATACCTGCGGTCGACATAACTAAAACTCCACGCGGTTAAACTAAAATCACACAGAACAAGGGAGTACCTTTCTCTCATACGGGGTGAATAGGCGATTTTTATAAATTCATCACTGAGGAAATTCCTTGTGAGGAAAGTCCTCAGTCACGAACTGAGTGCAGTGGAATAAGTACTCAAGCAAGCGTGTAAAATAACGATAGCATAGTCGTCGGAGTGAAATGAAACATTTGGTTTCAACAAGTAGCGTGTTCAGGACATGCAGGTGAAGAACAAGTTAAGTGAAGAATTTGGGGTGAGGAAATTGAGAAATCTTCAGTCAAATTCTTCAAATAGTAACGATTAAAGTCATCAACATACAACTGAGAAAACGAAAGGGTTGAGGAATTAGAACCAGGTGCCTGATGAAGACAATAGTTTGATGACCCAGTTCCAACTGATGTGACAGTCGCACGTCTGGTTTGAAGCAGCTTGGTATTTAAACCAAAGGACACACAGTCCCAGGATACATAGTCCTTACCGTATTCTCCTTGAGCTAAGGACACATAGTCTTCTCCCAACACTCATGGTAAGTCTTCAGGGCAGATTTCCAAACCCTCACAAACTTGGTCACTCGGCAAGCCACAATTCATTGCTGGATGCTGTAGACTATGACGCCTAATCGTCTAGAAGATGTACAGTCCTCAAAGGTAAAAAGTGTCGGTTCCACACAGGAACAATCTCTTTAGTGATGCTCAATCACTTTGGGGTTTTGGTTTGGGTGTTTGGGGTTTTTCCTCACTGATGATTCTCTCTCAAAGTCTTCGAGGAATGGGTTTCTCTCAAATGACAAGTGTTAGTTTCTCTCTCGGAGCATCCAACCAACTATTGGTTATGGGGGGCTATTTATAGCCATGGAGCAATACGAACATGAATTGACATGAATGCCCCAATGATATGGTCGTTAGGTGGATAAGGTTGGGGACAGCTAGCGCGTAGCACAACCACGGTCGGAATGTTTCGGCTATGAAAGTCCTCATGTCACTCATGTTCCTCATTGGTAGCAATTCTGCACTAGCAAAATCCTAACTCCTCACTTAGTGCACATTCCTCAAAGACCAGAAGATCTTCGTCCCTGTCACTGAAGAATTTGACTAAGCTGTTGAAGATTTCCAAAGGCTTCACCCAAAGGGTTTGTATGTGTAGATTTTTGGGATGAGAATCACTTGGAAACTTTTCCTTAGTTTTACCTCGACCCCCTTTAACAACACGGTGGTCCCATGACACAAAATACATAAAATGAAACAGCAAAAACAAAAGTCTTCACACTTCAAAGACCTCGCATCAATTTCTTCACGAACACACCAATTTCCTCACTTTGAAAGTCTTCAAGGAAATACCAAAGTCTTCAGCCGAAGACATACATTTTTAGGGGTCGATATTCTTAAAATAACTCAAACTCCTGAGCGACTTATAGAGCCTGTGTACACTCACAAACACATTAGTCTCTTAACCTATAAGTCTTCAATACACCAAAATCACTAAGGGGCACTAGATGCACTTACAGTTTTTCAATTACTCGTGGTAGACCTTGAGGTGGTTTTCGAACCTATTCACGAACTTTTCTGGTGGTAATCACAATGAACAATTCTTTTCTGTAGCACTCTTACCGTTTAGGTGTCTCCAATCTCCAATAGTAAAAAGATGCACCACAAAAGAAAGGGGGAACAAACTTTTGCTTTGATGAATGTGTAGATCAGGCAGTTCTCCTTCGCTCGTCAAACCATTGGCCCGAAGCCCATCCTTGATTGCCTTGGTCCTCTCATTCCTAGCCATGTACTCCTTCATTGCTTCTTGTGCATGTTCTGCTTTAGAAAAAACATGTTCTCAAGGAGGTGCAAAACCTTGTTGTCCTTCTTAGAACCAGAAATCGAGAACCACTTGGTTCCCCATGGAATTGAGCACAAGAACGAGAGCGAAACTAAAATTGATTTTATCCTTCCACATTTTTCAAACACATGAAACCCATGGGACATTTTTCAAACACATTGTATATTTCTTTGTATACACGAGACACATTTTCTCTGTACACATTTAGTATTTTTTGAATGTTTATTAACATTTTTTCAGTACTTTTCTATGTAAAATGTTTTACGTAGTATATTTTATTTAAAATATTTTTCAGTATAAACAAAAGTAAAAAATATAGCAAAAGAACAAAACAATGATTTAAAAAACAAAAAAAGAGGTTGTGTCTACGAGCACACCTGGTGTAACGCCCTCAATTTTATCGTACGCTAATCATACATGCAAATGCGTACGACCAAGGTCAAGAACTCACGGGAAGATATCTAGACGCAAATAAAACATACGAACTTCATATTACAAGCCACGAGCCTCGAGGGCTAGAATTCAGAAGCTCGATAAACACATGAGTCAGCGAAAGCAACAAATATCTGAGTACAGACATTAAACATGAGGTGCCTTAGAGAAGGCTAGCACAAAATATACAACGATCGAACAAGGCGAGACCTCCTACCTGGGAGCCTCCTAACTACTCCTAGTCTTCAGCGGACTCCATGTAGTAGTAGGCACCGTCGGGGTAGCAGTCGTCGGCAGCGGGATATGCCATCTCCTGGGATCCATCATCTGGTCGCATCAATAGATCAAGGGGAAAGGGGGGGGGGGCAAAGCAATGGTGAGTACTCATCCAAAGTACTCACAAGACTAACATCAGAACTATGCTAAATATGCATCAGTATCAAAGGAAGGGGTTTATATGTGGAGTGACTGCAGCAATGCAGGAAAGAGAGAGAAGGCCTAGTCCTATTAAAAACTAGCATCTTCAAGGGTCTTGCAGCAATAGACGAGAGTAGAACAGGTATCACAATTAAAGTCATATTGTTGCAGAAATATTAATATGAGGTCACGCCCAGAGATTCTCCCTCGACTCCCTGCGAGGAAGCAATCCTGGAGCAACATTCCAGTTAAGTAACAGTTGTAGCTGTATAAGATCGGGGCACAACTTCAAGTCGTCCTGTAACTGTAAACAGGGCTATTCGGATAGATAAATTCTTCCCTGCAGGGGTGTACTACATATTCCCCGTCACGCTCGATTAACTCTGGCTAGGCACACTTTCCTGGGTCATGCCCGGCCTCGGAACATCGACACGTCGCAGCCCCACCTAGACTCAACAGAGAGGCCAGCCCGCCGGTCTAAATCCTAACCACGCATGGATCATGGGCCCATCACCCTTTGCACTCCTGCATGATACGAGGGCAGTCGAGGATAGTCCTAGAACCCCTCATTACAAGCGCGATGCCTATCCGGACCACTCGGGCGCGCGCCACTCCATTGGTGACGTTTGAAGAGATTCGACTGATACTACGACTTAGAGAACCCATAACTCCTCCCACGTAGACGGTTAGTGCGAATAAGGTCTCCGACCAACCCAGATCAAATACCCAAATCCATTAACATTTTAATTAACTAATCGACACATCCACGCGGGAATCCACCCTTCAAACATTATTCATCAATGTTCCCAGTAACACGATCAAGTAACTCTGTGGTTGCAACATCAGGGGGGTCCGAGGTATCACCCTCATTGGATCCCGAACAATGTAACCGTCAAGGTGGACTTAGAGGAATCACCCTCGAGGCTCTTACACTTGAGGGGTTGCACGAGAGAGTCATCGTCGGGAGTGGTGAAGGAGGAATCACCCTCGATAACCACGACCGACTAGCTACACTATAGAGATATCATCATGAGTACTTCGCGAGGTTCCACCCTCGGTACCCGATAGTAGCTGTGCAACATTGTACAACTATGGGGGTGTAAGTGTTGTGTCGGGTCTTGGCTCGTCAATCAGGGATCGACACTTGACGATAAAGCAGGGGCAACTGGACTAAGGGTCAGAGGGGATGACTGAGCCACCTATACTAAGCAGTTTAAAGTGTGGTACTCAAAAGTAGCAGTTCATCAAAATTAGGCTATGCATCAGATATAGGAGCTAAATACAGCAGTAGCAAAATTATAATGCAAGCATGAGGGAGAAATAAATAGGCGATATAGGGATGATCAAGGGGGTTTTGCTTGCCTTTTTGTTCTGCGCCAAAGGGCTGGTCGTCAGGAGAGTAGATGTACCTGGCAGCAACGTCAGTCTCAGGGTCTACCGGTAAGAAAAGGGGGGAAGAACCAATAAATATAAACACAGATCCAATCACTAAAAATGATATGTCAAGATGCAGGGCTAGGCATGAGCTAACGCAGTAACATCCGTCTATGACGGATCGGGAAAATATCTGATGATATTTCCCAGGTCTCCCGCTACTACCGGTCAAATGAAAACGGTGGAAAACTTCCACGTAGGCTATGCTAGGGACGCTTGACAAACGATGGACATCGTATCTGGGTTCGTCTCGTTTTACTGATCAACTTTCATGTTCAAAATATTTTCATGTGACTTACGGTTTATTTTATATTAATTTATAAAGTTTATTATTCATTAGGAATTAAACAGATTTAAACAAATTAGATAACTAAATATGACAGCATTGTGATGTCATCATGACATCATAACTCAACATGGTTTTGACTGGTCAAATATGACCAGTGGGTCCCATGTGTCATAGGCACATTTATTTTTAGGGTTTAATAAATATTTAAACAGGTTAATTAGTAGGGTGGAACCCAGCTGTCATACACTTCTTTAGAATATTTTATTTGTCTTAATTAACAGATTGAGCTAATAGTTTATTTAATTAACTTACCTAATCTTTAAACATTATAATTAACTAAATACTTATTTATCCATTTATTATTATTATTATTATTATTAAATCCTAATTATTCCAAGACAGTAATTACTGCTTAAATAAATAATTAATCCAATTAATTAAATTATTAATATTAAATATTTATAAAACTAATTTTACTTTTATTTTTGCATGTTTTTATGAGGGTGTTGGAAATATGCTCTAGAGGCAATGATAAAATAGATATTGTTATATTTCCTGTTTCAAGATAATCGTTTATTATCCATGCTATAATTGTATTGGATGAAAGCATAGATACATGTGTGGATATATAAACAAAACAATATCCCTAGTAAGCCTCTAGTTGACTAGCTAGTTGATCAAGGATGGTTAAGGTTTCCTGACCATATGCAAGTGTTGTCACTTGATAACTGGATCACATCATTAGGAGAATGATGTGATGGACAAGACCCAAATTATAAACGTAGCATGTCATCGTGTCAATTTGTTGCTATTGTTTTCTGCGTGTCAAGTATTCATTCCTATGACCATGAGATCATGTAACTCACTGACACCGGAGGAATACCTTGTGTCTATCAAATGTCACAACATTACTGGGTGACTATAAAGGTGCTCTACAAGTATCTCCGAAGGTGTCCGTTGAGTTAGCATGGATCAAAACTGGGATTTGTCACTCCGTGTGACGGAGAGGTATCTCGGGGCCCACTCGGTGATACAACATCACATATAAGCCTTGCAAGCAATGTGACTAAAGTGTTAGTCACGGGATCTTGTATTATGGAACGAGTAAAGAGACTTGTCGGTAATGACATTGAAATAGGTATAGAGATATCGACGATCAAATCTCGGGCAAGTAACATACCGAAGGACAAAGGGAATGTTATACGGGATTACATGAATCCTTGACACAGAGGTTCAACCGATAAGATCTTCGTAGAATATGTAGGATCCAATATGGACATCCAGGTCCCGCTATAGGATATTGACCCGGGAGTGTCTCAGGCCATGTCTGCATAGTTCTCAAACCCGTAGGGTATGCACACTTAAGGTTCGGTGACATTTCAGTATAGTTGAGTTATAGGTGTTGGTGACTGAAGGTTGTTTGGAGTCCCGGATGAGATCACAGACGTCACGAGGGTTTTTGGAATGGTCCGGAAACGAAGATTGATATATTGGATGGTTTCATTTGGTCACCGGAAAAATTTCGGGCATTACCGGCAGTGTACCGGGAGTGACGAATGGGTTCCGGGTTTTCACCGGGAGGGGCCCACCCACCCGGTAGTGAGCCCAATAGTCCTAGGGTGGCGCACCAGCCCTCAGTAGGCTGGTGAGGCCAGCCCAAGTGGGCTATGGCACCAGAAGAGAAAACCAAAAGAAAAAAAAGAAAGAGGGAGGTGGGAAGGGAGAGGAGGACTCCTCCTTCCCAAACCGAATTGGAGTTGGAGTCCTCCTCTCCACTTCGGTCGGAGCCCTAGGGGCTCCCTTGAGCCCCAAGGCTAGCCCCTCCCCTCCTCCTATATATACTAGAGGTTTTAGGGTTTCTGAGACACAACTTTACCACGTGCAACTCAAATCTATACCTCGTAGTTCTACGACTAGATCGGATTTCTGCGGAGCTCGGGCAGAGCCCTGCAAGAATAGATCATTGATACGTCTCAAACATATCTATAATTTTTGATGGTTTCATGCTGTTATCTTGTCATCTTTGGATGTTTTATGTACCTTTTATATCTTTTTGGGACTAACTTATTAATTCAGTGCCAAGTGCCAGTTCCTGTTTTTTCTATGTTTTTGGCTCTTTTCAGATCTGATTTTGGAACGGAGTCCAAACGGAATAAAATCCCCGAAATAAATTTTTCCCGAACGGAAGAAGATCAAGGGGCTTGAGGGCCAAGCCAGGAGGGCTACAGGGGCCCCACAAGCCCCCTATCCGCCACCAGGGGGGTGGTGGCCAGCAGGCTTGTGGCCTCCCTGGCGCCCCCTGACCTAGCTCCTTCGCCTATATATTCCCTAAAATACAGAAAAAAATCAAGGGATCCACGAAAATACTTCTCCGCTGCCGCAAGCTTCCGTTCCGCGAGATCTCATCTGGAGACCCTTCCCGGTGCCCTGCCGGAGGGGACTTTGGAGTTGGAGGGCTTCTACATCAACATCATCGCCCCTCCAATGACTCGTGAGTAGTTCACTTCAGACCTACAAGTCCGTAGTTAGTAGCTAGATGGCTTGTTCTCTCTCTTGGATCTTCAATACAAAGTTCTCCATGATCTTCATGGATATCTATCCGATGTAATCCTCTTTGGCGGTGTGTTTGTCGAGATCCGATGAATTGTGGATTTGTGATAAGATTGTCTATGAATTATATTTGAGTCTTTGCTGATTTCTTATATGCATGATTTGATATCCTTGTAAGTCTCTTCAAGTCTTGGGTTTTGTTTGGCCAACTAGATCTATGATTCTTGCAATGGGAGAAGTGCTTGGTTTTGGGTTCTTACCGTGTGGTGACCTTTCCCAGTGATAGTAGGGGCAGCAAGGCACACATCGTGTAGTTTCCATAAAGGGTAACAAGGTGGGCTTTGTCGTAGATATGAGATTGTCCATCTACATCATGTCATCTTGCTTAAGGCGTTACTCTGGTCTTTTGGACTTAATACACTAGATGCATGCTGGATAGCGGTCGACGTGTGGAGTAGTAGTAGTAGATGCAGAAAGTATCGGTCTACTTGTTTTGGACGTGATGCCTATAGATATAATCATTGCCATAGATGACGTCACGAGTTTCCGCGGTTCTATCAATTGCTCGACAGTAATTTGTTCACCCACCGTCTACTTGCTTTCATGAGAGAAGCCACTAGTAAACACTACAACCCCCGGGTCTATTCACACCTATCGTTTCCAGTTTTGCTTTTACTTTGCTTTGTTACTTTGTTTCCTTCAGTTCTCACTTGGCGAACAATCTATAAGGGATTGACAACCCCTTCATAGCGTTGGGAGCAATCTTTTTGTGTTTGTGCAGGCACTTGTGATACTCCTTCACTGGATCGATACCTTGGTTCTCAAATTGAGGGAAATACTTACCACCGCTGCACTACATCACCCTTTCCGCTTCGAGGGAACACCAACGCAAGGCTCCAAGGCCACGGGGGAAATCCTTTGCATATTTGCCTAGGAAGTCCCTTAAGGCGTAGCCGTAGCAGAAGGATTCCTGGTGCCGTAGCACGTTTTGGCGCCGTTGGAAGGTCTTTTGTTGCAGTAGCAGAAGTATTTCTGGCGCCGTTGCCGGGGAAGGAGAGATCTATCCAAGTAGGTCTCACAAACTCATCTCTTGCATTTACTTTTTTTGCCAGTTGCCTCTCATTTTCCTCTCCCCCACTTCATATTTTCCGTTTTCATTTGCCTTTCTCCTTTTGTCGGTTTTCCTGTTCGCTTGTGTGCCATGTGCCTTCATTATGCTTGCATCTTCGCTTGCTGAAAATCTAGTGATATGTATCCTCACCCACTTGCTAATCTCTTTAAGAGATCCAATTATGTTGATCCAATTGCTAGTAAGTTGAGGGCACTTGACTATTTTTATGGAGTTTTGCTTGAGATGCGTGAATCTAAAAATAGCGAGGAAGAAATTTATGAAGTGATTCATGAGGGCTCCTTGGATGAAAAGCATGATTGCAATGGTTTCACTATAAATTCTATTAGTGACAATCATGCTAAAAATATGCAAAACCCTAAGCTTGGGGATGCTAGTTTTGCTATGTCCACTACTTGTTGCAATAATCATGATTGGGGTGATGATCTTGAAAATTTGTTCAAACCTCATGATGAATATGATATTTGCAATAATATTGAAAGTGGGTTTGGAGAAGTCATGACTTTAGTTGATGATAATCCCACTATTTTTGAAGAGCGTCAACTTTGCATGCATGTGGATCATGAAATTAATATCCTATGGGATAGCTATATTGTTGAATTTGAATATGATCCCACATGTAATTGCTATGAGAGAGGAAAATATTTTGGTAGAAACTTTCATGTTACCAAATCACCTCTCGTGATGTTGAGATTGCTCTTGTCTCTTTGTTCTTCCTTGCATATGGCAGCTATTGGTTGTCTTGACAATTTGTTTTCCTATAAAATACCTATGCATAGGAAGTATGTTAGACTTAGATGTGATTTTCACATGCTTTGGGATGCTCTCGTTGTGCTTCAATTCTTGTCTTTTGTGAGAGCATCATTGAATGCCTAGCTAAGGGCGTTAAACAATAGCGCTTGTTGGGACGCAACCCAACGAATCTATCCTTTTTCTTTCTGTTTTGTGTTCTCCACACTTTCATAATTCTGTTATGATTGTGTTTTTTGTGTTTCTTTTTGCGTTTGTGCCAAGCAAAACCGTTATGATTAGTCTTGGGGATGATCGTTTGGTCATGCTGGAAAAGACAGAAACTTTCTGCTCATGAAAAGAATTTTCATTTTTTTTGTAAGAGCTTTTGAGTTGATTCTTTTTGCTGATGATTGCTATGCAAATTCTTTAGACTGTCGTAATTTTTCAGAATTTTTGAAGTACCAGAAGTATACGAAATATACAGATTGCTACAGACTTGTCTGCTGTTAACATATTCTGTTTTTGTTGTGTTGGTTGCTTATTTTGATGAAACTATGGATAGTATCGGGGGGTATTAGCCATGGAAGATTGAAAATACAGTAACACAACATCAGGATAAGTAGAATTTAAGTTTGCTACAATACCGAAGGAAGTGGTGGCTTGCTTTCTTATCCTAATGTTATCACGAGTTTCTGTTTAAGTTTCGTGTTGTGAAGTTTTCAAGTTTTGGGTGAAGTTCTTATGGACAAAAAGATAAAGAGTGGCAAGAGCTCAAGCTTGGGGATTCCCAAGGCACCCCAAGAGATTCAAGGATGCCGTAAAAGCCTAAGCTTGGGGATGCCCCGGGAAGGCATCCCCTCTCTCGTCTTCAATCCATCGGTAACGTTACTTGGGGCTATATTTTTATTCACCACATGTTATGTGTTTTGCTTGGAGAGTCTTGTATCGTAGGAGTCTTTTATTTTTGTTGTGTCACAATCATCCTTGCTTCACACCTAGAGAGAGAGACATGCACTCACCGTGATTTTGTCGAGCTTCACTTATATCCTTTGGTAGACAATTCAGCTCACTTGTGCTTCACTTATATCTTTTTGAGCTAGATACTTTTGCTCTATGTGCTTCACTTATATCTTTTAGAGCACAGCGGTGCGTGGCTTGGTAGTTGATATATGCTTTGAAAGTAGTCTCAAAATGGGTAGTTATCCAAAGGGATACGAAAACTTCCACCTTCATATGCATTGAATAGTTAGAGAAGTTTGATTCATCTCAATTAGTTTTGAGTTGTGGTTTTGGTAATATTGAAGTTATATTAGTAAGGTGTTGTGGATCTAGAAATACTTGTGTTGAAGTTAGTGATTCCCGTAGCATGCACGTATGGTGAACCGCTATGTGATGAAGTCTGAGCATGATTAGTCTATTGATTGTCATCCTTTGTGTGGCGGTCGGGATCGCGCGATGGTTTATACCTACCAACCCTTCCCCTAGGAGTATGCGTTAAATGCTTTGTTTTGATTACTAATAATTTTTTTGCAACAAGTATATGAGTTATTCATGACTAATGTTGAGTCCATGGTTTAGATGCACTTTCACCTTCCACCATCACTATCTTCTTAGTGTCGTGCAACTTTCGTCGGTGCACAAAACCCACCATTAGCCTCCCTCAAAACAGCCACCATACCTACCTACTATGGCTTTTTCAAAGTCATTCCGAGATATATTGCCATGCAACTATCACCATGACATGTGCCACCACGTCTACATTGCCATTGCATGATCATAAGATAGCTAGCATGATGTTTCCATTAATGTCTATGCCATGCTAGATCATTGTCACGGTACACTACCGAAGGCATTCCATATAGATTCATCGTTGCTCTAAGTTTTGAGTTGAAAGTGTGATGATCATCATTGATGGAGCATTGTCCCATGTGAGGAAATAAAGAGGCCAAAGATGCCCACCAAAATAAAAATAAATAAAAAAGAGAGGCCAAAGAGCCCACCAAAATAATAATAATAATAATAAATATGAGAGAAAAAGAGAGAAGGGACAATGCTACCACCTTTCCACACTTGTGCATATTAAGCACCATGATCTTCATGATTGAGAGTCTCTCGTTTTGTCACCACCATATAGCTAGTGGGAAATTTTCATTATATAACTTGGCTTGTATATTCCAATGATAGGCTTCCTCAAAATTGCCTTAGGTCTTCGTGAGCAAGCAAGTTGGATGCACACCCACTAGTTTTCTTTAAGAGCTTGCACATACTCTTAGCTCTAGTGCATCATTTGTATGGCAATCCCTACTCATTCACATTGATATCTATTGATGAGCATCTCCACAGCTCATTGATATGCCTAGTTAATGTGATCATCTTCTCCTTATTTTGTCTTGCAACCTCCACCACACTCCACACCACTTATAGTGCTAAAACCATGGCTCACGCTCATGTATTGCGTGAGAGTTGAAAAGGTTTGAGAAATTAAGGTGTGAAACAATTACTTGGCCAATACCGGGGTTGTGCATGATTTAAATTCGTTGTGCAATGATGATAGAGCATAGCCAGACTATATGCTTTTGTAGGGATAACTTTCTTTTGGCCTTGTTATTTTGAAAGTTCATGATTACCTTGCTAGTTTTCTTGAATTATTATTGTTTCCACGTCAATAGAAAACTATTGTTTCGAATCTAATGGATCTGAACATTCACGTCACATAAGAGGAGTTACAAAGGACATCTATGCTAGGTAGCATGAAAGCATCAAAAATTCATTCTTTATCACTTCCCTACTCGAGGACAAGTAGGAGTTAAGCTTGGGGATGCTTGATACGTCTCAAACGTATCTATAATTTTTGATGGTTTCATGCTGTTATCTTGTCATCTTTGGATGTTTTATGTATCTTTTATATCTTTTTTGGGACTAACTTATTAATTCAGTGCCAAGTGCGAGTTCCTGTTTTTTCTGTGTTTTTGGCTCTTTTCAGATCTGATTTTGGAACGGAGTCCAAACGGAATAAAATCCCCGAAATAATTTTTTCCCGAACGGAAGAAGATCAGGAGGCTTGAGGGCCAAGACAGGAGGGCTACACGGGGCCCACAAGCCCCCTATCGGCCACCAGGGGGGCGGGGGGTGGCCAGTAGGCTTGTGGCCTCCCTGGCGCCCCCCTGACCTAGCTCCTTCGCCTATATATTCCCTAAAATACAGAAAAAAATCAAGGGATCCACGAAAATACTTTTCCGCCGCCGCAAGCTTCCGTTTCCGCGAGATCTCATCTGGAGACCCTTCCCGGTGCCCTGCCGCAGGGGACTTTGGAGTTGGAGGGCTTCTACATCAACATCATCGCCCCTCCAATGACTCGTGAGTAGTTCACTTCAGACCTACGGGTCCGTAGTTAGTAGCTAGATGGCTTCTTCTCTCTCTTGAATCTTCAATACAAAGTTCTCCATGATCTTCCTGGAGATCTATCCGATGTAATCCTCCTTGGCGGTGTGTTTGTTGAGATCCGATGAATTGTGGATTTCTGATCAGATTATCTATGATATATATTTGAGTCTTTGTTAATTTCTTATATGCATGATTTGATATCCTTGTAAGTCTCTCCAAGTCTTGGGTTTTGTTTGGCCAACTAGATCTATGATTCTTGCAATGGGAGAAGTGCTTGGTTTTGGGTTCTTACCGTGTGATGACCTTTCCCGATGACAGTAGGGGCAGCAAGGCACACATCGTGTAGTTGCCATCAAGGGTAACAAGGTGGGCTTTGTCGTAGATATGAGATTGTCCATCTACATCATGTCATCTTGTTTAAGGCGTTACTCTGTTCTTTTGGACTTAATACACTAGATGCATGCTGGATAGTGGTCGACGTGTGGAGTAATAGTAGTAGATGCAGAAAGTATTGGTCTACTTGTTTTGGACGTGATGCCCATAGATATAATCATTGCCATGATGACGTCACGACTTTGCGCGGTTATATCAATTGCTCGACAGTAATTTGTTCACCCACCGTCTACTTGCTTTCATGAGAGAAGCCACTAGTAAACACTACGGCCCCTGGGTCTATTCACACCTATCGTTTCCACTTTCGCTTTTACTTTGCTTTCTTATTTTGTTGCTTTCAGTTCTCACTTGGCAAACAATCTATAAGGGATTGACAACCCCTTCATAGTGTTGGGAGCAAGCTTTTTGTGTTTGTGTAGGCACTTGTGATACTCCTTCACTGGATCGATACCTTGGTTCTCAAACTGAGGGAAATACTTACCACCGCTGCGCTACATCACCCTTTCCGCTTCGAGGGAACACCGACGCAAGGCTCCAAGGCCACGGGGGAAATCCTTTCCATATTTGCCTAGGAAGTCCCTTAAGGCGTAGCCATAGCAGAAGGATTCCTGGTGCCGTAGCATATTTCTGGCGCCGTTGGAAGGTCTTTTGTTGAAGTAGCAATCATCACCATCACCGGCGCGCCGTCACGCTGCCGGAGAACTCATCTACTTTCCCATCTCTCTTTCTGGATCAAGAAGGCGGAGATCGTCATCGAGCTGTACGTGTGCTGAACGCGGAGGTGCCATCCGTTCGATACTAGATCGGGATGGATCGTGGGACGGCGGTGATTTGAATCACAAAGTTGTACCACTACATCAATCACATTTCTTAACGCTTCCCGCTGAGCGATCTACAAGGGTATGTGGATCCGATCTCCATCTCGTAGATGAACATCACCATGATAGGTCTTCATGTGCATAGGAAATTTTTTGTTTCCCATGCACCATTCCCCAACAGTGGCATCATGAGCTAGGTTCATGCATAGATGTAATCTCGAGCAGAACACAAAAGTTCTTGTGGGTGTTGATGTTCGATTTGCTGCCCTCCTTAGTCTTTTCTCGATTCGGCGGTATTGTTGGATTGAAGCGGCCAGGACCAACATTACTCGTACGCTTACGAGAGACCGGTTTCATCGACCAACATGGAACTTGTTGCATAAAGATGACTGGCGGGTGCATGTTTCTTCAAATTTAGTTGAATTGGATTTGACCGAGGCGGTCCTTGGAGAGAGGTTAAATAGCAATTTGCACATCTTGTTGGAATTATGCCCTAGAGGCAATGATAAATAAGTTATTATTATAATTCCTGTATCAAGATAATTGTTTATTATCCATGCTATAATTGTATTGAATGAAGACTTAGATACATGTGTGGATACATAGACAAAACACTGTCCCTAGCAAGCCTCTAGTTGGCTAGCCAGTTGATCAAGGATAGTCAGGGTCTTCTGACTATGTACAAGGTGTTGTTTCTTGATAACTGGATCACGTCATTGGGAGAATCATGTGATGGACTAGACCCAAACTAATAGACGTAGCATGTTGATCGTGTCATTTTGTTGCTACTTTTTTCTGCGTGTCAAGTATTTATTCCTATGACCATAAGATCATATAACTCACTGACACCGGAGGAATACTTTGTGTGTATCAAACGTCACAACGTAACTGGGTGGCTATGAAGATGCTCTACACGTATCTCCAAAGGTGTCCGTTGAGTTAGTATGAATCGAGACTGGGATTTGTCACTCTGCGTGACAAAGAGGTATCTCGGGGCCCACTCGGTAATACAACATCACACACAAGCCTTGCAAGCAATGTGACTTAGTGTAAGTTACGAGATCTTGTATTACGGAATGAGTAAAGAGACTTGTCGGTAAACGAGATTGAAATAGGTATGCGGATACTAACGATCGAATCTCGGGCAAGTAACATACCGAAGGACAAAGGGAATGACATACGAGATTATATGAATCCTTGGCACTAAGGTTCAAACGATAAGATTTTCGTAGAATAAGTAGGATCCAATATGGGCATCCAGGTCCCGCTATTGGATATTGACCGAGGAGTCCCTCGGGTCATGTCTACATAGTTCTCGAACCCGCAGGGTCTGCACACTTAAGGTTCGACGTTGTTTTATGCGTATTTGAGTTATATGGTTGGTTACCGAATGTTGTTCGGAGTCCCGGATGAGATCACGGACGTCACGAGGGTTTCCGGAATGGTCCGGAGACAAAGATTGATATATAGGATGACCTCATTTGATTATCAGAAGGTTTTCGGAGTTACCGGGAATGACGAATGGGTTCCGGATGTTCACCGGGGGGGGGGGGGGGGGGGCAACCCACCCCGGGGAAGCCCATAGGCCTTAGGGGTGCCGCACCAGCCCTTAGTGGGCTGGTGGGCAAGCCCAAAGAGGCCCCTGCACAGGGAGATAAGAAAATGAAAGAGAAAAAAAGGGGAAGTGGGAAGGAAGGGAAGGACTCCACCTTCCAATCCTAGTTGGACTAGGATTGGAGGAGGATTCCTCGTCCCGCCCTTCGGCCAAACCCCTTGGGGCTCCTTGAGCCCCAAGGCAAGGCCCCTCCCATCCCACCTATATATACGGAGGTTTTAGGGCTGATTTGAGACAACTTTTTCATGGTAGCCTGACCACATACCTCCACGGTTTTTCCTCTAGATCGTGTTTCTGCCGAGCTCGGGCGGAGCCCTGCTGAGATTAGTTCACCACCAACCTCCGGAGCGCCGTCACGCTGCCGGAGAACTCATCTACCTCTCCGTCTCTCTTGCTGGATCAAGAAGGCCGAGATCATCGACGAGCTGTATGTGTGCTGAACGCGGAGGTGCCGTCCGTTTGGCACTAGATCGGAGCGGATCGTGGGACGGATTGCGGGACGGTTCGTGGGACGGTTCGAGGGACGCGAGTACGTTCCACTACATCAATCGTGTTTATTAACGCTTTTGCTGTGCGATCTACAAGGGTACGTAGATATGAAATCCCCCTCGTAGATGGATATCACCATGATAGGTCTTCGTGCGCGTAGGAAATTTTTTGTTTCCCATGCGACGTTCCCCAACACATCTCCGTTGTGGTTTTTGCGTAAGTAAGATGCAATCATACTAGATACCCATAGCAGCCACATTAAACATGCAACAACAAATTGGAGGACGTCTAACTTGTTTTTGCAGGCTATGCTTGTGATGTGATATAGCCGAAGACATGATGTGATATATTGGATGTATGAGATGATCATGTTGTACTAGTTAATATCGACTTGCACTTCGATGCTACGACAACCGGCAGGTACCATACGGTTGTCTTTAAACTAACGTTTGTGTTTGGAGATGCGTTCACTATATTGCTAGGTTGTAGCTTAAATAGTAATAGCATAGATAGCACGACAACCTCTATGGCGGCACGATGATGGAGATCATGATGATGTAGATCATGGTGTGGCGTGTGTGACGATGAAGATCATGCCGGTGCTTGGGTGATGGAGATCAAGAAGCACAAGATCATGGCCATAACATGTCACTTATGAATTGCATGTGATGTTAATCCTTTTCTGCACCTTATCTTGCTTAGAACGACGGTAGCATTATAAGGTGATCCCTCACTAAAATTTCAAGATAAATTTGTGTTCTTCCCGACTGTGCACCGTTGCGATAGTTCATCGTTTCGAGACACCACGTGATGATCGGGTGTGATAGACTCAACGTTCACATACAACGGGTGCAAAACAGTTGCACACGCGGAACACTCAGGTTAAACTTCACGAGCCTAACATGTGCAGACATCGCCTCGGAACACGAGAGACCGAAAGATCGAGCACGAATCGTATAGTTGATATGATTAGCATAGAGATGTTTACCACTGAAACTACGTTCTACTCACGTGATGATCGGATTTGAGTTAGTGAATTTGGAGCATGTGTGACGCCCCCGATTTAATCGTACGCTAATCATACACGCAAATGCGTATGATCAAACTCAAGGACTCACGGGAAGAGATCACAACACAACTCTAAACACAAAATAAATCATACAAGCTTCATATTACAAGCCACGGGCCTCGAGGGCTAGAATACAAAAGCTCGATAAACACACGAGTCAGCGGAAGCAACAATATCTGAGTACACACATAAAATAAGGGGTGCCTTAGAGAAGGCTAGCACAAAAGAAACACGATCGAACGAGGCGCGGCCTCCTGCCTGGGAACCTCCTAACTACTCCTGGTCTTCCAGGTTGGTGTATCATAATCAGATGCTCCGATCAAATACAAGTAAGCTGAATGGATTTAGATGGACAACCACCACAGTTGATTTGTTGAGAACTAGCTCTGTTTGAAAGGACGTCTGAGTGGGAAGATAAATCATGAATATCTACAGATGATTGTGTGCATTCACACAAAGGTAGAATCAATAAGATCACAGGAAAATCACAAAGGATTTTAGTGAATGCTGCTAGACATATGGATTTAACCATAACACAATTTGGTGAGAAAGGTCAAAAGCAATAGGCTGCTCGGGATTCCGAAAGATCGAATAGTAATTCGAAGAACTTTCGAAACCTATGACAACTGATGACGGACGAATTCCCGATAAGATAATTCGTTGCATCTCATAAAACAAGAGCAATTGGAAAAGAAAGTATGGACATCATTTATATGAAGTCGTTTATAGGGGTTGACGGAGGAAGGGAAATCGCAATAGCGATGAGCACTAGTTCTTGAGAGAACATCGGAGAGTACCTTCGGGGTCTTCTAAGGAATCAAGCCATCGTCTGGAATTGCAGGATTCTCCGGGAGGAAATATTTACGAGAACCTTAAGTTAGAGTTAGTAAAATCTTTAACCCGAAAGGGAAGAGAGAATAGAGCCCAGAGTATAGAAAAGGAGTAAAAGATACTAATACCACCCAATTGAGATGTGGGCCCGTAAGCCACATCACCATTGTTAGTAAAGTTTTTCAAACACTAGACTCAACTTTGGCCAAGGAGTTGGAAAGGGGGCTACCTACAAGCAGTCGGCTCTGATACCAACTTGTGACGCGCTCGATTTAATCGTACGCTAATCATACACGCAAATGCGTACGATCAAACTCAAGGACTCACGGGAAGATATCACAACACAACTCTAGACACAAAATAAATCATACAAGCTTCATATTACAAGCCAGGGGCCTCGAGGGCTAGAATACAAAAGCTCGATAAACACACGAGTCCGCGGAAGCAACAATATATGAGTACAAACATAAAACAAGGGGTGCCTTAGAGAAGGCTAGCACAAAAGAAAGACGATCGAACGAGGCGAGGCCTCCTGCCTGGGAACCTCCTAACTGTTGGGGAATGTTGCATGGAAAACAAAATTTTTCCTACGCACACAAAGACCTATCATGGTGAGGTCCATCTACGAGTGGAGACTTGGATCTACGTACCCTTGTAGATCGCACAGCGGGAAGCGTTAAGAAACGCGGTTGATGTAGTGGAACGTCTTCACGTCCCTCGAACCGTCCCATGAAACGTCCCGCGATCCGTCCCGCGATCAGTCCCACGATCCGTTCCGATCTAGTGTCGAATGGAGGGCACCTCCGCGTTCAGCACATGTACAGCTCGACGATTATCTCAGCCTTCTTGATCTAGCAAGCAAGACAGAGAAATAGATGAGTTCTCCGGCAGCGTGACAACGCGCCACTGTTGGTGATGATCTACTCCTGCAGGGCTCCGCCCGAGCTCCGCAGAAATCCGATCTAGAGGTGGAACTGTGTGGTTTAGGCTACAGTTGCACGTGGCAAAGTTGTGTCTCAAATCAGCCCTAAACCACCAATATATATAGGAGGGATGGGGAGGGCTAGCCTTGAGGCACAAGGCCTCAAGGGTGCACTCACCAAGGGAGGAGGAGGACTCCTCCTCCAATTCGGTTTGGGAAGGAGGAGTCCTCCTCTTCCTTCCCACCTCCCTCTTTCCCTTTTTCTTTTATTTTCGTTTGGTATTTTCTTATGTGGCGCCATGGGCCCCTTCAGATGACTCCACCAGCCCACCAAGGACTTGTGGCGCAACCCTAGTGCCTTGGGCTCACTCCCGGGTGGGTGGGCCCCTCCCGGTGAACTCCCGGAACCCATTCGTCACTCCCGGTACACTCTAGGAATTGCCCGAAACTTTCCGGTGACCAAATGAAACCATCCTATATATCAATATTCGTTTCAGAACCTTTCCGGAAACACTCATGACGTCCGTGATCTTATCCGGGACTTCGAACAAGATTCGGTAATCACACATATAACTCAGCTATACTAAAACATCATCGAACCTTAAGTGTGCAGACCCTGCAGGTTCGAGAACTATGTAGACATGCCCCGAGGCACTCCTCGGTCAATATCCAATAGCGGGACCTGGATGCCCGTATTGGATCCTACATATTCTCCGAAGATCTTATTGGTTGAACCTCAGTGTCAAGGATTGATATAATCCCGTATGTCATTCCATTTGTCCTTCGTTATGTTACTTGCCCGAGATTTGATCATCGGTATCCGCATACCTATTTCAATCTCGTTACCGGCAAGTCTCTTTACTCGTACCGTAATACAAGATTCCGTGAATTACACTTAGCCACATTGCTTGCAAGGCTTGTGTGTGATGTTGTATTACTGAGTGGGCCCCGAGATACCTCTCCGTTACACGGAGTGACAAATCCCAGTCTTGATCCATACTAACTCAACGGACACCTTCGTAGATACCTGTAGAGCACCTTTATAGTCACCCAGTTACGTTGCGACGTTTGATGCACACAAGGTATTCCTCCGGTGCGAGTGAGTTATATGATCTCATGGTCATAGGAACAAATACATGATACGCGGAAAACAATAGCAATAAAACGACACGATCAATATGCTACGTTCATAGTTTGGGTCTTGTCCATCACATGATTCTCCTAATGATGTGATCCCTTTATCAAGTGACAACACTTGTCTATGGTTAGGAAACCTTGACCATCTTTGATCAACGAGCTAGTCAACTAGAGGCTTACTAGGGACAGTGTTTTGTCTATGTATCCACACATGTATTTGAGTTTCCAATCAATACAATTATAGCATGGATAATAAACGATTATCACGAACAAAGAAATATAATAATAACTAATTTATTATTGCCTCTAGGGCATATTTCCAACACTCTCCCACTTGCACTAGAGTCAATAATCTAGTTCACATCACCATATAGTTCTGGGGTTTGATCACGCCTTGCTCGTGAGAGAGGTTTTAGTCAACGGTTCTAAATCTTTCAGATCTGTGTGTGCTTTACAAATCTTTATGTCATCTTATAGATGCTGCTACTACGTGCTATTCGGAAATACTCCTAATATCTACTCTACTATATGAATCCGTTTTACTACTCATAGTTATTCGGATTAGTGTCAAAGCTTGCATCGATGTAACCCTTTACGACGAAATTTTTAACCACCTCCATAATCGAGAAAAATTCCTTAGTCCATTAGTTACTAAGGATAACTTTGACCGATGTTCAGTGATTCAATCCTGTATCACTCTCTGTACCTCTTAACAGACTTGTGGCAAGGCACACATCAGGTGCGGCACACAACATGACATACTTTAGAGTCTATGGCTAAGGCATAGGAGACGACCTTCATCCTTTCTCTTTCTTCCACCGTTGTCGGGCTTTGAGTCTTTACTCAAATTCACACCTTACAACACAGCCAAGAACTCCTTCTTTGCTGATCTATTTTGAACTCCTTCAAAAACTTGTCAAGGCATGTATTTCATTGAAAGTTCTATTAAGCGTTTTGATCTATCTCTATAGATCTTTGATGCTCAACGTTCAAGTAGCTCTATCCAGGTTTTCCTTTGAAAAACTCCTTTCAAACAACCCTTTATGCTTCATAGAAATTCTACATTACTTCCGATCTACAATATGTCAACCACATATACTTATCAGAAATTCTATAGTGCTCCCACTCACTTCTTTGGAAGTACAAGTTTCTCACAAACCTTGTACAAACCCAAAAGCTTTGATCATCTCATCAAAGTGTATATTCCAACTCCGAGATGCTTGTACCAGTCCATTGAAGGATCATTGGAGCTTGCATACTTGTTAGTATCCTTAGGATCGACAAAACCTTCTAGTTGTATCACATACAACCTTTCCTCAAGGAAACCGTCGAGGAAACAATGTTTTGACATCCTATGTGCAATATTTTCATAAATAATGCATCAACTGCTAACATAATTCCAAAAGACTTTTAGCATCGCTACGAGTGAGAAAGTCTCATCATAGTCAACTCTTTGAACTTTGTCGGAAACATCTTTGCGACAAGTCGAGCTTAACTTAATGGTGACTTTTCACCATCATAGTATGTCTTCCTTTTAAAGATCCATCTTTACTTAATAGTCTTATGACCATCAAGTAGTTCTTCCAAAGTCTACACTTGGTATTTCATACATGATCCTCTCTCAGATTTCATGGCCTCCAACCATTTTGTCGGAATCCGGGCCCACCATCGCTTCTCCATAGCTCGTAGGTTCATTGTTCTTAAACAACATGACCTCCAAGACAGGGTTACCGTACCACTCTGTAGTAGTACGCGACCTTGTCGACCTACGAGGTTTGTAGTAACTTGATCTGAAGCTCAATGATCACCATCATCAGTTTTCCACTTCAATTGGTGTAGGCGCCATAGGAACAACTTCCCGCGCCCTGCTACACACTGGTTGAAGTGACGGTTCAGTAACCTCATCAAGTTCCACCACCCTCCCACTCAATTCTCGAGAGAAACCTTTCCTCGAGAAATGACCCGTTTCTAGGAACAAACACTTTGCTTCCGGATCTGAGATAGGAGATGTATCCAACTGTTTTTAATATCCTATGAAGATGCATTTATCCGCTTTGGGTTTGAGCTTATCAGACTGAAACTTTTCACGTAAGCATCGCAGCCCCAAACTTTTAAGAAACGATAGCTTAGGTTTCTCCAAACCATAGTCTATACTGTGTCATCTCAACGAAATACGCGGCTCCCTATTTAAAGTGAATGCGGTTGTCTCTAATGCATAACCCATAAACAATAGTGGTAATTCGATAAGAGACATCATAGTATGCACCATATCAAATAGGGCGCGGCTATGACATTCGGACACACCATCACACTATGGTGTTCTAGGTGGCATGAACTGCAAAACAATTTCCACATTGTCTTAACTGTGTGCCAAAAACTCGCACCTCAGATATTCATCTCTATGATCATATCATAGACAGCTTATCCTCTTGTCACGACGATCTTCACTCTGAAATAGATTTGAACTTTTCAATATTTCAGACTTGTGATTCATCAAGTAAATACTCATGTATCTACTCAAATCGTCAGTGAAGTAAGAACATAACGATATCCACTGCGCGACTCAACACTCATTGGATTGCACACATAAAAAATGTATTACTTCCAACAAGTTACTTTCTTGTTCCATGTGGTATGTTTTGCATGTCTCAAGTCATTCAAAATCAAGTGAATCCAAACGATCCATCCACATGGAATTTCTTCATGCGTTTATACCAACATGTATGGTCTGCATGTCTCAAACATTTCAAAAATGAGTGAGTACAAAGATCCATCAACATGGAGCTTCTTCATGCATTTTACACCAACATGACTCAAGTGGCACTGCCACAAGTAAGTGGTACTATCATTATTACTTTGTATCTTTTGGCACCAATATTATGAACATGTGTAACACTACGATCGAGATTCAATAAACTATTGAAGGTAATTATTCAGGCAAATAGAATAACTATTATTATCTTTAAATGAATAATTGTATTACAATAAACACGATCCAATCATGTTCATGCTCAACGCAAACACCAAATAACAATTATTTAGTTTTAACACCAATCCCGATGGTAGAGGGAGCGTGCGATGTTTGATCACATCAACCTTGGAAACACTTCCAACACTTATCGTCACCTCGCCTTTAGCTAGTCTCCGTTTATTCCGTAGCTTTCATTTCCTGTCACTAATCACTTAGCAGCTGAACCAGTATCCAATACCCTCGTGCTACTAGGAGTACTAGTAAAGTACACATCAATATCATGTATATCAAATATACTTTTGTCGACTTTTCCAGCCTTCTTATCTACCAAGTATCCACGGTAGCTCCGCCTCAGTGACCGTTCCCCTCATAACAGAAGCACTTAGTCTCGGGTTTGGGTTCAATCTTGGGTTTCTTCATGAGAGCAGCAACTGGTTTGCTGTTTCATGAAGTATCCCTTCTAGCCCTTGCCCTTCTTGAAACTAGTGGTTTTACTAACCATCAACAATTGATGCTCCTTCTTGATTTCCACTTTCGCAGTGTCAAACATTGCGAATCGCTCAAGGATCATCATATCTATCCTTGTTATGTTTATAGTTCATCACGAAGCTCTAGCAACTTGGTGGTAGTGACTTTGGAGAACCATCACTGTCTCATGTGGAAGATTAACTCCCACTTGATTCAAGAGATTGTTGTACTCAGACAATCTGAGCACATGCTCAACTATTGAGCTTTTCTCCTTTACTTTGTAGACAAAGAATCTTGTTGGAGGTCTCATACCTCTCAACAAGGGCACGAGCATGAAATCTCAATTTCATCTCTTAGAACATCTCTTATATTCCGCGACGTTTTCAAAACGTCTTCGGCACCTTGCTTCTAAGCCTTTAAGTATTACGCACTGAACTATCACGTAGTCATCAAAAACGTGTATGTCAGATGTTCGCAACATCCACAGACGACACTCGAGGTGCAGCACACCGAGTGGTGCATTAAGGACATAAGCCTTCTACGCAGCAATGAGGACAATCCTCAGTTTTATGGACTCAGTCCGCAAAGTTGCTACTATCATCTTCCAACTAAATTTTCACTAGGAACATAAAAAAACAGTAGAGCTATAGCGCAAGCTACATCATAATTCACAAAGACCTTTTGACTATGTTCATGATAATTAGTTCAATTCATCACATTACTTAAGAACTCCCACTCAAAAAGTACATCTCTCTAGTCATTTGATTGGTTCATGATCCAAATTCACTAACTCAAGTTCAATCATCACGTGAGTTGAGAATAGTTTCAGTGGTAAGCATCTCTATGCTAATCATATCAAGTATACGATTCATGCTCGACATTTCGGTCTCATGTGTTCTGAGGCCGTGTCTGCACATGCTAGGCTCATCAAGTTTAACTCGAGTGTTCCGCGTGTGCAATTGTTTTGCACCCGTTGTATGTGAACGTTGAGTCTATCACACCCGATCATCACGTGGTGTCTCGAAACGATGAACTGTAGCAACGGTGCACGGTCGGGGAGAACACTATTCCGTCTTGAAATTTTAGTGAGAGATCACCTTATAATGCTACCGTCGTTCTAAGCAAAATAAGGTGCATAAAAGGATTAACATCACATGCAATTCATAAGTGACATGATATGGCCATCATCTTGTGCTTCTTGATCTCCATCACCAAAGCACCGGCATGATCTTCTTGTCACCGGCGCCACATCATGATCTCCATCATCACGATCTCCACAAACATGTCGCCATCGAGGTTGTCGTGTTATCTATGCTATTACTACTAAAGCTATGACCTAGTGTTGCGGCAACAAAAGTCCTTCCTTGGCGCTAGGAATTCTTCTTGTTACTTCTCTGGTTTGCGTCGGTTTTTCCCTTGAAGAGGAAAGGGTGATGCAGCACAGGAGCAGTAGGTATTTCCCTCAGTTTGAGAACCAAGGTATCGATCCAGAAGGAGGGCCTCGTCAAGTCCAGAGTACCTGCGCAAGCACAAACAAGCTTGCACCCAACCCTTCAAAGGGGTTGTCAATCCCTTCAAGATTGTGTGCAATGTGAGATCTGAAGGCGGAAAGTGCAACAAAGTAAAAAAGTGTAAGGCTGAAAATATGGTGTGGAGTAGACCCTGGGGGCCATAGTGTTCATTAGACGCTTCTCTCATAATAGCAAATATCACGGTGGGTGAACAAATTACTGTCGAGCAATTTATAGAACCGCGCAAAGTCATGACGATATCTAAGGCAATGATCATACATATAGGCATCACGTCCGAGACAAGTAGACCTATACTTTCTGCATCTACTACTATTACTCCACACATCGACCGCTATCCAGCATGCATCTAGTGTATTGAGTTCGTGATGAACGGAGTAATGCCTTAAGCAAGATGACATAATGTAGAGGGATAATCTCAAACCAATGATGAAAACCCCATCTTTTTACCCTTGATGGCAACAACACGATGTGTGCCTCGCTACCCCTTCTGTCACTGGGTGAGGTCACCGCACGGTATGAACCCAAAACCAAGCACTTCTCCCATTGCAAGAATCATAGATCTAGTTGGCCACACAAAACCCACAACTCGAAGAGAATTACAAGGATATGAAATCATGCATAAGAGAGATCAGAAGAAACTCAAATAAGATTCATATATAATCTGATCATAAATCCACAATTCATCGGATCTCCACAAACACAGCGTAAAAGAAGATTACATTAGATAGATATCCATGAAGATCATGGAGAACTTTGTATTGAAGATCCAAGAGAGAGAAGAAGCCATCTAGTTACTAGCTATGGACCCGTAGGTCTATGGTGAACTACTCATGCATCATCGGAGAGGTCATGGTGTTGATGAAGAAGCCCTCCGTATCCGAATCCCCCTCCGGCAGGGCACCAGGACGTGCCCCAGATGGGATCTTGCGGAGACAGAAGCTTGCGGCGGTGGAAAAGTACTTTCGATGATCTCCTGATTTTTTTGGGGTTTTTAGGGAAATTATAGGCGCAACCCCTAGGTCAGGGGGCGCTCAGGGGGTGTAGGTGTTCTAATATAGCCTCTACGTATCACAATTGAAGCTTTAGAATGATCCTTTATCCTAATAGGGAAAGGTGGTTTTCTCAATGTAAGGACTAGGAACAACAGGATCATTATAGGCAAAGACTTTCTCTTCAACTGGATTGGGTTTAACTACATTGACTTCTAAAGGAGGATGATATTTAAACCACTTCTCTTTGGGGAGATCAATATGAGCAGAAAAGGATTCACAGAATGAAGCTACTATCTCAGAGTCAAGTCCATACTTAGCGCTAAAATCACTAAAGGTATTTGTCACATCAAAGGATTTAACGCAATCAAATGTGAAATTCATACGTGACTCCTTACCTTCTTCAAGCTCCCAATCTTCAAAGTTGCGTTTAATTCTCTCCAATGAATTCCATTTGAAGTCAATATCTCTCTTCATAAAAGAACCGGTACAAGAAGTGTCAAGCATGGTGCGATCATCATGAGAAAGCCGAGCATAGAAGTTCTGAATGATAATTTCTCTCGAGAGCTCATGGTTGGGGCATGAATATAGCATTGAATTAAGCCTCCCCTAAGCTTGAGCGATGCTTTATCTGTCACGAGGCCAAAAATTGTAAATATAATTCCAATCACGATGTACTAAATGCATAGGATAAAACTTCTGATGAAATTCCAATTTCAACCGATTGTAGTCCCATGATCCAGTATCATCACATAGCCTATACCATGTCATCACCTTATCCTTCAAAGATAAAGGAAAGACCTTCTTCTTGACCTCATCCTCGGGCACACCTGCAAGCTTAAATAAACCAAAAACTTCATCTACATAGATTAGACGCAAGTTTGGATGTGATGTTCCATCTCCTATAAAAGGATTAGCCAGCAATTTTTCAAGTATACCCGAAGGAAATTCAAAGCAAATATTTTCAATAGGTGCAGCAGGTTGAGGAGCAACTATTTGTGCTTCCGTTCGAGGTGAAGATACCCCGAACAAGCCCCTCAAAGGATTAGTATCCATAGTGACAAGTGACAATAAATTTCAGCACACTATATGAATGTTTCCTTACCAAGTTCCACTTACCAAAGGCGCTTCACTCCCCGGCAACGACGCCAGAAATGAGTCTTGATTAACCAGAAGTATAGGGGATCAATCATAGTCCTTTTGATAAGTAAGAGTGTCGAACCCAACGAGGAGCAGAAGGATCTGACAAGTGGTTTCCAGCAAGGTAAAATCCACAGGCACTGAAATTGTCGGTAACAAGTGATTGTGTGGTGAGATGATTCGTAGAGAGCAACAAGTAACAAAAGTAGCAACAATGCAGCAAAGTGTCCCAATCCCTTTTGTAGCAAGGGACAAGCCTGGACAAAGTTTTATAGGAGGAAAAACGCTCCCGAGGACACACAGGAATTTCTGTCATGCTAGTTTCATCATGTTCATATGATTCGTGTTTGTTACTTTGATAGTTTGATATGTGGGTGGACCAGCGCTTGGGTAATGCCCTTACTTTAACAAGCATCCCACTTATGATTAACCCCTCTCGCAAGCATCCGCAACTACGAAAGAAGAATTAAGACAAAGTATAACCATAACATTAAACTAGTGCATACAAATCAGCCCCTCACGAAGCAACACATAAACTAGGGTTTAAGCTTTTGTTACTCTAGCAACCTATCATATACTTACTACTTCCCTATGCCTTCCAATAGGCCCAAATAATGGTGAAGTGTTATGTAATCGACATTCACATAACACCACTAGAGGAAAAACAACATACAACATATCAAATTACCGAACGAATACCAAATTCACATGACTACTATTAGCATGACTTATCCCATGTCCTCAGGAACAAAAGTAACTACTCACAAAGCATAATCATATTCATGACCAGAGAGGTAATGAGTAGCATCAAGGATCTGAACATAAACTCTTCCACCAAATAATCCAACTAGCATCAACTACAATGAGTAATCAACACTACTAGCAACCTTACAAGTACCAATCGGAGTCGCGAGACGGAGATTGGTTACAAGTGATGAACTAGGGTTTGGAGATGAGGTGGTGCTGATGAATATATTGATGGTGACGAGCCCCTCCGATGAGAGGAGTGTTGGTGATGACGATGGCGACGATTTCCCCCTCCGGGTGGGAAGTTTCCCCGGCAGGATCGTCCTGCCGGAGCTCTAGATTGGTTCTGCTCAAGTTCCGCCTCGTGGCGGCGGCGAAACCATGAAAAGCTCCTCCTTGATTTTTTTCCTGGACGAAACCCTTCATATAGCAAAAGAGGGGGGCAAGTGGGCCTGCAGGGTGCCCATAAGCCCTCATGGCGCGACCTGGGGGGTGGCCACGCGATGCAGGCTTGTGGCCACCTGCACACCCCCCTCTCGCACTTCTTTGGCCCAATATTTTTGATAAATCGGGAAAAAATCCTCGTTGATTTTTACTACGTTTGGAGTTGCGCAGAATAGGTATCTCAACTTTGCTCCACTTTCAGGCCAGAATTCCAATTGCCGGCATTCTCCCTCTTCATGTAAACCTTGCAAAATAAGAGAGAAAAGGCATAATAATTGTACCATGAAGTGAAATAACAGCCCAAGGAGTGATAAATATCAACATGAAAACATGATGCAAAATGGACGTATCACCTAGAAATATAGTAAACGCATCTGCAAACACAAACGTTAGTTTAAAGACAACCCTATGGCTCCTGCCGGTTGTCGTAGCATCGACGTGCAAGTCGATATTAACTATTACAACATGATCATCTCATACATCCAATATAGCACATCACGTCATTGGCCATATCATATCACAAGCATACCCTGCAAAAACAAGTTAGACGTCCTATAATTTGGTGTTGCAAGTTATACGTGGCTGCTATGGGTATCTAGTATGATCGCATCTTACATACGCAAAAACCACAACGGAGATGTGCAAATTGCTATTTACCATCTCCAAGGACCGCCTCGGTCAAAACCAATTCAACTAAAGTTGAAGAAACCGACACCCGCCAAGCATCTTTATGCAACGAGGTTGCATGTCAATCGATGAAACCAGTCTCTCGTAAGCGTACGAGTTATGTCGGTCCGGGCCGCTTCAATCCAACAATACCACCGAATCGCGAAAAGACTAAGAAGGGCAGCAAATCGAACATCACCATGCACAAAACATTTTGTGTTCTACTCGAGATAACATCTACGCATGAACCTAGCTCATGATGCCACTGTTGGGCAACGTTGCATGGTAAACAAATTTTTTCCTATGCATACGAAGACCTATCATGGTGATGTCCATCTACGAGTGGAGATTTGGATCTACGTACCCTTGTAGATCGCACAGCGGGAAGTGTTAAGAAACACGGCTGATGTAGTGGAACGTCTTCACGTCCCTCGAACCGTCCCGCGATCCGTCCCACGAACCGTCCCACGATCCGTTCTGATCTAGTGCTGAACGGACGGCACCTCCGCGTTCAACACACTGATACGTCTCCAACGTATCTATAATTTTTGATGGTTTCATGCTATTATCTTGTCAAACTTTGGATGTTTTGTATGCCTTTTATATCTTTTTTGGGACTAACTTATTAATTCAGTGCCAAGTGCCAGTTCTTGTTTTTTCCATGTTTTTGACCCTTTTCAGACGAGGATTTTAAATGGAGTCCAAACGGAATGAAACTTCCAAAAAGATTTTTTCCGAAACAGAAGAAGATCGGGGAACTTGAGAACCAAGGCAGGGGGCCACCAGGGACCCCACAAGCCCCCTAGCCGCGGCCAAGGGGGGCCCGCGCCTCCTAGGCTTGTGGGCTCCCTGGGCCACCTCTGCCCTAGGTCTTCCGCCTATATATTCCCTAAAATCCCAGAAAAAATATGGAGATCATTGAAAGTACTTTTCCGCCGCCACAAGCTTCTGTCTCTGCAAGATCCCATATGGGGCATGTTCTGGTGCCCTGCTGGAGGGGGGATTCGGATACGGAGGGCTTCTTCATCAACACCATGACCTCTCCGATGATGCGTGAGTAGTTCACCATAGACCTTCGGGTCCATAGCTAGTAGCTAGATGGCTTCTTCTCTCTCTTGGATCTTCAATACAAAGTTCTCCATGATCTTCATGGGTATCTATCCGATGTAATCTTCTTTTGCGGTGTGTTTGTCGAGATCCGATAAATTGTGGATTTATGATCAGATTATCTATGAATCTTATTTGAGTTTCTTTTGATCTCTCTTATGCATGATTTCATATCCTTGTAATTCTCTTCGAGTTGTGGGTTTTGTTTTGCCAGCTTGATCTATGATTCTTGCAATGGGAGAAGTGCTTGGTTTTGGGTTCATACCATGCGGTGACCTCACCCAGTGACAGAAGGGGTAGCGAGGCACGCATAGTGTTGTTGCCATCAAGGGTAAAAAGATGGGGTTTTCATCATAGGTTTGAGTTTATCCCTCTACATCATGTCATCTTGCTTAAGGCGTTAGTCTGTTCGTCATGAACTCAATACACTAGATGCATGCTGGATAGCGGTCGATGTGTGGAGTAATAGTAGTAGATGCAGAAAGTATCGGTCTACTTGTCTCGGACGTGATGCCTATATGTATGATCATTGCCTTAGATATCGTCATGACTTTGCGCGGTTCTATCAATTGCTCGACAGTAATTTGTTCACCCACCGTAATATTTGCTATTTTGAAAGAAGCCTCTAGTGAACACTATGGCCCCCGGGTCTACTTCACATCATATTTTCAGCCTTACTCTTTTACTTCGTTGTACTTTCCGCCTTCAGGTCTGACTTTGCAATCAATCTTGAAGGGATTGACAACCCCTTTATAGCATTGGGTGCAAGCTCTTTTGTGTTTGCGCAGGTACTCTAGACTTGACGAGATTCTCCTACTGGATTGATACCTTGGTTCTCAAACTGAGGGAAAACTTACTGCTCCTGTGCTGCATCGCCCTTTCCTCTTCAAGGGAAAAACCAACGCAAGCCCAGTCTCCGTCAACGTGTCAATCTCTCGCGCTGTTGTCTGTTGCCGTAGCACACACGTACAACTCGATGATGATCTTGGCCTTCCTGATCCAGCAAGCAAGACAGAGAAGTAGATGAGTTCCCCGGCAGCGTGACGGTGCGCCGGTGTTGGTGATGATCTACTCTTGCATGGCTCCGCCTGAGCTCCGCAGAAATCCGATCTAGAGGTGGAACTAGGCTAGAGTTACACGTGGGAAAGTTGTGTCTCAAATCATCCCTAAACCACCAATATATATAGGAGGGAAGGGGAGGGCTCGCCTTGAGGCACAAGGCCTCAAGGGTGCGCCGGCAAAGGGAGGAGGAGGACTCCTCCTCCAATTCGGTTTGGGAAGGAGGAGTCCTCCTCTTCCTTCCCACCTCCCTCTTTCCCTTTTTCTTTTATTTTCTTTTGGTATTTTCTTATGTGGCGCCATGGGCCCCTTGGGATGACTCCACCAGCCCACTAAGGACTTGTGGCACCACCCTAGTGCCTTGGGATCACTCCCGGGTGGGTGGGCCCCTCCCGGTGAACTCCCGGAACCCATTCGTCACTCCCGGTACACTACCGGAATTGCCCGAAATTTTCTGGTGACCAAATGAAACCATCCTATATATAAATCTTCATTTCCGGACCATTCCGGAAACCCTCGTGACGTCCGTGATCTCATCCGGGACTCCGAACAACATTCGGTAACCACACATATAACTCAACTATACTAAAGCATCATCAAACCTTAAGTGTGCAGACCCTGCGAGTTCGAGAACTATGTAGACATGGCCCGAGGTACTCCTCGGTCAATATCCAATAGAGGGACCTGGATGCACTTATTGGATCCTACATATTCTCTGAAGATCTTATCGGTTGAACCTCTGTGTCAAGGATTCATATAATCCCGTATGTCATTCCCTTTGTCCTTTAGTATGTTACTTGCCTAAGATTTGATCGTCGGTATCAGCATACCTATTTCAATCTCGTTACCAGCAAGTCTCTTTACTCGTTCCGTAATACAAGATCCTGTGACTTACTCTTAGTCACATTGCTTGCCAGTCTTGTGTGTGATGTTGTATTACCGAGTGGGCCCCGAGATACCTCTCAGTCACACGGAGTGACAAATCCCGGTTTTGATCCATACTAACTCAACGGACACCTTCAAAGATACCTATAGAGCACCTTTATAGTCACCCAGTTACGTTGCGACGTTTGATGCACACAAGGTATTCCTCCGGTGCCAGTGAGTTATATGATCTCATGGTCAAAGGAACAAATACTTGACACGCAGAAAACAATGGCAATAAAACGACACGATCAATATGCTACGTTCATAGTTTGGGTCTTGTCCATCACATGATTCTCCTAATGATGTGATCCCGTTATCAAGTGATAACACTTGTCTATGGTTAGGAAACCTTGACCATCTTTGATCAACGAGCTAGTCAACTAGAGGCTTACTAGGGACAGTGTTTTGTCTATGTATCCACACATGTATTTGAGTTTCCAATCAAGACAATTATAGCATGGATAATAAACGATTATCACGAACAAAGAAATATATTAATAACTAATTTATTATTTCCTCTAGGGCATATTTCCAACACTAACTACTCCTGGTCTTCAATGACCTCCATGAAGAAGTCACCATCGGGGTGGCAAACGTCGGCAGGAAACTCCATCTCCTGGGCTCCATCATCTAGTCGCAACAACAGATCAAGGGGACAAGGGGGAGCAAAGCAACGGTGAGTACTCATCCTAAGTACTCGCAAGACTTATATCAGAACTATGCTAAGTATGCATCAGTATCAAATAAGGGGTTTAAATGTGGACTGATTGCAACAATGCGAGAATAGAGAGAGAGAGAAGGCCTAGTCCTATCGAAGACTAGCATCTTCAGGGGTCTTGCAGCAATAGACAAGAGTAGAGCAAGGTAACACAATTAAATAGTCATATTGTTGCAGCAATATTAATAGTGAGGTCATGCCCAGAGATCCTCCCTCGACTCCCTGCGAGGAAGCAATCCCCGAGCAACAATTCCAGTTAAGTAACCGTTGTAGTTGTATAAGATCAGGCACAACTCCAAGTCGTCCTGTAACCGTGGACACGGCTACTCGAGTAGATAAGTTCTTCCTTGCAGGGGTGCATAACATATTCCCCAACACGCTCGATAACACTCTCGCCGAAAACACTTTTCTGGGTCATGCCCAGCCTTGGAATATCGACACATCGCAGCCCCACCTAAGCTCAGCAGAGAGGCCAGCCCGCCGGTCTAACTTCTAAGCATAGAGGGTTCCTGGGCCCACTTTCCCTCCGCGCTCCTGCACGATGCGAGGGCAGCCGATGTCAGTCCTAGTACCCCTTAATACAAGAGCGATGCATCTCGGGACCACTCGGGCGCACGCCGCTCCATCGCTGACGTCTGAAGAGCTTCGGCTGATACCGCGACGTCAAGTACCCATAATTCTTCCCATGCACACGGTTAGTGCGTAATAAGGCCTTCCGACCAACCCAGATCAAATACCCAAATCCATTATCATTTTAATTAAGCCATCGACACATCCACACAGGAATCCACCCGCCTAACATCTATGCATCAACGTTCCCAGTAACAAGGTCAAGTAATTGTGTGGTTGTAACAACAAGGGGATCCGAGGCATCACCCTCGTTGGATCCCGAACGATGTAACCGTCAAGGTGGACTTAGAGGAATCACCCTCGAGGGTCCCATAATTGAGGGGTTGCACGACAGAGGCATCGTCGGGAATGGTGAAAGAGGAATCACCCTTGATAACCACGACCGACTAGCCGTACTACAGAGCTATCATCAGGAGTACTTCTTGAGGTGTCACCCTCGGTACCCGATAGTAGCTCTGTAGCGCCGCACAACTAAGGGGGTGTAAGTGTTGTGTTGGGTCTCGCTCATCGATCAGGGATCGAGACTTGATGACAAAGAGGGGCAACCAGACAAAGGGGTCAGAGGGGAGGACTGCTCCACCTATACTAAACAGTTTAAAGGTGTAGGTACTGAAAGTAGCAGTTTATCAAAATTAGGCTATGCATTAGATATAGGAGCTAACTACAACAGTAGAAAAATTCTAATGCAAGCAGGAGGAAGAAAGAATAGTTGATATAGGAATGATCAAGGGGGTTTGCTTGCCTTGTTGCTCCGCGACAAAAGGGCTGGTCGTCGGGAGGGTAGAAGTACCCGGCAGCAGCGTCAGTCTCGGGGTCTACCGGTAAGAAGAGGGGGGAGAAACAATAAATAAAAGCAACATGTGCAACACTAAGCATGACATGGCAATATGCAGGCTAGGCATGAGCTAACGCAGTGACATCCGTCATAGACGGGTCGGGAAAATATCAGATGATATTTCCCGGGTCTCTGGCTACTACCGGTCACATTGAAAACGATGGAAAAGTTTCACGTTTGCTATGCTAGGGATGCGTGATAGACAAATGAACCGTATACTCGGGTTCGTCTCGTTCTCCTGATCAACTTTCATGTTGAAAATATTTTTATCTGACTTACAATTTATTTTATATTAATTTTCAAAGTTTTATTTATATTTAAAAATTAAAAACAGATTTAATTAACTATTAAATGCTATTATGACATCAGCATGATGTCATGCTCACATCAGCAGTTGGCTGGTCAACTGACGAGAGGGTCCTACGTGTCGTTGAAACAATTTATTAATTAAAGTTAAATATTAATTAATGAGATTATTTAGTGGGAGACCCACGTGTCATGTTCTAATAGGATAATTATTTATATATATTAACACATTACTAATTTATCTATTTATCTATTTGACTAATTATATAAATAATATATATATATATTTATTTCATCAATAAAAACATATATATATATATATATATATATATATACATATATATTTATGTTTTTTTTAGAAGGGACCCCATGTGTCACTTGGTGGGAGTGGTGGGGAGGTAGCGACGGGAGAGAGAGAGAGAGCGGGCGACGTGGGGTCGATCCCCACGTGGGATCTGACGATGGGTGGGGCGAGCGACGGGACTAGGGGAAGGAGTGGCGGCAGCGTGAGATGGGAACCAGGGGTGGTGGGTGCGATTAGGGTTTCCCCTGGGGGTCTTATACCCCCAGAGATGGTGGGCTGTGGGGTGTGGCCGGCTGGGCCACTTGGCCCAGTTGGGCGTGGGGGCTTTTGTTTTTTTTTCATTAATTATTTCTTTATATTTTCTGTTTTTAAATATATAGGGTTTTTTTAATAATTTTAAAAATGCCTGATTCATTTCTATAAATAATTAAGGAATATTTGTAACTCATCCCACATTTTTATTTTAACTTTCGAAAACTTTTCTCGTTCGACTTATTTTTAAATTTTGAATTTGAGTCGGTTTCGACTAATACGAGATCAACGATAGAAATCACGGTGACGTGGCATCATTAGTGTGGAATCACTGTAGCTTGATCACAAGGGTTACTGTAGCCTAATCTGGAGATGTCACAACTCTCCCCTACTAACAAGAATTCTCGTCCCAAGAATTAAGAGCTAGAAGGAAAGAGCTCGGGGTATTTATCACGAAGATGATCCTCGCGTTCCCAAGTGGCTTCATCTTCAGAATGATTTGACCACTGCACTTTAAGGAACTTGGTGAATTTACGACGAGTCTGACGTTCAGCGTGGTCAAGAATGCGGACCGAATGCTCTTTATAAGAGGGGTCTTGTTCAAACTCAAGCATATCATGATCCACTGCTCGAATAGGATCCTTGAAGCAGCAGCAGAGCTGAGACACATGGAAGACACAGTGAACGTGTGAAAGGTTCACTAGCAGTTCCAATTGATAAGCCACTTTTCCACGCCTTTCGAGAACAGTGAAAGGACCAACATAGCGAGAAGCTAGCTTGCCCTTGATCCCAAAACGGTGTGCACCTCTCATTAGTGTGAATAGAAGATAAGCCTTTTCGCCAGGTTGATAGACCATATCTTGATGATGACGGTTATACTAACTCTTCTGACGAGACTGAGCAGCCTTCAGATTCTCATGAACAATGCAGACTTGATCTTCGGCATGTTGAATAATATCCGGACCGAAGAGCGATCGCTCCATTGGTCGGTGGCTCAGCAATTTCATATGAAGCCAAGTGCAAAGGATACTTCGGAGTCAAAAGATGTACAGGAGAGTCAGGTTTCAATCCTGTGGAACTTTGGGTTATGGGTCCACCATGTGGGCCGAGAGTAGGCAGAGCGTTGGCATCTTATACGGTCTTGGTAGCAATACATGCCAGAGGATAACTGATACGTCTCCATCGTATCTATATTTTTTGATTGTTTCATGCCAATATTCTACAACTTTCATATACTTTTGGCAACTTTTTATACTATTTTTGGGACTGATCCAGTGCCTAGTGCCAGTTCCTGTTTGTTGCATGTTTTTTGTTTCGCATATTATCCATACCGAACGAAGTCCAAACGCAATAAAAAACCTATGGGGATTTTTTTGTAATATTTATGATTTTTGGGAAGAAGAATCTATGCGAAACGATGCCTGAGGAGGTCACAAGCCCAGGAGGCGCGACCCCCCCTACGGCGCGGCTGGCACGCATGTGACCAATCCTTAAGGCGGTTGGGGCCTTCTTTCTCCGCAAGAAAGATAATATCCGAAAGAAAATCGTGTTAAAATTTCAACCCAAATGGAGTTACGGATCTCCAGGAATTTAAGAAACGGGAAAGGCAAAATCTGGGAGCGCAGAAACAGAAGGACACACAGAGAGATCCAATCTCGGAGGGGCTCTCGCCCCTCCGCCGCCATGGAGACCATGGACGAGAGGGGAAACCCTTCTCCCATCTAGGGAGGAGGTCAAGGAGGAAGAAGAATAAGGGCGGCTCTCTCCCCCTCTCTCCCGACGGTGCCGGAACGTCGCGCGGGACATCATCGTGTGACGACGATCTACACCAACATCTCCGTCATCTTCACCAACACGTCCATCACCTTCCCCAATCTATATTCAGCGGTCCACTCTCCCGCAACCCGCTGTACCCTCTGATTATGCTTCCTATTATTATCCAATGATGTGTTGCCATCCTATGATGTCTGAGTAGATTTTCGTTGTCCTATTGGTGATTGATGAATTGTTATGATTGGTTTAATTTGCTTGTGGTTATGTTGTTTTCCTTTGGTACCCATCATATGAGCGCGCACGTGGATCACACCATAGGGTTAGTAGTATGTTGATAGGACTATGTATTGGAGGGCAAGGGTGACAGAAGCTTCAGCCTAGCATAGAAATTGATGCATACGGGATTGAAGAGGGACCAATTTATCTTATTGCTATGGTTGAGTTTTACCTTAATGAACGTTAGTAGTTGCGGATGCTTGCTAATAGTTCCACTCATAAGTGCATAGAATTCCAAGTAAGGGATGACATGCTAGTAGTGGCCTCTGATAACCCACAAGTATAGGGGATCGCAACAGTTTTTGAGGGTAGAGTATTCAACCCAAATTTGTTGATTCGACACAAGGGGAAGCCAAAGAATATTCTCAAGTATTAGCAGTTGAGTTTTCAATTCAACCACACCTGAAAGATTTAGTATCAGCAGCAAAGTATCAGGCGCAAGGTAGTGTGATAGCAACAGTAGCAACGGAGTAACAGTAGCAGCAGCAATAGCGACAGAGTAACAGTAGCAACAGTGACAGCAGTAGCGGCAAAGTAACAGTAGCAACAGTGACAGCAGTAACGACAAAGTAACGTAGCAAGGACCAGTAGGAAAAACTCATAGGCATTGGATCGGTGATGGATGATTATGCTGGATGTTATTCATCATGCAACAGTTATAACATCGAGAGATATGTAACTAGCTCCAGTTCGTCAATGTAATGTAGGCATGTATTCCATATGTAGTCATACATGCTTAGGGAAAAGAACTTGCATGACATCTATTGTCCATCCCTCTCGTGGCAGCAGGATCCTAATGGAAACTACGGGATATTAAGGTTCTCCTTTTAATAGAGAACCGGACCAACGCATTAACACTTAGTGAATACATGAACTCCTCATACTATGGTCATCTCCGGGAGTGGTTCCGGCTATTGTCACTCCTGGGTTGCCGGGTCATAACACATAGTAGGTGACTACAACTTGCAAGATAGGATCAAGAACACACATATATTGGCGACAACATAATAGGTTCAGATCTGAAATCATGGCACTCAGGCCCTAGTGACAAGCATTAAGCATGGCAAAGTAGTAGCAACATCAATCTCAAAACATAGTGGATACTAGGGATCAATCCCCATCAAAACTAACTCGATTACATGATAGATCTCATCCAACCCATCACTGTCAAGCAAGCCTATGATGAGATTACTCACGAACGGTTAAGAGCATCATGCAATTGGCGATGAAGGAAGGTTAGTGATGACGATGGCGACGATCTCCCCTCTCCGGAGCCCAGAACGTACTCCGGATCTGCCCTCCGGAGGAAGAACAGGAGGTGGCGGCGCCTCCGTATCGTAAAACGCGATGAACTCTTCTCCTTGATTTTTTTCCGGACGAAAGGGACTAAGTAGAGCAGGAATTGGAGGCGGTGGAGCTTCATGGGCCCCACAAGCCTGCCAGGCGCGGCTAGGGGGGCCCTCGCCTGGTGGGCTTGTGGGCTCCACGCTCCACTTCTTCGGTTGATTCTTGCGCCAGTATTTTTATATATTCCACAAAAAATCCTTGTAAATTTCCAGGTCATTCCAAGAACTTTTATTTCTGTGCAAAAACAACACCATGGTAATTCTGCTGAAAACTGCATTAGTACGGGTTAGTTCCATTCAAACCATGCAAATTAGAGTCCAAAATAGGGCAAAAGAGTTTGTAAAAGTAGATACGACGGAGACGTATCAACTCCCCCAAGATTAAGGCCTTGCTTGTCCTCAAGCAATTCAGTTGACAAACTGAAAGAGACAAAAGAAAAACTTTTACAAACTCTGTTTGATCTTGTTGTTACAATTATGTCTAACTCACATTCAGATTTTCAGCAAGATCACAATCTAACCACATGATCAATGACATCTAGGTCTCACGGTAAACTCATATCAATGGCATAATCAACTAGCAAGCAATAATAATAAGTTTCAAACGTCAACACTTCAATCAAAACAATCATGAACAGATGGTATCTCTCTAGCTCTTTCTGAGACCGCAAAACATAAATGCAGAGCACCTTCAAAGACCAAGGGCTGACTAAACATTGTAATGCATGGCAAAGAAGATCCAGTCACAGTCATACTCAATATCGGTCAAAAGCAAAGCATAAAAATGATAGAGGTGCTCTCTAATTGGTGCTTTTATAAGAAGAGGATGACTCAACAGAAACATAAATAGATAGGCCCTTCGCAGAGGGAAGCATTGACTTGCAGAGGTGCTAGAGCTCAAGCTTTGAAGACAGAGATACATAATTTTGGGTGGCATGCTTTCATTGTCAACGCAATGACCAAGAATTTTCACCATCTTCCATGCTACACATATTATAGGCGGTTCCCAAACAGAAAAGTAAAGTTTTGACTCCCCCACCACCGACCAATCACACGCCATGAGTAGCCGAATACTCAGGTGCCGTCCATACCAACATCAATTCAGGGGGAGTTTTGTTTGCAATTATCTTTTCGATTTGAGCATGGAACTGGGCATTCCAATTACCGGCCCCTTTCTCGTGAATGATAGTGAATAAACACATATCGAGGATAACACGCCTAGCATGGAAGATACTGGTCGCCCCTTGTCACCACATGAGCGGTTCGGGCATGCAAAACAGATTACTTCTTGACGGTTTAGAGAGTGGCACATGCAAATTTACTTGGAACGGCAGGTAGATACCGCATATAGGTAGGTAAGGTGAACTCATATGAAACAACTTTGGGTTTATGGAAGTTGATGCACAAGCAGTATTCCCGCTTAGTACAAGTGAAGGCTAGCAAAAGACTGGGAAGAGACCAACTAGAGAGCGACAACAGTCATCAAAATGCATTGAGATTAACCAACATTGAGTGCAAGCATAAGTAGGACATAAATCACCATGAACATGAATATCATAGAGGCTATGTTGATTTTGTTTCAACTACATGCGTAAACATGCGCCAAGTCAAGCCACTTGAATCATTCAAAGGAGGATACCATCCTATCATACTACATCATAGTCATCTCGAGATTCATGTTGGCATCCAAGACAAACCATTATAAGCTCGTAGCTAATTAAGCATGGCATCAGAAACTATGATATCTAAGTTGTCATTGCAAACATGTCTCCCTCACAACAAAGCTGAATCAGGAACAATGAGCTAGTCATATTTACAAAACAAAATAGATCAAGTTCATACCAGCTTTTCCAGACTCACTCACTTCATCATATGTCGTCATTATTGCCTTTCACTTGCACGACCGAATGATGTGAACAATAATAAGAGTGCTCGTGCATTGGACTAAGCTCAAATCTGCAAGCAAACACAAAGGAGAAGACAAAGTAATATGGCTCTTTTAACAGATAAACAGATATGCATGCGAGAGCCACTAAACATTGTAACCAAGGTCTTCTACCTTGACCCAAAGAAAAAGAAAACTATTTAGACGGGAAAGCTAGCAACAAGCAAAAGAAGAACAAGAAATCTTTTTGGGTTTTTCTCAAACTAGACAAACACACGAGAAGAAAGCGAGAAAAAGAAACAAACTAGCATGGATGATACAGTGGCAAAGTGTGAACACCGACTAACAAAGTGAAAGTGTAAGCATGAATATAAAGTCGGTGAGAAACACGTACTCCCCCAAGCTTAGGCTTTTGGCCTAAGTTGGTCTACTCTCATGGTGGGAAGTAACCGTCTCCGGGGTACTCCTTAGTGTACTGTGGGTGCCACTGTTGTGTGAGCTCCTTTGGCTCCCACTGATAAACTAGCGTCTCGTACTCAACTGGTAGTTCGGGCACGGGCGCCTGTGGTTCGGCTATGACCCAATATGCGTAGATGTCCGAGGGCATAATAATGTACCTGCCTGGATGAAGATTGAATAAAGAAGGAGCAAGCAAATTAATAGTCTCACGAGTACCCTGACTAAATACCAGGTTATAAATCATCCTCTTATTTATATCTTTATCAAGAAAGTCATGGTGAACCATGCTATCATAATCTAGATATCTCTCACGAAGAAGAATCTCTTCTTCCTCGTCCAGTCTAATAGGTATCTCAAAATGTCTGGCAACACGAGTAGCATAGATACCTCCATAAACAACGCATTTAGAACGGTTCGTGTTCAACCGTTGAGCTACTATAGCGCCCAAGCTATAAGTTTTATCATTATAAAGGGCTTCACGCAAAACCGCAAGATCTGGGGAGCTAAGGGCCCAGCTTTCCCACGGCCAATCAAAAATTTTCCCACGAATAATGAGAAGTACCAAAGCACGGGAAAATGTATGCTAGCAACTCTAGCACAAGACACTCCTCTCTCCTCTCCTACAACAATAGTATCGATGAAAGCTTCCAAGTCCCGTGGACGAGGTTCATGAATATCCCCAACATAAGGTAATTTGCAAACATTGCAAAAATCCTGAAGTGACATGTGCTGGGGGATATCATATAACTTGGACTCAACCATAGGAGGACTCTTCCTCGGATAGAAGTTAAAGCTTTGCACGAAAATATTAGTGAGGAGGTGGTATTGCGGACACTTATCTTCAACGAAGGCGGTAAGGCCTGCGTTCTCGACCAAGTAGTAAAAGTCCTCATAAAGTCCGGCGGCGCGTAAGAACACATTTCTTGGCCACTCGCACGCTCGAACTTCTGCAACTCGGGGGACCGGATACTTGGGTTTCTTCTTCTCATGTTCATCATCCTTGGGGTCACGGCTTGAAGAGCCTCTTAAGAACCTCCTCATGTTTCCCTTTTCTTTCTCTGAAAATTTCTGAAATTTTTAGTGATTCTAAGGAAAAGTGAACAAGGCCCAACAAAACTCGTAGCAACTACTCCAACAAGTGCCTAGAGGCCATATCACGCATCAAAACTACTTGGGACCAGCGAAAATTAGCATGCAAAGCTCAAGAACAAGGTCACCAAGGCAGCAAAAATACGCGACGTATAAGGCACTAGAGCAAAAACTAATTGGACCAATGGAGGAGTCACATACCAAGGAGCAATTTCCCCAAAACAGTTTGGTGAATGGGGCTTTGCACAAGGAGATCAAATATTGCAGCAAGAAGAGCAAGAACACGGGTTTGAGCTGCGAAACGATTTTTTCTGGAGGTAGGAGAAGCAGATGGGAGCTAGAATAAGTGGAGGGGGGACACGTGGGCCCCACAAGCCTGGTAGGCGCGACCAGGGGGGTGCCCGCGCCTCCAAGGCTTGTGGCCCATTGGTGCAGCCCCCTGACTAGCTCTCCGTCTTAGGATTTTTCAAAATTCCATAAAAAATCATACTTGATTTTCTGGACATTCGGAGAACTTTTATTTTTGGGGTACTTTTCTACGGGACGCTAAAAGCAGAAAACAGGGAGAACTAAAGCTAAATCTATCATTTTTCTTCTAAGCAACCGAAGGTGAAAGCTTGGAACAGAGGTTTGTGACTCCTCGATTCATCCATCCCATGGTCATCAAAAGAATTCTGTCAATGAGGTTGATCAAGTCTCCTCGACAAACTTTTTTCGAATCGCATAAAACTGGAGAATTTTCGAATAGCCACGAGGTTACCTCAATGGGGATGTGCATATCCCCAACAAGCAAATCATACTTCATCTTAACAGTAGGTATAGGGCATTCAAAGCTCCCAATAAGAATCGATGAAGTTTTTTCGATAGCATTGATGCAATGTACTCGATATTGTTTCTTTGGAAAGTGCACCGTATGCTCATTACCATTGACATGGAAAGTGACATTGCCTTTGTTGCAATCTATAATAGCCCCTGCAGTGTTTAAAAAGGGTCTTCCAAGGATGACCGCCATGGCTTCATCCTCGGAGAATATCCAGAATAACAAAGTCTGTTAAGATAGTGACGTTAGCAACCACAACAGGCACATCCTCGCAAATGCCGATTTGGAAAGCAGTTTATTTGTCGACCATTTGTTGAGAGATTTTAGTGGGTGTCAACTTGTCCAATTCAAGTCTATGATAAAGAGAAAGAGGCATAACACTAACATCGGCTCCAAGGTCGCATAAAGCAGTTCTAACGTAGTTTCGTTTAATGGAGAAAGGTATAGTGGGCACTCCGGGATCACCTAGTTTCTTAGGAGTTCCACCCTTGAAAGTATAATTAGCGAGCATGGTGGAAATCTCAAGCTCAGGTATCCTCCTCTTATTAGTCACAATATCTTTGATGTACTTGGCATAGGGAGACATTTTGAGCATATCTGTCAAACGCATTTTCAGAAATACAGGTCTAATCATTTCAACGAATCGCTCAAAATCCTCATCATCCTTTTTCTTGGATGGTTTGGGAGGAAAGGGCATGGGTTTATGAACCCATGGTTCCCTTTCTTTACCATGCTTCCTAGCAACGAAGTCGTTCTTATCGATCTCTTATTCTTAGGTTGTGGGTTATCAAGATCAACAGGTTCAATCTCCACATCCTTATCATTGCTAGGTTGAGCATCAACATGAACATCACTATTGATATTATCATTAGGCTCATGTTCATCACCTGATTGCGTTTTAGCATCAGAAACAGAGACATCATTTGAACTCTTAGGTGTAACAGCAACAGGGTTGCTAGCATGCAAGTTCCTATCATCTTTCTTTTTCTTTCTAGGATGACTAGGTGCATCAGTGCTAACTCCTTAAGAATCTTGTTCAATTCTCTTAGGATGACCCTCAGGATACAAAGGTTCCTGGGTCATTCTACTACCTCTAGTGACGACTCTAACAGAATTGTCATTCAACTCATTCAGCAAGTCATTTTGAGCCTTAAGTACTTGTTCTACCTGAGTAGTAACCATAGAGGCATGCTTACTCAGAAGCTTAAGATCATTAACATTTCTATCCACACAAGCACTTAAATGACTAAGCATACGAGCACTTTGTTCCAATTGTCTGCTAACATAATCACTGAAACTTTGTTGTTTGGCAACAAAGTTATCAAATTCATCCAAGCATAAGCTAGCAGGTTTATCAAAAGGAATGTCACTCTCATTGAATCTACGAAGAGAATTTACCTCTACTACCTGTATCGGGTTATCAAGACCATGGATCTCTTCGATAGGTCGTAGATTTTTGACATCTTCAGATTTAATGCCTTTCTCTTTCATAGATTTCTTAGCTTCTTGCATATCTTCAGGACTGAGGAATAGGATACCTCTTTTCTTAGGAGTTGGCTTTGGAGGTGGTTCGGGAATAGTCCAAGCATTCCCATTGCACAAGATATTATTCAATAGGATCTCAGCTTGTTCTACAGTTCGTTCCCTAAAAACACAACCGGCACAACTATCTAGGTGGTCTCTAGAAGCATCGGTTAGTCCATTATAGAAGATATCAAGTATTTCATTCTTCTCAAGAGGGTGATCAGGAAAAGCATTCAGCAGCTGGATGAGCCTCCCCCAAGCTTGTGGGAGACTCTCTTCTTCAACTTGCGTAAAGTTATATATTTCCTGCAAGGCAGCTTGCTTCTTATGGGCAGGGAAATATTTTTCAGAGAAGTAGTAGATCATATCCTGGGGGCTACGCACACAACCAGGAGCAAGAGAAGTGAACCAAGTCTTATCATCATCCTTTAGCGAGAAGGGAAACAACTTAAAGATATAGTAGTGGCGGATCTTTTCCTCACTCATGAATAGGGTGGATATATCATGCAGTTTGGTAAGATGGGCTACAACCGTTTCAGACTCATAACCGTGAAAAGGATTAGCTTCGACCAAAGTGATTAACTCAGGGTCGACAGAGAATTCATAATCCTTATCGGTCACAAAGATAGGCGAAGTGGAAACTTCGGGTCGTATTTCATCCTAGCGTTCAAAAAATTTCTTTCCACTTGCGCAGTAATTTGTCAACATCGTAGCTATCCTTACAAGCAAGAAATTCCTCACTATCTCTCCCTCCATAACATAACCCTCAGGCATATCAGGCAATTCATATCTAGGAAAGCTAGTTCTAACAGGCAAAATAGCAGGTTCTACTTCAATAATCTCAGCAGTTTTAGAAGTATCATCACATCTAGCAGCAACTCTACCAATTTGTGCATCAAGGAATGCACCTCGTGGCAAAGCAGTATCAATAAAAGCATCATCACAAGCATCATGGAGAGCAGAAGTAGCATCATTAAGCACAGGCGACACATCAAAATTTCTAGCAGGAGGTGGTGTCGCAAACTTACTCATAACTGAAGGTGAATCAAGTGAAGAGCTAGATGGCAGTTCCTTACATGTCCTCGTAGTTGAGGGCATGACTTTAGTTTTTGGATCTCTCGGATTCCTCATAATGATCAGCAGACGTAAATCCCAAGTGACTCAGAGAATAGAGCTATGCTTCCCCGGCAACGACGCCAGAAAAAGGCACGTTGACGGGAGGCTATTCTTCACTTTGGCTTCCCCGGCAACGGCGCCAGAAAAAGGTCTTGATAACCCACAAGTATAGGAGATTGCAATAGTTTTCAAGGGTTGAGTATTCAACCCAAATTTGTTGGTTCGACACAAGGGGAAGCCAAAGAATATTCTCAAGTATTAGCAGTTGAGTTGTCAATTCAACCACACCTGAAAGATTTAGTATCTGCGGCAAAGTATCAGTAGCAAGGTAGTGTGATAGAAAGAGTAGCAACAGAGTAACAGTAGCAGCAGCAATAGCGACAGAGTAAGAGTAGCAGTAGTGACAGCAGTAGAGGCAAAGTAACGGTAGTAGCAGTGACAGCAGTAGCGGCAAAGTAAGGTAGAAAGGACTAGTAGGAAAAACTCGTAGGCATTGGATCGGTGATGGATGATTATGCGAGATGTTATTCATCATGCAACAGTTATAACACGGAGAGATATGTAACTAGCTCATGTTCGTCAATGTAATGTAGGCATGTATTCCGTATGTAGTCATACGTGCTTAGGGAAAAGAACTTGCATGACATCTATTGTCCATCCCTCCCGTGGCAGCGGGGTCCTAATGGAAACTACAGGATATTAAGGTTCTCCTTTCAATAGAGAACCGGATCAACACCTTAACACTTAGTGAATACATGAACTCCTCATACTATGGTCATCTCCGGGAGTGGTTCCGGCTATTGTCACTCCTGGGTTGCCGGGTCATAACACATAGTAGGTGACTACAACTTGCAAGATAGGATCAAGAACACACATATATTGGCGACAACATAATAGGTTCAGATCTAAAATCATGGCACTCGGGCCCTAGTGACAAGCATTAAGCATGGCAAAGTAGTAGCAACATCAATCTCAGAACATAGTGGATACTAGGAATCAATCCCCATCAAAACTAACTCGATTACATGATAGATCTCATCCAACCCATCACCGTCCAGCAAGCCTACGATGAGATTACTCACGAACGGTGAAGAGCATCATGGAATTGGCGATGAAGAAAGGTTGGTGATGACGATGGCGACGATCTCCCCTGTTCGGAGCCCAGAACAGACTCCAGATCTGCCCTCCAAAGGAAGAACAGGAGGTGGCGGCGCCTCCGGATCGTAAAACGCGATGAACTCTTCTCCTTGTTTTTTTTCGGACGAAAGGGACTAAATAGAGCTGGAATTGGAGGCGGTGGAGCTTCGTGGGCCCCACAAGCCTGCCAGGCGCGGCCAGGGGGGCCCGCGCCTGGTGGGCTTGTGGGCTCCACGCTCCACTTCTTCGGTTGATTCTTGCGCACGTATTTTTTATATATTCCACAAACAATCCTCGTAAATTTCCAGGTCATTCCGAGAACTTTTATTTCTGCGCAAAAACAACAATATGGCAATTCTGTTGAAAACAACGTTAGTCCGGGTTAGTTCCATTCAAATCATGCAAATTAGAGTCCAAAACAAGGGCAAAAGAGTTTGGAAAAGTAGATACGAGGGAGACGTGTCGGCCTCTCCCACATAAAACTTGCTATCGGTCTAGTAACGTAGTCAATTGCTTAAGGACAATTCCACAACTCCTACCACCACTTTTATACACTCGTTAAACTAACGTAATTGTTTCTTTATCTAACCAGCCCCTAGTTTTTATTTACGTGTTCTTTCTTTTCTTGCAAACTTATCCTTTCACTCCTACAAAGTACTTCTAGTTTCATACTTGTTCTAGGTAAAGCGAACGTAAAGTATGTGTAGAGTTGTATCAGTGGTCGATAGAACTTGAGGGAATACTTGTCCTACCTTTAGCTCCTCGTTGGGTTCGACACTCTTACTTATCGAGAAAGGCTACAATTGATCCCCTATACTTGTGGGTTATCAATAACCCGTCAGCTATGTTGGCAACAAGGTCGATACCAAGGGCGGGGAACGACTAGACCCATTTTCCTGCTCGGTGAAATGAGGCGGACCAATAGGCAAGGCTCTCGTCCACCGACGGCTACCGGAATGTTATCCACAATAGTAACAGGGTCTTACCGACAGAGTTGTATACCGAGAATTTTACCTAAGAAGGAAATTAACATTGCTTAGAAAAGTTATGCCACAAGAAAGGTCAAACAGACTAACGGGAAGGAAACATGTGTTCACACACACAAGTATTAGTGTATACCATTCCCGAGGAAAATATAGAGTATGGTATACATGATAGGTCATCCAGTACATAACCATTTCGTTAAAGAGGCAAGAAGAATCATGATGTTTACCCATACCATGTGGTTTGGATAATTGATCGGGAACAATTTAGCATTGCGCTTCCAATGTTCCTGTTGAAATTTGAAGTACCACATCCGTGCTTCGGGATAGCAATAACATGGTCATCCTATATAGGTCGGACCTTGGGTATACAAAAGGACCCATGAGGAACAACTTATGAACTAAGTCATATAGTTTCCCCATGAAAGGATGGAGAATCTTACATATGGAAGAATTTATAACAATAGGTCCTGCGGCCCGGTGTGTTCAAAAGACAACACTGTACCGGTTTACCTAAAGACCAAAGTTATAATTATTGAGAAATGTTCCAACCATCATATCTGCCCAAGATTCAGATCTGATTGATGTCGGGACACCTCAAACTCCAGATGCGTGAGAAGAAAAATGAAGACGCAAAATTCTCATGATATGAGCTACACAAGCAATTCTTGAATCATGAGTTCGATTGTAAAACATATGAACACGATGTCAAGACATTCGTGCCCACATAGAATTCTTATGTCAAAATGCAACTAAGTTCTGATTTGAGAACCCTCATTGAGGATATCAAGGACCTTGTGCTAGCCTTGATTAGCTCTTATGAAGGAACTTCTTTTCCCTTGATCAAATCAGTTAGTGGCTTGGCGTGCTAAGAGAGGATATATGAAGTGAAGATAGCAAATCTTCAAAACATATAACACTTGGCACATGCATGAATGACTTGGGACGATCCTGGAGGAAGCAAAACAAAACTTTCACATATTCACGGCGGCAAGAATGCACGTGAACCTTGGGAAAAACACTTCTTCTATCCAACATATTCTTCATGAGCTAGGCACAAGAATAATGCTTTCAAGAGCTTCATCATGGAACATGGAGAAGTTGAGGGTGTGGCTGATGGGCTCAACAACAATTCCCTAAGATCTTGACAGTGATGAATTTCCAAAAATTACAAGGTCAAGGAGATAGCATTTGTCAAGTCAAATGGTATAATGTCGTATGCTCTAGGGAACAACAACAATTAGACACTAATTGAATGGTGCGCACGGAAATACAGGCGGTGTAGCACAACCAATGTCAAAAATGATGAGTCAACACCCAACACACTAAGAATGAAACAATCAGTTGTTAACCTCAAGGCAATAGGGTTGCCAGAAGTATTGGAATCACAGATCAGAGTTCAGTTGTTGGTATTCCGGTTTGAAACAACACGGGACCAAGAAATGAATGGTGATGGCGAGAAGTATTACTATATCAAGAATTCTTAAGAGGTGCAATGATGCTCACAAAATCTTTGAAATAAAGATGGTAATACTCCAAGACGGAAGATAACATAAGCTGAATAGCAAGGAACTTAAGGAACAACACAAAACATGATCAAGTTTGTGTTGGAGGGAAGGCAATAAGGTTTGTCGATGATAACACAAATAATCGAGGGGCGAGGATGGTATTTCTTATCATGCATCCGATGCCCGCAAGAGCTGAGAATGTTGATGGTGATCACGACACATTTGTCGAGAAGCTTCACGAAGATGTAATCGATCAGCGATGACATCAAGCAAGGGAATGATGAAGCAAGAGGTTGTCGAAATCACAAATAAGACTGCTAGCTTAGAATTGAAATTGCCTTTTAAGACAACCAATATGATGTTGAAAGATCGATGTAAGCTTATCGTACAGTTGAAAATGTGTTCCGGGGATGAAGAACAGAGATAGCATGGTCAAGATTTCGCATGACGATGACGATGTATCTTAACATCTTGGAAAGACATGATCGGGTACAAACTTATAAGCAAGGAATATTACTAAGAGTTGTCGAATTGCAATGCATACTCGATTCAGTTATCATTGTACTTGCGTGTCCAACGACTCAAAACACGAGGAAATCTGGAATCAGTGAAATGTCATAGTTGATGAGGAGCTCATAAGATTTTATATAGCTCCATGATATTTTCGAGATACCAAGGACAGTACTCAAAGGTAGATTAGAATAGAGGTTAGGCTGGTGTATTGATCGGTGGAAGACAAGCACTGATGACCCACAAGTATATGGGATCAATCGTAGTCCTTTCGATAAGTAAGAGTGTCGAACCCAACGAGGAGCAGAAGGATCTGACAAGTGGTTTTCAGCAAGGAAATATCAGCAAGCACTGAAATTGTCGGTAACAAGTGATTGTGTGGTGAGATAATTCGTTGCAAGCAACAAGTAACAAAAGTAGCAACGGTGCAGAAAAGTGTCCAATCCCTTTTGTAGCAAGGGACAAGCCTGGACAAAGTCCTATAGGAGGAAAAACGCTCCCGAGGACACACAAGAATTTCTGTCATGCTAGTTTCATCATGTTCATATGATTCGCGTTCGTTACTTTGATAGTTTGATATGTGGGTGGACCGGCGCTTGGGTACCGCCCTTACTTGGACAAGCATCCCACTTATGATTAACCCCTCTCGCAAGTATCCGCAACTACGAAAGAAGAATTAAGACAAAGTCTAACCATAGCATTAAACTAGTGGATCCAAATCAGCCCCTTTCGAAGCAACGCATAAACTAGGATTTAAGCTTCTGTCACTCGAGCAACCCATCATCTACTTACTACTTCCCAATGCCTTCCTCTAGGCCCAAATAATGGTGAAGTGTTATGTAGTCGACGTTCACATAACACCACTAGAGGAAAAACAACATACAACATATCAAATTATCGAACGAATACCAAATTCACATGACTACTATTAGCATGACTTATCCCATGTCCTCAGGAACAAAAGTAACTACTCACAAAGCATAATCATATTCATGACCAGAGAGGTAATGAGTAGCATCAAGGATCTGAACATAAACTCTTCCACCAAATAATCCAACTAGCATCAACTACAATGAGTAATCAACACTACTAGCAACCTTACAAGTACCAATCGGAGTCGCGAGACGGAGATTGGTTACAAGTGATGAACTAGGGTTTGGAGATGAGGTGGTGCTGATGAATATATTGATGGTGACGAGCCCCTCCGATGAGAGGAGTGTTGGTGATGATGATCGCAATGATTTCCCCATCTGGGATGGAAGTTTCCTCGACAGGATCGTCCTTCCGGAGCTCTAGATTTGTTCTGCTCAAGTTCCGCCTCGTGGCGCCGGCGAAACCACGAAAAAGCTCATCTCTGATTCTTTCCTCGACGAAACACTCCATATAGAAAAAGAGGGGGGCCAGTGGGCCAGTGGGCTGCCCACAAGCCCCCATGGCGCGGCCTGGGGGGTGGCCGCGCCGTGCAGGCTTGTGGGCACTTCTTCGGCCAAGGATTTTTGATAAATCGGGAAAAAAATCCCCGTTGATTTTTACGGCGTTTGGAGTTGCGCAGAATAGGTATATCAACTATGCTCCACTTTTAGACAAGAATTCTAGTTGCCGGTATTCTCCCTCTTCATGTAAACCTTTCAAAATAAGAGATAAAAGGCATAAGAATTGTACCGTGAAGTGAAATAATAGCCAAAGAAGCAAGAAATATCAACATGAAAACATGATGCAAAATGGATGTATCAACACCCCCTAGCTTAGACCTCGATTGTCCTCAAGCGAAAGCTGAGCTCAATAAATATGTCCACATGTTTAGGGAGAGAGGTGTCAACAAAAAAAGATACAAACATGCATGCATCATGATCTAGATCAGAACAGCAATACCAACATATAATCTCTCATGCTAAAGTGATAATTTCTTCACAAGGTAAAGCATGGATCAAGAACCTTACCGAGAAGTAACAACTGATAGCCTTTAGTCATTAAAGCAATTGCAATTTATCACAACATCATAAAGAGTCAAATAAGAGCTTGTAAAGCAAATCCACATACTCAATCATTCTTTCGTTCTCTACAATTGCTACAACTCACATGGTACTCATGAGATCAAAGTTTCAGCTAGACATAGAGAAAGATAGGGGCTTATAGTTTTGCCTCCCAACTGCTTACCTCAAGGATAATGTCAACAATAATAATTCATGAATGACTACCTCCAAGTTGACATATGAATATAGATCTTTCCCAAGCATATGACGTTAACCAAGATAAAGGCGAAATAGGGAATTCGTGAAGATCACCATGACTCTTTCAAGGGCAAAAAGTATAGGTACAAGATAGGCCCTTCGCAGAGGGAAGCAGAGGTTGTCATGCGCTTTTGAGGTTTGGATGCGTGTCCTCTTAGTGCGGAGGAACGTCACTTTATATTGCCTCCTCTGATAAAGAACTTTATTATGCAGTCTGTCGCTTTTATGTCTTCCTCATCACAGGTTCGTACAAAGCTTATTTTGCACACACTAATAGATCATACATATTAGAGAGCATTTTTTATTGCTTGCACCAATGACAACTTACCTGAGGGATCTTATTCAATCCATAGGTAGATATGGTGGACACTAATGGCAAAACTGGGTTGAATGTTTATGGATGCACAAGTAGTATCTCTACTTGGTGCGGGAGTTTTGGCTAATATGAGGTGGAAGCAATCGTCACATGCTAAGGGATCTCTAATCATATAACATTGTTTGGAACCAAACAAACACAATTCATTATGTTGTCTTCCTTGTCCAACAACTACTTCTAAGCATGTAATAGTTTGGTGAGTGCTCACAATTATAGATGGTGTCAGAGATGATATATTTATACGTGAACCTCTCTTTCCTTATTACTTCTTATTAATTGCAACAATGACTGAGGTCTATGTTGGTCTACTCTCAACAAGTTTCAATCATCACACTTGTTATATGTGAAGCTATCACTTTCCATAAGATCATCTCATGATCTTTCATTCTATCGTTCTTTTCATACTTTTGATCACGGCACAAAGCAAAGCCCTTGACTAAGATACTCTTTATTATATAGCTCGCAAGGTCGAATACATCGGGGGAGACACAAAGCAAAAGACTCAAACTAAACACAAAAGACTTATTCCACTAAGAGAAGAAATAAAACTGAAAAGGAAAGAACTAAAACAAAGGTAAAAGTAAAAGATATAAAGATAATACGATACCAAGGCAACTCCCCCAAGCTTGGCATAAGCCAAGGGGATTGCCCATACCAATGCTTAGTTGTCTTCCTTTGGTGGTGATGGTGGTGGTGTTGTTGAAGTAGTCTGGTCCTCCGTCTTCCAAGGCATAGGTGCTCCATGATGGCAGGATGAACGAGTCGCCGGAATCCTCAAATCTGCAGCCAACCGTATTGATTTAAATCTATACTCATACTCATAGTTTTGGTTCTGCAGGTCATAGATCTGGCCCTGAAGTTGATCAACCCTGTCATAGAGCCTGGAGAGGTGCTTCCCAATGTCAATGGCATCCATCTTGTGATTGCTGGTGAACTCCGTGATCATCATGTGGTTGGCGTTGAGTCCACGCTCCACCATCCCTTGGCACTTGAAGACTTGTTGCTCCATTTCTTGAAGCCTCGTCTCCACGCTTCTGGTCTTCTTAGGCCCCTCAACATCACGGATGTGCAACGTCCCCTCGCTCATCTTGATAGATTGGGGTGATGCAATACTTCTGTGAGGTAGGGATTGATGACCTTCTCGAAGATCTTGTCGTTAGGAACTTTTGGGGAAGTCATGACGATCTAGATCTGCAACAGAAACAGGCTCGAAACGAAAACAGAGGAAAACGATTTTTTCTGGACCAGAAGTAGTGCTCCGCAAGAAAATAGAGTCCGGGAGGCACACGAGGTGCCCACAAGCCCTGTTGCCGTGGCCAAGGGGGTAGGCCGCGGCAACCAAGCTTGTGGCCGCCTCATGCGCTCTCCGGACTGCTTTTTTTCTAATTTTCCATAAATTCCAAAACGGAGAAAATTTCCTATTGGAAAAGTTTCGGAGTCCAATTACTTACCGAAACAGATACCTCTTTGTTTTCAGGGTCCGAAACAGGCTGATAAACATCCCTTATGTACCCCATTGGAGTTATGATATTGATGATATTGGTCTTAACATTTATGGGAGTACCAGAGATATAATGCTTGATTCTTTGCCCGTTTACCACCCTAGGAAAATTACCTTCCGTGTTATTGATTTTGATGGCACTGGAATGATATACTTCCTCGACAACGTAGGGACCTTCCCATTTAGAGAGAAGCTTGCCTGCGAAGAATCTTAAACGAGAATTGTATAGCAGGACATAATTACCTACATTGAACTCTTGTTTTTGTATTCTTTTATCGTGCTATCTCTTAACCTTTTCCTTGAACAACTTGGCATTCTCATATGCGTGGGCCCTCCATTCATCTAATGAGCTGATATCAAACAACCGCTTCTCACCGGCAAGTTTGAAATCGAAGTTGAGCTCTTTGATTGCCCAATAAGCTTTGTGTTCCAGCTCAAGAGGTAGATGACAGGCCTTACCGTAAACCTTTTTATACGGCGACATGCCCATGGGATTCTTAGAAGCAGTCCTATAAGCCCATAGTGCATCGTCAAGTTTGCTAGACCAATTCTTTCGAGATCTATTGATGGTGTTTTGTAAGATCAATTTGATCTCCCTATTACTCAACTCCACTTGACCACTAGACTGAGGATGATAAGGAGATGCAACTCTATGGTTGACATCATACTTAGCGAGCATCTTACGGAAAACACCATGAATGAAGTGTGAACCGCCATCAATCATCAGATATCTAGGGACTCCAAATCTTGGGAAGATGACCTCTTTGAGCATCTTAATAAAGGTGTGGTGATCAGCATTTTTAGTGGGGATAGCTTCTACCCACTTAGTGACATAATCCACAGCAACTAAGATGTGAGTATACCCATTGGAACTCGGGAAAGGTCCCATATAATCAAAGCCCCATACATCAACTGGTTCAATGACAAGTGAATAGATCATAGGCATTTCCTGACGCTTACTGATATTCCGTATTCTTTGGCATTCGTCACAAGACAAGACAAACTTACGGGCATCCTTGAAGAGAGTGGGTGATACGTCTGAAACGTATCTATATTTTTGATGGTTTCACGTTGTTATCTTGTCAACTTTGGATGTTTTGTTTACCTTTTATATCTTTTTTGGGACTAACTTATTAATTCAGTGCCAAGTGCCAGTTCCAGTTTTTTATGTGTTTTTTACTCTTTTCAGATCTGATTTTGGAACGGAGTCCAAACGGAATAAAATCCCCGAAATAATTTTTCCAGCACGGAAGAAGATCAGGAGGCTTCAGGGCCAATGCAGTGGGCCCATAGGGGGCCCACAAGCCCTGTTGCCGCGACCAGGGGGAGGCCGCGGCAACCAAGCTTGTGGCCCCCTTGGCGCTCCCCTGCCCTAGGTCTTTGGCCTATAAATTCCCTAAAAATCCAGAAAAAATCAGGGCATCCACGAAAACACTTTTCCGCCGCCGCAAGCTTCCGTTTCCGCGAGATCTCATCTGGAGACCCTTCCCGGTGCCCTGCCGGAGGGGACTTTGGTGTTGGAGGGCTTCTACATGAACATCATCACCTCTCCAATGACTCGTGAGTAGTCCACTTCAGACCTACGGGTCCGTAGTTAGTAGCTAGATGGCTTCTTCTCTCTCTGGGATATTCAATACAAAGTTCTCCATGATCTTCATGGAGATCTATCCGATGTAATCCTCTTTGGCGGTGTGTTTGTCGAGATCCATTGAATTGTGGATTTGTGATCAGATTATCTATGATTTATATTTGAGTCTTTGCTGATTTCTTATATGCATGATTTGATATCCTTGTAAGTCTCTCCGAGTCTTGGGTTTTGTTTGGCCAACTAGAACTATGATTCTTGCAATGGGAGAAGTGCTTGGTTTTGGGTTCATACCGTGTGGTGACCTTTCCCAGTGACAGAAGGGGCCACAAGGCACGCATCGTGTTGTTGACATCAAGGGTAACAAGATAGGATTTTATCGTAGATATGAGATTGTCCATCTACATCATGTCATCTTGCTTAAGGCGTTACTCTGTTCTTTTGGACTTAATACACTAGATGCATGCTGGATAGCGGTCGACGTGTGGAGTAATAGAAGTAGATGTAGAAAGTATCGGTCTACTTGTTTTGAGCGTGATGCCTATAGATATAATCATTGCCTTAGATAACGTCACGACTTTGCACGGTTCTATCAATTCCTCGATAGTAATTCGTTCACCCACCGTCTACTTGCTTTCATGAGAGAAGCCACTAGTGAACACTACGGCCCCCGGGTCTATTCGCCACTATCGTTTCCACTTTCACTTTTACTTTGCTCTGTTTACTCTTTGCTTTCAGTTCTCACTTTGCAAACAATCTATAAGGGATTGACAACCCCTTCATAGCGTTGGGTGCAAGCTCTTTGTGTTTGTGGAGGTACTTGTGACTTGACGAGATTTTCCATTGGTTCGATACCTTGGTTCTCAAAAATGAGGGAAATACTTACCGCCGCTGTGCTACATCACCCTTTCCTCTTCAAGGGAACACCAACACAACGCTCCAAGGATGCGGGGAAATCCTTTGCATATTTACCAAGGAAGTCCCTAAAGGCGTAGCCGTAGCAGCAGGATTCCTGGCACCGTACCAGGGAAGGTCTCTTGTCGCAGTAGCAGAAGGATTTCTGGCGCCGTTGCCGGGGAGGATCAAGTCAAGAATAGTCTCTCTTCAACGTGCTGATTTCTGGCGCAAGGAGGAGATCTATCCAAGTAGGTGTACCAAACTCATCTGTTGCATTTATCTTTTTTGCCGGTTGCCTCTCGTTTTCCTCTCCCCCACTTCACATTTGTCTTTTTCATTTGCCTTTCTCCTTTGCCATTTTCATTTGCCTTTTTGCCGTTTTCCTTTGCCGCTTTCTTTTGCCCTTTGCCGTTTTCCTTTGCCGGTTTTCTTGCTTGCTTGTGTGCTTGTTTGTTTGTTGAAGTCATCATGGATGAAAACACCAAACTTTGCGACTTCTCGAGTACCAATAATAATGATTTTATTAGTACTCCGATTGCTCCCACCACTAGTGCGGAATCGTATGAAATCAACGCAGCTTTGCTGAATCTTGATATGAAAGAGCAATTCTCTAGCCTTCCTAGTGAAGATGCCGCATCCCATCTCAATACCTTCATTGAGCTTTGCAATATGCAAAAGAAAAGAGATGTGGATAATGACGTGATTAAGTTGAAGCTTTTTCCTTTCTCGTTGCGAGATCGCGCAAAAACTTGGGTTTCTTCTTTGCCTAAAAATAGTATCGATTCTTGGGATAAGTGCAAAGATGCTTACATATCCAAGTATTTTCTGCCGACTAAGATTATCTCCCTACGTAACGATATCATGATTTTCAAGCAACTTGATCATGAACACGTTTCATAATCTTGGGAGAGGATGAAGTTAATGATTAGAAATTGTCCCGCTCATGGCTTGAGTTTGTGGATGATTATACAAATCTTCTATGTTGGTTTGAATTTCGCTTCTCGCAATATCTTGGACTCCGCCTCATGTGGAATGTTCATGGAAATCACGTTAGGAGACGCTACAAAAATCCTAGACAATATCATGACCAACTACTCTCAGTGGCACACTGAAAGGTCACCTGCTAGCAAAAAGGTACATGCTATAGAAGAAATTAACTCGCTTAGTGCTAAGATGGACGAGTTGATGAATTTGGTTGCTAGTAGAAATGCTCCTTTAGATCCTAATGACATGCCACTATCTTCCTTGATTGAGAGTAGCAACGCTAGTTTGGACGTTAATTTTGTTGGTACGAACAATTTTGGCAACAAAAATGCTTTTAGAGGAAACTATGTTCCTAGGCCTTTTCCTAGTAACTCCTCTAACAATTATGGAAATTCCTACAACAACACTTATGGAAATCATAACAAATTACTCTCTGATTTAGAGAGTAATATCAAAGAGTTCATCAACTCTCAAAAGATTTTCAATGCGTCCATAGAGGAAAAACTACTCAAAATTGACGATTTGGCTAAGAGCGTTTATAGGATGTCTTGTGATATTGATGCTTTGAAAGTTAGATGTGCTCCTCCCAAGGTCAACTTTGATGAAACTTTAAAAGCTACGTGTGTCTCCATGAATGAGAGCAAAGAAATAACCGCCCAAATTCGCGCTAGGCATGAATGGTTTAAAAGGGTGCGTTCTAGTGATGCAAATCACGAGGATCTTAAAGTGCTTGCTGTGACTCCTCTTCAATCTTTGTTTTCGCGTGTCAAACCTATTGATGAAGGGGCTGGATATGAATCCACTTTGGTTGAAAAACTCCCCAATGATTCGGATCCCACCAATCTTGATGATAAAGGTGTGGAGAGTGGAGTAGAAGAAATCAAAATTTTGGGTAGTAATGAAACTCCCACTTTAGATTTCAAGGAATTCAATTATGATAGTTGCTCCTTGTTTGAATGCATTTCCTTGATGCAATCCATTGCAAACTTTCCACATGCTTATAGCCAAATCAAAGCCTTTACCGCACATATCGTAGATACTATGATGAAATCTCTTGAAGAGAAGCTCAAATTAAAAGTCTCTATACCTAGAAAACTTCATGATGAGTGGGAACCTACTATCAAAATAAAAATCAAAAACTATGAATGGAATGCTTTGTGTGATTTGGGTGCTAGTGTTTCCGCGATTCCAAAGTCTTTATGTGATATTCTTGGTTTTCATGAGATTGAAGAATGTTCTCTTAATTTGCATCTTGCGGATTCTACTGTCAAGAAACCCATGAGAAGGATCGATGATGTTCTTATTGTTTCAAATAAGAACTATGTACCCGTGGATTTCATTGTACTTGACATAGATTGCAATCCTTCATGCCCCATTATTCTTGGTAGACCTTTCCTAAGGACTATTGGTGCTATCATCGATAGGAAGGAATGGAATATTAGATTTCAATTTCCCCTAAAGAAGGGCATGGAGCATTTTCCTAGAAAGAAAATAAGATTGCCTTATGAATCTATGATGAGTGCTACTTATGGTTTGAGCACCAAGGATGACTATACGTGATTCCATCACCTTATGCCTAGCTAAGGGCGTTAAACAATAGCGCTTGTTGGGAGGCAACCCAACGAATCTATCCTTTTTCTTTCTGTTTTATGTTTTCCACACTTTCATAATTCTGTTATGATTGTGTTTTTTGTGTTTCTTTTTGAATTTATGCCAAGCAAAACCGTTATGATTAGTCTTGGGGATGATCGTTTGGTCATGCTGGAAAAGACAGAAACTTTCTGCTCACGAAAAGAATTTTCATTTTTGTTCTGTAAGAGATTTTGAGTTGATTCGTTTTTCTGCTGATTGCTAAGAAAATTCTTCAGACTATCGTACTTTTTCAGAATTTTTGAAGTAACAGAAGTATACAAAGTATACAGATTGCTACAGACTGGTCTGTTGATAACATATTCTGTTTTTGTTGAGTTGGTTGCTTATTTTGATGAAACTATGGATAGTATCGGGGGGTATTAGCCATGGAAGATTGAAAATACAGTAACCCAACATCAACATAAGTAGAATTTAAGTTTGCTACAGTACCTAAGGAAGTGGTGGTTTGCTTTCTTGTACTAATGTTATCACGAGTTTCTCTTTAAGTTTCGTGTTGTGAAGTTTTCAAGTTTTGGGTGAAGTTCTTATGGACAAAAAGATAAAGAGTGGCAAGAGCTCAAGCTTGGGGATGCCCAAGGCACCCCAAGTTGATTCAAGGATGTCGTAAAAGCCTAAACTTGGGGATGCCCCGGGAAGGCATCCCCTCTTTCGTCTTCAATCCATCGGTAATGTTACTTGGGGCTATATTTTTATTCACCACATGTTATGTGTTTTGTTTGGAGCGTCTTGTATCGTAGGTGTCTTTTATTTTTGTTGTGCCACAATCATCCTTTCTGCACACCTAGATAGAGAGACATGCACTCACCGTGATTTTGTCGGTCTTCACTTAGATCCTTTGGTTAGACAATTCAGCTCATATGTGCTTCACTTATATCTTTTGAGCTAGTTGCTTTTGCTCTGTGTGCTTCACTTATATCTTTTAGATCACGGCGGTGCGTGGCTTGGTAGTTGATCTATGCTTTGATAGTAGTCTCAAAAGGGGTAGTTATCCAAAGGGATATGGAAACTTCCACCTTCATGTGCATTGAATAGTTAGAGAAGTTTGATTCATCTCAATTAGTTTTGAGTTGTGGTTGTGGTAATATTGAAGTTATATTAGTAAGGTGTTGTGGATCTAGAAATACTTGTGTTGAAGTTAGTGATTCCCGTAGCATGCACGTATGGTGAACCGCTATGTGATGAAGTCTGAGCATGATTAGTCTATTAATTGTCATCCTTTGAGTGGCGGTCGGGATCGCGCGATGGTTTATACCTACCAACCCTTCCCCTAAGAGTATGCGTTGAATTCTTTGTTTCGATTACTACTAGAACTTTTGCAACAAGTATATGAGTTCTTCATGACTAATGTTGAGTCCATGGTTTAGATGCACTTTCACCTTCCACCATCACTATCTTCTTTAGTGTCGTGCAATTTTCGCCGGTGCACAAAACCTACCATTAGCCTCCCTCAAAACAGCCACCATACCTACCTACTATGGCTTTTTCAAAGCCATTCCGAGATATATTGCCATGCAACTACCACCATGACATGTGCCACCACTTCTACATTGCCATTGCATGATCGTAAGATAGCTAGCATGATGTTTCCATTTATGTCTTTGCCATGCTAGATCATTGTCACGGTACACTACCGAAGGCATTCCATATAGAGTCATCATTGCTCTAAGTTTTGAGTTGTAAGTGTGATGATCATCATTGATGGAGCATTGTCCCATGTGAGGAAATAAAAGAGGCCAAAGATGCCCACCAAAAAAAAGAGGCCAAAGAGCCCACAAAAAAATATATGAGAGAAAAAGAGAGAAGTGACAATGCTATCACCTTTCCACACTTGTGCATATTAAGCACCGTGATCTTCATGATTGAGAGTATCTCGTTTTGTCACCACCATATAGCTAGTGGGAAATTTTCATTATATAACTTGGCTTGTATATTCCAATGATAGGCTTCCTCAAATCTGCCTTAGGTCTTCGTGAGCAAGCAAGTTGGATGCACACCCACTAGTTTTCTTTAAGAGCTTTCACTTACTCTTAGCTCTAGTGCATCATTTGTATGGCAATCCCTACTCATTCATGTTGATATCTATTGATGAGCATATCCATAGCTCATTGATATGCCTAGTCAATGTGACCATCTTCTCCTTGTTTGTCTTGCAACCTCCACCACACTCCACACCACTTATAGTGCTAAAACCATGGCTCACGCTCATGTATTGCGTGAGAGTTAAAAAAGTTTGAGAAAGTAAAGGTGTGAAAACATTTACTTGGCCAATACCGGGGTTCTGCATGATTTAAAATTCGTTGTGCAATAATGATAGAGCATAGCCAGACTATATGATTTTGTAGGGATAACTTTCTTTTGGCCTTGTTATTTTGAAAGTTCATGATTACCTTGCTAGTTTGCTTGAATTATCATTGTCTCCACGTCAATAGAAAACTATTGTTTTGAGTCTAATGGATCTGAACATTCACGTCACATAAGAGGAGTTACAAAGGACATCTATGTTAGGCAGCATGAAAGCATCAAAAATTCATTCTTTATCACTTCCCTACTCGAGGACGAGCAGGAGTTAAGCTTGGGGATGCTTGATACGTCTCAAACGTATCTATAATTTTTGATGGTTTCACGCTGTTATATTGTCAGCTTTGGATGTTTTGTTTACCTTTTATATCTTTTTTGGGACTAACTTATTATTTCAGTGCCAAGTGCGAGTTCCTGTTTTTTCTGTGTTTTTGACTCTTTTCAGATCTGATTTTGGAACGGAGTCCAAACGGAATAAAACCCCCGAAATAAATTTTTCCAGAACGGAAGAAGATCGGGAGGCTTGAGGGCCAAGGCAGTGGGCCCACAAGGGGCCCACAAGCCCTGTTGCCGCGGCCAGGGGCGAGGTCGCGGCAACCAAGCTTGTGGCCCCCCCGGCACTCCCCTGCCCTAGGTCTTTGGCCTATAAATTCCCTAAAAATCCAAAACAAATCAGGGCATCCACGAAAACACTTTTCCGCCGCCGCAAGCTTCCGTTTCCGCAAGATCTCATCTGGAGACCCTTCCCGGTGCCTTGCCGGAGGGGACTTTGGAGTTGGAGGGCTTCTACATCAACATCATCGCCTCTCCAATGACTCGTGAGTAGTCCACTTCAGACCTACGGGTCCGTAGTTAGTAGCTAGATGGCTTCTTCTCTCTCTTGGATCTTCAATACAAAGTTCTCCATGATCTTCATGGAGATCTATCCGATGTAATCCTCTTTGGCGGTGTGTTTGTCGAGATCCGATGAATTGTGGATTTGTGAGTAGATTATCTATGATTTATATTTGAGTCTTTGCTGATTTCTTATATGCATGATTTGATATCCTTGTAAGTCTCTCCGAGTCTTGGGTTTTGTTTGGCCAACTAGAACTATGATTCTTGCAATGGGAGAAGTGCTTGGTTTTGGGTTCATACCGTGTGGTGACCTTTCCCAGTGACAGAAGGGGCAGCAAGGCACGCATCGTGTTGTTGCCATCAAGGGTAACAAGATGGGCTTTTATCGTAGATATGAGATTGTCCATGTACATCATCTCGTCTTGCTTAAGGCGTTACTCTGTTGTTTTGGACTTAATACACTAGATGCATGCTAGATAGTGGTCGACGTGTGGAGTAATAGTAGTAGATGCAGAAAGTATCGGTCTACTTGTTTTGGACGTGATGCCTATAGATATAATCATTGCCTGAGAGAACGTCACGACTTTGCGCGGTTCTATCAATTGCTCGACAGTAATTCGTTCACCCACCGTCTACTTGCTTTCATGAGAGAAGCCACTAGTGAACACTACGGCCCCCGGGTCTATTCACAACTATCGTTTCCACTTTCACTTTTACTTTGCTCTGTCTACGCTTTGCTTTTAGTTCTCACTTTGCAGACAATCTATAAGGGATTGACAACCCCTTCATAGCGTTGGGTGCAAGCTCTTTGTGTTTGTGCAGGTACTTGTGTCTTGACGAGATTTTCCATTGGTTCGATACCTTGGTTCTCGAAACTGAGGGAAATACTTACCGCCGCTGTGCTACATCACCCTTTCCTCTTCAAGGGAACACCAATGCAAGGCTCCAAGGCCGCGGGGAAATCCTTTGCATATTTGCGAAGGAAGTCCCTAAAGGTGTAGCCGTAGCAGCAGGATTCCTGGCGCCGTACCAGGGAAGGTCCGTTGTCGCAGTAGCAGTGGGCCAATAGAAACCTGATTGCAATACCTTATGAGCAGTTCTGTCTCTAGCATGGTGTGCTCCGTAGGCCTCGGAATGACACTTCTGCTGGATCTGTCCCTGTTCATGTTCAGTCACACAACGTCTAATAACACCATCTACTCCTTCCTTATAAAGGTGAGGATCATCCCAAAAGTAGTGTCTCAAATCAAAGAAGAATTTTTCTATTGCTGGTAGGTGAAACTAGGTGGTATGTATTTGGCTACGATATAGTTTGCGTAATCAGCATACCACGATGCACTATGTGAAGTGCGGATGACATTCAATTGCTCATGAGGAAAGCTGTCATCAATAGGTCGTGGGTCATCAAGGACATTCTCTAGCCTAGACAAGTTATCTGCTACAGGGTTATGAGCACCCTTTCGGTCAACAACATGCAAATCAAATGCCTGTAGCAGAAGAACCCATCTGATTAGCCTAGGCTTAGCGTCCTTCTTCTCCATAAGGTACTTAATAGCAGCATGATCAGAGTGAATAGTGACTTTGGAGTCAACTATACAAGATCTGAACTTTTCACATGCAAACACGACTGCTAAAAATTCCTTCTCCGTAGTGGCATAGTTCCTTTGGGCACTGTCTAGAGTTTTACTAGCGTAGTGAATGACATTCAACTTCTTGTCAACTCTTTGTCCTAGAACAGCACCAACAGCATAATCATTGGCATCGCACATGATTTCAAAGGGCAAGTTCGAATCAGGTGGTTGAACAATAGGTGCGGTTATCAAGGCCTTCTTAAGTATTTCGAAGTGTTCCTCACAATCCTCATCAAAAACAAAAGGAACATCCATCTGCAAGAGGTTGGTAAGAGGCCTAGAAATCTTAGAGATGTCTTTAATGAACCTTCTATAGAAACCAACATGACCTAGGAAACTTCTTATACCTCTGATATCTGTGGGGCAAGGCATTTTCTCAATTGCATCAACCTTAGCCTTATGAACTTCAATGCCTCTCTCAGAGATTTTGTGTCCTAAGACGATGCCTTCATTAACCATGAATTGGCACTTCTCCCAGTTCAAGACGAGGTTGGTATCTTTGCATCTCTGTAAGACTCGATCAAGGTTGCTGAGGCAATCGTCAAAGGAAGAACCGTAAACGGAGAAATCATCCATGAAAACCTCAACAATCTTTTCACAAAAGTCAGAGAATATTGCCATCATACATCTTTGAAAGGTGGCAGGTGCATTGCACAAGCCAAAAGGCACATGTCTATAAGCAAAGGTACCGAAGGAGCAGGTGAAGGTGGTTTTCTCTTGATTAGATTGTGCAAAAGGTATTTGCGAGAAACCTGAATAACCGTCTAGAAAGCAGAAGTGTGTGTGTTTAGATGGCCTTTCTAGCATTTGGTCGATAAACGACAAAGGATAATGGTCTTTCCTAGTTGCCTTGTTCAGTTTCCGGAAGTCTATCACCATCCTATAGCCAGTAATAATCCTCTGTGGGATTAGTTCATTCTTATCATTAGGAACGACGGTGATACCTCCCTTCTTAGGTATGCAATGTACTGGGCTTACCCAATCACTATGAGCAACAGGATAAATGATTCCTGCTTCCAGAAGCTTTAATATTTCTTTTCTCACGACCTCTTTCATCCTCGAATTTAATTTCTATTGATGATCAACAACTGGCTTAGAATCAGGATCGGTTTTAATCTTGTGCTCACATAGAGTGGGACTAATACCCTTAAGATCATCAAGAGTATATCCAATAGCAGCATGGTGCTTCCTCAAAGTTTTTAATAACTTCTTCTCTTCGTGATTCGAGAGGTGAGCACTAATAATAACAGGATATATCTCCTTCTCATCAATATAGGCATACTTAAGAGTATCTGGTAACTGTTTTAGCTCGAACACAGGATCACCCTTCGGTGGGGGAGGATCCCCAAGCAGTTCAACAGGCAGATTATTCTTGAGAATAGGATATTGCTCTAAGACAATTTTATCTATCTCATCTCTTTCATCCATATGCACGTAGTGTCTCTATTAGCTAGCGTAATAGTGACATCAATGGGCTCTAACTCAGCAGGTGCAATCTCATCTTTGATTTCATCATATAGGGACCGGGGTATTGCACTAACACTAGCACCCATATCACATAAACCATGATAACAGTGATCTCCTATCTTGACAGAAACAATGGGTAGGCCAACTATAGGACCGTATTTGTCTTTCGCATGAGGTTTAGTAATTCTAGCGGAGTCCTCACAGAATTTGATAACATGCCTGTCTATGTCTTCGGCTAAGAGTTCTTTGATAATAGCAACACTAGGTTCAACTCTAATTTCCTCAAGGGATGCAAGTGGTCTAATGTAACCCCTACGTATCACAGTTGGAGCTTTAAAATAATCCTTTTTCCTAGTAGGGTAAGGTGGTTTCTCAGCGTAGGCACAAGGAACAATAGGATCACTAATGGCAAAGACTTTCTCTTGAACTAGATTGGGTTTAACTATGTTGACTTCTACAGGAGGATGATACTTAAACCACTTCTCTTTGGGAAGATCAACATGAGCAGCAAAATATTCACATAGAGAAGCTACTATCTCAGAGTCAAGTCCATACTTAGCGTTAAAATCTTTAGAAGTGTTTGTTTCAACAAAAGATTTAACGCAATCAAACTGGAAATTCATACCTGACTCCTTACCTTCTTCAAACTCCCAATCTTCAGAGTTACATTTGATTCTTTCCAACAAATTCCACTTGTGGTCAATATCCTTCTTCATAAGAGAACTGGTACAAGAAGTGTCAAGCATGGTACGATCTTCATGAGAAAGTCGAGCATAAAAGTTTTGAGTGATAATTTCTCTCGAGAGCTCATGATTGGGGCATGAATATAGCATTGATTTAAACCTCCCCCAAGCTTGAGATATGCTTTTCCTGTCACGAGGCCAAAAGTTATAAATATAATTCCGATCACGATGTACTAAATGCATAAGATAAATTTTTTGATGAAATTCCAATTTCAACCGATTGTAGTCCCATGATCCAGTATCATCACATAGCCTATACCATGTCAACGCCTTATCCTTCAAAGATAAAGGAAAGACTTTCTTCTTTACCTCATCCTCGGGAAAACCTGCAAGCTTAAAGAAACCACAAACTTCATCTACATAGATCAGATGCAAGTCTGGATGTGATGATCCATCTCCTGTAAAAGGATTAGCCAACAGTTTATCAAGCATACCCGAAGGAATTTCATAAAAGATATTTTCAGTAGGTACCTCAGGTTGAGGAACAACTCCTCGTGCTTCCGTTCGTGGTGAAGATACCCTGAACAAACTCCTCAAAGGAACAGTTTCCATAGTGACAACTGACAATAAATTTCAGCACAGTATATAAATGTTTCCTTACCAAATTCCACTTACCAAAGGCGCTTCACTCCCCGGCAACGGCGCCAGAAAAGAGTCTTGATGACCCACAAGTATAGGGGATCAATCGTGGTCCTTTCGATAAGTAAGAGTGTCGAACCCAACGAGGAGCAGAAGGCTGTGATAAACGGTTTTCAGCAAGGTAATAACTGCAAGCACTGAAAGTAGCGGTAACAAGTGATGGTGTAGTGAGGTGAAACGTAGCAAGCGAAAAGTAACAAGTAACAAGTAGTAGGAATGGTGCAGCAAAGTGGCTCAATCCCTTTTGTATCAAGGGACAAGCCTGAACAAAGTCTTATAAGAGGAAAAACGCTCCCGAGGACACACGGGAATTTCTGTCATGCTAGTTTCATCATGTTCATATGATTCGCGTTCGTTACTTTGATAGTTGATATGTGGGTGGACCGACACTTGGGTACTGCCCTTACTTGGACAAGCATCCCACTTATGATTAACCCCTCTCGCAAGCATCCGCAACTAAGAAAGAAGAATTAAGACAACGTCTAACCATAGCATTAAACTAGTGGATCCAAATCAGCCCCTTACGAAGCAACGCATAGACTGGGGTTTAAGCTTCTGTCACTCTAGCAACCCATCATCTAATTACTACTCCCCAATGCCTTCCTCTAGGCCCAAGTATGGTGAAGTGTTATGTAGTCGACATTCACATAACACCACTAGAGGAAAAACTACATACAGCATATCAAAATACCGAACGAATACCAAATTCACATGACAATTATCAGCATGACTTATCCCATGTCCTCAGGAACAAAAGTAACTACTCACAAAGCATAATCATAATCATGAATAGAGGTGTAATGAATAGCATCAAGGATCTGAACATAAACTCTTCCACCAAGTAATCCAACTAGCATCAACTACAAACAGTAATCAACACTACTAGCAACCTTACAAGTACCAATCGGAGTCGCGAGTCGGAGATTGGTTAGAAGAGATGAACTAGGGTTTGGAGAGGAGATGGTGCTGATGAAGATGTTGATGGAGATGACTCCCCTCCGACGAGAGGAGTGTTGGTGATGACGATGGCAACGATTTCCCCCTCCGGGAGAGAAGTTTCCCCGGCAGGATCGTCCTGCCGGAGCTCTAGATTGGATTTGCTCAAGTTCCGCCTCGTGGCGGTGGAGAATCCACGAAAAAGATCCACCCTGATTTTTTCCCGAAGAAACCCTTCATATAGCAAAAGAGGGGGGCAGTGGGCCACCAGGGGGCCCACAAGCCCTGTTGCCGCGGCCAGGGGGTAGGCCGCGGCAACCAGGCTTGTGGGCCCCTGGTTGCTCCCCTCTGACACTTCTTTCGCCCAGTATTTGTTATATATTCCCAAAAAAATCCACGTTGATTTTCAGGGCATTTGGAGTTGCGCAAAATAAAGGACTCGGACTTGCTCCTTTTCCATTCCAGAATTCCCGCTGCCGGTATTCTCCCTCTTCAAATAAACCTTGCAAAATAAGACAGAAAAGGCATAAGTAAGGTTCCACAAGGTATAATAACAGTCCATAAAGCGATAAATATCAACATGAAAGCATGATGCAAAATGGACGTATCACATAGTTTCTCTGGGCACTGTCTAGAGTTTTACTAGCGTAGTGAATAACATTCAACTTCTTGTCAACTCTTTGCCCTAGAACAACACCAACAACATAATCACTAGCGTCACACATGATCTAAGAAGGCAAGTTCCAATCACGTGGTTGAACAATAGGTGCAGTTATCAAAGCCCTCTTAAGTATTTCGATGGCTTCCTCACAATCATCGTCAAAGACAAAAGGAATATCCTTTTGTAAGAGATTGGTAAGAGGCCTAGAAATCTTAGAGAAGTCTTTAATGAACCTTCTATAGAAACTAGCATGACCAAGGAAACTTCTTATACCTTTGATATATGTGGGGTATGGCATTTTCTCGATTGCATCAACCTTAGCCTTATCGACTTCAATACCTCTTTCAGAAATTTTATGTCCTAAGACGATGCCTTCATTAACCATAAAGTGGCACTTCTCCCAATTCAAGACAAGATTGGTGTCTTTACATCTCTGTAAGACTTGATCAAGGTTGCTAAGGCAATCATCAAAGGAAGACCCATAAGCGGAGAAGTCATCCATGAAAACCTCGACAATCTTTTCACAAAAGTCAGAGAATATAGCCATCATACATCTATGAAAGGTGGCACGTGCATTACAGAAGCCAAAAGGCATACGTTTATAAGCAAAGGTACCGAAAGGGCAGGTGAAAGTGGTTTTCTCCTGATCAGATTGTGCAACTAGTATTTGGGAGAAACCAGAATAACCGTCTAGAAAGCAGAAGTGTGTGTGTTTGGATAGCCTTTCTAGCATTTGGTCGATAAAAGGCAAAGGGTAATGATCTTTCCTAGTGGCTTTATTCAATTTCCTAAAATCGATCACCATCCTATAGCGAGTAATAATCCTCTGCGAGATCAACTCATCCTTATCATTAGGGACAACGGTAATGCCTCCCTTTTTAGGGACGCAATGTACCGGACTCACCCAATCGCTGTGAGCAACATGATAAATGATACCTGCTTCCAGGAGCTTTAGTATTTCTTTTCTCACTACTTCTTTCATCTTAGGATTTAATCTCCTTTGATGATCAGCAACTGGTTTGAAATCAGGATCAGTTTTAATCTTGTGTTGGCATAGGGTAGGACTAATGCCCTTAAGATCATCAAGAGTATATCCAATAGTAGCACGGTGCTTCCTCAGAGTTTTTAGTAACTTTTTTTCTTCATGCTCCGAGAGGCTATCACTAATAATAACAGGATATATCTCCTTTTCATCAAGATAGGCATACTTAAGAGTATCAGGCAACTGTTTCAGCTCGAACACAGGATCATTTTCATGCTCAAGCATAGGATCCCCAAGCAGTTCAACACGCAAGTTATTCTTAAGGATAGGATATTGTTCTAAGAAAACTCTAGCTATCTCATCCCTTTCATCCATATGCATATCATTTTCATGCTCAAGCAATTATTGCTCTAAGGGATCAGTAGGAGGCATGGCAATAGAGGCTAAGGAAATAGTTTCATCCCTACTAGGCAACTCCTTTTCATGATGTTGTCTACCAAACTTAGAGAAATTGAACTCATGTGACACACCTTCAAAGCCAACAGTGATAGTTTGCTTCTCACAGTCAATATGAGCATTGACGGTATTGATAAAAGGTCTACCAAATATGATGGGACAAAAGCTATCTTGTGCGGTAGCAAGAACGAGGAAATCAGCAGGATACTTTCTTTTACCACAAAAGACTTCAACATCCCTAACAATTCCCACAGGGCATATAGTATCTCTATTGGCAAGCTGAATAGTGACATCAATGGGCTCTATCTCAACAGGTGCAATCTCATTTTTGATTTCATCATATAAGGATTTAGGTATTGCACTAACACTAGCACCCACGTCACATAAACCATGATAACAATGATCTCCTATCTTAACAGAAACCACATGCATTCCAACAATAGGCCTATGTTTGTCTCTAACGTGAGGTTTAGCAATTCTAGCAGCATCTTCACATAAGTGAATATTATGTCCCTCAACTTCTTCAGACAGAAGATCTGTGATAATAGCAATGCTAGGTTCAACTCTAATTTGCTCAGGGGGTGTAGGTGTTCTAATATAGCCTCTACGTATCAGAGTTGAAGCTTTAGAATGATCCTTTATCCTAACAGGGAAAGGTGGTTTCTCAATGTAAGCACTGGGAACAACAGGATAATATAGACAATGACTTTCTCTTCAACTGGAGTGGGTTTAACTACATTGACTTCTAAAGGAGGATGATATTTAAACCACTTCTCTTTGGGGAGATCAATATGAGCGGCAAAGGATTCACACAATGAAGCTACTATATCAGAGTCAAGTCCATACTTAGCGCTAAAATCACTAAAGGTATTTGTCTCAGCAAAGGATTTAACGCAATCAAAAGTGAAATTCATACCTGACTCCTTACCTTCTTCAAGATCCCAATCTTCAGAGTTGCGTTTAATTCTCTCCAATAAATTCCATTTGAAGTCAATATCTCTCTTCATAAAAGAACCGGTACAAGAAGTGTCAAGCATGGTGCGATCATCATGAGAAAGCCGAGCATAGAAGTTCTGAATGATAATTTCTCTCGAGAGCTCATGATTGGGGCATGAATATAGCATTGATTTAAGACTCTCCCAAGCTTGAGAGATGCTTTCTCTGTCACGAGGCCAAAAATTATAAATATAATTCTGATCACGATGTACTAAATGCATAGGATAAAACTTTTGATGAAATTCCAATTTCAACCGATTGTAGTCCCATGATCCAGTATCATCACATAGCCTAAACCATGTCAACGCCTTATCCTTCAAATATAAAGGAAATAGCTTCTTCTTGACCTCATCCTCTAGCACACCTGCAAGCTTAAATAAACCACAAACTTCATCTACATAGATCAGATGCAAGTCCGGATGTGATGTTCCATCTCCTGTAAAAGGATTAGCCAGCAGTTTCTCAAGCATACTCGAAGGGAATTCAAAGCAAATATTTTCAGAAGGTGCAGCAGGTTAAGCAGAAAGTCTTTGTGCTTCCGTTCGAGGTGAAGATACCTCGAACAAGCCCCTCAAAGGATTAGTATCCATAGTGTAAAGTGACAATTAATTTCAGCACACTATATGAATGTTTCCTTACCAAGTTTCACTTACCAAAGGCGCTTCACTCCCCAGCAACGGCGCCAGAAAAGATTCTTGATGACCCACAAGTATAGGGGATCAATCGTAGTCCTTTCGATAAGTAAGAGTGTCGAACCCAACGAGGAGCAGAAGGATCTGACAAGTGGTTTTCAGCAAGGAAATATCTGCAAGCACTGAAATTGTCGGTAACAAGTGATTGTGTGTTGAGATGATTCGTAGCAAGCAACAAGTAACAAAAGTAGCAACGATGCAGCAAAGTGGCCCACTCCCTTTTGTAGAAAGGGTCAAGCCTGGACAAAGTCTTATAGGAGGAAAAACGCTCCCGAGGACACACGGGAATTTCTGTCATGCTAGTTTCATCATGTTCATATGATTCGCGTTCGTTACTTTGATAGTTTAATATGTGGGTGGACCGGCGCTTGGGTACTTCCCTTACTCGGACAAGCATCCCACTTATGATTAACCCCTCTCGCAATCATCCGCAACTACGAAAGAAGAAATAAGACAAAGTCTGACCATATCATTAAACTAGTGGATCCAAATCAGACCCTTATGAAGCAACACATAAACTAGGGTTTAAGCTTCTGTCACTCTAGCAACCCATCATCTACTTACTACTTCCCAATGCCTTCCTCTAGGCCCAAATAATGGTGAAGTGTTATGTAGTCGACGTTCACATAACACCACTAGAGGAAAAACAACATACAACATATCAAATTACCGAACGAATACCAAATTCACATGACTACTATTAGCATGACTTATCCCATGTCCTCAGGAACAAAAGTAACTACTCACAAAGCATAATCATATTCATGACCAGAGAGGTAATGAGTAGCATCAAGGATCTGAACATAAACTCTTCCACCAAATAATCCAACTAGCATCAACTACAAAGAGTAATCAACACTACTAGCAACCTTACAAGTACCAATCGGAGTCCCGAGACGGAGATTGGTTACAAGAGATGAACTAGGGTTTGGAGATGAGATGGTGCTGATGAAGATGTTGATGGTGATGAGTCCCCTCCGATGAGAGGAGTGTTGGTGATGACGATGGCAATGATTTCCCCCTCCGGGAGGGAAGTTTCCCCGGCAGGATCGTCCTGCAGGAGCTCTAGATTGGTTCTGCTCAAGTTCCACCTCGTGGCGGCGGCGAAACCACAAAAAAAGCTCCTCTTTGATTTTTTTCCTAGACGAAACCCTCCATATAGCAAAAGAGGGGGGCAGTAGGCCAGTGGGCTGCCCACAAGCCCCCATGGCGCGGCCTGGGGGGGTGGCCGCGTCGTGCAGGCTTGTGGGCACCTCCTCGTGCCCCTCTGGCACTTCTTTGGCCTAGTATCTTTGATAAATCGGGAAAAAAATCCCCGTTGATTTTTACGGCGTTTGGAGTTGCGCAGAATAGGTATCTCAACTTCGCTCCACTTTTAGGCTAGAATTCCAGTTGCCGGTATTCTCCCTCTTCATGTAAACCTTGCAAAATAAGAGAGAAAAGGGATAAGAATTGTACCGTGAAGTGAAATAACAGCCAAAGAAGCAATAAATATCAACATGAAAACATGATGCAAAATGGACGTATCAAGCACCATAACTTGTCTGAGAATGAAATCAAGGTAGGACAACATGGTCAGAACCACGATTGCAAAGGACAAGATCAGAGATACCAGATTGAACCATAGAATGAATGATCACTCATACGAGAAGCTTCTATGGTAAGATCAACGTCGTCTCCATGGGCATGAACACCAAGTTGAAGGTTGACTCCCACTTCATCAATGCATCACCTGCCATCTACTCCTCGCCTTTGATGAGGTTGTAGCTTTGAAAGATTATCTATAAAAACACCAGGAGAGAAAGACTCATGAAAACTCTTGGGATCATATTGATTTAGGAAGGCAAAGATTCAACCCATCGGGGAATCTTAGGAACATATACCACAAACTTCAAGAGTAATCAACACATGCTTAAAGAGCATGGCTGACAAGGGCATAGGATACAACTCATCAGAAGGAGAAGACACAATTTACCAATGGCATCACGTATCAAGGGAACAATATCACAAGAATTTTTTAATGTAAAGGATGTCGTCGGATAATAACCCAGCAATGGGTCTAGCAATCCACAAAGGACCTGATGTGAGTATCGGTACTCAATCGGAGGGAGATAGGATGCAATGCATCGGGTTATAGAACATCTAAAAAATACTGATACTTAATTACCAAAGGAATTGGGATTTCCAGGTTGGTGTATCATAATCAGATGCTCCATTCAAATACAAGTAAGCTGAATGGATTTAGATGGACAACCACCATAGTTGATTTGTCGAGAACCAGCTCTGTCTCAAAGGACGTCTGAGCCGGAAGATAAATCATGAGTATCTGTAGATGATTGTGTGCATTCACGCAGAGGTAGAATCAATAAGATCACATGAAAATCACAAAGGATTTTAGTGAATTTTGCTAGACATATGGATTTAACCATAACACAAGCTGGTGAGAAAGGTCAAAAGCAATAGGCTGCTGGGGATTCCGAAAGATCGAATAGTAATTCGAAGAACTTTCGAAACCCATGACAACTGATGACGGAGGAATTCCCAATAAGATAATTCGTTGCATCTCGTAAAACAAGAGAAATTGGAAAAGAAAGTATGGGCGACATTTATATGAAGTCGTCCATAGGGGTTGACGGAGGAAGGGAAATTGCAATAGCGATGAGCACTAATTGTTGAGAGAACATCAGGGAGTACCTTTGGGGTCTTTTGAGGAATCAAGCCATCGTCTGGAATTGCGGGATTCTCCAGGAGGAAATATTTACGAGAACCTTATGTTATAGTTAGTAAAATCTTTAACCCGAAAGAGAAGAGAGAATAGAGCCCAGAGTATAGAAAAGGAGTAAAAGATACTAATACCACCCAATTGAGATGTGGGCCCGTAAGCCACAACATCAGTGTTAGTAAAGTTTTTCAAACACTAGACTCAACTTCGACCAAGGAGTTCGAAAGGGGGCTACCTACACGCAGTCGGCTCTGATACCAACTTGTGACGCGCTTGATTTAATCGTACGCTAATCATACACGCAAATGTGTACGATCAAACTCAAGGACTCACGGGAAGATGTCACAACACAACTCTAGACACAAAATAAATCATACAAGCTTCATATTACAAGCCAGGGGCCTCGAGGGCTAGAATACAAAAGCTCGATAAACACACGAGTCAGCGGAAGCAACAATTTCTGAGTACAGACATAAAACAAGGGTGCCTTAGAGAAGGCTAGCACAAAAGAAACACGATCGAACGAGGTGAGGCCTCCTGCCTGGGAACCTCCTAACTACTCCTGGTCTTCAACGGCCTCCACGAAGAAGTCACCATCGGGGTGGCAGACGTCGGCAGGAAACTCCATCTCCTAGGCTCCATCATCTGGTCGCAACAACGGATCAAGGGGACAACGGGGAGCAAAGCAACGGTGAGTAATCATCCAAAGTACTCGCAAGACTTATATCAGAACTATGCTAAGTATGCATCAGTATCAAAGAAGGAGTTTAAATGTGGACTGACTGCAGCAATGCGAGGATAAAGAGAGAGAAGGCTTAGTCCTATCGAAGACTAGCATCTTCAGGGGTCTTGCAACAATAGACGAGAGTAGAGCCAGGTAACACAATTAAATAGTCATATTGTTGCAGCAATATTAATAGTGAGGTCACGCCTAGAGATCCTCCCTTGACTACCTGCGAGGAAACAATCCCCGAGCAACAATTCCAGTTAAGTAACAGTTGTAGTTGTATAAGATCAGGGCACAATCCAAGTCGTCCTATAACCGTTGACATGGCTATTCGAATAGATAAGTTCTTCCCTACAAGGGTGCACAACATATTCCCCGACGCGCTCAATAACACTGTGGCCGGATGCTACGGCGACAGAAATCCCGGGCAACGGCGCCAGAAATCCTTCTGCTACCTCTTGAGCTTGCGTTGGTTTTTCCCTTGAAGAGGAAAGTGTGATGCAGCACAGGAGCAGTAAGTATTTCCCTCAGTTTGAGAACCGAGGTATCAATCCAGTAGGAGAATCGCGCCAAGTCCAGAGTACCTGCGCAAACACAAAGAGCTTGCACCCAACACTATAAAGGGGTTGTCAATCCCTTCAAGATTGATCGCAAAGTGAGATCTGAAGGAGGAAAGTGCAACGAAGTAAAAGTGTAAGGCTGAAAATATGGTGTGAAGTAGACCCGAGGGCCATAGTGTTCACTAGAGGCTTCTCTCAAAATAGCAAATAATACGGTGGGTGAACAAATTACTGTCGGGCATTTGATAGAACCGCGCAAAGTCATGACAATATCTAAGGCAATGATCATACATATAGGCATCACTTCCGAGACAAGTAGACCAATACTTTCTGCATCTACTACTATTACTCCACACATCGACCACTATCCAGCATGCATCTAGTGTATTGAGTTCATGACGAACAGAGTAACGCCTTAAGCAAGATGACATGATGTAGAGGGATAAACTCAAACCAATCATGAAAACCCCATCTTTTTACCCTTGATGGCAACAACACGATGCATGCCTCGCTGCCCCTTCTGTCACTGGGAGAGGTCACCGCACGGTATGAACCCAAAACCAAGCACTTCTCCCATTGCAAGAATCATAGATCAAGTTGGCCAAACAAAACCCACAACTCGAATAGAATTACAAGGATATGAAATCATGCATATAAGAGATCAAAAGAAACTCAAATAAGATTCATAGATAATCTGATCATAAATCCACAATTCATCGGATCTCGACAAATACACCGCAAAATAAGATTACATCGGATAGATCTCCATGAAGATAATGGAGAACTTTGTATTGAAGATCCAAGAGAGAGTAGAAGCCATCTAGCTACTAGCTATGGACCCGAAGGTCTATGGTGAACTACTCACGCATCATCGGAGAGGTCATGGTGCTGATGAAGAAGCCCTCCGAATCCGAATCCCCCCTTCGGCAGGGCACCAGAACGTGCCCCAAATGGGATCTTGCGGAGACAGAAGCTTGCGGCGGCGGAAAAGTATTTTCGTGGATCTCTCTCGCAGTATTGGAATTTTTCTGAATTTATAGGCGGAAGAGGTAGGGCAGACGAGCCATAGGGGGCCCACAAGCCTGTTAGGCGCGGGCCCCCCTGGCCACGCCTAGGGGGCTTGTGGGGTCCCCTGGGGGCCCCTGCCTTGGTTCTCAAGTCTCGTGCGTATCTTCTGTTCCGGAAAAAATCTTTTCGGAAGTTTTATTCCGTTTGGACACCGTTTAAAATCCTCCTCTGAAAAGGGTCAAAAACACGGGAAAAACAGGAACTGGCACTTGGCACTGAGTTAATAAGTTAGTCCCAAAAAAGATATAAAAGACATACAAAACATCCAAAGTTTGACAAGATAATAGCATGGAACCATCAAAAATTATAGATTTGTTGGAGACGTATCTAGCATCCCCAAGCTTAACTCCTGCTCATCCTTGAGTAGGGAAGTGATAAAGACTGAATTTTTTATGTGGAATGCTACCTAGCATAGTTGTCCTTTGTAACTTCTTTCATGTGACATGAATGTTCAGATCCGTAAGATTCAAAACAATAGTTTTCTATTGACATGAAAACAATAATACTTCAAGCAAACTAGCAAGGTAATCATGAACTTTCGAAATAACAAGGCCAAAGAAAGTTATCCCTACAAAATCTTATAGTCTGGCTATGCTCCATCATCCCCACACAACTAATTTAAATCATGCACAACCTCGGTATTGGCCAAGTAATTGTTTACGCACTCTTACTTTCTCAAACCTTTTTCAACTATCACGCAATACATGAGCGTGAGCCATGGATATACCACTATAGGTGGAATAGAGTGTGGTGGTGGTTGTGAGACAAAAAGGAGGAGATGGTCACATTGACTCGGCGTATTAAAGGGCTATGGAGATTCCCATTAATAGATATCAATGTGCATGAGTAGGGATTGTCATACAAAGGATGCACTAGAGCTATAAGTATGTGAAAGCTCAAAAGGAGAACTAGTGGGTGTGCATCCAACTTGCTTGCTCATGAAGACCTAGGGCAATTGGAGGAAGCCCATCATTGGAATATACAAGACAAGTTATAAAATAAAGATTCCCACTAGTATATGGTGGTGACAAAACAAGAGGCTCTCAATCATGAAGAACATGGTGCTATTATGAAGCACAAGTGTGGAAAAAGATAGTAGCATTGTCCCTTCTCTCTTTTTCTCTCTCTTTTTTGGGCTCTTTGGCCTCTCTTTTTTTATGTGGGCAACTTTGGCCTCTTTTTTTTATTTCCTCACATGGGACAATGCTCTAATAATGACGATCATCACACTTTTATTTACTCACAGCTCAAAGCTTAGAACGATGATGACTCTATAGGAAATGCCTCTAGAAGTGTACCGGGATGTGCAACGATCTAGCTTGGTGTATGACGTTGAAACATCTCGCTAGCTATCTTACGATCATCCAATGGCAATATAAGAGTGACGGCACAAGTCATGAGATGGAAAGGTGGGAGTTGCATGGCAATATATCTCGGAATGGCTATGAAAATGTCATAGTAGGTAGGTATGGTAGCTGTTTTGAGGAAGGCATATGGTGGGTTTGTGCACCGGTGAAAATTGCGCGGTACTAGAGAGGCTAGCAATGATGGAAGGTGAAAGTGCATCTATACCATGGACTCACATTAGTCATGAAGAACTCACATACTTGTTGCGAAAGTTTTATTAGTAATCGAAACAAAGTGCTAAACGCATACTCCTAGGGGAAGGGTTGGTAGGTGTAAACCATCGCGCGAGCCCGACCGCAACACAAAGGATGACAATCAATAGATCAATTATGCTCCGACTTCCTAACATAGCGTTTCACCATACATGCATGTTACGGGAATCACTAACTTCAACACAAGTATTTCTAGATTCACAACACCCTACTAACATAACTCTTAATATTACCAAATCCACGTCTCAAAACTAATTGAGACGAATCAAACTTCTCTTTCTACTCAATGCACATGAAGATGGAAGTTTTTGTATCCTCTTTGGGTACCTATCACCTTTGGGACTACTTTCATAGCACAAACCAACTACCAAGTCACGCACCGCCGTGCTCCAAAAGATCTAAGTGAAGCACATAGAGCAAAATTATCTAGCTCAAAAGATATAAGTGAAGCACGATGAGCATTCTAGAAAATTCACGATGAGTGCATGTCTCTCTCAAAGGGTGTGCAGCAAGGATGATTGTGACACAACAAAAATAAAATACTCCTACGATACAAGACGCTCAAAGAAAAACACATATCATGTGGTGAATAAAAATATAGCTCCAAGTAATGTTACCGATGGATTGAAGACGAAAGAGGGGATGCCTCTCCGGGGCATCCCCAAGCTTAGGATTTTTGGTGTCCATGAATTTGGCTTGGGATGCCTTGGGAATCCCCACGCTTGAGCTCTTTCCACTCTTTATCCATTTGTCCATGAGAACATCACCCAAAACTTGAAAACTTCACAACACAAAACTTAAACAGAAACTCGTGATATCATTAGCACAAGAAAACAAACTACCATCTCCTTATGTATTGTATCAAACTTGATTTCTATTTATATTGGTGTTAGATTACTGTATTATCACTTTTCCATGGCTAGTACCCCCCGATACTATCCATAGTTTCATCAAAACAAGCAACCAACTCAACAAAAACAGAATCTGTCAAAAACAGACCAGTCCGTAGCAATCTGTATACTTCGTATACTTCTGGTACCTCAAAAATTATTAATATTTATGACTGCCTGGAAAAAAAGCATATCAACCATCAGAAAAAAGAATCAACTCAAAATCTCTTTCTAAATAAAAATGAAAAATAATATCGTGAGCGAAAAGTTTCTGTCTTTTTCTAGCAGGATCAAACAACCATCACCAAGACTAGTCATAAAGGTTTTTCTTGTCTCAAACACAAAAGAAACACAAAAGACACAATCATAACAGAATTATGATAGTGTGGACGCAACAAAACCGAAAGAAAAAAGATAAATTCATTGGGTTGCCTCCCAACAAGCGCTATTGTTTAACGCCCTTAGCTAGGCATAAGGCGATAGAATCACGTATCGTCGTCTTTGGTGCTCAAACCATAAGTAGCCCTCATCATGGATTCATAAGGAAATCTTATTTTATTTGTAGAAAAATGCTCCATGCCCTTCTTTAAAGGAAATTGAAATCTAATATTCCTTTCCTTCATATCGATGATAGCACCAATAGTCCTTAGGAAAGGTCTACCAAGAATGATAGGGCATGTAGGATTGCAATCAATGTCAAGCACAATGAAATCCAAAGGTACATAGTTCCTATTTGCAATAATAAGAACATCATTGATCCTTCCCATGGGTTTCTTGACAGTAGAATCCGCAAGATGCAAATTAAGAGAACACTCCTCAATCTCATTAAAACCCAGAACATCACATAAAGACTTTGGAATCGCAGAAACACTAGCACCATTGCATTCATAGTTTTTGATTTTGATTTTGATAGTAGGTTTCCACTCATCATGAAGCTTTCTAGGGATAGAAACTTACAATTCAAGTTTCTCTTCAAGAGATTTTATCATAGCATCGACGATATGATCGGTAAAGGCCTTGTTTTGGCTATAAGCGTGTGGAGAGTTTAGCATGGATTGCATCAAGGAAATGCATTCAATCAAGGAGCAACTATCATAATTGAATTCCTCAAAATCAAAAGTAGTAGTTTAATTACTACTCAAGGTTTTAATATCTTCTACTCCACTTTCAATTCTTTTAGCATCAAGATAGATGGACTCCAAATCATTGGAGCATTTTTCAACCAAAGTGGATTCATATCCAGCCCCATCATCATTAGGTTTGACACAAGAAAACAAAGATTCAGTGGGACTCACACCAAGCACTTTAAGATCTTCGTGATTCTCATCATGAGAACACACCCTTTTAAGCCATTCATGTCTAGCACGAATTTGGGCGGTTCTTTCTTTGCTCTCACTCATGGAAACATGCATAGCCTTCAAAGTTTCATCCATATTGATCTTGGGAGGAGCACATCTAACTTTAAAAGCATCAATATCACAAGACATTCTATCAATGCTCCTAGCCAAATCGTCAATTTTGTGTAGTTTTTCCTCTATGGACGCATTGAAAATCTTTTGCGAGTTGATAAACTCTTTTATATTACTCTCTAGATCGAAGGGTAATCTATTGTAGTTTCCATGAGTATTGTTGTAGGAGTTGCCAAAGTTATTAGAGGGGTTACTAGGAAAAGGCCTAGGAACATAGTTTCCTCTAAAAGCATTGTTGTTGCCAAAATTATTCCTACCAACAAAATTAACGTCCAAGCTAGTGTTGCTACTCTCAATCAAGGAAGACAAGGGCATGTCATTAGGATCTAAAGGAACACTTCTACTAGCAACCAAATTCATTAACTCATCCATCTTAGCACTCAACGAGTTAATTTCTTCTATAGCGTGTACCTTCTTACTAGTAGGTGACCTTTCAGTGTGCCACTGAGAGTAGTTCGTCATGATATTGTCTAGGAGTTTTGTGGCTTCTCCTAACGTGATTTCCATGAACGTTCCACCTGAGGCGGAGTCCAAGATATTTCTAGAAGCGAAATTCAAGCCAGCGTAGAAGATTTGTATAATCATCCAAAGACTCAAGCCATGAGCGGGACAATTTCTAATCATCAATTTCATTCTCTCCAAAGATTGTGCAACATGTTCATGATCAAGTTGCTTAAAATTCATGATATCATTACGGAGAGAGATAATCTTAGCCGGCGGAAAATACTTGGATATATAAGCATCTTTGCACTTGTTCCAAGAATCAATACTATTTTTAGGCAAAGACGAAAACCAAGTTTTTGCTCAATCTCGCAACGAGAACGGAAAAAGCTTCAATTTAATCACATCATTATCCACATCTTTCTTCTTTTGCATATCGCAAAGCTCAATTAAGGTATTAAGATGGGATGCGGTATCTTCACTAGGAAGGCTGGAGAATTGCTCTTTCGTAACAAGATTCAACAAAGCAGCATTGATTTCATATGATTCTGCACTAGTAGCGGGAGTAATCGGAGTACTAATAAAATCATTATTATTAGTATTCGAGAAGTCACAAAGTTTGGTGTTTTCAGTCATGGTGACTTCAGCAAGCAAACAAGCACACAAGCGAACAGAAAGCAAGCGAGAGAAAAGAGTGAATGAAAAAAGCAAATATTTTTGTAATTTTTTGTTTTTAGAAGTGGGGGAGAGGAAAACGAGAGGCAAAAAAATTAAATGCGAGAGATGAGTTTGCGACACTTACTTGGATGAGTTCTTGACTTGATCCTCTCCGGCAACGGCGCCAGAAATCCTTGTGCTATGGCGACAGAAATCCTCGGCAACGGCGCCTAAAATCCTTCTCCTGCCTCTTGAGCTTCGTTGGTTTTTTCCTTGAAGAGGAAAGGGTGATGCAGCCCGGGAGCAGTAAGTATTTCCCTCAGTTTGAGAAACAAGGTATCAATCCAGTAGGAGAATCGCGCCAAGTCCAGAGTACCTGCGCAAACACAAAGAGCTTGCACCCAACGCTATAAAGGGGTTGTCTATCCCTTCAAGATTGATTGCAAAGTGAGATCTGAAGGCGGAAAGTGCAACGACGTAAAAGTGTAAGGCTGAAAATATGGTGTGAAGTAGACCCGGGGGACATAGTGTTCACTAGAGGCTTCTCTCAAAATAGCAAATAATACGGTGGGTGAACAAATTACTGTCGAGCAATTGATAGAACCGCGCAAAGTCATGACGATATCTAAGGCAATGATCATACATATAGGCATCACGTCCGAGACAAGTAGACCGATACTTTCTGCATCTACTACTATTACTCCACACATCGACCGCTATCTATCATGCATCTAGTGTATTGAGTTCATGACAAACATAGTAACGCCTTAAGCAAGATGACATGATGTAGAGGGATAAACTCAAACCAATGATGAAAACCCCATATTTTTACCCTTGATGGCAACAACATGATGCGTGCCTCGCTGCCCCTTCTGTCACTGGGAGAGGTCACCGCACGGTATGAACCAAAAACCAAGCACTTCTCCCATTGCAAGAATCATAGATCAAGTTGGCCAAACAAAACCCACAACTCGAATAGAATTACAAGGATATGAAATCATGCATATAAGAGATCAGAAGAAACTCAAATAAGATTCATAGATAATCTGATCATAAATCCACAATTCATCGGATCTCGACAAACACACTGCAAAAGAAGATTACATCGGATACATCTCCATGAAGATCATGGAGAACTTTGTATTGAAGATCCAAGAGAGAGAAGAAGCCATCTAGCTACTAGCATCTAGCTACTAGCTATCGACCCGAAGGTCTATGGTGAACTACTCACGCATCATCGGAGAGGTCATGGTGTTGATGAAGAAGCCCTCCGTATCTGAATCCCCCCTCCGGCAGGGCATGAGAACGTGCCCCAGATGGGATCTTACGGAGAGAGAAGTTTGCGGCGGCGGAAAAGTATTTTCGTGGATCTCTCTCGCAGTTCTGGAATTTTTTGGAATTTATAGGCGAAAGAGGTAGGGCAGACGAGCCACACGGGGCCCACAAGCCTGCTAGGAGCGGCCCCCCTGGCCGCGCCTAGGGGGCTTGTGGGGTCCCTTGGGGGCCCGTGCCTTGTTTCTCAAGTCTCGTGCGTATCTTCTGTTCCGGAAAAAATCTTTTCGGAAGTTTTATTCCGTTTGGACACCGTTTAAAATCCTCCTCTGAAAAGGGTCAAAAACACGGAAAAAAACAGGAACTGGCACTTGGCACTGAGTTAATAAGTTAGTCCCAAAAAAGATATACAAGGCATACAAAACATCCAAAGTTTGACAAGATAATAGCATGGAACCATAAAAAATTATAGATACGTTGGAGACGTATCACCGGTCACACTTTTCTGGGTCATGCCCGGCCTCGGAATATCGACACGTCGCAGCCCCACCTAAGCTCAGCAAAGATGCCAGCCCACCGGTGTAACTCCTAAGCACAGAGGGTTCATGGGCCCACTTGCCCTCTGCGCTCCTGCACGATGTGAGGGCGGCCGATGTTAGTCCTAGCACCCCTTAATACAAGAGAGATGCATCTCGGGACCACTCGGGCGCGCTCCGCTCCATCACTGACGTCTGAAGAGCTTCGGCTGATACCGCGACGTCAAGTACCCATAATTCTTCCCACACAAATGGTTAGTGCGTAATAAGGCCTCCCGACCAACCCAGATCAAATACCCAAATCCATTATCATTTTAATTAAGCCATCGACACATCCACGCGGGAATCCACCCGCCTAACATCTATGCATCAACGTTCCCAGTAACAAGGTCAAGTAACTGTGTGGTTGTAACATCAGGGGGATCCGAGGCATCACCCTCGTTGGATCCCGAACGATGTAACCATGAAGGTGGACTTAGAGGAATCATCCTAGAGGGTCCCACACTTGAGGGGTTGCACGACAGAGGCACGTCGGGGATGGTGCAAGAGGAATCACCCTCTATAACCACGACCGACTAGCTGCACTATAGACCTATCATCTGGAGTACTTCACGAGGTGTCACCCTCGGTACCCGATAGTAGCTCTATAGTGCCGCACAACTAGGGGGTGTAAGTATTGTATCGGGTCTGGCTCGTCGATCAGGGATCAATACTTGATGACAAAGCGGGGCAACTAGACAAAGGGGTCAGAGGGGAGGACTCCTCCACCTATACTAAACAGTTTAAAGGTACATGCACTGAAAGTAGCAGTTCATCAAAATTAGGCTATGCATCAGATATAGGAGCTAACTACAACAGTAGCAAAGTTCTAATGCAAGCAGGAGGAAGAAAGAATAAGCGATATAGGAATGATCAAGGGGGTTTGCTTGCCTTGTTGCTCTGCGGCAAAAGGGTTGGTCGTCGGGAGGGTAGAAGTACCCGGCAGCAGCGTCAGTCTCGGGGTCTACCGGTAAGAAGAGGGGGAGAAACAATAAATAACAGCAACAGGTGCAATGCTAAGCATGACATGGCAATATGCAGGCTAGGCATGAGCTAACGCAGTAACATCCATCGTAGACGGGTCGGGAAAATATCAGATGATATTTCCCGGGTCTTTGGCTACTATTGGTCAGACTAAAAATGATGGAAAAGTTTCATGTTTGCTATGCTACGGATGCGTGACAAACGAATGAGCCGTGTATCCAGGTTCGTCTCGTTGTGCTGATCAACTTTCATGTTGGAAATATTTTAATCTGACTTACGGTTTATTTTATATTAATTTTCAAAGTTTTATTTATATTTAGGAATTAAAAACACATTTAATTAATTATTAAATGCTATTATGACATCAGCATCATGTCATGCTGACATCAGCAGTTGACTGGTCAACTAACCAGTGGGTCCTACGTGTCATTGACACAATTTATTAATTAAAGTAAAATATTAATTAATCAGATTAATTTAGTGGGGGACCCATGTGTCATTTTCCAATAGGATAATTATTTATCTATATTAACACATTACTAATTTATCTATTTAAATAATTAACTAATTAATTAAATATTTTATTTATTTATTTATTTTACTAATAAAAACATATATTTTTTATATTTTTATTTATTTTTACGTTTTTTTAGGAGGGACCCCACCTGTCATTTGGTGGGAGTGGTGGGGAAGTAGCGACGGGAGAGAGAGAGAGCGGGCGACGTGGGCGCGATCCCCACGTGAGATCTGGCGATGGGTGGGGCGAGCGACGGGACCACGGGAGGGAGTGGCGGCGGCGTGAGATGGGAACCAGGGGTGCTGGGCGCGATTAGAGTTTCCCCTGGGGGTCTTATACCCCGAGGGATGGTGGGCTGTGGGGTGTGGCCGGCTGGGCCACTTGGCCTAGTTGGGCCGGGGGGCTTTTGGGTTTGTTTGGTTTTTTAATTAATTATTTCTTTGTAGTTTGTGTTTTCAAATATATAGGTGTTTTAAATAATTTAAAAAATGCCCGATTTAATTCTATAAATAAATAAGGAATATTTATAACTCATCCGACATTTTTATTTTAACTTTCAAAAACTTTTCTCATTCGACTTATTTTTAAATTTTGAATTTCACTCGGTTTCGACTAACACGAGATCAACGATAGAAATCACGGTGACGTGGCATCATTAGTGTGGATTCACTGTAGCTTGATCGCAAGGGTTCTGTAGCCTAATCCGAGGATGTCACATCATGCCACACTCAAGTAACTAGAGGGATGTCTATTTGAGTGGGAGTTTATTAGTAATTTGATTAGTTAAACTCTAATTATCTTGAACAAAGTCTAAGTCCACTTTGCAATATTTTATATTGTAGATCAATGGCTCACGCAGTAGCAACGCTAAATTTTAATACGTTCCTAGAGAAAGCTAAGCTGAAAGATGATGGTAGCAACTTTGTAGAATGGGCTCGTAATCTTAGGCTCATCCTACAAGCTAGGAAAAAAGAATTATGTCCTTGATGCTGCGCTAGGAGATGAACCACCCGCTACGTCTGACCAAGATGTTTTGAACGCTAGGCAATCACGTAAGGAGGACTGCTCAGTAGTTCAATGTGCAGTCTTGTATGGCTTGGAACTGGGATTTCAACGACGCTTTGAACGTCATGGAGCATATGAGATGTTCCAGGAGTTGAAGTTTATCTTTTAGAAGAACACCCGGATCGAGAGGTATGATACCTCCGATAAATTCTATGCTTGCAAAATGGAGGAGAATTCGTCTGTCATGAACATGTGCTCAAAATGTCTGGGTACTCAAACCGTCTAGCTCAACTGGGGATTGAACTCCCGCAAGAGGCTATCACTGACAAAATTCTTCAATCACGACCACCTAGCTACAAGAGCTTTGTGTTGAACTATAACATGCAAGGGATGAACAAGTCACCCGGCGAGTTATTCGCGATGCGGAAAGTCGCAGAGTCAGAACTCCGGAAAGAGCATCAAGTGTTGATGGTCAATAAGACCATTGGTTTCAAGAATAACAGCAAAGGCAAGAAGGGTAACTCCAAGAAGAGCGGCAAGACTGTTGCCAATCCGACGAAGAAACCCAAGGCTGGACCTAACCCGGAAAGAGAGTGCTATTATTGCAAGGGGATGGGTCACTCGAAGCGCAACTGCCCCAAGTATTGGGCTGATAAGAAGGCGGCCAACGCCAAATAAGAAGGCGGCCAACGCCAAACCAGGTATATGTGATATACATGTTATTGATGTGTACTTAACCAGCTCTTGTAGTAGTGCATGGGTATTTGATACCGGTTCTGTTGCTCATATTTGCAACTCAAGGCAGGGACTGCGGAATAAACGAAGGCTGGCGAAGGATGAAGTGACGATGCACATGGGAAATGGTTCCAAGGTTGATGCAATTGTCGTCGGCATAGTGTCACTTCCGTTACCATCAGGATTAGTTATGAACTTAAATAATTTTTATTTAGTGCCTGAGTTAAGCATGAACATTACATCTGGATCTTGTTTATTGCGAGACGGTTACTCATTTAAGTCAGAGAATAATGGTTGTTCTATTCTTATGAGTAATATCTTTTATGGTCATGCGCCCAATGTGAGGGGTTTGTTCATATTTAATCTTGATTGTGATGACACACATATACATAACATTGAGACGAAAAGATGTACAGTTAACAATAATAGCGCCACATTTTTGTGGCACTGAAGCGTAGGTCATATTGGTGTAAAGCGCATGAAGAAACTCCATGCTGATGGGCTTTTGGAGTCACTTGATTTTGAATCACTTGACACGTGCGAACCATGCCTCATGGGCAAGATGACTAAGACTCCGTTCTCCGGAACAATGGAGCGTGCAAGTGACTTGTTGGAGATCATACATACTGATGTGCGCGGTCCGATGAGTTTGGAGATATGCGGCGGATATCGTTATTTTCTCACCTTCACTGATGATTTAAGTAGGTATGGATATATCTACTTGATTAAGCACAAGTCTAAAACGTTTGAAAAGTTCAAGCAATTTCAGAGTGAAGTTGAAAATCATCGTAACAAGAAGATCAAGTTCCTACGATCTAATCGAGGGGGTGAATATCTGAGTTTCGAGTTTGGTACTCACTTAAGACAATGTGGAATTGTTTCATCATAACAAAAAGCTTTAGCCTGAAAAGCTGGAACCCAAAGCGGAAAAGTGCATCTTCATAGGTTACCCAAAAGAGACAGTTGGGTATACCTTCTATCTCAGATCCGAGGGCAAAGTGTTTGTTGCTAAGAACATAGCTTTTCTTGAGAAGAAGTTTCTCTCAAAAGAATTGAGTGGCAGGAACATAGAACTTGATGAGGTTGTAGAACCTCTGCTCCCTCTAGATGGTGGCACAGGGGAAACCCCTGTCGAGGCAACACCAGTTGAGGAGGAAGCTAATGATGATGCATGAAGCTTCGGATCAAGTTACTGTCGGACCTCGCAGGTCGACAAGATCATGTACTGCTCGTGAGTGGTACGGTAATCCTGTCGTATCTATCATGTTGTTAGACAACAATGAGCCTTCCAATTATGAAGAAGCAATGATGGGCCCGGATTCCAACAAATGGCTGGAGGCCATGAATTCTGAGATAGGATCTATGTATGAAAACAAAGTGTGGACTTTGGAAGTATTACCTGAAGGTCGCAAGGCTATTCAGAACAAATGGAACTTCAAGAAGAAGATGGACGCGGGCGGTAATGTGACTGTTTATAAAGCTAGACTTGTGGCAAAGGGGTTTTCACAAGTTCAAGGAGTTGACTACGATGAGACGTTCTCACCCGTAGCGATGCTTAAGTCCGTCCGAATCATGTTAGCAATAGCTGCATTTTTTGATTGTGAAATCTGGCAGATGGATGTCAAAACGGCGTTCCTTAATGGCTTTCTTAAGGAAGAGTTGTATATGATGCAACCCCAAGGTTTTGTCAATCCGAAGAATGCTAACAAAGTATGCAAGCTCCAGCAATACATTTATGGACCGGTGCAAGCATCTCAGAGTTTGAATAAGCGCTTTGATGAGGTGATCAAAGCATTTGGGTTTATACAAGTTGTTGGAGAATCTTGTATTTACAAGAAAGTGAGTGGGAGCTTTGTAGCGTTTCTAATATTATATGTGGATGACATATTGCTGATTGGAAACAATGTGGAGTTTTTAGAGAGCGTAGAAGATTACTTGAACAAATGTTTTTCAATGAAAGACCTAGGAGATGCTGCTTACATATTAGGCATTAAGATCTATAGGGATAGATCGAGGCGCCTAATAGGACTTTCACAAAGCACATACCTTGATAAAGTTTTGAAGAAGTTCAAAATGGAGCAGTCCAAGAAGGGGTTCTTCCCAGTGTTACAAGGTATAAAGTTGAGTAAGACTCAGTGTCCAATAACTGCGGAAGATAGAGAAAAGATGAGTACCGTCCCCTATGCTTCATCCATAGGGTCTATCATGTATGCAATGATGTGCACAAGACCGGACGTCAACCTGGCCATAAGTATGGCAGGCAGGTTTCAAAGTAATCCAGGAGTGGATCACTGGACAGCGGTCAAGAATATTCTGAAGTACCTGAAAAGGACTAAGGAAATGTTTCTCGTTTATGGATGTGACGAAGAGCTCGTCATAAAGGGTTACGTCGATGCAAGCTTTGACACTGATACGGATGACTCTAAATCTCAAACCGGATACATATTTATTCTTAATGGGGGTGCCCTAAGCTGGTGGAGTTCCAAGCAAAGCATCGTAGCAGATTCTACATGTGAAGCGGAGTACATGGCTGCCTCGGAGGCAGCAAAGGAGGATGTCTGGATGAAGCAGTTCATGACAGATCTTGGAATTGTGCCAAGTGCACTAAATCCAATAACTCTGTTCTGTGACAACACTGGTGCCATTTCTTTAGCAAAGGAACCAAGGTTTCACAAGAAGACCAGACACATCAAACGATGCTTCAACCTCATCCACGACTACGTCGAAGGAGAGGATGTAAATATTTGCAAAGTGCACACGGATCTGAAGGTTGCAGATCCGCTGACTAAACCTCTTCCACGAGCGAAGCATGATCAACATCAGAACCTGTATGGGTGTTAGACACATTCCAATGTAAATCGCATAGCGATGTGAGACTAGATTATTGACTCTAGTGCAAGTGGGAGACTGTTGGAAATATGCCCTAGAGGCAATGATAAAATAGTTATTATTATATTTATTGTTTCAAGATAATCTTTTATTATCCATGCTATAATTGTATTGAATGAAAGCATAGATACATGTGTGGATATATAGACAAAACAATGTCCCTAGTAAGCGTCTAGTTGACTAGCGAGTTGATCAAGAATGGTTAAGGTTTTCCGACCATATGCAAGTGTTGTCACTTGATAACTGGATCACATCATTAGGAGAATGATGTGATGAACAAGACCCAAATTATAAACGTAGCATGTGATCGTGTCATTTTTTTGCTATTGTTTTCTGCGTGTCAAGTATTCATTCCTATGACCATGAGATCATGTAACTCACTGACATCGGAGGAATACCTTGTGTGTATCAAACGTCACAGCGTTACTGGGTGACTATAAAGGTGCTCTACACGTAGCTCCGAAGTTGTCCGTTGAGTAAGCATGGATCAAGACTGGGATTTGTCACTCCGTGTGACGGAGAGGTATCTCGGGGCCCACTCGGTAATACAACATCACATATAAGCCTTGCAAGCAATGTGACTAAAGTTTTAGTCACGGGATCTTGTATTACGGAACGAGTAAAGAGACTTGTCGGTAACGAGATTGAAATACGTATAGAGATACCGACGATCAAATCTCGGGCAAGTAACATACCAAAGGACAAAGGGAATGTTATACGGGATTATATGAATCGGGGCAAGTTCCATGGGCATGAACACAAAGTTCAAGGTCGACTCCCACTTCATCAATGCATCACCTGCCATTTACTCCTCGCCTTTGATGAGGTTATAGATTGGAAAGATTATCTGGCCAAACATCAGAAGACTAAGACTCGTGAAAACTCTTCGGTTCATATTGTTTTAGGAAGGCATAGGTTGAACCTATCGGGGCATCTTAGTAACATATACCACAAACTTCAAGAGTAATTAGCACATGCATGAAGAGCATGGCTGACAAAAGCATAGGATACAACTTATCATAGGAAGAAGACACAATTTACCAATGGCATTATGTATCAAGGGAACAATATCACAAGAACTTTGGATGTAAAGGATGTCGTCGGATAATAATCCAACAATGAGGTCTCGCGGTCCACAAAGGACCTGATGTGAGTATCGGTACTCAATCAGAGGAAGATAGAATGCAAGGCATCGGATTATATAACATCTGAAAAATACCGATACTCAATTTCCAAAGGAATTATGATTACCAGGTTGGTGTATCAGATTCAGATGCTCCTATCAAATACAAGTACGATGAATGGACTTAGATTTGGCAATCAAGCAAGGTTAATTTGCCAAGAACCAGCTCATGTCTAGAAAGACGTCAGAGCTGGAAAGCTAATTTATGAGTGTCAACAGATGATTGTGTGCATTCACACAAAGGTTGAATCAACAAGATCAAAGGAAAATCACAAAGGATTTTAATGAATGTTGCTAGACATATGGATTTAACCATAATGCAAGGAGGTGAGAAAGGTCATGAAAAATAGGCTGCTGAGGATTTCAAAAGATCAAATAGCAATTCAAAGGACTTACGAAACCCTTGTCAACTGATGATGAATGAATCCCCAGTGAGATAATTATTCATACCTTGTAACAACCAAAGCAACTGGAAACAATGTATGATCGACATTTGTACGTAGTCATCCATAGGGGCTGGCGGAGGAAGGGAAATCGCAAAAGCGATGAGCTGAAGTTCTTGAGAGGGCATCGAAGAGTATCTTCAGAGTCTTTTGAGGAATCAAGCCATAGTGTGGAATGGAGGGGGCTCTCCAGAAGGAAGCATTTATGAGAACCTAATGTTAGAGTTAGCAAAATCTTTAACCCAAAAGAGAGAAGAGATCAGATCCCAGAGTATAGGAAAGGAGTAAAAGATACTAATACCACCTGATTGAGATGTGGGACCGTAAGCCACAATATCAACGTTAGTAAGTTTTTCAAATACTAGACTCAACTTCGGCCAAGGAGTTGGAAAGGGGGCTACCTACAGGCAGTCGGCTCTGTTACCAACTTGTGACGCCCTCAGAAAATTCGTACGACCAAGCCCAAGGACTCACGGGAAGATATCACAACACAACTCTAGACGCAAATAAGACATACAAGCTTCATATTACAAGCCAGGGGCCTCGAGGGCTAGAATACAGAAGCTTGATAAACACACGAGTCAGCGGAAGCAACAAATATCTGAGTACAAACATTAAACATGAGGTGCCTTAGAGAAGGCTAACACAAAAGATACAACGATCGAACGAGGCGAGGCCTCCTGCCTGGGAGCCTCCTAACTACTCTTGGTCTTTAGCGGCCTCCACATAGTAGTAGCCACCGTCGAGGTCGCAGTCTTCATCGGCGGGATACGCCATCTCCTGGGCTCCATCATCTCGTCGTAGCAACGGATCAAGGGGAAAAGGGGGAGCAAAGCAACGATGAGTACTCATACAAAGTACTCGCAAGACTGACATCAGAACTATGCTAAATATGCATCGGTATCAAAGGAAGGGGTTTATATGTGGACTGACTGCTGCAATGCGGCAAAGTGAGAGAAGGCCTAGTCCTATCGAACACTAGCATCTTCAAGGGTCTTGCACCAATAGACGAGAGTAGAACATGTATCACAATTAAAGTCATATTGTTGCAGCAATATTAATATGAGGTCATGCCTAGAGATTCTACCTTGACTCCCTCCAAGGAAGCAATCCCGGAGCAACATTCCAGTTAAGTAACAGTTGTAGTAGTATAAGATCAGGGCACAAGTCCAAGTCGTCCTATAACCATGGACACGAATATTCGAATAGATAAATTCTTCTCTGCAGGGGTTTACCACATATTCCCCGTCACGCTCGATAAACTCTGGCCGGACACACTTTCCTGGGTCATGTTCGGCCTCGGAAAATCAACAAGTCACAGCCCCACCTAGACCAGAGAGGCCAGCCCGCCGGTCTAAATCCTAAGCACGCAGGGGTCATGAGTCCATCATCATTTGCACTCCTCCATGATGCGAGGGCGGCCGAGGTCAGTCCTAGCACCCCTTATTACAAGCGCGATGCCTATCCGGACTACTCGGGCGCTCGCCGCAACATTGCTGACGTCTGAAGAGATTCGGCTGATACCACGACTTCGAGAACCCATAACTCCTCCCACATAGACGGTTAGTGTGAATAAGGTCTCTGACCAACCAAGATCAAATACACAAATCCATTAGCATTTTAATTAACTAATCGACACATCCACACGGGAATCCACCCGCCAAACATTATTCATCAATGTTTCCAGTAACACGGTCAAGCAAATGTGTGGTTGTAACATCAGGGGGGATCCGAGGTATCACCCTCGTTGGATCCCGAATGATGTAACCATCAAGGTGGACTTAGAGGAATCACCCTCGAGGGTCTCACACTTGAGGGGTTGCACGATAGAGTCATCGTCGGGAGTGGTGAAGGAGGAATCACCCTCGATAACCATGCCCGACTAGCTGCACTATAGAGATATCATCATGAGTACTTTGCGAGGTGTCACCATCGGTACGAGGTAGTAGCTCTGCAGCGTCGTACAAATAAGAGGGTGTAAGTGTTGTGTCGGGTCTTGGCTCGTCGATCAGGGATCGAGACTTGACGATAAAGCAGGGGCAACTGGACTAATGGTCAGAGGGGATGATTGAGCCACCTATACCAAGAAGTTTAAAGTGTGGTACTGGAAAGTAGCAGTTCATCAAAATTAGGCTATGCATCATATATAGGAGCTAACTACAACAGTAGCAAAATTCAAATGCAAGCATGAGGGAGAAAGAAATAGGCGATATAGGGATGATCAAGCGGGTTTTGCTTGCCTTGTTACTCAGCGGCAAAGGGTTGGTCGTCACGAGGGTAGATGTACCCGGCAGCAGCGTGAGTTTCGGGGTCTACCGGTAAGAAGAGGGGGGAAGAAACAATAAATATAAACACAGATGCAATATGGGTGTAACATCCCAAATTTTGGAATGTTAATATAATTATTAGATTGATTGTTCGTTTGTTTGAGTGATTGAAACTTGAGTGAAATTTGAAACTTTTTATAACTTTTGAAGGATAGGGAATAAAATGACTTTCCCAAAAAATTCTATTTTGAATCCCTATACAATTTTTGAGTTTGAATATTTTCAAAACCTTCTGATAAAAAAATCAAATGAGAGGAGGAAAATGACACTCCAAAATGAGAGACAATGTCTTCATTCGAATCTAAGTATTTGCAATTTATTTGAAATTCAAATTCCTTTTCATTTCAAAGTTATTGCAAAAAAATAATTTTAAAAAAATATTATATTTGGTCTTGAAAATATGTTCATGTGATAGAAAATTTAATTCTGAAAATTTTGATATATAATATGCCTATATAAAATGTTCTCTTAATTTTGTTTACATATTTTTCTTCAGAGTTTTTTTCAAAAAAGAAACACTATTCATTCGAAATTTAAAAAAAACAAGGTTGGGCCGAATGGCCTGATGCAGCCGGCCGAAGCTTATTGCCCATGCGGTGCTTGCTTCTTTTCTTTTTTCTCCACATTACGTATATGTTTAGTCCCACATTGCCTATCTATTGACCTTTAGACCTGCTTTCCATCTATAAATATAGACCCATAGGAGCATCGAAAAATCATCTATTTCGGGATAATCAATCTTTTGGTTTGACTAGGTTTATTAAATAAAAAATATTCTCTTCTCTTGGGGCGAGATTTCTCGAAGTGGTCTCCTCTTTGAAATTAATTCTTACTCTCCATTCTAAAGGTATTTTTCTTTGTATTTTTATTTTATACTCCTGTAGTTTATTATTTCTAGACTAGTAATCCTACACTAGTATACGGTAGAGTGATTAAATTTATCAATTAGTCTCTGTATTTACACATTAGTCCTAGAATTCTTTTAGACATAGCACTTTTCTTCCGTAAAACATCTTGGCCCTAATTTTTTAAATAGCCATAACTTTTTACTCGTTTATCCGAATTAGATGAGACCAACGCCTAGAGTTTCTTCTTGATCCCACCTATCCGGTGAACCTATCATATTAGCTTTTTTGAATTTTCAAATTTCGAAATTTGTTCACACTCATATTCAAACTTCATTTGATCATATCTTTTTATCCGTAGCTCCGTTTTAGATGAATCCAATTGCGTCAGATTCGTATCAAAGTAATCTTCCTGTTTGTATCATTAGTTTTTACTTTTCAACTTATAATTATCATCAAATCAGATTTATCTATTAGTGCCCAAAAGTGTTCACATCGTTCTAAGCTAATTCAATGTTATATTGAAGTATTTGAATCTTTTGATCCGCTATTTCAAATCTAGTAATTCTTTTTTTTCTACATGTTCATATTGATCTCCTATATCCAGTAGCATCATTAGTTTTGACCTTTGAACCTTACAAATTTGAGCGATTCAAATTTGTATTCGAACATTCATTTGATCTTACCTTGCAAACAATAGCACCTTTTCCATTGATTTCTTTTGCCCCTAAACACTCGTGTTATGTACTTTCTATTCATAACAACCATGCTCCAATTCAAATACTTTTGACCTTTATGGAATTCAAATTCTATTCATACTTCAGTTCGTTATAAATTGTGTTGTAGTTGTAGTGCTCCATTTCAAGAAATTATTTCTACACATAAATTCTTATGTCTTATACTATTAGTCAAACAACATTCATGTTGTTCTCTCAATATTTTTTATCATCTCCCATAGTGTATGCAAGTCAAGCTTATATAGTGATAGTTGATCATCCTTTGACTCTTTTGAGTTGACCCCTTTCATCTTTCCTTTTACAACACCATAAGGCCCTATCTTTTCTTATTAAATCTTGGTATGTTGTTATTTTGCACCAAGACATGTTTTGTTCTTATGTTCTTTTGGTTCTTCCTTTTGGCATGAATGTTTATTGAATGCTATTCATTTACCATAGATTGCTCGGAGTGTGACGAGTAGAATTATCAGGATTATGAGAGCGACCATCTTCATCAAGTAATACCAGGCAAGTCATGTTGATCATATTATTACCTATGTTTTATATGCATTGTAGTTCTACCTTTTTCACCCAATTGCATGCAAAGTAGGTACTTGGAAATTTTGGATCTTGTTGTAGTATCATGTGGTAGGCACCCATCACCCTTGTTACTTTGGTCGGGACGTTATTGTGCTATGCTCCTAGTAGACGGGGTTTGGTTGAGTGTTTATCATGAGTGTTGTGAGAACTTGATAATCAAGACCTGAAGACTCCAAGACTTGCAAGACCTTAGAACAAAATATACCTCTGGGTGAAGGACGGTTTAGATGGGCTCTCTAGGGAAACCAGTGGACGACCCGGGATGCATGGAGAAGCGCCATGGCATCTTGCGGAAAGCTTCACCCAGGCACGAAGAGATGGATGGATACTTCAAGACCCAAGGCTTACCTGCACAGCCACAAGTCATTATGCGCTCTGGCTTAGTTGGACAACATGGTGACTCTGGACAGGCGGTGCTACAAGATGTAGAAGAACGGTAGGATTGGATGGGCACCGTCAAAGTCTCAGAGGAACCCGTTGAAAGACCATGTTTTGATCATCCGGTTCTCAAACACCCTGAAGTACGAGGACTTCAACGGAGGCGATCAAATCTTGTGGGGAACGTGTGCAAAACTCTGCAGAGTACTCAAACCTAATCGATTAGCCGTGTCCATGGTCATGGACAACTTGAGCCGAAGGAACTGAAACTATCAGGAATTCTCGACACCATTTATTATTGATGTGGGTAATATTGATAACTTGGGTATGAGAACTGGTTGGTGGAACCATCTCATTAACAACCAACGATGTAGTAATATTTTGCTTTTAGCCCCTCTTTTGTTTAGGAGAAAACCTTGTTTTTCGCTAAAAAAACTTAGAGCCTCACCTGCCATATATGCATATAGTATAGATGATATTTTTACCCCTCTCTTTTGTGACTTGCCGGCATATTCAATATGCTGACCTACATGGTTGCAACGTCTTATGTTGCAGATACTTTCTTCGACGAGTAAGAGTATGATTCAAGGTTACGGTCTGCACTCAACTTGTCGTTGGTGTTTATTGGGACTCCACTCCCTTGACTGTTTCCGCTAAGATTATTGAGGTATATATCAGTTTTATGTTATTTACATGTGATTGCACTTTGATATATACATTGATGTATTGTGTGTGCCAGCATACTGATCCAGGGATGGCACATATACACAGAGGCTTGACTCATTTTGAGTCGGGTCGCTACAAATATGGTATCAGAGCACATGTAGGACGTGATCCTAGAAAGTGGAAATCCCTTAGGAAAGGATCTCTCAATAAAATTATTTTCAAGAACATCCTTTACTTCTCACCCCTTCTCATTTCATCGAATGTTCTCTATTGCCTCAAATAGTTAGACAATACCCTTTCCCATTCGACCACATGAAGGATCAACTGAGTTCTACTTCAAAGTAAAGAGGATTTCAACATGCATTTGAAGAATTGAAGCTGCCCCAATAGAAGACTCTCAAGACTCGAAGAATTCGAAGACCCTGAAGCGTTCGAATATTTATATGACCATTAGAAGTCCAAACCCCTATTATATACCCACCTTAGATACAGTGATTTGTGAACCGTCATTGGTGTGTGTTTTCCAACAGTCACAAATAAAACCTATTCTCAAAAATATTGTTTGTATTATGTGTATCTCCCTCTCTCTCTCTCTCTTACCCATCTCATCCCAAAAACCTTGGAACCAATAGATGGCATATGAAGCTGGACTTATAATCTCTGGACCAATGACCCAGCTAGAAGCTGAAATATGGATTCAGAACATGGAGAACCACTTTGGGAGCAATTTGATTTCAAGGAAGTATGAAGTGGCACACGCTCTTCAATACTTTACCCAAAGTGCTGCTATCTGGTGGAAAATGCATCATGCCATACAAGGATTTAGTGGAGCAGAAACTTGGGACGAATTCAAGAAGACACTGTTGAGATCCCTTCTCATTCAAAAGTGCTATGATAGCCCGATGAACAAGCCTTGTGCATGCAAGATCTGTGGAGAAATAGGACACACCCAGGAAGAATAGAAGGATGGATGCCCTCATTGTGAAGAAAATCACCCAGCGGAGGAATGCCCAATTAGTCAGGTGACTTGTTTCTTGTGTGAAGGAACCACCCACTACCCAGTCCAGTGTTACATTTACCCCAAGGCGCAACAAGTTGTCAAGCAGCGGGAAGAAGCAATAAAGGAAACACTCAAGAAGAAGATTTTAGAAGAACATGTGATGAAGGAAAATATTGAAGACCCTGATGGACAAAGCCTAACCAGATTTTTCTCCAATGCTTGCTACTCATGTGGAGAAGTAGGACATTTTTCACAGGATTGCATGAAGGAAAGCCAAGAGTGTCTGGGAAACTTCCCGACAGAAAAAGTAGAGTTGGATCCACTTGAAATAGAAGAACTGGCCAGAATGAAGGAGTCCGTAAAGAAGAGAAAGTACACCAGCCAGAGTCAAATCCCGACGCATAAAGACCCGAGTCATATCAGATGTTTCAACTGTAAGGAATTGGGCCACTACAACAATATGTGCCCAAGAAGGAAGCAGGAAACCCAAGGGACAAAAGCAAACGCCAAGAAGCCCCGAGACTTGTTGGAACTCGTTTGTTTTCATTGCAATGAAGCAGGACATTATGCTAGTAATTGCCCACAGGGGAAGAAAGCTAAAATGGAGTAGTTAATGTTTTGACAATGGCCATAAGTGCAACATGAAGCCCTCTTGTTATCATGAGATTATGGAGTTCAATTTTGTAACAGACGCCTCAGAGATTGTAATAACTTCATGAATCAATGGAATTTATTGTGTCATGATTTCCTATGTTGAGATTGTATGCGTTGTTTCTCTATGGACAAAGACCTCTAACCATTTTCGAGGATATGAGAAAACATGGTGTGTACAGGCATGACTATATTTCATTTTAAGGGTGGTAGTAACCGGTAAACCCACAGGATCCAAGGAGTAGGAATGTACCATCCATACCAAGGAGCCATACCCACTGAATACTATTGAAGGAAATACTGGACCATATCAAACTATGGGGGTGACAACGGTTGAATAATGTACCTCGGAATTGGAAATTTGAGGAGAGATTTAAAATGAGGAACAAACATTTTTATTGGTACATGGACCAATGGTAAGGAAAATGAGTTCAAGGAGTACAACCGATACCAAGGATGCATCTCAAGATTTCATGAAGGTTGCCCCAAGAGCATGGAGGAATAAGCTATGATGGATTAGCAAACGTTTCTTAGGAGCATACGAAAACCTGAGAGTGGTGAAGGACACGATAGATGTTTTGTTCAGCTTGCAGAACCAAAGGATTCGTATGAACTTCGTTCTTGTACAAGAAAGATTCTGCAACGCTTGAGAGGAATGCCCAAGTGTTAGAATGCGAGATTCGCTAAACCTTATACAGAGTAATGATTTGGGTGCGGAATGGATTGATCACCATGATGACTTACTCTTTTCATTCTTTTGCTATTCAAAATGGTAAATCTGAGAGACTTACCCATAGAGAGAGAGAGAGACGATGTTCTTTGAAGCTTTTATTTAAGCCTTAGAATGGTATGATGAAAGCCCATGTACATAGCACTTGTTGTCACGCGTAGGAAATTTTACAGCGAGGATGAAATCAAGACCCTTCTCACTGCAGGATAACCACAAATGGTAGACCACCATGAGAATCGTCGATAGGTTATTTAGGATGATCACGAGACTTGTCAGTTAAGAAGACCCAGTGACGGAAAAAGCTTATATCAACAGAAGAGCACTCGATTTTGATGGAAAACATTATGAATATAATGGAAGAGCTTCACCAATGTAGTTACCATGAAGAATGTGAGGAGTTAGATGCCAAGATCCCACAGGATTGTTAATAATTTGAGGGACCGGTAACTCTCATTTTAAGTGTGATAGCATCCCACTTTGCAGGAGATTGGATTTGTTAGAAGACCCCAAACTCTAACCTTTTCTTTCTAGCCTCTTCGAATCTCGAGGACAAGATTCATTTTAAGTGTGGTAGGTTTGTAACATCCCAAATTTTGGAATGTTAATATAATTATTAGATTGATTGTTTGTTTGTTTGAGTGATTGAAACTTGAGTGAAATTTGAAACTTTTTAAAACTTTTGAAGGAGAGGGAATAAAATGACTTTCCCAAAAATTTCTATTTTGAATCCCTATTCAACTTTTATTTTGAATATTTTCGAAACCCTCTGATAAAAAAAATCAAATAAGAGGAGGAAAATAACACTCCAAAATCAGAGACAATGTCTTGATTAGAATCTAAGTATTTGCCATTTATTTGAAATTCAAATTCCTTCTCATTTTAAAGTTATTGAAAAAAACTAATTTTTCTAAAAGTATTTTATTTGGTCTTGAAAATATGTTCATGTGATAGGAAATTTTATTCTGAAAATTTTGATATATAATATGCCTATATAAAATGTTCTCTTAATTTCGTTTACATATTTTTCTTCACATTTTTTTTCAAAAAAGAAACACTATTCATTCGAAATTTAAAAAAAACAAGGCTGGGCCGAATGGCCTAATGCAGCCGGCCAAAGCTTATTGCCCATGCGGTGCTTGCTTCTTTTCTTTTTTCTCCACATTACGTATATGTGTAGTCCCACATTGCCTATCTATTGACCTTTAGACCTTCTTTCCATCTATAAATATAGACCCATGGGAGCATCGAAAAATCATCTATTTCGGGTTAAATCAATCTTTTGGTTTGACTAGGTTTATTAAATAAAAAATATTCTCTTCTCTTCGGCGAGATTTCTGGAAGTGGTCTCCTCTTTGGAATTAATTCTTACTCTGCATTCTAAAGGTATTTCTCTTTGTATTTTTCTTTTATACTCATGTAGTTTATTATTTCTAGACTAGTAACCCTACACTAGTATACGGTAGAGTGATTAAATTTATCAATTAGTCTCTGCATTTACACATTAGTCCTAGAATTCTTTTAGACATAGCACTTTTCTTCCGTAAAACAGCTTGGCCCTGATTTTTCAAATAGCCATAATTTTTTACTCGTTTATCCGAATTAGATGAAACCAACGCCTAGAGATTCGTCTTGATCCCACCTATCCGGTGAACCTATCATATTAGCTTTTTTGAATTTTCAAATTTCGAAATTTGTTCACACTCATATTCAAACTTCATTTGATCATATCTTTTATCCGTAGCTCCGTTTTAGATGAATCCAATTGCGTCGGATTCGTATCGAAGTAATCTTCCCATTTGTATCATTAGTTTTTACTTTTCAACTTATAATTTTGATCAAATCAGATTTATCTATTAGTGACCAAAAGTGTTCACATCGTTCTAAGCTAATTCAATGTTATATTGAAGTATTTGAATCTTTTGATCCGCTATTTCAAATCTAGTAATTCTTTTTTTTACATGTTCATATTGATCTCCTATATCCAGTAGCATCATTAGTTTCGACCTTTGAACCTTACAAATTTGAGCGATTCAAATTTGTATTCGAACATTCATTTGATCTTACCTTGCAAACAATAGCACCTTTTCCATTGATTTCTTTTGCCCCTAAACACTCGTGTTATGTACTTTCTATTCATAACAACCATGCTCCAATTCAAATACTTTTGACCTTTATGGAATTCAAATTCTATTCATACTTCAGTTCGTTATAAATTGTGTTGTAGTTGTAGTGCTCCATTTCAAGAAATTATTTCTACACATAAATTCTTATGTCTTATACTATTAGTCAAACAACATTCATGTTGTTCTCTCAATATTTTTTATCATCCCCATAGTGTATGCAAGTCAAGCTTATATAGTGATAGTTGATCATCCTTTGACTCTTTTGAGTTGACCCCTTTCACCTTTCCTTTTACAACACCATAAGGCCCTATCTTTTCTTATTAAATCTTGGTATGTTGTTATTTTGCACCAAGACATGTTTTGTTCTTATGTTCTTTTGGTTCTTCCTTTTGGCATGAATGTTTATTGAATGCTATTCATTTACCATAGATTGCTCGGAGTGTGACGAGTAGAATTATCAGGATTATGAGAGCGACCATCTTCATCAAGTAATACCAGGCAAGTCACGTTGATCATATTATTACCTATGTTTTATATGCATTGTAGTTCTACCTTTCTTCACCCAATTGCATGCAAAGTAGATACTTGGAAATTTTGGATCTTGTTGTAGTATCATGTGGTAGGCACCCATCACCCTTGTTACTTAGGTTGGGACGTTATTGTGCTATGCTCCTAGTAGACGGGGTTTGGTTGAGTGTTTATCATGAGTGTTGTGAGAACTTGATAATCAAGACCTGAAGACTCCAAGACTTGCAAGACCTCAGAACTAAGTATACCTCTGGGTGACGGACGGTTTAGATGGGCTCCCTGGGGAAACCAGTGGACGACCCGGGATGCATGGAGAAGCACCATGGCATCTTGCGGAAAACTTTACCCAGGCACGAAGAGATGGATGGATACTTCAAGACCCATGGCTTACCTGCACAGCCAAAAGTCATTATGCGCTCTGGCTTGGTTGGACAACATGGTGACTCTAGACAGGCGGTGCTACGAGATGTAGAAGAACGGTAGGATTGGATGGGCACCGTCAGAGTCTCAGAGGAACCCGTTGAAAGACCATGTTTTGATCATCCGGTTCTCAAACACCCTGAAGTACGAGGACTTCAACAGAGGCGATCAAATCTTGTGGGGAACGTGTGCAAAACTCTGCAGAGTACGCAAACCTAATCGATTAGCCGTGTCCATGGTCATGGACAACTTGAGCCGAAGGAACTGAAACTATCAGGAATTCTCAACACCATTTATTATTGATGTGGGTAATATTAATAACTTGGGTATGAGAACTGGTTGGTGGAACCATCTCATTAAAAACCAACAATGTAGTAATATTTTGCTTTTAGCCCCTCTCTTGTTGTAGGAGAAAACCTTGCTTTCCGCTAAAAAAACTTATAGCCTCACCTGCCATATATGGATATAGTATACATGATATTTTCACCTCTCTCTTTTGTGACTTGCCGGCATATTCAATATGCTGACCTACATGGCTGCAAAGTCTTATGTTGCAGATACTTTCTTCGATGAGTAAGAGTACGATTTGGGGTTACGGTATGCACTCAACTTGTCGTTGGTGTTTATTGGGACTCCACTCCCTTGATTGTTTCCATTGAGATTTTTTAGGTATATATCAGTTTTATGTTATTTACATGTGATTGCACTTTGATATATACATTGATGTATTGTGTGTGCCAGCATACTGATCCAGGGATGGCACAGATACACAAAGGCTTGACTCGTTTCGAGTCGGGCGCTACAATGGGCATCCATGTCCCGCTACTGGATATTGACCGAGGAGTGTCTCGGGTCATGTCTACATAGTTCTCGAACCCGCAGGTCTGCACACTTAAGGTTCAATGATGTTTTAGTATAGTTGAGTTATATGTGTGGTTACTGAATGTTGTTCGGTGTCCCGTATGAGATCACGGACGTCACGAGGGTTTTGGAATGGTCCGGAAACGAAGATTGATATATAGGATGGTTTCATTTGGTCACCACAAAGTTTCAGGCATTACCGGTAGTGTACCGGGAGTGACAAATGGGTTCCGGGTGTTTTCCGGGAGGGGACCACCCACCCGGGAGTGAGCCCATGGCCTTAGGGTGGCGCACCAAGTCCTTAGTGGACTGGTGGAGTCAGCCCAAGAGGGCTATGGCGCCACAAGAAAAAATACCAAAGGAAAAAAAAAAGGAGGGAGGTGGGAAGGAAGAGGAGGAGTCCTCCTTCCCAAACCGAATTGGAGGAGGAGTCCTCCTCCCCCTTCGGCCAGTGCACCCTTGGGGCCCTTGTGCCCCAAGTCTAGCCCCTCCCCTCCTCCTATATATATTGGTGATTTAGGGTTTTTGAGACACAACTTTTGCACATGCAACTCTAGCCTATTCCACATAGTTTTACCTCTAGATCGGATTTTTGCAGAGCTCGGGCGGAGCCCTGCAGGAGTAGATCATCACCACCACCGGAGCGTCGTCACGCTGTCGGAGAACTCATCTACTTCTCCGTCTTGCTTGCTGGATCAAGAAGGCCGAGATCGTCATCGAGTTGTACGTATGCTGAACGCGGAGGTGACGTCCGTTTGGCGCTAGATCGGAACCGTTCGTGGGACGGATCGTGTGACGACGGTGATTTGAATCACAAAGTTGTACCACTACATCAACCGCGTTTCTTAACTCTTCCCGCTGAATGATCTACAAGGGTACGTAGATCTAATCTCCTCTCGTAGATGGACATCATCGTGATAGGTCTTCGTGTGTGTAGGAAATTTCTTGTTTCCCATGCAATGTTCCCGAACAGTGGCATCATGAGCTAGGTTCATGCGTAGATGTTATCTCGAGTAGACCACAAAAGGTTTTGTGGATGTTGATGTTCGATTTGCTGCCCTCCTTAGTCTTTTCTCAATTCGGCAGTATTGTTGGATTGAAGCGGCCCGACCGACATTACTCGTACGCTTACGAGAGACTGGTTTCATCGACTAACATGCAACCTTGTTGCATAAAGATGACTGGCAGGTGTCGGTTTCTTCAACTTTAGTTGAATTGGTTTTGATCGAGGCGGTCCTTGGAGATAGGTTAAATAGCAATTTGCACATCTCCGTTGTGGGTTTTGCGTAAGGAAGATGCGATCATACTAGATACCCATAGCAGCCACGTAAAACATGCAAAAACAAATTAGAGGACGTCTAACTTGTTTTTGCAGGGTATGCTTGTGATATGATATGGCCAATGACTTGATGTGATATATTGGAGGTATGAGATGATCATGTTGTAATAGTTAATATCGACATGCACGTCGATGCTACGGCAACCGGCAGGAGCCATAGGGTTGTCTTTAAACTAACGTTTGTGTTTGCACATGTGTTTACTATATTGCTAGGTCGTAGCTTTAGTAGTAATAGCATAGATAGCACGACAACCTCGATGGCGACGCGTTGATGGAGATCATGATGATGGAGATCATGGTGTGGCTCCGGTGACAAGAAGATCATGCCGGTGCTTTGGTGATGGAGATCAAGAAGCACAAGATGATGGCCATATCATGTCACTTATGAATTGCATGTGATGTTAATCCTTTTATGCACCTTATTTTGCTTAGAACAACGGTAGCATTATAAGGTGATCTCTCACTAAAATTTCAAGATGAAATTGTGTTCTCCCCGACTGTGCACCGTTGTGACAGTTTGTCATTTTGAGACACCACGTCATGATCGGGTGTGATAGACTCAACGTTCACATACAACGGGTGCAAAACAGTTGCACACGCGGAACACTTGGGTTAAACTTGACGAGCCTAGCATGTGCAGACATGGCCTCGGAACACATGAGACCGAAAGGTCGATCATGAATCGTATAGTTGATATGATCAGCATAGAGATGCTTACCACTGAAACTATTCTCAACTCACGTGATGATCAGACTTGAGTTAGTGAAATTTGGATCATCTACCACTCAAATGACTAGAGAAATGTACTTTTTGAGTGGGAGTTTATCAGTAATTTGATTAGTTAAACTCTAATTATCTTAAACATAGTCTAAGTCCACTTTGCAAAATTTGTGTTGTAGATCAATGGCTCACGCGACAGTCACCCTGAATTTTAATACGTTCATAGAGAAAGCTAAGTTGAAGGATGATGGAAGCAACTTTGTAGACTGGGCTCATAATCTTAAGTTGCTCCTGCAAGCTAGGAAAAAGGATTATATCCTTAATGTTGCGCTAGGAGATGAACCACCCGCTACGGCTGACCAAGATGTTAATAATGCCTGGTTAACACGTAAGGATGACTACTCAGTAGTTCAATGTGCAGTCTTGTATGGCTTAGAGCCGGGACTTCAACGTCGCTTTGAGCGTCATGGAGCATTTGAGATGTTCCAGGAGTTGAAGTTTATCTTTCGAAAGAATGCCCGGATCAAGAGTTATGAGACATCCGATAAATTCTATGCTTGCAAGATGGAGGATAATTCGTCTATCAGTGAACATGTGCTCAAAATGTCTGGGTACTCAAACCGTTTAGCTGGGCTGGGTGTTGAACTCCCGCAAGAAGCTATCACTGACAGAATTCTTCAATCACTGCCACCTAGCTATAAGAGCTTTGTGTTGAACTATAACATGCAAGGGATGAAAAAGTCACCCGGCGAGTTATTCACGATGTTGAAAGTCGCAGAGTCAGAACTCCAAAAAGAGCATCAAGTGTTGATGGTCAATAAGACCACTAGTTTCAAGAGAAACCGCAAAGCCAAGAAGGGTAACTCCAAGCAGAGCGGCAAGCTTGTTGCCAATCCGACGAAGAAACCCAAGGCTGGGCCTAAGCCTGAAACAGAGTGCTATTATTTCAAGGGACTGGGTCACTCGAAGCGCAACTGCCCCAAGTATTTGGCTGATAAGAAGGAAGCCAAGGAAAAATCAGGCATATTCAATATACATGTTATTGATGTGTACTTAACCAACTCTCGTAGTAGTGCATGGGTATTCGATACCGGTTCTGTTGCTCATATTTGCAACTCGAAGCAGGAACCCCGGAATAAACGAAGGCTGGCGAAGGATGAAGTGACGATGCGTGTGGGAAATGGTTCCAAGGTTGATGCAATCATCGTCGGCACAATTTTACTTCAGTTACCATCAGGATTAGTTATGAACTTAAATAATTGTTATTTAGTGCTTGCGTTAAGCATGAACATTATATCTGGATCTTGTTTATTGCGATAAGGTTAACCGTTGAAGTTAGAGAATAATGGTTGTTCTATTTCTATGAGTAATATCTTTTATGGTCATGCACCCAATGTGAGAGGATTGTTCATACTGAATCTTGATAGCGATGATACACATATACATAACATTGAGACCAAAAGATGTAGAGTTAACAATGATAGCGCCATGTTTTTATGGCACTGCCGCTAAGGTCATATTGGTGTAAAGCACATGAAGAAAATCCATTCCGATGGACTTTTGGAGTCACTTGATTTTGAATCACTTGACACTTATGAACCATGCCTCATGGGAAAGATGACTAAGACTCCGTTCTCCGGAACAACGGAGCAGGCAAGTGACTTGTTGGAAATCATACATACCGATGTGTGCAGTCCGATGAGTGTGGAGGCGTGCGGCAGATATCGTTATTTTCTCACCTTCACTGACGATTTGAGTAGATATGGATATATCTACTTGATGAAGCACAAGTCTGAAACGTTTGAGAAGTTCAAGCAATTTCAGAGTGAAGTTGAAAATCATTGTAACAAGAAGATCAAGTTCCTACGTTCTGATCGTGGGGGTGAATATATGAGTTTCGAATTTGGTGCTCACTTAAGACAATGTGGAATTGTTTCACAGTTGACACCGCCTGGAACACCACGGCGTAATGGTGTGTCCGAACGTCGTAATCTTACTTTGTTAGAAATGGTGTGATCTATGATGTCTCTTACCGATTTGCCGTTATCGTGTCGGGGTTATGCATTAGAGACAACTCCATTCACTTTAAATAGGGCACGATCAAAATTCATTGAGACGACACCATACGAACTATGGTATGGCAAAAGACTGAAATTGTCGTTTCTTTAAGTTTGGGGATGTGATGCTTATGTCAAAAAGCTTCAACCTGAAAAGCTGGAACCCAAAGCGGAGAAGTGTGTCTTTATAGGTTACCGAAAAGAGATAGTTGGGTACACCTTCTATCTCAAATCTGAGGGCAAAGTGTTTGTTGCTAAGAACGGAGATTTTCTTGAGAAGGAGTTTCTCTCGAAAGAATTGAGTGGGAGGAAGATAGAACTTGATGAGGTTGTCGAACCTCTAGTCCCTCTAGATGGTGGCACAGGGCAAGGGGAAACCCCTGTCGAAGCGACGCCGGTTGAGGAGGAAGTTAATGATGATGATCATGAAACTTCGGATCAAGTTCCTATCGAACCTCGCTAGTCGACAAGATCACGAACTACTCCTGAGTGGTACGGTAATCCTGTCTTATAAATCATGTTGTTAGACAACAATGAACCTGCGAATTATGAAGAAGCAATGGTGGGCCCAGATTCCAACAAATGGCTGGAGGCCATGAAGTCTGAGATAGGATCTATGTATGAAAACAAAGTATTGACTTTGGAAGTATTACCTGAAGGCCGCAAGGCTATTCAGAACAAATGGATCCTTAAGAAGAAGACGGACGCACACGGTAATGTGACCGTTTATAAATCTCGACTTGTGGCAAATGGTTTTTCAAAAGTTCAAGGAGTTGACTACGATGAGACATTCTCACCGGTAGCGATGCTTAAGTCCTTTTGAATCATGTTAGCGATAGCCGCATTTTTCGATTATAAAATCTGGCAGATGGATGTCAAAACGGTGTTCCTTAACGGTTTTCTTAAGGAAGAGTTGTATATGATGCAACCCGAAGGTTTTGTCGATCCAAAGAATGCTAACAAAGTATGCAAGCTACATCGATCCATTTATGAACTGGTGCAAGCATCTCGGAGTTGGAATAACCGCTTTGATGAGGTGATCAAAGCATTTGGGTTTATACAAGTGGTTGGAGAATCTTGTATTTACAAGAAACTGAGTGGGAGCTCTGTGGCGTTTCTAATATTATATGTGGATGACATATTGCTGATTGGAAATAACGTGGAGTTTTTGGAGAGTGTAAAGGATTACTTGAATAAAAGTTTCTCTATGAAGGACCTAGGAGAAGCTGCTTACATTCTAGGCATTAAGATATATAGGGATAGATCGAGACGCCTAATAGGACTTTCACAAAGCACATACCTTGATAAAGTTTTTGAAAAGTTCAAAATGGAACAGTCCAAGAAAGGGTTCTTGCCAGTGTTACAAGGTATAAAATTGAGTAAGAGTGAGTGCCCACCAACTGCAAAAGATAGAGAACGAATGAGTTTCGTCCCCTATGCTTCAGCCATAGGTTCTATCATGTATGCAATATAGTGCACTAGAACAGACGTTAGCTTGGCCATAAGTATGGCAGGCAGATCTCAAAGTAATCCAGGAGTGGATCACTGGATGGCGGTCAAGAATATTCTGAAGTACCTGAAAAGGACTAAGGAAATGTTTCTCGTTTATGGAGGTGACGAAGAGCTCATCATAAAGGGTTACGTCGACGCAAGCATTGACACTGATCCGGATGACTCTAAGTCTCAAACCGTATACGTATTTATTCTTAATGGGGGTGCGGTAAGCTGGTGCAGTTCCAAGCAAAGCATCGTAGAGAATTCTACATGTGAAGCAGAGTACATGGCTGCCTCGGAGGCAGCTAAGGAGGGTGTCTAGATGAAGCAGTTCATGACGGATCTTGGAGTTGTGCCGAGCGCACTAAATCCAATAACTCTGTTCTATGACAACACTGGTGCCATTGCCTTAGCAAACGAACCAAAGTTTCACAAGAAGACCAGACATATCAAACGATGCTTCAACCTCATCCGCGACTACGTCGAAGGAGAGGACGTAAATATTTGCAAAGTGCACACGGATCTGAATGTACTAGACCCGCTAACTAAACCTCTTCCACGGGCAAAACATGATCAACACTAGAACTGTATGGGTGTTAGATTTATTACAATGTAAATCGCATGGCGATGTGAGGACTAGATTATTGACTCTAGTGCAAGTGGGAGACTGTTGGAAATATGCCCTAGAGGCAATGATAAAATAGTTATTATTATATTTTCTGTTACAAGATAATCGTTTATTATCCATGCTATAATTGTATTGAATTAAAACATAGATACATGTGTGGATACATAGACAAAACAATGTCCCTAGCAAGCCTATAGTTGGCTAGCCAGTTGATCAATGATAGTCAAGGTTTTCCGACTATATGCAAGTGTTGTCACTTGATAACTGGATCACGTCATTAGGAGAATCATGTGATGGACTAGACCCAAACTATGAACGTAGCATGTTGATCGTGTCATTTTGTTGCTATTGTTTTCTGCGTGTCAAGTATTTATTCCTATGACCATGAGGTCATCTAACTCACTGGCACCAGAGGAATACCTTGTGTGTATCAAATGTCACAACGTAACTGGGTGACTATAAAGGTGCTCTACATTTATCTTCGAAGGTGTCCGTTGAGTTAGTATAGATCAAGATTGGGATTTGTCACTCCGTGTGACGGGGAGGTATCTCGGGGCCCACTCGATAATACAACATCACACACAAGCCATGCAAGCAATGTGACTAAGTGTAAGTCACGGGATCTTGTATTACGGAACGAGTAAAGAGACTTGCCGGCAACGAGATTGAAATAGGTATGCGGATACCGACGACCGAATCTCGGGCAAGTAACATATCGAAGGACAAAGGGAATGACATACGGGATTATATGAATCCTTGGCACCGAGGTTCAATCGATAAGATCTTTGGAGAATATGTAGGATCCAATATGGGCATCCAGGTCCCGCTATTGGATATTGATCGTGGAGTGTCTCGGGTCATGTCTACATAGTTCTCGAACCCGCAGGGTCTGCACAATTGAGGTTCGATGATGTTTTAATATAGTTGAGTTATATGTGTGGTTACCAAATGTTGTTCGGAGTCCCGGATGAGATCACGGACGTCACCACGATTTTCGGAATGGTCCAGAAACGAAGATTGATATATAGGATGGTCTCATTTGGTCACCGGAAAGTTTCGGGCATTACCGGCAGTGTACCGGGAGTGACGAATGGGTTCCGGGTGTTTACCGGGAGGGGCCCACCCACCCGGGAGTGAGCCCATGGCCTTAGGGTGGCGCACCAAGTCCTTAGTGGGCTGGTGGAGTCAGCCCAAGAGGGCTATGGCGCCACAAGCAAAAATACCAAAGGAAAAAAGAAAAAAAGGAAAGGAGGGAGGTGGGAAGGAAGAGGAGGACTCCTCCTTCCCAAACCGAACTGGAGGAGGAGTCCTCTTCCCCCTTCGGCCGACGCACCCTTGGGGCCCTTGTGTCCCAAGGATAGCCCCTCCCCTCCTCCTATATATATTGGTGATTTAGGGCTTTTTGAGACACAACTTTGGCACGTGCAACTCTAGCCTATTCCACATAGTTTTACCTCTAGATCGGATTTCTGCAGAGCTCGGGCGGAGCCCTGCAGGAGTAGATCCTCACCACCACCGGAGCGCCGTCACGGTGTCGGAGAACTCATCTACTTCTCCGTCTTGCTTGCTGGATCAAGAAGACAGAGATCGTCATCGAGTTGTACGTGTGCTGAACGCGGAGGTGCCGTTCGTTCGGCGCTAGATCGGAACCGTTCATGGGACGGATCGTGGGACAACGGTGATTTGAATCACGAAGTTGTACCACTACATCAACCGCATTTCCTAACGCTTCCCGCTGAGCGATCTACAAGGGTACGTAGATCTAATCTCCTCTCGTAGATGGACATCACCATGATAGGTCTTCGTGTGCGTAGGAAATTTTTTGTTTCTCATGCAACGTTCCTCAACAATTTCTCGGGTCTGTGGCTACTACCGGAAAAACGAAAACGATGGAAAAAAATTCTACGTTTGTTATGCTAAGGACGCTTGAGAGACAAATGGGCATCGTATCCGGGTTCGTCTCGTTTTACCGATCAACTTTCATGTTCAAAATATTTTCATCTGACTTACGGTTTATTTTATATTAATTTATAAGATTTTATTGTTTATTATGAATTAAACAGATTTAAACAAATTAGAAAACTAAATATGACAACATTGTGATGTCATCATGACATCGGGAGTCAACAGGGTTTTGACTGGTCAAATATGATCAGTGGGTCCTATGTGTCATAGGCACATTTATTTTTAGGGTTTAATAAATATTTAAACAGGTTAATTAGTAGGGTGGAACCCAGCTGTCATACACTGCATTAGGATATTTTACTTATCTTAATTAACATATTGAGCTAACAGTTTATTTAATTAACTTACCTAAACTTTAAACATTATAATTAACTAAATACTTATTTATCCATTTATTATTATTATTGTTAAATCCTAATTATTTTGAAACCGTAATTAGTACTTAACTAAATAATTAATCCAATTAATTAAATTATTAATGTTAAATATTTATAAAACTAATTTTATTTTTATTTTTGCATGTTTTTATGAGGGACCCCACCTGTCATTTGGTGGGAGTTGTGGGGCCCATGTGTCATTGGAACAGCGAGACACACCTACACTACATGCACACACAATTTGTACACAGGTTTATATTCATACAAACATACATACATATACACATGCATACATATATTTGCACATACACACATCTGCACATATACATACATATTCATATACACATGCATGCATACATACATATATATCCCTTTTTTCTTTTTTACATACACATACATGGGGGGGTATCCCCCATGACTAACAGTGAGGTGGCCAGGGGCAAACTAGGTCGGGGCCAGCCGAGGCCATTGTCGGGGTGGCCGAGGCCGAGTAGCGGTCGTCCACGGGGCGGGGCGGCCGGAGTAGCGACAGCCGCTGGTATGGGGGAAGCCGGAGGGGAGCGCAGGGGGCCGCGGTCGCGACGCGAGGGGCCGAACAAAGGCGTGGGAGGTGCGGGGCGAGCAGGACGGGGAGGTGCGCGGCCGGGGGAAGGGAGGGGCGCTCGAGTGCCGGAGTTGGGGAAGGAGGGGTGAGAAGGGGAGGAGCCCGATGGCTCACTTGTGTTGTATAGGTGCAGAGGCTTGGGGAAGGTTGGGGACGCCGACGAGGCAGTGGTGCGGCGGTGTAGTCCGGCGAGGGGCGTCGAAGACGAGGTGGTGGCCAGCGGAGGTGGAGGAGGCGGTCGATGGAGGTGGTAGCCGGGGGCAAGGAGGGACGGCGGGGGGCGAGGAGGAGGAGGCGGTCAGCGGGGTTGCACGGGGAGAGGACGAGGTCGGGGGGTGGCGCTGGGGCCGGCGACCGACGACGGGGTGGCCGGAGGAGGGCCGGCGATGGGGGGCTGGACTCAGCCTTGGCCTCCCTGCCCTGATCCAGGTTGGATCGGGAGGGAGGGGAGATGTTGAGAGGTGGGGAGGGTTTGTGGGGGCTCTGGTGGGGGTTCGGTGGCTGGGGGCTGCGTGGGGTGTGAGGTGAGGGAGAGAGTGGTGGGGGTTGGGTGAGTTAGGGTTTCGCATGGGGTTTTATACCCATCGGTATTAGGTGGGATGGGGTGGGCTTGTGGCTAGTTGGGCTCGCTGGCGGCGGCCAAATGGGGGGGTTTGTTTTATTTTTTATTTTTTTCATTTATTTATTTTCAATTTTTGTTTTAATTTCTTTTTAACTTTGTTTTATAAAAATATGTAACTAGTCCCTAATTTAGTTTTAATTATTATGTCTCTGCCACAAAAAGGTTTAACCCCGACTAAAAATAGTCTAGTATTTCATAAATTATAAAAAACACTTATTTAATTGTTTTGATGTTGTTTTAAATATTATAGCGCATTTAAACACTTTATAAAAATGTGGTTTTGTTCACCAATATTAATCATGATTTATTTGCTACAATGTGAACTTTTTGTTTTGATATTAGAAAACTTTTATTGTTTGACTTTATTTTAAATTTGAATTGGAACCGGTTTTGAACTAACGCGAGATTAAGAACAATAATCACGGTGACATGGCATCATTAGCATAGGATTACTATAGCCTAATTACAGATATCACTATAGCAAAAGCTGAGGATGTCACACCTGGGCCGGCCCATCTCATGTTGTCCTTGATGCCAGGGTTCCCTTCGTTTCGCTAGGAACGAGATATAGGTGTGCGCCACTACGGGCTTCAATCTTCGGAAGGTAAAAATCTGACATGTTGGTTGTTCATTCTTGCTCCGTTAAGCTGAAATCATTATTTAAAGAGTGCTCTTTCTAAATATCACTCTCATATTTCGAGGTTACGACAAGGTGAAATCACATGCAATGCATCATGTATCGCAGCGTGAGAGTTTATTCTTTTTCGTAGATTTGTTTATGAAAATATTTTATCTCGTAAACTGTGCATCCAAATCTCAATCCTTTTTCACTGTTGGATTTCTCTCATCGAGATATTGAAAACTAAATCCCGTGTTTGTTGGTTTTAACTAACTTTTTTTTACGAAAAAGCCGAATGAAAAACCCGAATTAGGAGCATTATTTTCCCTTTCATAAGAGGCATAATTGTGCCTCTCACGAAAGAAAATCCGTGTCACCTCGAGAAGTAAATATGTCTATCTCGCGTAAAAAAGAAAACATGTTTTTTTAGAGGCACTCTCGCAGAAGAAAATCTGCACCTCTAGAAGTAATGAGTCTATGCCTCTCGTGAAAGGAATAAAAAAACATTTTTTTCAAAAGGCACAGTTATGTCTTCACGAGAAGTAAATATATGCCTCTCATGGAAGGAATAAAAAAGCGATTTTTTCCAAAGGAACAATTATGTCTTCACGAGAAGTAAATATATGTCTCTTGCGAAAGAAAAAAAACCCTATTTTCTAGTTTTTTGGGAGGCAGGACTATGCCTCTCATGGAAGGAAATTGTGCCTCAACAAGAAGTAAGTCTCCACCGCCTACAAGAAAAAATACGCGTATTTTTTGTCCAAAACATAAAGAAAAAATGGATTTTTTATAGAAAAACGAAAATGCGTTAGAAAAAATCCAAAAGAAGAGCCCAACACACGACACGTGACTGCGGCTGAGAGCATGCCAAGTGAATCACCCCAACCCATCAAAAGTGACCCTTGCGGGCGATTCCAAGTAATACTCGCATATTAGGGCGTGTACGACGGGTCGCCCCATCCTAATGCCCCGCCGAGCGAGGTAGGCTCGGCCTCCATGCTAGCGGCTTGGTTGCTGCTCCACAGGTGTCACGGGTTCCTGTAGAGGAGGTGGGCCCTCCACGAGAAAAAGAAAGAGAGAGAGGGAAAAAGAAGAGGAGAGAAGGAAGAAACATGAAAATGCTCACGTCATGAGGCTATTGCTGCATTGGATGGGTGTGAAACTGAACTGTGGTCTAATCTTGTAGAGATGATATGGTTGTACTAGGGCAACACCAAGGTAATGCTTCCATAACTCATGCCCTTATTTACCCCGCCCCCCTCTTATGGCTGAGCCTTTTCCTCTGTTCTCAGTATGCAACAAACTATAAAGTGCCATATGTCACAAGCTATTGCATTTATCAGAATGAATGAAAGGGCATGTGCATCTTAGTCTTTTTTGTGTGAAGTGCATGTGAATCTTAGTCAAAATGATTATGAAAAACAGTAGCCACTACAACAAATATGTCAACTTATGACCTTCTCTTAGTGATCATGGGCGAATTGGTTGTAAATCTAAAACCATATAGAACCAGTTGGTCATAAGCTGCTTGGGAGGGTCCAAACCCTAAACCATAACAACCATTTTGGTTAGAGTGGTCGTAATTTCCTTATACTAAATGGTCGTAAAGCAGACAACACTGGTCTGCTACTTTACTTTTGTTGGTTTCGACCTATTTAAATTGTTCATCACCTTGTAAATTATGATGCATTGTTTTGACTGGGCACAGACTCGATGTCACCTCATAAGTTTTGCATATGTGTCATGTTTAGTTGGCAGATTTGTTATCAATGATAGGTCTCCAATGTATCTATAATTTGTTATTGTTCCATGCTATTATATTATCATTCTAGGATACTTTATATGCATTTACATGTTTTTATATCATTTTTGGAAACTAACATATTAACCCGGTGCCTAATGTAGTTGTTGTTTCTGCGTGTTTTGCCTTTTCAGGAAACCAGCACCAAACGAAGTCCAAACTCTATGAAACTTTTTAACAATTTTTGCTGGACAAAAACAAGACCTAGAAGCTTCAGAGGGAGGCCATACCATGCACGAGGCAACGCCAAGGCAACAAAGCGCGTCTTGTTACCTTGGGACCTCCTCGTGGCTCCGTTTGACCTAACTATGCTCTATATAAATTCACTAAAATCAGAAAACCAGTAGAGAGCCATCTGAAACACTTTTTCCATTGGAGCAAGTCTCTGCTCCGTCGTGATCCCATCTGGAGCCCTCTTTTGATGCCCTATCATAGGGGGGTCAATCACGGAGGGCATCTACATCTCTCTCTCTCTCTCTCTTTGATCTTCAATACAAAGTTCACCACGATTCCCACAGTGATCTATTCGATGTATTCTTCTTTGCGGTGTGTTTGTTGTGATACGATGAATTATGGATTTATGATCAGATTATTCATGAATATTAAATAAAGATTTCATAACTACGCGATATTCTATCCATTGTTCAATAGTAATTTGTCTAATTTGTCTATCCTTCCCGAGAAACCTCTAGCGAAAACTATGTTCCCGGGGTCTACACATATGTTATTTGAACTCTAAAAATATTGCTGCGAGTTTGCCTAATTCTGAATATATGCAAGTATAGAGAGCAGAACCTTTAATTAAATGTTTGCATATTTAGTAAATGTTCACGATCTCAAACAAATGTCCATGTATTCAAAAAAATATTCTTCAATTTAAATAAAAATCAAGAATTCAAATAATTTTCAGGATTGTTTAATAGAATTCACAATAAATGGAAAAAATGTTCGCAAATTTCAAAAATTATTTCCTAATTTTGAGAAAACTTCATCGGTTAAAACAATTTTGATGATTCAAAAAATGTTCATGATTTAAAAAGAATATGATTCAATATTTTTTGCAAAATGATGCAGTTCAATTTTGCAACAAATATTTGTTAGGTTCTTCATAAAAAACTCATTTTAACACTCAGAAAATGGAAAATGTTTTTTTCATACAAAGAAAATGAAAAATATTTTTGGCAAAATTATTGTCATTCCAAGATGAATATGTGTGCCAAATATGAGGTAATTTAAACAAACAATGCCATGAACTTGGCCATAACATTTTTCATTTGCCTTGCAACCTATGAATCTTCATAAATGATAGTTCATTCTGAGAACACTTTTTAAAGATATTTTCCATAGTCCAAGTTTGTTATTTTTTCTAGAAAATATTTCATATATAATGACACCATGCGAATGCTTTCGGTTTTTTATATGTCAGTTTCAAAATATGGTCAAAACTATGGGCATGACCGTCCGTAGCTATGGGTTGAATCTCGTGAAACTCTTGGTAGATATCTGATGATATGTCGACTTGTGTATTTAGAATTAAATTTTGAAAAAATAAAGAGCAAACTCTCACACATCTATAGTTCAAATTTGTCCCGTTTCCCGCCGAGTCGATGGAAATTGGTCTTTTTGATGAGAGGTGGATCGAAAGCTTTTGACACCCAACCAATTTTCCAATTGTACATTAAGTATGATATAATATTTTTGGAAATTGATACATCAAAATTTTGCAACAAATATTTAGTAGGTTCTTCACAAAAAAATCATTTTTAACACTTGAAAAATGGAAAATTGAATTTTTTGTACAAATAAATTGAAAAATTCCTTTGGCAACATTGTTTTCCTTTCAAGATGCATACTTGTGTGAAATATAAGGTAATTTGAACAAACTATCCCATGAATTTAGTCATAACATTGGCCATTTGCCTTAGAATCCAGTACTCTTCATACGCGATAGCTCATTTCTGAGAACAAATTTTAAAGATATTTGTGATAGTCCAAATTTTTTTATTTTTCCTGGAAACTAGATCACATATAATGACACAATGCGAAGTTTTTTCTGTTTTCTTTTGAATTTCTTATGTCGGTTTGAATATACGGCCAAAACTGCGGGCATGACCGTTAGTATGTTAGGGGTTGTATCTCATGAATGTCTTGGTGGATCTCACATGAAATGACTATTAGTATGTTAGGTCACATATAAGCGAGCCATACATGCATTATGCTTCTTAGTGTATCATATATTCATACGTATGTGTAAAACTAACATGTATGTTACAGTCAAAGCTAGATATAGGGTTTTCATACAACTTTGAGGCGTATGAAGCTACTTGAATTATTTTTTCAGATGATCTGAATGTTGAAACTTAGTTCTACTCACAGACATATTCACTAAACATGTACAGAAACAATAACGCCGGAATGCACCTTCGGGGCAATTTGGCATCTTGACTAGCTACTATACATATGTCCACGTGTGTGTCTATTTTCTGCCTACATGTTTGCATACATAGGTTTTCAATGCGGTGACGTGGACATGTGCGATGAAACTTTTTTTAGTTTGAGAACATTTCTTGAGAACACGAATATTTTTGAATTGGTGAACAAACTAGCCTCGTATACAAAAGGATATGACTCAAAAGGGTGTGTCTCCTTTGTATACAACTATGAGATTTTGAAAAAAGTGGGGAACTCACTCAATGGGTTAGAAACTAAAAATCATATAAATGGTGGCTTCTAAAGAAAAAAAAATGCAAATTGGGTCCCTCCGATTCGATTGCATATCTTTCAAAAAAAATCAAAAATGGATTGAAGATGGGCTTGCAACTGAAACGTTTGAAAAAATTGGTTGGGCCCAAAAATAAAAAATAAACAATGTTGAGAATCTAAAAAGAGCAAAAAGAAAAGAAAACATGGACTAGTAACTACGAGGGTCGAGGCTCACATTTTGCGTATTAAAGATAGAATTGTACGTGGGATATAAATTTGCTGCTCACCCTAGTTGCAAGTTGATATGAACTTGTAATTGTCCAAGAATAAAGTTGAAGCTAAATTGCAAGTCGGGTGAACTTGCAACTTGGCTGAAAATAAAAAAGGACAAGCTACTCGCAAAAATACTGTGGGCTTATAACTAAGGCAACAAAACAAAGTTCAAAAAAGTCAGATTGCAAGTAGAGGGTGGGCTGACAACTAAGAATTGAAGAAAAAAAGGATATGGGCTAGTTATAAGCCATGGGTAGACTTACAAACTGAGGTGACAATAAAAAACTTCGAGCTCATTTGCAAGCTGAGAGTGGACTTGCAACTGGGACGAAAACAAACTACGAGCCCTATTGCAAGTCAAGGATGGACTTGCAACTGGGATAATTACCAGCCTAGTTGTGTGTCGAGGATAGACTTGTAACTGGGATGAAAAATACTATAGTCCTAATTGCGAGTCGATGGATGGACTTGCAACTGGGATAAAAAACTATGGTCTTAGTTGCAAGTCCATCCTTGGACTTGCAATTAAGACAAACTACACAAAACTATGGTACAAGTTGCGAGTCGAGGGTAGACTCGCAACTGAGATAAAAGCAAACTACGGACCCAGTTGCGAGTCGAGGAATAGATTTACAACTAAGACAACACTATGATCCTAGTTATGAGTCAATTGTGTACTTGCAACTAAGACAACTACGAGCCCAGTTGCAAGTCAATGATGGACTTATAACTCGGGTGAAACAAACTACATGCCCAGCATACTTGCAACTAGGACAACCACACAAAATTGAGATACCATTCGCGAGTCGAGGGTGGGCTTGCAACTGGAAGTCTGGGACAATAACAAACTATGAGCCCAGTTGTGAGTCGAGCGTGGATTTGCAACTGGGATGACAAACAAAATAGATGCGCAGTTGCAAGCCGAGGATGGACTTGCAACTACGACAAATATGAGCCCATTTACAATTAGAGGGTAAATTTGCAACTAAGATAACTACGAAACTATGAGCCCAGCGAGTTCAAAATCGACTTGCAATTGAGATGAAACAAACTATAAGCCGAGTTGCGTGTCAAGAATAGACGTGCAACTGAAATGAAAAACAAAATGGAGGCTCCAATTGAGAGCCGAGAGTGGGCTTTCAATCCGAACAACTTACAAACCCAGTTATGCTCTTAAGGACAGTGGCGGAGGCAGGGGTACTGGCAGGGCCTTGCCCCCCTATGCTCTCATATATACACCTATATGTACTCCTAATCCTTCATTCGTAAAACAAAATTAGCTAGGTTTAGGTGATTTGACCCCCACATTATATAACATGTTTTGACTCTCTCCATATTCAGTTTCTGGCTCCGCCACTGCTCAAGGATTAATATGCAACTTGGTGAGACGAATTATGTGTCCTCACCAAGAATATAAAAAATCAAGTGGACACGACATACCACAATACGCACATAAAAACAGTGAGCCCAAAGTAAAAAGATCACAACCACCCCACCCCGTAACAACCTTATAATGTTGTGAATCAACGAAGACAAAAGTACCGTTAAGTGATGAAAAAGCATATGTATAAAATATGCTTCATCTATGACTGTCTTATAAAATATAAAGAATCTAGGCCAAGCTGAATGTGCATGTGCTATCATTTCTCAATGCAACCCAAATAAAACACAATGGAGAACAACTAATCAGTGAGTGCTTCTTTGGGAATCCGTGCAAGGGCTACTTTTGGAGTCGCGCTCTCAACCGCCATCACATGTCGTTCTCTGAAAGCTTCCTCCAAATTTTAATTAGTTTTTTTGCTTTTAGATTAATTTTTACGTGTCTTTTAGGTTTTCCCTAGTTTTTCTTGGGTTCTCGAAAAAATACAAGTTTTTTCACGAAAAAGCATGTTTTTTTTATGTGAGAGGCACAAATTTACTTCTCGTGGAGGCACTGACTTGCTTTCGTGAGAGCACAATCGTGCCTCTCAAAAAAGGAACACGTTTTTTTCCTTTGATGAAAGGCATATATTTACTTTTCGTGAAGGCATTGATTTGCTTCCATGCGAGCACAATCGTGGTTCTCAAAAAAGGTACACGTTTTTCCTTCCGCAAAAGGGCACATATCTACTTCTCATGGAGACACGGATTAGTTTCCGTGAGAGACACGGTCGTGCCTCTCGGAAGATAAAATATGTGTTTTACCATCCGCAAGATGCAAAGATTTACTTCTTTTGAAGGTACTGATTTTCTTCCGTGAGAGGCATGGTCGTGCCTCATGAAAAATGAAAAAAAAATTGTGTGTTTTCTTTCACGAGAGGCACATATTTACTTTTCATGAAGGCACAGATTTGCTTCCGTGAGAGACACAGTTACGCCTCACGTAAAAAAAACATGTGTTTTTCCTTCCGCGAGAGGCATAGGTTTACTTCTTGTGGAGGTATGAATTTGGTTTTGCAAGAGGCATGGTTGTGCCTCTTCGGAAAAGGGGAAAAAGTGCTCCCTGTTTTTTGTGTGATAAAAATTTCATCAAAATCTATCAACATGAGATCTAGTATTGGAAATCTCGACACAAGAAATCTAATGATGAAAACAGTTAAAGATTTGCACACACGGCTTAAGACATAAAACTTTTTGAATAAAAAAATCTATAAAAAAAATAAAGAACCTCACGGATTGCGACAAGTGACACACATGCAGTACGTCATTTGTCGCCCATGTGGAGGTGAGAGTGATCCTTACAAAAAGTATTCCTTAGGGTGTGTTTGGTTCGGGAACGAAGTGGAACGAAATGTCATGGTTCCATTCCACTGGAATGGATCGGTTCCGTCCTAGTGTTTGGTAGAAGCGACTTAAAGGAACGGGATGGTTACATTTTGATGTTTGGTTGGAGGGATGGAATGGAATGGATTTGTTCATCTTCCTCTGTTGCATCTCGTCGTCGCCATCACTGCACGCCATGGGAGACTACAAAAGATGGGGATGCGAGGCACAACCGCGCCAGAGAGGCCTTGAGACGACTGGGACGCGGGGGACGGGGGCTGCGGCGGCTGCGTGCTCCCGGCGGCGCATGCTCCCGGCTGCGGCAGCTGCGTGCTCCCGGCGACGCAGCAGGTGCAGGGGGCAGTGGCGCAACAGATGCAGGGGCGACGCAGCAGAAGGGGCCCGGCGGCGCAACAGAAGGTGGGCGACGCAACAAAAGGGGCACGCCCGCGTAGCAGATGAAGGGAGGGATCAGGCCGCCGACGCAGCAGATGGAGGGAGGGATCCGGTCGACGGCGCAGGAAAAGGTGGCCGGCGGCGCAGCAGAGGGAGGGAGGGAGGGAGGAAGAGAGCCGGCATGGTCGTCGTGGGAGAAAGACGCGAGGCATGGGAGAAATGTGAGAGACGCTAGGTGTTCCACGTTGTTCCACCGATTCAGAGGTACCAGCACATTCCGGATCTGGAAGGAATATGTCATTCCAGGGAACGAGTGGGTACCGATTCCTCGAAGCAACTAAACACAAGAACGACGTCTGGAGACATAACGAACTCGTTACATTCCACCTGATGACACCAACCAAATACATCCTTAATTAATGATTTCAAACACAACACAAACATATTCTCTCGTGCAGAAAAGAAAAACATATATAGCCTACACATGAGGTGACCAACAGAACTGCCCAACAAACAAAAAAACATAAAACACAGCCCAACAAGCACACTTCGTGAAGACAACACACAGATCTTAGCAATCATATCGTACAGTTTAAAACTTAGACGTGGCATACTAAAAATCATTTAAATGGGATTTAGCAAAACTGAAAAATCTAACGTTAGATTTTTAGGCATGGCAAATTCAGTTTGAAAGCACGATAATTTCCTGACAAAAAGGAAAGATGAGTTTGCCATGCTCATCAACTAAACGTGTCATCCTCAACGAATAATGTGCCATGAAAAATAATCGGTTTGCCATGCCTGGCATGCGCTGAATATTCATCTCTAAAAGATTAATTTCATCTTAAGCACTATCTGCACCAATATGTATTTGTGTGGCACAGACGCTTCACCTACCGATGCCTAAGTGGTAAAAAACTGGACAAACGCCGTTTTAGGCCTTAAAGAACCTCTCCTATGAATCTTCGTACCAGTTATAGTTTACTCCCAAAACGCCCTGATTCGGCTACTCCATGGTCCTGGGCGGCTGCGCCACGGGCTGACCGCTGTCCCCGTTCCCGCCCCCCGCCGTCGCATCGTTCAAAGCGGCCTGCGACTGCGTCATGCTCCCGACAGGCGCCGCGGGAGGAGCGGGACCGCGCAACCCCGGGTGAAACCGCGGGCGTCCTTGGAACCGCGCAACCCCCGGCGCGGGCGGGCGGGGGCGGGGGCGCTTGGCGATGGGCCGGCCTTGGACCGGCCGGGGAGCGAACGGGCGCGCGAAGCCGCGCGGGAGGAACCGGAAGTGCTGCCTCGCGAGCGGGCGTTCCTGGAACGGCGGCGGCAGTGGTCCTTCCTGGAACGGGAGCGGCGCCGGCGGGCGGTTCCGCAGAGCGTGCGGCGGCAGCTCGCCTTTGGCCACCAGGTACTCCGCGGCGAGGCGGCCGGCCTCCATGAGCACCTCCTCCCTCCTTTGCGGCGTCATCTGATCATGATGATGCTGCGGCGGCGGCGGCGGCGGCTGGTGGCAATAGGGCGGAGCATTGAGCCCGTCGCGGAAGCCGCCACTGCCGTACGCGCCGGACGGGGCCGTACCAGGACAGGGGTCGTAGTAGCCTCCGTTCTGCATCTATCGATCTTTAGTGGTCGCCGACTGCAAAGCTCGATTAATTTGAAGCCACGCGGACGACGATACGATTCAACTCGACGCGAGGTTAGCGTTGCTACGAGGGCTTTATAAATTCTAAAAGGCCTGCATTGCATGAAGATGAGGCGTCGTCGGTAGCCGAGTGCGAGCCGGTGACGGGTTAAGTCAGAATTGCAGAGGCCCCCGATGCGCGCGTGCAATTTTTGGGTTATTCAGCACATGCTGTCAGGCAACGGTGCATAAGGATTAAGGAAAAAAAATACTGTACTAGTACTAGTGGTTTTGCTTTCTCAACAGAAATAGCTGGAGTATAAGCTTGAGAAAGCGAAACATCTTTCAACACAATCACTCAAGCAAAAATCAGATCAAACTCCCTGAATCCATCGAATATGGAAACAGCAGACCAATCTTGCACGTTGAACGCGGCAAATATTCCCTTCTTCCCTCTGTAAATGATGAACAATGATGCCATATTCACTGGTTCACCCTCAATGTTTCACAACAAATTGTGGTGCGAGTGTGACAACATACACTGTTACTTTGTGCACATTGTATCTCCAACAAAGTTCACCATAAAAAAGTGTTGCTAACACATATTTTCATGGGATATATTTACATAGCAGCTAAGACAACTCCTAATTTGCATCAAGTACCGAGGACCTCTAATCTACGTACCTTCTTCCCGGTATCTTTTCCGGAAGCCACACTCAGCACCAGAGCTATTTGGGTCTGTCCAGATCAACTTGCTTTGCTTCTCCTTCCCGTATGTTGCAAATGAAAGTTTCTGCACAAACACAACCAGGTTAACTTTATGCATAAACACTAGAAATTCTATGACATCAGAGTCTGTTTGCATATACCTGTCTGGCTCTCTTGTCAATGGGAGTCCATGATGGATCTATGGACGGCTCTATCCTGTTTTCATGGCTTACACTTGGTTGCATCTTGAAATCTTTTCTTGCTCTATGGGTATGTGCTTTAGTTCCTTCTCTGGCTTTCTCATGATGGTGAGTCCCAACAGACGGGTTCCGCTTCCTCAATGGAGTATCGCCATCTCCTCGGTATCTGAAGGATCCAATATGTGGAGGATTTATAATCTTAGCTGCTCCCTCCCTCATCCTTGAGTTTGATATCATTGCTGGTGTATTACATCTTGATCTCTCCTCACGCGCTCTTCTTTTTTCGTTCATTTGCCGTAGATAATCAATCTCCCAGCTTGAGCCATGTGAAGTCGAATGAAGGCCAGAATTCTGTTTCAGAAAAGCATGCGAACTTCCTGGATTCTGCATTATTTCCTCTCTTGGCTCATGATATCTGCTGCCCACATCATTCCTGCAAGAGCTTGAGGCAACATCCCCATGTACATGACCCTTCCAAGTGTCATGTGTACCTCCTGAAATGTCCCAGTAACCAGTATCATCATTGATCTCCAATGCAGATGGAAATGCTGGATGACTGTAACTTCTGCTGAATGATGGTTCGCTTGCGGGAAAAGAGCTTTTGATTGGTTCTTTACCCCCTGATTCCGGATGCCAAGAGAAGTCGTATGTGTCCACCATATTGTTAGCCCTTCTTCGGTTATAACGCCTCGGATCTGCAGTCAATCCATTGCTGATATGATCACTCATGATCTGATTGTCAGTTACTGCATCAATACCGTGTTTTCTTGGCAGACAAGAGGCCCCTTCACCTGCCCTACTCAAACTTTGATTGAACATAAAGATCTCTGGGAACTGAGGCATTGCATCCTCCACGTCAGAGAACCTCCTCAACTTAGGCTGTGAGAATACATTGTTATATTCTACATAGTCCCCAGGCAATTGGTTTAGAGGATCGGGATGGAGGGTATCACTAGTTGGTACTGCAAAAACTTGAGAGGCGCACCTTTTCCTTTTACTTGGAGACTGCAACAATGCACTACAGATATCTGAATCTACAGAAGAGCCTTCCGTCATTACAGACCTAGATTCACCTAGCTCACCGAATTTGGACAAAGCACTGAACAGAGAAATGTTCTGCGGAGACAACAGATACTTCTCAACAGCCTGAATACGACGCTCATGTGACCAACCGAGGAACTCCACGAGGCTGCCTCCACAAGTAAGCATAATGTATGCAGACAAGGGATTGATTGAAGGGAATTTTGTGAGAAAAGATTCAGCCAAGCTTTCTGATTCAGGTATATCTGGAGAAGGAGCTTTATTCAACATATTCACATTCCTAATGCAACTGAGAACTATCTCATCTGTTGACTTGGGTGTGCATGAGAAGAATATCTGTAAGTTCGTCACCAGACTAGCAGCTGCAGCATATAGAGATTCAGATGACTCCATTACAGCAGAAAGAGACTGAGGTTCACCTTCAAAGACCTGCAAGAGTAGAAGCAGTGAAACTGTTCAGTAATTGCAGACATAACTCAAAGACAGGTATACCGTGATAACCCTATCAGGTAAAAGAAAATATCTCAGGAGTTCAAAACCAATTACCATTACACAACCACAGAAACAGAAGCTAATTGACATCAGAATGTTGGTCGCAATGATCTCTACAAAATTTGTTATACTAGATGTCTCTGCCGATGCTGTGAATTCATTGCTTTCAAAGATTTTTGTCTCAAACCATACTAGGCAAGCTGCAGCACTGAGTATTAGGTCCACAGGAAGATCAACGTCTCGTTCCACAACCTGCATTCCTTCTTTCTCCAAAGATAGTATCTGCTGATAAGATGATCTCCGAGAGAAAAGCATATTCTTTCCATGACTTCCAGTATTTACAACAATCGCCGGGGTGGATAATCTTCCTGGAGTGAGGCGACCAACTTTTACACCGGAAGGCAAGTCAGTTCCAGATAGATTGTCTTGTGGAGCCTTTATCACATTTGCAGATACAGAAGAAGTAGAGCTGCTCTTCTCAACTGCAGGCACAAAATGTTGTGAATGGAGGATAGTTCTTTTGCTCAACACTTCCTCTATGTGCCGCTGTTCAGCTGTAGGAACGAACTTATGTGCATCAACAAACTCTTTCTCCAAATTTTCTTGTTTGAGCAGTCGATCATCTGCAGGCAATTTATTTATTGAATCAGCAGTGCTATATTTGCACAGATTTTCCTGCCGTCCTTGCAGCTGATTAGTTGCTGGTATAAAGTTCAATGAATCAACAATTCGCATCTTCTTCATCTTCTGTTGCAGATCTTTCTGAAGTGCATGCAAAACCGTATCCTGCAAATAATCAGGACGGGTTCTTATTTCTTCGTAGGCATTTCTGTTTTGCCAGGAGATTATTTACTGTCCTATCAACCATTGGTAGCATCCATAATGAGGGTCTAAAAAAAATCTGAACAACTCAAATGCAATGCACCATCCACAAGATCTGACAACACTATGCAGCCAATGAAAACTTGAGTTAAGTGACCTACAACTGTTTGAATATTGCCAATTGCTTATTTCTGCAAATTTTTGTGAGATGTGCCAAAAAAATTGCATTATTGTGTAATCATCTACTCCCTTTGTTCCAAAATATTTTAAGTTCTAGGTTTGTCCTGTCAAACACCTTTAAGTTTGACCAAATCTGTTGAAAAATATACCAACATCTACAATGCCAAATTAATTTTATTAGATTCACTGTAAACTATGTTTTGTTATCCTTGATGGTCAGGTGGTGCCTCAGAAGGACACCTTACGATATTTGGGGTCAATGTTGCAGAAGGATGGGGATATGGATGAAGATGTGAACCATTGAATTAAAGCCGGATGGATGAAGTGGCGCCAAGCTTCTGGCATTCTCTGTGACAAGAGGGTACCACAAAAGCTAAAAGGCAGGTTCTATAGGACGGCGGTTCGACCCGAATGTTGTATGGCGCTGAATGTTGGCCGACTAAAAGGCGACATGTGCAACAGTTAGGTGTGACGGAGATGCGCATGTTGAGAAGGATGTGTGGCCACACAAGGAAGGACCAAATTCGGAATGATGATATACGAGATAGAGTTGGGGTAGCGCCAATTGAAGAGAAGCTTCTCCAACATCGTCTGAGATGGTTTGGGCATATTCGGCGCAGGCCTCCAGAAGCCCCGGTGCATAGAGGACGGCTAAAGCATGCGGATAATGTCAAAAGAGGTTGGGGTAGACCGAACTTGACATGGGAAGAGTCCGTAAAGAGAGATCTGAAGGATTGGAGCATCACCAAAGAACTAGCTATGGACAGGGGTGCGTGGAAGCTTGCTATCCATGTGCCAGAAACATGAGTTGGTCGCGAGATCTTATGGGTTTCACCTCTAGCCTACCCCAACTTGTTTGGGACTAAAGGCTTTGTTGTTGTTTGTTTGTTGTTCATCGTAAACTATGTTTTCATATTGTATATATTTGATTTGTAATAGTAATATATTTTTCTATATCATGGTCAAACTTAAATAAGTTTGACTTAGGACAAACCTAGAACATTAAAAAAATGGAATGCAGGTAGTCAATTTTCTGTTCTGATCTGGAACTCACTAGAGAGTATAGAGTTTTATCCAGAAGAAAAGTGAACTTCGTTGGATACTAGAATTACTGAACTAGACAGCAACCAATGAGTATCCTTTCATATTTAACATGTGCATGGTAAAACATTAGTAAGTTCCAAACAGCTTGACCAACATACGGTAAAACGAACACAGCAACAAGTTCCTAACATCACAACTAACATATGAAGATCCAACTAATGCAAGTGTTAAAAAGTAATTGATAATCACCAGTGTGGCTCTCAACTCCTGGTCAGTAGGGTTGTCCTCCATAAGTGCAACCGAAGGATCTTCAACATCCACTTTGACATAGAGGAAATGCAGTTGTGGAAAACCATCTAAATTAGGAGCCAGAGACAGCAAGGTAGATAATTTATTTGGACCTCCGTATTCCAGTACAATGCCAAACTCACTGAAAGGGAATGAAGCTGGAATGTTCCTTCAAAATTGAGACCAAAATAAATATAATAAATACTTGACAACAGTCACACTAAAATCATGATGCGTGTAGAAAAAAATCATCTACCTAGAAATACAAATGAACTCAACTACAAATTTTTGGGAGGGCAGTTTAATCATCAATGGGAAAAAAATCCGTAGAAAAACAGAAGCCTCAAAAGTATCTTGGAAGGGAAGTTTAATCATCAATGGGAACAAAAAATGTAAGATGGCTTGATAAGTACCACGGCGTCGATCCTTCTGAAAAATACAAATCCTTTTAGAAATATGGTTCTAGAATTGTAAATTTGTAATCTGTCTAATCAGTTAGAAACGAAAGTCAACTAACAATTGGGCATGAACTGTTCATACAACACATACATGTGTTTGCTCACAAAAATGAAAACAACTCTAGCCTTGGTTCCAGTGAAGTCCAGATGTTGTGAAGTATTCAGCCAGTTCAAATCTATAACCATTATTTGTGGTTTCTTGTAAATAAATCGTTCTGACATTTGGATTATTTGTAAGGATCCGAGAAGAAAAACAAGTGGAGTGCAATAACGCAACGAAAGAGCTGATTTGTTCTTATACTTGTATGAATTTCCTTAGGTGGTTTACTCATTCTGTATGCTAATTGGGGACATTTTGGTAGAGCTCACATGAAATTTTTCATAAAGATTGAGTATGTTACTCCAAGAACCAGATTATTTGCTTCTAGAAGTAACTTGATTTGTAGTAAACTCTGTACAACAAGAACTGGAGCAGATAACTGGCATGGTTTGTTTATCATGTGTACTTACTTATTATCTAGCAGAATGCAATCTGACTTCGGCAATCCTCCGAGCACCCAAGTTGTAGGGTTTGGCTTGTCCACGTGATCTAAATAAGCTGCAGGGTCTTTTCCTAGCTCAACAAATGTCATCTTCATCGAAGTTAATTTTTTACCCAATGGCAGCCAAAAAGCTGTATCGGCAACTATAAGGATCTGTTGGCTGCTGCGTGTATTAGATCTCAGGATCATTTCAATGTCATGCAATGATGGGTGAGAGTCAATTTGATGCTTCTCAGCTTTCCACAGTGCTTCAGCAATGAAACTATGAATATTTCTTAACCTCTCAGGAATATTTTCAAAGCTTCCAATCAGGTTGCTTATGTACAGATGCCCAGCATGCAAACCAAAGAAACATAGATAATATGCAACCTGTTTTAATCCATAAAGTACAATGAGTTCCATCTTATCTTCATGTTTACAGCGACTATCAAAGCCATCTGAACCATCTCCAGTTATCAGTCCAAGAAGCTTCTGCTTCGAAATGCTTAAATGACCATCCGAGAAAGTATGCCTCAAATATGCACTTTCTTGCAAAGCAGTTGTATAGATTCTATGGATGTGTTTGATAAGGACTCGGATAGAATCTGAGAGGCTAACAGGATGAATTTCTATGAGCTTGTCAACTTTAGGCCTGCTTGGAAAAGAAGCTGCTTGTTCATTTAAAGTAGGGATATCTAAAGTAGAAATATGTTCATCATTAGCTCCTCTCTTGGTGCCGCTTCTTACATTCAAGTAGAAATTTATGTCACTGGATTGTGTCATTGACTCGAATAAGGAAGCTGCCTTTCCTGAACTTGGCTTTACCATGTGGCCGTGGCCTCCAGTATCACTTTCTTGTCTGTATTTTTTAGCTGTTTCCACTACAGGAGATGGATCATGAGGTAGAGGCGTAGGCACATAAATACTGTTCTGTTTGTCCTCATCTTGATGTTTTGCACTTCTCCAGAAATACTCAAGAAAATCAAAGCCAAGTGCTGATGTCTGCCGACAATTGACTTGCATCTCAGAATTGAACTGGCAACTTTTTACCTCCTCAACCATGCTTGCATAGGTAGAGCATATCTCCCGGTTGCATGGACCTTCCAATAAAAGATGCCAGTCCAAATAAATTCTGTCAGCTGCAGAGAGTGAATGTGTTTTCAAGGAGCAAAGTACTTCTCCCATGGAGGGGACCATAGACCTCAGTGTCATATCATCATCAGATAAAATAGGCGTGGGTAGTGATCTGAATGTATCATCAACCAGCACCAACTCAGAGCTAACCACTGATTCATAGAAACGTCTTGCTGGATCAAAATCGTCTTTGAATATTTCATCAGATGTATTCAGCTCAGCTGCATCTGACTGAACAAGCATTTTGAAGACATCCTCTGAAGGGAAATCAATGATCTGTGATTCTTCTAAAAGAACTGAGCAAGGCAAATCTGAAAAGGTGCCATCAGGCTTGAGAGGGTATAATGCTGAGTTTCTCTCAAGAAGAAGATAATCATTGATCCTCACAAGATCCATTTCTACTGCAGCCTTAACTGTCATTGGTTTATCTGCTTGATAGTCTGCGCATGGGGTATCTTTGGAAACAAAGGCTAACATGTCCATGTCAGTTGATCTTGAGAACTCAGTTGAGTTGAACACTGGATACTGAACTTGTGCTTCACCCAAATGTTCAACAAGGTTATGAAAAATATTAGATATCTCTGCCTTAGTGGGACACCCATTAAGCTCCCAAGAATGCCTATGAACCTCCAGTAGTGGTATTGTTACACCACAATCTAATGCTGCAATCTCTAAAAAGTTAATATTTGTTGCAGACAAATGTTCCTCGTCATTATGCTTCACAGGGATTTTCTCTACTTGATAAATTGAGTCTGCAAGTTCAGTTGGATAGCTTAATGTCATCTCAGTGTCAATATCAATGAAATCCTACAAGAAATTAAAACAGAAGATGGGACTGTGAGCAAACGGTATTACTCATAAATATCATGAAGCTTTGAGTTAAGAGAACCCAAGGGAAGTGAACCGATAACATACTAATCACTAATTGGTGGGTGCAAGCAACTTCAACCGCTATGCATAACAGATATGACTTCATGGTAATCACATCGATTGTTATATATAGTACAAAACTGTGTCGAGATGGATATAAATTTTTACTTTTGAAACAACTGTGGATACAGAAGGTACAAGGAAACCCTGCTTCACGCCATTACGTATGTAATTGTAACAGTATGCAGTAAAGGAACATCAGTATCACAACCATTAAATTATAAGCACAACATCTTGATCTGCCTCTTATAACTAACTGCAGCTCCAAGCACAACATAGATTCTGAAACAATAGACTGGTACTGCTTGAAATTTTTAAGAGATGATGTAAATTACCAGGTTGATTTTCGCATCTGGAACACCAAACAATAAGGAGACACCATCACCAGACTGGTCACCACCAAAGGATGCAAGTCCTTCCAAAATCTTAAAAAAACACAAAAACAAGACATGACAATGAAACCACAGAAGACTTGACCGATATCTATGAACGAAGCTTACCTGCGGGAGATCGACCTCTACAACCTCAAATATGCGCTCCTTCAGCAGTTCCCATCTCTAACATCACCACATGCAGAAACCAGTAAATCACAAAGTAATCTCCTAGGGAACAGTCACAACACAAAGGAACAACACAGGAACAAACTTCAACCACCTTCGTATCAGTGGCGGTTTCCAAACTATCTGATGTGCATCCGTCTTCCTTCCCATCCTTTTCGCTGCTAATCTCGCCCAATCCCTTCAATAAAAACAAAAGTGTTCACAAATGTTACATGAAAAAAGGGGTAAACCAACAATGCACGGAATACAAGCATCAAAGCTTCACTCACATCAGGGATTTTCAATGCAACAGACTCCCTCAAGCTAAAACCCTTGCGATACGCGCCCCTGTCGTACAGGAAATCATCCAATCCCTGCGTGAAGCATCCAGGCCGTTGCAATTCACAAATGCCGCACAAATTGTCTCACGGAATAACCAAATTAACTAGTAAAACCATAAAGAGCGCCCCCAGTCCGAGCTACTTCGGTCGCACTAACACGAGTAGAGAACGCGAACCACCGTAGGAAAAGCTGACTCACCTCGTCGGCGGCGGGGACAGCCGGCACAGGAAGGGCCTGCGGAATAACGGCCGCGAGGAACTCAGATAGCGCGGAGGATATGGGGAGAGTGTCGAGATGGTCGCCCGAGATGCTGACCGCGGGGTGGTCGGCCGCGGCGGGGAAAGGGAGGGGGAGCGGGAAATACGGATCCGGGGGAAACGGGGGGACGGGAAGAGGAGGGAAGCGCAAGGATGCTAGGGCTAGGGCTTGGTCCGAGCAGGAGGCCGCCGACGGCGGGGAGAAGTAGTCGGTGGCGAGGAAGCGAGTCCGCATTGGGAGGCGGGGGAGTGAAGAAGTGGGAGGAGGAAGACGAGTGATTCGGTTTGAAATGTCGAGGCGCGTTTGACTCTCGTCGCAATGTTGGGCCTGTTCGGTAAAACCCTCGACACCAAACTCCACGACAGACCCTCCGTAGCCAATATCCGGCAGCTAGCTTCTCCTAAAAAATTTCATGAGTCTCCGAACGATTGCTCCCACGTATTGCCATTTGACGCGTCCTTAATCGCGGTTACGTGTCGAGCGTTCTCAGCGTTTTTTTTATCTTTTTCAAATACGTTTTTGGCTTTATAGATTATTAGTATTTTTTTGGTGTTTCGGTAGTTTTTCATCGGACATTCTTAGCTTTTAAAAAAAATGTGTGAAAAAACGTGTTTTTTGTTTTTTCTTTTTACGAGAGTCAAGGTTTTGCTTTTGTAAAAGACACGGCGTGGCTTTAAAAATATGTCTTTTATTTTTTTACAAAAGACACAATTCTACTTTTACAAGAGGCATGGACGTACCTCTAGAAAATATAAAAAAATGTTTATTCCTGTAAGAGACATGGTTTTGATTTCATGAGAGGCATGACTTTGTTTTCATGAGAGGCATGGTGTACCTCTCGAAACAAAAAAAAGTGATTTCTGCTTTTTACAAAAGACACGGTTTTGCTTTCGTAAGAGGTACGACCGTGCTTTCGAAAACGGAAAAAACACGTGTTTTCTGTGGCTTTCGCGGGAGGCACAGTTTTGCTTCCGCGAGAGGTACGGTTTGCCTCCGCAAGAGGTACAACCAAGCCTTTCGGTAATCAAAAAACGTGTTTTCTGTTGTTTTTTTCTATCGCGAGAGCCACTGTTTTGCCATCAAGTTTTATTCGTGAAAAAAAAAGTCAAAACCCATTAATATGGGATCTATTTTTAAAGATCTAGATGCGAGAAACCCAACAATAAAAACGATTCAAAATTTAAACTTTCAGTTGCGATAAATGACACACATACAATGCACCACTTATCACAACCTCAAAGGTAAGAATAATGTTTAAAGTGAGTACTCCTTAATAATTAATAAATGATTTCGCTCAGAGTCAGCAAATCATTCACGGGTATAGCTTCTTTGCCCGATCGTTTTCTTCCAGGCTCAAAAGCGTTACTTTTGGTCCACTCGATGATAATGGGTGGGCTGTTTGCAATGGGATGGAATAGTTAACATTAGAACATCTCTAACAGTTGTGCAGCCGCACGGCACGCTAAAATAAATATATAACATCGAAATAACGATTTTTTCATGATGCAGAGCATTGTCTCCAACGAACGCTGTAAAAAATTATGTGCGCGCCGCTCCAGCAGACGCGCTAATCTTTCAGTATCATTTGGGAGCTTTGAGAGGAGGGTACGTGGCTTAATGGTGGGCCCCGACGTGACGTCACCCACCAAGGTCGTTCGTGGCGTCATGAAAAGGCCGTGCGCGAGACCGGTGGTTGGAGGAGCACCGGCAGAGGCGAAGCCAAAGCTCCCCGGGCTAGAGTTTGTGTCGTCGCCGGCGGCGGCGACGGCAGAGGGGTCGCGGGCGTAGGAAAGAGTGAGGGAGATGTCGGCGCGGCCGTCCATGCTGGTTCTCTAAATTGGACCTAAGAGCTGGATATCATCAGACCAGATTGGCACCAGGAGAGGAATATAAAACTGCTTTTCGGACTCACTTGAGCCATTTTGAGTTCTTGGTATTATCTTTTGGCTTGACTGGAGGGCCTAACACATTCAATTTTGCCATAACTAATGCGTTGTCTCCATGTATCATAGAATTTATGTTGGTCTTCTTTGATGATATATTAATTTTCAGTGCTTATTTGATGATATATTAATTTTCGGTGCTTCTTATGAACTTCATCTGCAACATTTGGCTGAAGTGTTAAGGTTGCATTTGAAACACCAATGGCAAGTGAAGTTGTCCAAGTGTGCTTTTGCACAAACTCTGATTGGCTATTTGGGACATATCATCAGTGGCCACATCAGTGGCCAAGGTGTGGCCACTGACCCATCTAAGATATCAGCCATTCAGGAATGGCCAGTTCCTACATCTGCAAAGGAAGTAAGAGGATTTTTCGGTCTAGCTGGTTATTACAGAAAGTTCATAACTCAGTATGGCATGTTGAGTAAACCCTTGACCAATCTCTTGAAAAAGGGTGTCACATTCATTTGGTCAGATAATGAGCAGCAAGCATTTCTGGTATTGAAACAAGCTATCAGCCCCTGTGCTAGCCCTTCCAGATTTTTCAAAAACCTTTGTGGTTGAAAATGATGCTTGTGATGTGGGCATTGGTGCAGTGCTTATGCGGGATGGTCATCCCATTGCCTATGTCAGTAAAGCATTGGGACCCAGAAATAAAAGTCTGTCAATTTATGGAAAAAAAGTATTTAGCTATCTTGCTTGCAGTTGAACATTAGAGACAATATTTGCAGTTAGCTGCATTTGTCATCAGAGCTGATCAAAGAAGCTTGGCTTCTCTATCTGAACAGAGACTTCACACCAGATGGCAGCAGAAAGCCCTCAGCAAGTTATTGGGACTGCAATATACTATCCAATACAAAAAAGGAGTGGAAAACTCAGTAGTTGACTCCTTGTCCAGAAAACCTCATTTAGTTCATGACACAATGCTTAAAACTCATCATTTGTCTTCCGCTCAACCTGCTTGGCTTGATGATATTCAATAGAGCTATGTCAATGACCCCTTTGCAATGGAGTTGATTCAAAAGCTGGCTATAACTCCTACAGCTGATCAGAAGTTTTCCCTCAAAGCTGGTATCCTAAGGATGGGCAAATGTATTTGGGTTGGCAATGAACCACAAGTGCACAGCAAGATTGTGGTTGCATTCCATGATAGTCCTTTGGGTGGTCATTCAGGGTTCCCCGTGACTTATAGACGCATCAAACAACTATTCAAATGGAAGAATATGAGAAGATTCATCAAATCATATGTGCAGCACTATTTGACTTGCCAGCAATCAAAACCAGAAAGGATACCATATTCTGGCTTATTACCGCCTTTGCCTGTACCCAATCTTCCCTGGGAGATGGTTACTATGGATTTTGTGGAAGGATTCCACTGTCTCGCAGATTTAATTTTGTATTGGTGGTGATTAACAAGTTCTCCAAATATGGGCATTTTATTCCATTACATCATCCATTCACAGCTAAAGATGTAGCCGAAGCTTTCTTCAACAATGTATATAAATTGCATGGCCTACCTTAGTCCATTGTGTCGGATAGGGACAAAATCTTTACCAACAAGTTTTGGAGTGAGCTTTTCTAGAAAACTGGCGTACTCCTTTGTATGAGCTCAGCTAGACACCCCCAATCTGATGGACAGACTGAACGTGTCAACGAGCAAGTGGAGTGTTTTCTGCGCTGCTTTGTTAGTGGGCACCTGTCACGCCCAAGATGCGACCCTATCCTCAATTTGGCACGAAGGCCTCGTCAGGGATAGAAGGGCATCTCGTCGGGTCGCAAGAATGAATATCGTTACAAGTACATGTACTGAAAAGAAGAGATATATAATAGAATTGTCTTACACTCGCCACAAGCTACATCAGAGTCACATCAGTACATTACATAATCATCAAGAGTAAAAGCAGGGTCCGACTACGGACGAAAACAAACGAGAAAAGAAGAACGACGTCCATCCTTGCTATCCCAGACTGCCGGCCTGGAACCCATCCTAGATCGATGAAGAAGAAGAAGAAGAAGAAGAAGCAACTCCAAATGAACAATCAACGCGCTCGCGTCGAGTAACCTTTACATGTACCTGCAACTGGTGTTGTAGTAATCTGTGAGCCACAGGGGACTCAACAATCTCATTTCCAAAGGAATCAAGACTAGCAAAGCTTAACGGGTGAGGTATGGTTAAGTGGTGAGGTTGCAGCAGCGGCTAAGCATATATTTGGTGGCTAACTTACGAGTACAAGAAATAAGAGGGGGGGGGAGATCTACGCATAACGGATGTGAACTACTGATGATCAAATGAATGATCCTGAACACCTACCTACGTCAGACATAACCCCACCGTGTCCTCGATCGGAGAAGGAACTCGCGAAAGAGACAGTCACGGTTACGCACTCAGTTGGCATATTTTATTTAAGTTAACTTCAAGTTATCTAGAACCAGTGTTAACCAAAGCTTCCACGTTGCCACATAACCGCGGGCACGGCTTTCCGAAAAGGTTTAACCCTCCAGGGGTGCTCCAACTAGTCCATCACAAATTACCACAAGCCGCATAGAAATCCTCAATCACGAAGCTCGCGATCTCGTCGGATTCCCTAGTGGAAAACCTCAACTCTGAGATTACCCAAAGCATCACCGGAATCCCGATGCACAAGATATTCCGTCAAAAGGTAAAACTAATCCAGCAAGGCCGCCCGACGTGTCAACGATCCCGATAGGAGCCGCGTATCTCGTTCTCAGGACACGGCGGATGGGTCACACTAGGAGAACCAAACCTCAGGTTGCCCCGCGGTGGCCCCGTAGTCTGCCAATTTGGACCAACACTCATGAGGAGCACTGGCCCGGGGGTTGATTAAATTATCCTCGGGGTCCGGAAAGTCCCTATGCAATTTTATTAGGTGTTTAGGCAAATGTAGTATTCCCTCCGTCCTAAAATTCTTGTCTTAGATTTGTTTAGATATAAATGTATCTAGTCAAGTTTTAGTATTTAGATACATCCATTTCTAGACAAAGTTAAGACAAGAATTTTGGGACGGAGGGAGTACCAAAGTTGGGCCTTGCCAGACCAGTCTTAATCTAAAACGAATTATCAAGGGGGTCCCCATAACAACCCCGATAGTGTTAGGAGCGCTCAATTATGGAACATAACACCGGTAGCCGAAAACTAAGGGGGCAAAGGTGGAACAAAACACCAGGCTAGAAAGGCCGAGCCTTCCACCTTTTACCAAGTATATAGGTGCATTAAATTAAATAGCATTTAATATGGTGATATAACAAGGAACCCATGTTTTCACATGGAAGCAACTGCACCTGCAACTAGCAACGCTAACACAGGGTTAAGCAAGCAGTAACATAGCCAATCAGTGGTTTGCTAGGTTGAACAGGTTGAAGGTTTTCATGGCATTGTTGAGAGGCTGATATTTAACATGTGGTAGGCAATGAGACATAACGACAGAAACGATAAAACTAGCATGGCAATGATAGTAATGGTATCTGGGGAAATGGTCATCTTGCCTGAGATCCCGTTTGAAAGAAGAATGACTCCGTGAAGCAGACGAACCAACGTAGTCGAACGGTTCCTCACTTTGTGACACGCTTGCGGAACTCTATCGGAACGGAGCAAACCGGAAACAAACATCAACACAGATATTCACCACACGATGCACAACATGATGCACAACCTAATAAGATGCATGAACAGATCAAAATGCAAGGGATGACATGGCAATTCACCTCATGCAAACACTACACATTAAATGAAGCTCGATATACAACGAGTTGTATATCGACGGAACTCCACGTTTAAGTATTTAATTCACTCCCGATTATTTAACACGCAATATTAAATGTTGTTAACATGGCAAGGGGTGAAGCAATGATTCTACCTGGCATCCTAGACGGTTAACACGCGGAGCATAGAACGGAGCTACGACACAAGAACATGCATCACAAGATAACATGCCATGAATGCGACATGCATGCGAGTTACAATATCACGGCAAGAAGGGAAAGAAGCATATGTCGCCACGGCGAGCGAGAGGGAGCCATGGCGGCAAATCGGAAACAATGTCACGGCAACGTTCCTATCCCGACAACTCGACGAGTAATCGTGCCAACATGCTGGGAACGCGTGCGGGAACGGTAAATAAGATGGGGTGATCCCGGTTACCGGGTTCCCATGTGTCGGCCACAACATAGAGGGACAACGTGCAACAGTCAAACATACGGTGCATACATACATTCAACTCGTACAATACATGCATACGGTTCTCGGCCACGTCTCATCAGTATACCTTCGACGCGTGCGAATCGGAGTGGTTCGGTCCGGTGAAGGGGAACAACGGTCGTCGTGGACGTCGTGGTACCGGTCTCGTCGACGGTAGTCGCTCGCTCGGCGTCGTGGCTCTCGGTCTTCGGCGCCGGTAGTCGTACTCGTTTCGCAGATGGTCGGGGGTCGTCGTCGTTGACGTGGTACTCGCGATCTTACCGGCTCCACGTGTCGGGGATGGTGCACGCGATCTTCGTGACGTTCCAACAGGCAACCGGGCAAGGCAACAACAAGCGGCGACGGCAAGCGGCAGCAACAACTAGTCTAGCAGCAACCTCGGCAAGCGACGACAGCATAACCAGCAACAGCACTAGCTATAGCAGCAGCTAGCAAACAATCAGCAGCTACCACACTCCGCACAGGCAACAGCAACACTTGCAGGCATCGCATGCAGACAAGCACACATGACAACCTAGCATCGGGCAACAACTACCTAAGCACTATCGGCAGCCAGCAACATATACAACAATTCGACAGCAAGCACTAGCATGAGGCAGCAGCCACTATAGCAGCAGCAGCAAAAAACGCAGCGCTACAGCAATCAACTTAGCAGGCTACGGCAGCGGCGCATGCACAGGCGGCAGCAAGAGCAATAGCAAACGCTCGGCAACAGCACGCATCAGCAGGAGCCAGCAGCAATAGGCAACGGAACAGCAGGCAAGCAGCAGCGGCCAACAACAACATCTACAGCCGCGACAGCAGCACAACACGGCGACAGCAACAAGGCAGAGCTCCACGCGGCATGAGGCGCAACACACGGCAACAGCAAGGCAAAGCACATGCACAAACGCAGGGGAACTCCATGGCGTGATGGTGGCGAGCTCCAAGGCGGCGCGCGCACGGGATGATGGGGAGGCCACGGCGCGGCGACCAGGGCGGGCGCGGCGATGGGGAGGCGTGGGGCGCAGGGCTCCTGCAGGCGGCGGTGCGGCCAACGGCAGGGCACGGCGCGGAAGGCGGCGGCCAGAGGAACCGGCGCGAGGCGTGGGGACGAGCACACGGGGACGGGGCGAGGCGGCTGCACGCGAAGGCGGCGAGGCGAGGCCATGGCGGGGAGGATCGGGCGAGGGAGGCGCGACAAGGGGAGGCCGGCGAGCCATGGCTTCCGGTGGCGGGGCCGAGGACGGGCGGGGAGGTGGCTGCGTGAGGGGGAAGGGGATCGAGCACGGGGCAGAGCGACGACGCTCGAGAACGAGGAGTTAGGGCTGGCGGGGCTGTTCGCTAGGGCAAGGGGAGGCCTGGGCCTTGGCCTGCTGGGCCTTGGCCTGGGTCCTCCCCCTTTGGTCTTTTGTTTTCTTTTAAAACAGAAAAAAAATCTTAAACAAAGAAGAACTTTTAATAAAAAAAAGAAAAAAAATGCTTTTGCTCCTTTGAAAACTATACCCCAATCCATAAAATTAGATTGGGCATTTTAAACAAATAAAAATGAAACCTTTTCGAAGAGTAAAATAAAACCTTTTAAAGAATTAAAAATTAAAACCCTTTTGAAGAATAAAATAAAACCTCTTTTATTTAAAGAATAAAATAAAAGCCTTTAAAAGAGAAAATAAAATTGGACGGTTTTAAAATAAAACGAAAGGAGAAAATAAAGAAAAACCCAAGGGGTTGCCCCCACATTTAATAAAAGGGGTTTTTAAAAGAAGACGCTCTCTTTTTAAAAGGATTAAAACGGAAACTTTACACAACCCCAAAACAAATCAAAGAGAAGAGAGGAGGGGAGTTCCTATCACCCTAAGACTCGGAGAGCACTCGAAGCACCACACGCGAGAGACGATGCAAGATGCCATGCATGATGCGACGATGCAAACTAAATGATGATGCAACGAATAAAACTAATCACACGACGGAAACGAAAATAAAGGGGAATCTTCTGGAACGTCGGCAACGGACTGTCACAGCACCCTTCTCGTTGGGCAAAATGGATCTCATTGTGTGAGTTTTTGTACAATACCAACATGCATTCTGCTACAGGAAAGACTCCATTTGAGATAGTCTATGGTCATGGTCCTCGTCACTTTGGAGTAGCAGCAGATGATACAATTCAGTCAACTGATCTGCAGCAATGGTTGATTCATCGAGCAGTGGTTCTGGAATCTGTCTTCGTGCTCAACAACGAATGAAACATCAAGCAGATAAGCACCGCACTGATCGTTCCTTTGTTGTGGGCGATCGTGTCTTCCTCAAGCTGCAGCCTGGGCGATCGTGTCTTCCTCAAGCTACAGCCTTACCTTCAGTCGTCAGTAGCACCCAGAGCTAACCACAAGTTAGCCTTCAAGTTTTATGGTCCATTTGAGATTCTGGAAAGAATTGGTGAACTAGCATACAAACTGCTTCTACCACACACTAGCAAAGTGCACCCAGCCTTCCACGTCTCATTGCTCAAAAAAGTACTTCCTCCAAACTGTCAACCCCTGCTCAGATTCCTGAGCAAGTCCTACAACAACGAGTAATCAAGCGTGGGCATCCTTCCTGGTGCAAGTGTTGATCAAGTGGAGCAACCTGCCAGTGGATATGACTACTTGGGAGGACAAGATCTCGCTGCAGCAAAAGTTTTCTCGAGCACCGGCTTGCCCGCTTCTAAGGGAGGGATTGTCAGCGAACCAGAAGCAGAGCATCCTCATGCGGGCTGGTCCAAGAGGGAGACCCGCAAGCCAGCCCGACTTGCGGGTGGCGAATGGGCCTGAGGCCAGCTGTTACTTAAGACAGGCAAGCGGATCGGGCGCGGCGGCTGGAACCTGGCGAGCGTGTGCGTTGCGTGTTCTTCCTCCTCTCCTCTCTCTCCCGTCCTTCTCCTGGTTTGAAATTGTAGCTACCTTCTATGAAGATGAATGAAATTCGATGATTCCTAGCTCTAGACCTCACATAAGCTTTCGACATATCATCTCCAAAAACTCAAAAAATAAAAGAAAGGAAAGAAGCTTCCATCAATTACTAAGCTGCATATGTACAGTAGTAAAGATAAACAACATTATATATGTTTAAACGAATTGAACTGTCACACGAGAATCATATATTTCCTGTGAGATCAAAAATACATTTAATCATCTATAACAGCTGCCTGCAATGCGTAATCCAAGAAATAAAATGAAGCTAACAAAACAAAGATGATAGACATTAAATTGCAACTGAGAAACAAAATGTCATGTTTCTTTTGGAGATTCCCGTGTAGCATCCTCGTTTCTATGAATAAAAGACCGGAAACCAGAGGGACTGAACAGCTGACCTGAGCCGGTGCTGCTCACTGACCTCTCAATCTCGGCCAGGTTTGCAACAACAGGGAGAGGCCTGTCCGGAATGATTAACGGCCCTGGTGCTGAATCTGCTTCTAGTATCTTCACCGCTTGCTCCATTGTTGGCCTGGCATGCAGCTGTGGATGTGTGCAGAGTGCTGCCACAAGTACATACTTCTCCATGACCTTAGTAGGACCAGGTTCAGCCATTCCTTCCTGGAGCACATCCAGCGTCTTCCCCCTCCGAACCAATGACCAAGCCCAGTCAGCAAGCACGAAGCTCTCTCCCTCATTGAGAGACATGAATGCTCTCTTCCCACTCAGAAGCTCAAGAAGAACAACTCCGAAGCTGTAGACATCACTCTTCTCAGTTAACTGGCCATAGAGGGCATACTCTGGAGCGACATAGCCCATTGTGCCAGCAACCCGTGTGCTCACGTGTGTCATCCCTTCGGGTGCAAACTTGGCCAATCCAAAATCGGCCACCTTTGCCTCAAAATCATCATCGAGCAAGATGTTGCTTGCCTTGATGTCCCTGTGAATGATAGCTGGCTGTGTGCCACGGTGCAGGTAGGACAGCCCCCGTGCCATCCCGATGGCAATCCTCTGCCTCACTGGCCATGCCATCAGGCACTCCCCGGCGCCGAAGAGGTGGTCGTGGAGGCTGCCATTATGCATGAGGTCGCACACAATCATCCGCTGGTGCCCCTCTCTCTGCGTGGCGGCGATGCAGTAGCCACGGAGCGCAACCAGGTTGACATGGCGCACGCTGGCCACCACCTCCACCTCATGTGCGAACGCGGCATCCCCGGCTGCCGAGCAGTTCTTGAAGCGTTTCACTGCCACCTCCGCGCCATCTGGGAGCACCCCCTTGTAGACATTCCCGAAGCCACCGCGGCCGATGATGCTGTCTCTAGCGAAGCTCCCCGTGGCCATCTTGATGTCGTCGTAGGTGAACTTGAGCAGGGTGGTGCTGGCGGTGATGGACTCCATCGCAAGCGAGCGCTTGCTCCTGCTGTCCGCGGCCAGTGCGGCAGCGGCAGCCCGCCTCCGGCGTCGCCACACGAAGAACCACGAACCAGCAGCGGCAGCAACTAGCAGTACAAAGGCGACACATCCAAAGACGACGCCGTAGAGCCAGGCAGAGGCGCCGGGCCCGTTGGAGGGTTCGGGATTGACATTAAGGAGGTACAGGCAGTTGGCTGTGTCTGGGTCGTCGGGGCCGCGTAGGCTGGCCGCGGCGCCGGCGTATATGAAGGGGTACTGGACGCAGCCGGTGACATCGTTTCCACCGTCGGGGGAACCAGGCAGGAGGTAGGCTGCGGCCGTCTTGCTGAGCGAGGTGGTGCAGGCGGTGCAGACCGGAACGGGGCCAAGCTCGCGGTAGCAGCTGGCGTTGATGTCCCTGCGGGCGGAGGCAGGCACTCGGTTGTCGAAATCCCCTCGCGTGGAGATGTTGCCGCATCCAGGAGCGGAGAGGAGCGCATCGATGCCCGCGAGGCCACAGGCATCGGGCGGGGAGAGCGGGAAGGGGAGCGCGTCGCGGAGCGGCGGGAGGCAGGAGGAGTTGGGGACGAGGAAGGAGCCGGTGGCGGCGAGGTGGAGGGAGAGGAGGAGCCGGACGGACTGGAGCGCGAAGGCGCAGCGGGAGGCGTCGTCGGAGGGGAGCGGCGGGGCGAGGAAGGGACGCAGGGCGGTGAAGTTTAGCGGGCACCGCGGCGGCGAGGGGGCGATGCTGGGCTGGGCGTGGAGCGTGGCGGGGAAGAGGATGAAGGCGAGGAGGAGGGGGAGAAGGCGGGACATGGGTGGGGATCAGGAGAAGGAGCAAAGGAGGGTTGAGTTGACCATCGATTTGGGAAGGGAGATGGGGAACGGCCGGCCACGGGGATGGATGTTCGACCACCACCCACCCACCCACCCACCCACCCACCAGCCGCCTTTCTCCAGCTCCTTCAGCGTCAATCATCAGTCTCGGCTTTTCCCTGTTGTGGGCACGGAGGGTGGGTGGGGTCGTGATACGCGCTGCCTCTCGAGCGGCGGCGGCGAACCCAATCCGCTGGTTCCAGGAGCCAGCTAACCGGCTGGTCGGCGCCGCAGCACGCAGCACCTTCCTCCTGCTCGAGCATGAAGTCGTCGTATTTGCAGCCTTTTTACTGCAACTCGAACTTACGATCCAGATTTCGTCGGTTTACGAGTGGAAATAGGACCGTGTCGATTCAGATTTGTATTTGCGTCGGTCCGACGCCTAACGCGCGGCCACATCTTTGGCTTATCTCATCCGCCGGTTAGAACAAAGGTTATCGCGGTCACGGTTCGTACCAGTCTAGCAATGCTACATGCACCTATGCTACATAAATGTTTTACGTAATGTGTTACATGGACCAATCAAATTAAAGTCTGAAGGATGAAGCGCCCCCACCTCTTGAAAAGGGGGGGACAAAGTTAATTAGTTAGGAGACTTACGTTAATCTTCATAAAGCTTATGTAGATGCAGCATTTTCCGTACTAGTCCATGCCGGCAGATAACACGACCGACGACCTACAAAATACTCGCTCTACAGTCTCACGTAGGCAATAGAGCCAGTAGCACTTAAAATGAATAAGTTTTTGATGTGTCAACAAAGCCAGCGGCCATCACACCCGTCAGCACTTCGAAATGAACGCACATTGGCCACGGCCCTAGGTTCACCTAGTTCAGGCCATCGTCGGCGAATATCTTCTTCTGCCGATTCGCGAACCAAGCCTTTGTCGGAATCGGGGTTACGCAAACCCACAAAGGTTCGAACTTTGGGGTGCGCTCGCTCTCCTACCGTGTTTTACCTCTCGACCTCACTACGACTCTTCAACGGCTCGAGCTTAGGACAACAAACAAGGACCCACAAGCAGTTTACCCAGGTTCAGGCCACCTTACGGTGTAAAACCTTACTTCTCATTGTTTGGATTGCTTGAGGTGGAAGACGAGTACAAAGGCGGATTCTTGCCCCAGCCGAGATGATGCCCCCCGGATACAGAGACCGGGCCTCTCTTTTGTATTGGTCTTGGTCCTCTTGTTGGAAATATGTCCTAGAGGCAATAATAAAATAGTTATTATTATATTTCTTGTTTCAAGATAATTGTTTATTATCCATGTTATAATTGTATTGAATGAAAACATAAATGCATGTGTGAATATATAGACAAAACAATGTCCCTAGTGAGCCTCCAGTTGACTAGTTTGTTGATCAAGGATGGTTAAGGTTTCCTAGCCATAGACAAGTGTCGTCACTTGATGACGTGATCACATTATTAGGAGAATGATGTGATGGACAAGACTCTAACTATAAACGTAGCATATGATCGTGTCATTTTGTTCCTATTGTTTTCTACATGTCAAGTATACATTCCTATGACCATGAGATCATGTAACTCACTCACATCGGAGGAATGTCTTATGTGTATCAAACATCGCAACGTTACTGGATGACTATAAAGGTGCTCTATAGGTATCTCCGAAGGTGTCCGTTGAGTTAGCATGGATCAAGACTGGGATTTGTCACTCCGTGTGACGGAGAGGTATCTCGGGGCCCACTCGGTAATACAACATCACAAACAAGCCTTGCAAGCAATATGACTAAAGAGTTAGCCACGGGATCTTGTATTACGGAACGAGTAAAGAGACTTGTCGGTAATGAGATTGAAATAGGTATGTCGATACTGACGATCGAATCTCGGGCAAGTAACATGCCGAAGGACAAAGGGGATGATATAAGGGATTGTGTGAATCCTAAACATAGAGCTTCAACCGATAAGATCTTCGTAGAATATGTAGGATCCAATATGGGCGTACAGATCCCGCTATTGGATATTGACCGGAGAGTGTCTCGGTCATGTCTACATAGTTCTCGAACCCGCAGAGTCTGCACACTTAAGGTTCGGTGACGTTTTCGGTATAGTTGAATTATTGATGTTGGTAACCGAATGTTGTTCGGAGTCCCAGATGATATGCCGGACGTCACGAGGGTCTCGGGAATGGTCCGAAAACGAAGATTGATATATAGTATTGTTCCATTTGGCTTCCGGAAAGATTTCGGGCATTACCGGTAGAGTACGGGGAGTGACGAATGGGTTCGGGGGTTTTACCGGGAGGGACCACCCACCCGGGAGAGGACCTAATAGGCCCATGGGTGGCGCACCAGCCCACCAGCCCAATAAGTCTATTTTGGCCAAGGCAAAAATAAGAAGGAAAAAAAAGAGAAGGACGGAGGTGGACAAGATGGGAAGGAGTCCTCCACCAAACCGAATTGGAGGAGGACTCCTCCCTCTTGGATCGACTAACTCCTCCTCATTGAAGTAGGAGTCAAGCAACCCTCCCCCTTGTTCCTCCCATATATAGTGGAGGTTTGAGAGGTTTTTTGCACCCCAAGCCTTTGTGCAGCCCTCTCTCCCTCCACTACTTCATGACACCCCGTAGCTAGTTCGGTACCACACGGCGAAGCCCCTGCCGCAGTAGCTCCACCATCATCACCGCCACGCCGTCATGTTGCTGGATAATTCAGCTACCTCTTCGTCTCTATTGCTGGATCAAGAAGGCGGAGATTGTCATCGAGCTATACGTGTGCTGAACGCGGAGGTGTCGTCCGTTCGGCGCTAGATCGGGACGAATCGTGGGACGGCGACAATTTGGATCACGAAGACATTCCACTACATCAACCATGTTTCTTAACGCTTCATGCTTAGCGATCTACAAGGGTATGTGGATCTGATCTCCCTCTCGTAGATGATCATCACCATGATAGGTCTTCGTGTGCATAGGAATTTTTTCCCCATGCAACGTTCCCCAACACCTCTTCCCCCCCCCCCGAAAACACACTTGGCGGGAAGGGTTGTCACATCGGCCATTTTGAAGGGGGACATGGCTGCGGCCTGTCGTGACAAACATGGTCTTCGCATGCAAAAGCCCTTCTCCATGACGGGCTGGTGGGCTCTGGGGTGACCTCCGTCCTGTCGAGCCCCCAGTCTTAGACCTCTTGCACCGATCGAGAAACCTTTGGGGGTTGCTTTGGGAACCCGCGGGCTGGCTCGTCTCCCTTAACACCAAAGGGGAAAGCTTATGCATCCGTGCCTGCTGGCACCGACCCTAGCGCCGTGCATCATGGCTCACGTCACCCACGCGAGGATGTTGGACCGTGCGACCCCGGCTGGCCACCCTTGGTAAGTCCGTCTGAGGGAGTCCTAGACTAAGGGGTCCTCGGATGGCCAGTCCATCTCTTAGAGGCCGACCATATGGGCTGTATTATCAAAGACTGGACCGCATGATGACTGTGTATTCAAGAAGGGAAGGCTCCGAAGACTGACATATCGTCCAAGTTTGGTAGTTCAGGTTGGCTCCCCTACCCCCGGCTCAAGGTCGGCTGTATGTAACCCTAGGGACCCCTGGTATCTATATAAGCTAGAGGGTTTCCTCCGCATTGGCAGGTCGATTCATCTAGGGTTTAATCCATATGTTCTCGAGGTAGATCAACTCTGTAATCCTCATACACCATCAATATAATCAAGCAGGACGTAGGGTTTTACCTCCTTAAGAGGGCCCAGACCTGGGTAAATACTGGCTCCTTCATCTCATGCAACCCATCGATTTAAGGTCCACAGTTTGGGACCCCTTACCCGAGATCCACCGGTTTTGACACCGACATTGGTGATTTCGTTGAGATTTCAGCTGTAGGATCGTAGGAAGGATTGATGTCACGACTAATCATCCACGAAGAGATCTGCAGCAGATACATCTTTGTCCCTGGATAGATCTTCACGTTCGGAAGCATCGTTCTGCATGATGATTTAGCTGGCCACCTTAGCCAGGTGGGAAACTTCACCCCCGGTCAGGAAGTAAGGTTCAGGAGCCTCGACTTCACCACCGACCCCCGGGGAGATCTTGTGCTAACAAGGCTCCTAGATCCTTTCGAGGAGATCACGAGTGTCACGCCCAAGATGCGACCCTATCCTCAATTTGGCACAGGGCCTCGTCAGGGATAGAAGCGCATCTCGTCATGTCGCAAGAATGGATATCGTTACAAGTACATGTACTGAAAAGAAGAGATATATAATAGAATTGGCTTACACTCGCCACAAGCTACATCAGAGTCACATCAATACAATACATAAACATCATGAAGAAGAGCAGGGTCTGACTACGGACGAAAAGAAACGAGAAAAGAAGAACGACGTCCATCCTTGCTATCCGAGGCTGCCGGCCTGGAACCCATCCTAGATCGATGAAGAAGAAGAAGAAGCAACTCCAAATGAACAATCAACGCGCTCGCGTCGAGTAACCTTTACCTGTACCTGCGACTGGTGTTGTAGTAATCTGTGAGCCACAGGGGACTCAGCAATCTCATTTCCAAAGGTATCAAGACTAGCAAAGCTTATTAGGTGAGGTATGGTTAAGTGGTGAGGTTGCAGCAGCGGCTAAGCATATATTTGGTGGCTAAACTTACGAGTACAAGAAATAAGAGGGGGAAGATCTACGCATAACGGACGTGTCTACTGATGATCAAATGAATGATCCTGAACACCTACCTACGTCAGTCATAACCCCACCGTGTCCTTGATCGGAGAAGGAACTCACGAAAGAGACAGTCACGGTTACGCACACAGTTGGCATATTTTCATTAAGTTAACTTCAAGTTATCTAGAACCAGTGTTAATCAAAGTTTCCACGTTGCCACATAACCGCGGGCATGGCTTTCCAAAAAGATTTAACCCTGCAGGGGTGCTCCAACTAGTCCATCACAAATTACCACAAGCCGCATAGAAATCCTCAATCACGAAGCTCGCGATCTCGTCGGATTCCCTAGTGGAAAACCTCAACTCTGAGATTACCCAAAGCATCACCGGAATCCCGATGCACAAGATATTTCGTCAAAGGTAAAACTAATCCAGCAAGGCCGCCCGAAGTGTCGACGATCCCGATAGGAGTCGCGTACCTCGTTCTCAGGACACGACAGATGAGCTAGACGTCGGGATCGCTAAACCTCCGGGTGACCAGAGGGGCGCCGGACATCGCTCGGGTGGGGCCAACACTCATGAGGAGCACTGGCCCGGGGGTTGATTAAATTATCCTCGGGTTAATTACTCCCTATGCAGTTCATTAGTTATTAGGCAGAAGTAGTACCAAAGTTGGGCCTTGCCAGACCAACTTTAATCTAAAACGAATTATCAAGGGGGTCCCCATAACAACCCCGATCGTGTTAGGAGCGCTCGTTTATGGAACATAACACCGGTAGCCGAAAACTAAGGGGGCAAAGGTGGAACAAAACACCAGGCTAGAAAGGCCGAGCCTTCCACCTTTTACCAAGTATATAGGTGCATTAAATTAAATAACATTTAATATGGTGATATAACAAAGAACCCATGTTTTCACATGGAAGCATCTGCACCTGCAACTAGCAACGCTAACAACAGGGTTAAGCAAGCGGTAACATAGCCAATCAGTGGTTTGCTAGGTCGAACAGGTTGATGGTTAACATGCCATTGTAGAGAGGCTGATATTTAACATGTGGTAGGCAACGAGACATAAACGATAGAAGCAATAAAACTAGCATGGCAATGATAGTAATGGTATCTGGGGAAATGGTCATCTTGCCTGAGATCCCGCTTGGAAGAAGAACAACTCCAAGAAGTCTGCGAACCACGTAGTCGAACGGGTCCTCACATTCCGACACGCTTGCGGAACTCTATCGAGATGGAGCAAACCGGAAACAAACATCAACACAAATATTCACCACAGCAAAAGCAAGACATGATGCATGAACAGAGCAATGATGCAAGTGATGGCATGGCAATTCACGTCACACAACACTACACATTAAGTGAAGCTCGATATGCAACGAGTTACATATGGACGAAACTCCACGTTTAATTATTAGTTCACTCCCGTTAATTTACCGGCAAGATTAAATGTTGTTAACATGGCAAGGGGTGAAGCGATGATTCTACCTATCGTACTAGTCGATGTATATGCCGTGAATGCGTCATGCATGCGAGTTCATCAACACCACGGCAAGAAGAGACAGAAACAAGTGTCGCCACGACGAGCGAAAGGGGACCATGGTGGCAAATCGGAAACAATGCCACGACAACGTTCCTATCCCGATACTCAACGAGATATCGGTGCCACGATCTAGAAGCGTGTGCGGGAACGCTAATTAAAGAATGGGGTGATCCCGTATATTGGGTTCCCATGTGTCGGGGCACAACATAAGAGGGATAACATGCAACGGGCAACATACGGTGCATACATACATTCAACTCATACAACACATGCATTCGTTACACGACACGTCTCATCGGTATACCTTCGACGCGTGCGAATCAGAACGGTTCGGTTCGGGGAAGGGGAACAACGGTCGTCGTGGACGTCGTGGAAGTAGTTGTCGTCGTGGTACTCGGGTCTCGTCGATGGTAGCCGTTCGCTCGGCGTTGGTACACCGGTCTTCTCGTCGGTAGTCGATCACGTCTCCGTCGATGTTCGGGGTTCGTCAAGGATGTCGTGGTTCACGTGAACTTGTTGACTCCAAGGCGGCGGGGATGGCCTATGCGGCGACGGCAACATAAGCAAGCAACAACTATCTACCTCGGCACAAGCAGCAGCTAAGCTCGGCACAAGCAGCAGCTACATGCAATAGCCACAACAATCATCTACATCAACGGCAGCAAGCAGCATCAAGCAGCAACGACATCAAGTAACAACGGCAAGCAGCAGGCACAACATCAGCTAGCAACAGTGACAACAGGTGCAGCAGCAACCAGGCAACGCGAGCAGGCACAACAACAAGCATCGGCGGCGGCAGCAAGCTAGCAATAGCAACTAGCATCAGCGGCAGCAGCAAGCACCGACAGCAGCAAGCAGCAAGCAAGCAACGCAAGCATGCACCAGTAGCTACAGCCTGTCGGCAGCAGCGACAACACACCAGCAGGCAAGCGCAGCTCGGCAGGAGGAGACCGGGGGTCCTGGAGGGAGCTTGGCGCGACCGGGCGAGCTCGGGACGAGGGCTGCGAGCGCGCAACCGGCGAGGCATCACGGGAGACGGTGGCTGCGGCTAGCTCAACGACGACGGGAGGCGCGGGAGACAACCACGTCAGAGGAGGCGGTCGGCGGGGCGAGCAGCGCGGTGGAGGAGGAGGTCGGGCCATGGCGGCTGAGGCGAGGGGGAAGGCGAGGCCATGGCGGGCTGCTGGCATGCGCACGGCGACGGGGCAGGAGATCCGGCAGGCAGGGCCGGGCGAGGTCGGATGCAGGCGCATGGCGGCGGAGGAGCGGACCAAGGCGGCGACCGAGGTGAGGGCCGAGGCCATGGCGAGCGCGGGGACGGGGGGATCGAGGAGGAGGGGATCGGGGTCTTGGGCGGCTCGGTAGGGGGAGGACGACGCGCTCGGGGAGGACGAGGGGAGCGGGGCGGTTCGCTAGGGCAGGGGGGAGCTGGGCCTTGGCCTGCTCGGCTGGGCCTGCTCCCTCCCCCTATTAGTTTTTTTCTTTTTGAAATAAAAAAGCAGAGAACAAACATAAAGAAAAAAAATAGGTTTTTAACAAAATGAAGAAAATGCCTTTTACTCATTTTAAAGAAATATACCCAACTTTAAAAATAGATTGGCATTTTTAAACGAATAAAAACAAAAACCTTTTAAAGAATTAAAAATTAAAACCCTTTTGAAGAATAAAATAAAACCTCTTTTATATAAAGAATAAAATAAAAGCCCTTTAAAAGAGAAAGTAAATGAGACAGTTTTAAAATAAAACCAAAGGAGAAAATAAAGAAAACCCAAGGGTTGCCCCCGCATATAATAAAAGGATCTTTTATTGAAAAGAAGAAGACGAACCCTTTTAACTAGGGGTTTAAAATGGGAACTTTAGCAAACCGCAAAAACAAATAAAAGAGGAGAGGAGGGGAGAGTTCCTATCGCACTAAGACTCGGAGAGCACTCGAAGCACACACACTCAAAATACCACACATGACATACGATGCAAGATGCCATGCATGATGCGACGATGCAAACTAAATGACGATGCAACAAATAAAACTAATCACATGACGAAAACGGAAGTAAAGGGGAATCTTCTGGGGCGTCGGTCTCGGGCTGTCACAACGAGTTCCGATGGCTCGACTTTGGAAGCCATGGATACCGCTACCGGGGCAACTTTGACCCTTGGTCTGGCCTTAGAGACTCCTCGAACGATCTCGGGGAATCGGCGCTGCGGGCCGATCCCAAACACTTGAACAATATAGACTCCATCGAGACTATGTTGCTACACGAGTTACTCGATTGGATCCAATCTATGGCCATGATCAAGTCGGGCTTAGGACCGACGACAGGGAAATTCATGTCCCACCCATTACACATTTGGTCGCTAGCATCGAGTGCACGGCTAAAGGCTCCCTACATCAGCAATTGGAGTTATGGACGGTCTACGTCCCAGTTACTGAACATCCGGACTCCTTTGATAATCGAGAACCTGGATCTCATCCTGACATAAACTGGGGACCAAGGGCCAACAAGGCACGCGACCCAGAATCAGTGCGACAGGATCTTGTCACAATCACGGACTCTGGTCCGGCCGTACCAAACCCTGCAAAAGCGCGGGACGTGGTTGCCGAAGTCTCGGACTCGTCCCTCATGGGAACACAAAATTTCTATCCACCCACCACCCAGCTCGAGCATCCCTTGGGAAAAGCGGAAGGGTTCGGTCTACCGCACCAACACAAGGTCAAACAACGGTTAGGGGAAACAATACACCACTTTTGGGCTAGATTCCTCCTCAACAATGATAGGGCAGAAGGCCTCGGCGATGAGGAGGTGATCAACGCCTTCCGACATAGCTGATGACGATGACATTCTTAACGCCCTCTCCCATCGCCGATTCCAAACCTTCACCGAGTTGTCAAACGTGGTGCTCAAATATTGCGCCATGGAAAGCACTTGGAAAATGTAGCAAATGTGCATGGAGCCCATACACATCAAGCAAGCCACATGAACCCGAAGAAGGCATGCTCCCCATTCGCGGGGCCGGATACATCCGGGCCCATAGTGAAAGGGAACAAAATGCGGACCAGAATGGTCCTTGACACACTACTAGATGAGCCTTGCCACATACACTCGGACCCGCCTATTACAAGCTCCACCCACAACCTTCGAGTATGTTGGGTCGTCAGGCAAGTTGCAAAAGGTGGAGAGGTTATCCTAAAGGCTCCACTTGCAGAGGAAAGGTGGGAACCGCTACTCGTAAGCAATGCGGAGATCCTAACGATGTACGAAACATTTTCCTCAAAAAATCAAAGAAATAGAGCTCTTCAGGAGCTCCATCGAATTCACCATGCAGCAACGGCAAGTCCATGGTCGGACACACCAATTACTTTTGACAAGGACGACCAGCCGATCACCAGTACCGGCCGAGCACCAGCCGCCCTAGTCCTAAACCCCATAGTCAATGGCTTTCGACTAAATAAGGTGCTAATGGACGATGGTAGTGCTCTAAACCTCATTTATGAGGACACACTTGAAGAAATGCAGTTCGACAGATCTTGAATCGAACATAGCAACATCACCTTCCGAGGCATCGGCCCCGGGAAAGAAGCACACTGTACCGGACGAGTAACACTCGACATGGTATTCGACATGCCCGAGAACTACCGATCCGAAGAACTTACTTTTCATATCGTGCCCTTTCATAATGGTTACCATCCCCTCTTGGGACGCGAAGCCTTCACAAGATTCCAGGCCATACCACACTACGGGTACATGAAGCCAGGGCCGAACGGTGTGATCACAGTCATAAGTGACCCCAACAGAGCCCTCCGAGCTGAAAATAAAACGGCATCCCTAGCCCTTGTGGTACTAGCGAAAACCCTCGCCACAGAAGAGCTCACCAGACTCTGATCCATAGTGTACAAGGACGACGTGATCCTCGGTAAGCTGCCCAAGTCCACATCCTTTAAACCAGTGGACAAGATGTCAAATTTCAGGTCCATCCAACAGACCCCAACAAAATGGCGTCCACTCGAGCTCAGCTGGACCCCACAATCGACGAGGTGTTGCGCATTTTTTTGCATGAAAATTGGGACATCTTCGCGTGGCACCCCTCACACATGCCAGGAATTCCTCAGGGGCTGGCCGAACACAACCTGAATATAATAGCAGGCTTCAAACCTATCAAATAGGCCTTGCATTGATTCTCCGAACAAAAGCGTCAATCCATGGGCGAGGAACTTGCCAAACTACTAGAAGCCGGGTTCATCAGAGAAATTAAACATCTCGACTGGTTGCCAAATTTGGTCATGGTACCAAAGAAGGACAAAAATTGGTGGCTATGTGTCATTTCAAAGACCTCAATAAGGCCTGCCCTAAGGATCCTTTCCCCTTAGCCCGAATAGACCAAATCATCGATAGAACAACCAGAAACGACTCCATGTGCTTCCTCGATGCACATTCCAGATACCATCAGATTAAAATGAAGGAATCCGATCAGGCTACAACCTCCTTCATAACCCCATATGGGTCATTCTGCTTTAACACAATGCCTTTCGGGTTAAAGAACGCGGGCACCACTTACCAGCGCATGGTCCAAACATGTTTGGAGAAACATACCGGAAAAACAGTAGAGGCATACGTGGACGACGTGGTCGTCAAGACCAAATGCGTGGACTAGCTGATAGATGACCTCAGACATACCTTTGCCAGCCTACGAGAATACGATATACGGCTTAATCCGGACAAGTGTGTCCTTGGAGTCCCAGCCGGCAAACTCCTCGGATTTATCGTGTCGCAAAGAGGAATAGAGGCCTATCCGGCCAAGATACAAGCTGTGTCACAACTCGCGGTTCCTACAAAGCTGAAGCATGTCCAAAAATTGGCAGATTGTGTGGCGGTTCTGAGCCAGTTTATCTCTCACCTCGGCGAGAAAGCACTCCCACTTTACAGGCTGCTGAAAAAGACCGATAACTTCGAGTGGACCGACGAAATTGCGACACCTGTGGAGGAAATCAAAACGCTTCTCGCCAGCAACCCCATCCTAGCAGCACCTTTCTAAGGCGCAAGATGCGATCCTATCCTTATTTTGGCGCGAGGGCCTCGACAGGGATAGAAGCGCATCTCGTCGTTTCGCAAGAATGGATATCGTTACAAGTACATGTACTGAAAAGATGAGTATATGGAATTGGCTTACACTCGCCACAAGCTACATCAGAGTCACATCAGTACAATACATAAATATCACGAAGAAGAGCAGGGTCCGACTACGAACGAAAACAAACGAGAAAAGAACAACGTCCATCCTTGCTATCCCAGGCTGTCGGCCTGGAAACCATCCTAGATCGATGAAGAAGAAGAAGAAGAAACTCCAAATGAACAATCAACGCGCTCACGTCAAATAAGCCTTTACCTGTACTTGCAACTGGTGTTGTAGAAATCTGTGAGCCAAAGGGAACTCAACAATCTCATTTCCAAAGGTATCAAGACTAGTAAAGCTTAATGGGTGAGGTATGGTTAAGTGGTGAGGCTGCAGCAAGCGACTAAGCAGTATATGAGATGGCTAACTTACGAGTACAAGAATAAGAGGGAGATGATCTACGGATAACGGACGTGAACTACTGATGATCAAATGAATGATCCTGAACACCTACTTACGTCAAACATAACCCCACCGTGTCTTCGATCGGAGAAGGAACTCGCAAAAGAGACAGTCACGGTTACGCATTCAGTTGGCATATTTCAATTAAGTTAAATTCAAGTTGTCTAGAACCAGTGTTAAACAAAGTTTCCACATTGCCACATAACCGCGGGCACGGCTTTCTGAAAGATTTAACCCTGCAGGGGTGCTCCAACTAGTCCGTCACAAACTACGACATGCTACGATGGAATGACCTCGATCAGGGAAACCCGTGATCTCCTCGGGTTCCTATGGGAAAACCTCAACCTCGAGTTAGCTCAAAGCATCCTTGGAATCCCTCGCACGAGACGCTCGATACAGGTAAAACAAGTCCAGCAAGGCCACCCGACGTGCCGACAATCCCAATAGGAGCGGCGTATCTCGTTCTCAGGGCACAATCGGATGAGCGCAGCATACAGTGGCCTGATAGAAATCACCCGAGTTGCCCCGGGTTGGCCCCGCACATGACTCTGTTTCGGACCTACACCATCAGCACTGGCCCTCGCTGTATTATGTTGAATTACTCCTCGGGTTGCGCTAACTCCCTATGCTTTCAGTATTAACAGAATTATTAAGTTGGAAAAATATAGTACCACTGTTGGGCCTTGCCAGACAAGCTTTATCCAAAAACGAGAATCTAGGGGATCTCCATAACAACCCCAAGCATGTTAGGAGCGCTCAATTATGGAACATAACACCGGTAGCCGAAACTAATGGGGCAAAGGTGGAACAAAACACCAGGCTAGAAAGGCCGAGCCTTCCACCTTTTACCAAGTATATATGTGCATTAAATTAAATAGCAATTAATATGGTGATATAACAAGGAACCCATGTTATCACATGGAAACAACTGCACCTACAACTAGCAACGCTAACACATGGTTAAGCAAGCGGTAACATAGCCAATAAGTTGTTTGCTAGGTTGTGAAGAGATTGAAGGTTTTCACGACAATGTTGGGAGGCTGATATTTAACACGTGGTAGGCAGCGAGACATGACGATAGAAACGGTAAAACTAGCATGGCAATGGTAGAAATGGTATCTGGGTAAATGGTCATCTTGCTTGAGATCCCGCTTGGAAGAAGAACGACTTCGTGAAGCAGACGAACGATGTAGTCGAACGGACCTCACTTGCCGACACGCTTGTGGAACTCTATCGTGACGAAGCAAACCAGAAACAAGAATCAACACACGATATTCACCATGGCACATGCACAACAAGATGCAACCCACATATGATGCATGATTTGTTTAATATATGCAAGACATGGCATGGCAATTCACAACAATCAAAAATGAAGAGGGGTCCATCTGTCAATGGCTCTCTCCTAGGGTGACATGTGGGTCATCTGGGCCCACTGTCACACACACACAACAGCCACACACCCACACACCAAAATCTACACACACATATGTAGATACACACACAAGTATATAAATATGCCTACATGCACAAGTGCATATGTGCACATACACATGCACACATGCCCAACACACACCTACACTCTCAAGCACACACATACACCTATGCCTAAGAGTGTCCAGAAGGGCTAGAACAATCTAAGCATGCATACATATGCACTCTAGTGCCAAACAGGAGGAAACAACACAAAAGAGAAACAAATCAGCAAATAACAAAAAAAAGAGGGGGTGAGGGAATCGAACCCACGACCTGCCGGTCGTCACCCCAGCTCACAGGCCACTGCGCTAGCTACTCAGATCACAACAGAGAGGGGGCTATAGAGGAGGTAAGCAACCTCTGTCGATGCTGCGCAGGGAAAAGAAAACAAACAGAAGAAAAAGGGGGGGATCGCCATGGGGATTCAAACCCACGACCTGAGGCGCACGAGCTCACACACTAAACCAGTCGGACTATGATCGGATACTTGACAGAGAGGGGTTCCTTGCTCTTTGGAGTAGGCCCCTCTGCACCGCCTGCCTGCTCTGGCGACAGAAGCGGGGGCCACACACGGCAAGCTCTCCGGCGATGAATCATCTACGGCGACTACAACGCGGTACCGGTGATGGAAGAGGGAACACCAGGGGTTCCATTCCCGGGGCTAGCTCCCTGGGAGGAGCCCCACTTTGATGGCTCGACGGCACGGCTGCCTACTGCTAGGGCGGCGACGACAAAGGTGCACAGTGATGCATCGGCGACACTACAGGGAAGGAGAGAGAGGAGGGCGACGTGAAGCGCACCCTGAGGGCCTTGGTGACGCGCCTGCTGCCGAGAAGGGGAAGAAGAGGCGAGGCGACGCTGACGAGCACACTCTGCTCCGAGAGCGACGAGGCCGATGCGGGGAGCGAAGTAGAGGAGGGGATCCATCCCCCTAGCGATGGGGAGCAACCAATATCCTCCCTACCCCATTGGCCTCCCCGGGAATGCTGCCGGCGACGAGGAGACGACGGGGAACAACGGCGACTCTCTGAACTTGTTCCCCTCCTTCTCTGAATCTCTTACTTGAGAGGGAGAGGGAAGGGGAGAAAGGGGAGGCTAGCGGCGCGATGGGGAATAGGGGGAAACCCTAGCGGGCACGCACGTTGAGGCCTAAATAGGCACGGATGGGACGGCTGACGGCGTGCGTGACCTCTCTTTCCTCTCGCTGACAAACGGAAAGAAGGGGGGGGGGAGGAAACGGCGTCAGAAGGAGGAAGAAGGGGACGGTGAGCGGGCTCCAACGCGCCGAAGGTAGCAGATGGGCCATGCCCACAACTCGGTTTGCATAAATCTAAAATGCTCAAACAAGGCATGAGGCAGTAGAGGGCAAGATGCAGGTCAACACCCTACTAAATACATCTAGCATGGAAGCATGGATCACTAGGAAAAGAACTCACAAAATGGCATCTCACACACAGTTTCAGACTTAGTGAAAATATCAGTTTTTGACAGTGCCGTTTTCGATCTGAAGGCATATTGACAGTAGCAAAACTATATGCTACAGGACACCAAATGGCATGAAAATTCACAGCATGCTAGACAATCTTAAGGACTACAATTAACTCCATTGCACCAACCTCAAAAGAGCTTTAGATCACGAGAAAAACTCATGGCAAGACAACAACAAAGTATAACAGATTTCAGACTTAGAAATATTTTAACATTTCCAAATCAGCACTATTTTCTAGCATGTTGGCAACAAGCAAACAAAACCTAAACATGGATTTCTATTGCAACCCAAATTACCAGAGGCTAGCCTACATATCCAAGGGCATATCTCTAGTTGACAACTCATTCATATCATGCACGGAATAAATCCCACAAAATAAACAAAAGGGCAACATGGCAAAATATCCCACACACTAACTTGCTCAAAAGCTAAAACTAAATGCACAGTTAAATTCTATGGATTTTTCTACCCCGAAAATAAATATAATATGTGGGGTTCAAAAAATAAACTAGCGCCACACATATATGCGAGATTATGTCCTAAACACGTCATGACAAACTAGTGACGGAACCTACATGCAAAAATGCAAGCAACTACTCTAAAATACATGGAAAAGGGTCCCAAACAACACGAACATTTCATGTATGGTATTTGAACAATCCAGACACACATAAAAATAGCTACGGAATAATTCCCTATTAGGACAACATGCAAATCTAGGCATACGACAGTTCACACCACTTCCGACATGCATGAAAGTTGCAAAATCATAATCTACGCGAAAATCTACATGAGTTACATATATTACTCGCTACGATCCGATGCACGGTTTAGAAACTACGGGCATTTGAAAATATAGCACTTTTCTGAAAATAAATAAATCCGAGAACGTAAAAAAATCTAACGGGTAGAAACTATCCTATCGGGCGTAACAGAGGCATGGGCGGAGCTTAGCTATCTAGCGCCTAGTGTAAAAAAAATGGGGCGACAGAAGGGGTTGTCAGCTCGGGCTGGGCCCGGTTGGAGAGGAGAGGCAGCTGGGCCGAGGCTGTGCGTGGCCCACGCAGGGCTGGGCGAAGGAGGCGCACTGGAGCTGGGTCGTCGCTGGCGCCTGGCTGGGCCTGCGCGGTCAACGCGCTCGATCTGGCACCTCCGGATCGGCACGTGGGCGCTGGCGAGCGGCGCTGCGGGACGAGGCACGCACTGGCTCGGGAGGCCAAGGGACGGCGACGGGGCGGCAGCTCAGGCAGGATCTGGCCCGAGGCGGCGGCAGGAGGGGGATCGGTGGCGGCGAAGCTCAATGTCGGGAACAGCGATGCGATGCGAGCGGGTAGCCGGGCGCAGGGGCGGCCAGGCTCGGGCAGGGGCTGGCTCGGGGGCTCCTCCCCACGAGCTGTCGGCTGGCGGAGAATCTGGGCCGGGAGGGCCGGCTGCGGGCTCGGGAGGGCCCCAACGGCTGAGGGAGGAGAGAGGAGGCAGGTGGGAGGCTGGGTGGTGGCTAGGGTTAGGTGGGCGTCGTAGATTTCGAGGAAGAGGGAGAGTGGCAAAAATGGAAGGGGAGACCCTTCCTTTTATAATCGGGGTAGCTAGGGTTTGCCAAATGGGGTGTTTTCGGACCCTCCGATCTCGATCGAACGGCTCCGAAAATGCCCTGGGGTTAGGTTAGGCTATGTAGAGTTTCTTAGGCGGAGATGAGAGGGAAGTAGTGGGGCGCGACAACGCAATTTAAAAAGCCAAAAAACGTCCGACGAATAACCAAAGACGGTGCCGCTACGGTCGACCGTTCGGGTACCAGACGAACTCCGATTGCGACGAAAATTGGCAGGCGGCCTACCTATATTAAAATAAGACCGCACGCCAAGTTTCAACCCAATCAAAGAAAGTTTTATATACACTTTTAAAAACAAGGTTTTGACAATGTCGCGGGCGCGTGCGAGTGTGGTCGGGATCAACACGGGCAATGACGAACACACAGAGATCCAACAACTAATAATGGATGCAAGTTTGAAAACTGGCGGCAACGGAGTGCTGATGCAATGCACATGATGCGCATGATGCGATGATGATGCGACAAATAAAATAATCACACGGCGACAATGGAATAAAAGGGGAATCTTCTGGGGCGTCGGTCTTGGGCTGTCATAACTCTCCTACACTACAAGAGGATCTTGACCCGAGATCCAAGAATGAAAGGGGAAGAGGAAGAGGAAGAGCAGGAGGTAAAACTTAATTGCTTCTTTGACAAACGAGTGAAACCAACGATCCGTGAAGGTTGCAAAGAGGGTGAAGAATGATATGAGAAACAGGAAGAATTCACACAAAATTTCGGTAGCACTTAGGTAGGAAAAGAGGAGAAAAATTCAATACAATGGAAAGATCTTGAGAAGATGCACAACAAACTAACTAAATTGAACAAGGGAACAATATGATCTTGAAAAGACAAAATGATATATTGAAGAGAGCAACATCACAAGGCCTCCGTTAGAAAGAATAGAAACTAGATCTAGGCAAGAAGGAACGAAGAAGAAAATGAGAACTACTGCCACCAGAATGTTGAAGAACACCTTGAGAATGAAGAGGTCTTGAGCCGCCTAACAAAACATGAATGAGGTAGTGGAATAATAGAGAGACGAACGAAGAGACAACAATTCAGAAGAATTTGAGAACCAAAGCTGAAAGCTGAGAATGAAGAAATCTTCTGAAATGATGACCTTCGGAGGATCAAGAATGAAAACAACTCAGAAATGCCCCGGATAGCAAGAAAGGGATTACTCATGATTGGGAACAATTCAAGATGATGCCACAAAGCTGAAATGATGAATCTTCAAGAGAATGGACCAAGATTTGAGAGAAACACTCCTTCGGTCTTGAAACTGAAAATGATGAGGAGAACACCACCAAGAATAACTCAGACACTCCGGAATAACGAAGAATGAAAGGTTGAGCTAAATATGAGAATAATTCAAATAGATCTTGAAGAAGAATATCACTGATGATATTCATTCTTATGTCATATTTGAAAAGAATTAGAGATCTCCGGAAAATATTAGAAGAGACAAATAAGATCCTGGGAAAAACCTGTGGGTTATGGGCCCACTCAAAGAAACCATCGTTGGAAAGATTGCTCAGAAGGAGAGATATTGCACTGGTATAAAGAAAACTAGATGAGGTTAGACCCTCGAAATAATTGAAAGGATTGAAAACAAGAAACTTCTGAGATATCTTCAACACTCCGGATGGAATAGAGAGAAATGACAACAAGAAGACTTGATAGAACTTTTCAACATGGGAAATAATTTAAAGGATAAAAAGGATATGATGAACACGGATAACTGAATTGAATTCACCAGAAAAGATAACAAGATTGAATAAAGATAAACACGGAGCTCCTAAGAATCTTCACAATGAATCACTTGATAGGACGTGGAAGAAAAGATAGCGGAAGCAACACTGAAAAGGAAGGCACAAGGATGATAATATAATAACTGAAGAAAATGGTTGGAGGGCGGGAAAAACAAAGACAACTTGGGACAGATGACACAACTCCGGAAAGAAAGAGAGATTGCTCTTGCAAATATTGGAGAGGATTGAATTCACTTGAAGAGAAACACACCGGTTGAAAAGAATTGACAAGACAACTTCGGTTGAAAGAATTGATAAGATAATTGATTGAGCAAAAGAATTAGCGCTCTCATAAAAATATAAGAACACCTCTTGGAAAAGATTAGGAATCACCATTTGAAAGCAAAGCAACTCGAATTACCATATTAAGAAAAATAAAGGATGCAGCTTATGAAACAAGCCGGAACAAATTCATGACAGATATTCCATCCGATATTTTCGTGGATAGTTTCACACGGGCTTGATCCTTATAGTAGCCATCATGTACAAGGCAGTGCACACGACATACGAAGCGTCCCCGAGTCGTTGCAAGCTACAAGGACTCTTTAAGACACAACGAGAACCGATGTAAGACGACCATGAACAAACGAATCCACTAGATGTCGAACCCCAACCTAACATCATGCATTTGTTGGAATATTGTCCTATAACTAACTACTTGAATTCCCACATAAGAACTCCCGAAATTTCTGGTCATGCAATCTGGTCCATGGATACAAGGATTAATATATCACTCAACTCCTATATTAACCTGTCCAGTGTATCACATCCGTCAACACATAATCAGAATCTTGGAACCTCATCTATCTCAGACACTCGTAATCACAACGATACTAAGTATGGCGATACATCCCGAACTCTTTGCACCAGTACTGGGGAAGCCTGACTCCTCTCGCCACTACTAGTATTGAAGCAATTTCGAACAACCTTCGTTCTGAGATACTAAGAAATCTGAATGATAGCGATATGCTCAAGAATTCCCTAGAGCTTAACTCCCCAGAAGAAATCAAGTCAGACAGGAGGCACCAAGACGAAACTCCGTCACATTGACATCATATAGATTCCAAAAATATCCGCGTGACCTAAAAATGTTTGAGTGAGAAGAGGAGTGGAATTAAAATTATTACGTCAAGATTCATCACCATAGCATAGAAGAGGAGAAAAAAGAATCCTACTCTCCGATATATAACTAGACTCAAAGCAATTTTTCTCTAGACTCGACTCGGCCAAGTTCGATCAATCAAGGGGGCTCCTAGGTCGGTACGGCTCTGATACCAACTTGTAACGGCCAAGATGCGATCCTATCCTTATTTTGGCGCGAGGGCCTCAACAGGGATAGAAGCGCATCTTGTCGTTTCACAAGAATGGATATCGTTACAAGTACATGTACTGAAAAGATGAGTATATGGAATTGGCTTACTCTCGCCACAAGCTACAACAGAGTCATATCAGTACAATACATCAATATCACAAAGAAGAACATGGTCCGACTACGGACGAAAACAAATGAGAAAAGAACGACGTCCATCCTTGCTATCCCAGGCGACTGGCCTGGAACCCATCCTAGATCGAAGAAGAAGAAGAAGAAGAAGAAACTCCAAATGAACAATCAACGCGCTCACGTCAAATAAGCCTTTACCTGTACTTGCAACTGGTGTTGTAGTAATCTGTGAGCCACAAGGGACTGAGCAATCTCATTTCCAAAGGTATAAAGAGTAGCAAAGCTTAATGGGTGAGGTATGGTTAAGTGGTGAGGCTGCAACAAGCGGCTAAGCTGTATATGAGAGGGCTAACTTACGAGTACAAGAATAAAAGGGAGATGATCTACGGATAACGGACGTGAACTACTGATGATCAAATGAATGACCGTGAACACCTACTTACGTGAAACATAACCCCACCGTGTCCTCGATTGAAGAAGGAAATCGCGAAAGAGACAGTCACAGTTACACACTCAGTTGGCATATTTTAATTAAGTTAACTTCAAGTTGTCTAGAACCAGTGTTAAACAAAGTTTCCACGTTGCCACATAACCGCGGGCACGGCTTTCCGAAAGATTTAACTCTGCAGGGGTCCTCCAACTAGTCCATCACAAACTACCACACACTGCGACGAAATGACCTCGATCAGGGAAACCCGTGATCTCCTCGGGTTCCTTTTGGAAAACCTCAACCTCGAGTTAGCTCAAAGCATCCTCCGAATCCCTCGCACGAGACGCTCGATAAAGGTAAAACAAGTCCATCAAGGCCGCCCGACGTGCTGACAATCCCGATAGGAGCCTCGTATCTCGTTCTCAGGGCACAATCAGATGAGCGCAACGTATAGTGGCCTGACAGAAATCACCCGAGTTGCCCTGGGCTGGCCCCGCACACGACTCTGTTTTGAACGAGCACCATCAGCACTGGCCCTCCTTGTATTATGTTGAATTACTCGTCGGGTAGCGCTAACTCCCTATGCTTTCAGTATTAACAGAATTATTATGTTGGACAAATATAATACCACTGTTGGGCCTTGCCAGACGAGCTTTATCCAAAAATGAGAATCTAGGGGGTCCCCATAACAACCCCAAGCATGTTAGGAGCGCTCATTTATGGAACATAACACCGGTAGCCGAAACTAAGGGGGCAAAGGTGGAACAAAACACGAGGCTAGAAAGGCCGAGCCTTCCACCTTTTACCAAGTATATAGGTGCATTAAATTAAATAGCAATTAATAAGGTGATATAACAAGGAAGCCATGTTATCACATGGAAACAACTGCACCTGCAACTAGCAACGCTAACACATGGTTAAGCAAGCGGTAACATAGCCAATAAGTTGTTTGCTAGGTTGTGAAGAGGTTGAAGGTTTTCACGACAATGTTGGGAGGCTGATATTTAACAGTTGGTAGGCAGCGATACATAATGATAGAAACGGTAAAACTAGCATGGCAATGATAGAAATGGTATCTGGGTAAATGGTTATCTTGCTTGAGATCCCGCTTGGAAGAAGAACGACTTCGTGAAGCAGACGAACCGATGTAGTCGAACGGGTCCTCACTTTCCGACACGCTTGCGGAACTCTATCGAGACGAAGCAAACCGGAAACAAGAATCAACACACGATATTCACCACGGCACATGCACGACAAGATGCAACCCACATATGATGCATGATGAGTTGAATATATTCAAGACATGGCATGGCAATTCACAACAATAAAAAATGAACATGGTCCATTTGTCAATGGCTCTCTCCTAGGGTGGCATGTGGGTCCTCTGGGCCCACTGTCACACACACACAACAGCCCACACCCACACAGCAAAATCTACACACACATATGTAGATACACACACACAAGTATATAAATATGCCTACATGCACAAGTGCATATGTGCACATACACATGCATACATGCCCAACACACACCTACACTCTCAAGAACACACATACACCTATGCCTAAGAGTGTCCCGAAGGGCTAGAACAATCTAAGCATGCATACATATGCACACTAATGCAAAACAGGAGGAAACAACACAAAAGAGAAACAAATCAGCAAATAACAAAAAAGAGGGGGTGAGGAAATCGAACCCATGACCTGCTGGTCATCACCCCAGCGCACAGGCCACTACGCTAGCCACTCGAATCTCAACATAGAGGGGGCTACAGAGGAGGTAAACAACCTCTGTCGATGCTGCATAGGGAAAACAAAACAAAAAGAAGAAAAAGGGGGGGGGTCGCCAGGGGGATTCGAACGCACGACCTGAGGCGCCCGAGCTCACACACTAAACCAGTCGGACTATGATCGGATACTTGACAGAGAGGGGTTCCTTGCTCTTTGGAGTAGGCCCCTCTGCACCGCCTGCCTGCTCTGGCGACAGAAGCGGGGGCGACACACGGCGAGCTCTCCGGCGATGAATCATCTACGGCGACTACAACGCGGTACCGGTGGTGGAAGAGGGAACCCCAGGGGTTCCATTACCGGGGCTAGCTCCCTGGGAGGAGCCCCAATGCAACGGCTCGACGACACGGCTGCCAACTGCTACGGCGGCAACGACAAAGGCCCACAATGATGCATCGGCGACACTACGGGGAAAGAGAGTGAGAGAGGAGGGCAACACGAAGCTCACCCCGAGGGCCTCGATGACGCGCCTGCTGCCGAGAAGGGGAAGAAGAGGCGAGGCGACGCTGACGAGCACACTCTTCTCGGCAAAGACGGGGCCGACTCGAGGAGCGAAGCAGAGGAGGGGATCCGGCCCCCTAGCGACGGGAACGGGTTGAGGGAGGAACCAACATCCTCCCTACCCCATTGGCCTCCCCGGGAACGCTGCCGGCGATGAGGAGACGACGGGGAACAACAGCGACTCTCTGAACTTGTTCCCCTCCATCTCTGAATCTCTTACCTAAGAGGGAGAGGGAAGGGGAGAAAGGCGAGGCTGGCAGCGCAATGGAGAATAGGGGAAACCCTAGCGGGCACGCACGTCGAGGCCTAAATAGGCACAGATGGAACGGTTGACAGCGTGTGCGGCCTCTCTTTCCTCTCGCTGACAGACGGAAAGAAGGGGGAGGAGGAAACGGTGTCATAAGGAGGAAGAAGGGGACGGCGAGCAGGCTCCAGCGCACCGAAGGGAGGAGATGGGCGAGGCTCTCTACACGGTTTACATAAATCTAAAAGGCTCAAACAAGGCATGAGGCAGTAGAGGGCAAGATGCACTTCGACACCCTACTAAATACATTTAGCATGGAAGCATGGATCACTAGGAAAAGAACTTACAAAATGGCATGTCACACACAATTTCAGACTTAGTGAAAATATCAGTTTTTGACAGTGCAATTTTTGATCTGAAGGCATATTGGCAGCAACAAAACTATATGATACATGCACCAAATGGCATGAAAATTCACAGCATGCTAGACAATCTTAAGGACTACAACTAACTCAATTGCACCAACCTCAAAAGAGCTTTAGATCACCATAAAAACTCATGGCAAGACAGCAACAAAATATAACAGATTTCAGACTTAAAAATATTTTAACATCTCCAAATCAGCACCGTTTTCTAGCATGTTGGCAACAAGCGAACAACACCGAAACATGGATTTCTATTGCAACCAAAATTACGAGAGGCTAACCTACATATCCAAGGGAATATCTCTAGTTGACAACTCATTCATATCATGCACGGAATAAATCCCACAAAATAAACAAAAGGGAAACATGGCAAAATATCCCGCGCACTAACTTGCTCAAAAGCTAAAACTAAATGCACATTTAAATTCTATGGATTTTTCTACCCCAAAACATATATAATATGTGGGGTTCGAAAAATAAACTAGCGCCACACATATATGCAAGATTATGTCCTAAACACGTCATGGCAAACTAGCGACGGAACCTACATGCAAAAATGAAAGCAATTACTCTAAAATACATGGAAAAGAGTCCCGAACAACACGAACATTTCATCTATGGTATTTGAACAATCCGGACACACATAAAAATAGCCACGGAATAATTCCCTATTAGGCCTGTGCGGTCAACGCGCTCGATCTGGCGCCTCCAGATCGGCGCGAGGGCGCTGGCGAGCGGCGTTGCAGGGCGAGGCGCGCACTGGCTTGGGAGGCCAATGGACGGCAATGGGGCGGCGACTCCGGCAGGATCCGGCCCGAGGCGGCGGCAGGAGGGGGATCGGCAGCGGCGTAGCTCGAGGTCGGGGACGGCGACGCGATGCGAGCGGGCAGCCAGGTGCAGAGGTGGCTAGGCTCGGGCAGGGGCTGGCTCGAGGGCTCCTCCCCACGAGGTGCCGGCTGGTGGCGGATTCGGGCCGGGAGGGCCAGCTGCCAGCTCGAGTGGGCCCCGGCGGCTGAGGGAGGAGAGAGGAGGCATGTGGGAGGCTGGGTGGTGGCTAGGGTTAGGTGGGCAGCGGAGATTTCGAGGAAGAGAGAGAGAGGCAAAAATGGAAGGGGAGACCCTTCCTTTTATAGTCGGGGTAGCTAGGGTTTGCCAAATGGGGTGTTTTTGGACCCTCCGATCTCGATCGGACAGCTCCGGAAATGCCCTTGGGTTAGGTTAGGCTGTGTAGAGTTGCTTAGGCGGGTATGAGAGGGAAGTAGTGCAGCGCGGCAACGCGACTTAAAAAGCTGAAAAACGTCCGACGAATAACCGAAGACGATGCCGCTACGGTCGACCGTTCGGATACCAGACGAACTCCAATTGCGACGAAAATTGGCAGGCGGCCTACCTATATTAAAATAAGACCGCACGCCAAGTTTCAACCCAATCAGAGAAAGTTTTATACACACTTTTAAAAACAAGGTTTTGACGATGCCGCGGGGGCGTGCGAGTATGGTCGGGCTCAACACGGGCAACAATGAACACGTAGAGAACCGACAACTAATAACGGATGCAAGTTTGAAAACTGGCGGCAATGGAGTGCCGATGCAATGCATATGATGCACATGATGCGATGATGATGTGACAAATAAAATAATCACACGGCGATATCGGAATAAAAGGAGAATCTTGTGGGGCGTCGGTCTTGGGCTGTCCCAACCTTGCATAGGAGAACCGATGCTTTTATACATCTCGGCCACCAAGCAAGTGGCCAGCGCGGTCTTCATCATAGAACGACAGGCCGAGGGTCACCAACTACGGGTACAAAGTCCGGTGTACTACGTGTCCAAAGTGCTTACCCCATGCAAAACCAGATACCCACACTATCAAAAGATATCCTACATGGTGTTTATGGCATCATGCAAGCACATGCACTATTTCCAAGAGTGTGTGATCACGATAACATCCGAGGTCCCCCTGTATGACATCATTAACAACAAGGACGCCACTAGCCGAATAACTAAATGGGCCATCGAACTCCTGCCATTCGATATTACCTACAAGCCACGACGAGCCATCAAATCTCAAGTGCTTGCCGACTTCGTTGCTGAATGGACAGAGGCAAAGCTCCCCAGGGAGTATAATACTTATACTCATTGGACCATGTACTTCTATGGGTCCAAACTCTCGTCGGACTAGGGGCTGGTGTAATCCTCACATCCCCTACCAGGGATAATGTCTAGTACGTGCTACAGATCATGTATGTGGATTCAAATAATGCGGCAGAATACGAAGCACTACTACATGGTCTTCGGATGGCAACCTCAATGGGGATACAACGACTCGAGGTATGGGGGATTCCAACCTCGCCATCTTACAAATCAACGGCGAATTCAATGCAAAAAATCCAAAATGGCAGCATAAAAAAAGGCCATCCTCAAGATATCAGCCCAGTTCGAGGCATTGGAGTCCCATCACGTCTCGAGGGACAACAACTAAGTCGCAGACATACTCGCCAGCTTTGGCGCAAATCATGACCCCGTCCCCCACAATACTTTCCTAGAGAGCCTTATCAAGCCATCCGTTGTATGGCAATATGAGGATACTAATGTTGGAAATATGCCCTAGAGGCAATAATAAATTAGTTATTATTATATTTCTTTGTTCATGATAATCGTTTATTATCCATGCTATAATTGTATTGATTGGAAACACAATACTTGTGTGGATAGATAGACAAAACACTATCCCTAGTAAGCCTCTAGTTGACTAGCTCGTTGATCAAAGATAGTCAAGGTTTCCTGACCATAGGCAAGTGTTGTTACTTGATAACGGGATCACATCATTAGGGGAATCATGTGATGGACTAGACCCAAACTAATAAACGTAGCATGTTGATCGTGTCATTTTGTTGCTACTGTTTTCTGCGTGTCAAGTATTTATTCCTATGACCATGAGATCATATAACTCACTGACACCGGAGGAATGCTTTGTGTGTATCAAACGTCACAACGTAACTGGGTGACTATAAAGATGCTCTACAGGTATCTTCGAAGGTATCCATTGAGTTAGTATGGATCAAGACTGGGATTTGTCACTCCGTGTGACGGAGAGGTATCTCGGGGCCCACTCGGTAATACAACATCACACACAAGCCTTGCAAGCAATGTGACTTAGTGTAAGTTACATGATCTTGTATTACGGAACGAGTAAAGAGACTTGCCGGTAAACGAGATTGAAATAGGTATGCGGATACTGACGATCGAATCTCGGGCAAGTAACATACCGAAGGACAAAGGGAATGACATACGGGATTATATGAATTGTTGGCACTGAGGTTCAACCGATAAGATCTTCGTAGAATATGTAGGATCCAATATGGGAATCCAGGTCCCGCTATTGGATATTGACCGAGGAGTCTCTCGGGTCATGTCTATATAGTTCTCGAACCCGCAGGGTCTGCACACTTAAGGTTCGACGTTGTTTTATGCGTATTTGAGTTATATGGTTGGTTACCGAATGTTGTTCGGAGTCCCGGATGAGATCATGGACGTCACAAGGGTTTCCGGAATGGTCCGGAGATGAAGATTGCTATATAGGATGACCGCATTTGATTACTGGAAAGTTTTCGACATTACCAGGAATGTACCGGGAGTGACGAATGGGTTCCGGATGTTCACTGGGACGGGCCAGCCCACCCGGGGGAAGCCCATAGGCCTTAGGGGTGCCACATCAGTCCTTAGTGGGCTGGTGGGACAGCCCAAGAAGCCCTATGCACAGGAGAAAGAAAAATCAAAGAGAAAAAAAGGGGAAGTGGGAAAGTGGAGAAGGACTCCACCTTCCAATCCTAGTTGGACTAGGATTGGAAGGGGAGGACTCTCCCCCTTGCTTCGGTCGAACCCCTTGGGGATCCTTGAGCCCCAAGGTAAGGCCCCTCCCCTCCCACATATATATACGGAGGTTTTAGGGCTGATTTGAGACAACTTTTCCGCGGCAGCCTGACCACATACCTCCATGGTTTTTCCTCTAGATCGCGTTTCTGTGGAGCTCGGGCGGAGCCCTGCTGAGATTAGATCACCACCAACCTCCGGAGCGCTGTCACGCTGCCGGAGAACTCATCTACCTCTCTGTCTCTCTTGCTGGATCAAGAAGGCTGAGATCATCGTCGAGTTGTAAGTGTGCTGAACACGGAGGTGCCGTCCGTTCGGCACTAGATCGGAGCGGATCGTGGGAAGGTTCGTGGGACGGTTCGCGGGGCAGATCGAGGGACGTGAGGACGTTCCACTACATCAACTGCGTTTCTTAACACTTCTGCTATGCGATCTACAAGGGTACGTAGATCATAAATCCCCTCTCGTAGATGGACATCACCATGATAGGTCTTCGTGCACGTAGGAATTTTTTTTTTCCCATGCGACGTTCCCCAACAGTGGCATCATGAGCTAGGTTCATGCGTATATGTTATCTCGAGTAGAACACAAAAGTTTTTGTGGGCGGTGATGTGCGATTTGCTGCCCTCCTTAGTCTTTTCTTGATTCCGCGGTATTGTTGGATCGAAGCGGCTCGGACCGACATTACTCGTACGCTTACGAGAGACTGGTTTCATCGCTACGAGCAACCCCGTTTCTCAAAGATGACTGGCGAGTGTCGGTTTCTCCAACTTTAGTTGAATCGGATTTGACCGAGGAGGTCCTTGGATGATGTTAAATAGAAATTCATATATCTCCGTTGTGGTGTTTGCGTAAGTAAGATGTGATCCTACTAGATACCCATGGTCACCACGTAAAGCATGCAACAACAACTAGAGGACGTCTAACTTGTTTTTGCAGGGTATGCTTGTGATGTGATATGGCCAACGATGTGATCTGAAATATTGGATGTATGAGATGATCATGTTGTAATAGTTAATATCGACTTGCACGTCGATGGTACGGCAATCGGCAGGAGCCATAGGGTTGTCTTCAAACTAACGTTTGTGCTTGCAGATGCGTTTACTATATTGCTAGGACGTAGCTCTAGTAGGAATAGCATGAGTAGCACGACAACCCCGATGGCGACACGTTGATGGAGATCATGATGATGGAGATCATGGTGTGACGCCGGTGACAAGAAGATCGTGCCGGTACTTTGGTGATCGAGATCAACAAGCATATGATGATGGCCATATCATGTCACTTATGAATTGCATGTGATGTTAATCCTTTATGCACCTTATGATGCTTAGAACGATGGTAGCATTATGAGGTGATCTCTCACTAAAATTTCAAGCTCAAATTGTGTTCTCCCCGATTGTGCACCATTGCGACAGCTCGTCGTTTCGAGACACCACGTGATGATCGGGTGTGATAGACTCAACGTTCACATACAACGGGTGCAAAACAGTTGCACGCGCAGAACACTCGGGTTAAACTTGACGAGCCTAGCATGTGCAGACATGGCCTCGGAACACATGAGACCAAAAGGTCGAGCATGAATCGTATAGTTGATATGATTAGCATAGAGATGCTTACCACTGAAACTATTCTCGACTCACGTGATGATCGGACTTGAGATAGTGGATTTGGATCATGTACCACTCAAATGACTAGAGAGATGTACTTTTTGAGTGGGAGTTCTTAAGTAATATGATTAATTGAACTAATTGTCATGAACATAGTCTAATGGTCTTTGCGAATTACGATGTAGCTTGCACTATAGCTCTACTGTTTTTACATGTTCCTAGAGAAAATTAGTTGAAAGTTGATAGTAGCAAATTTGCGGACTTAGTCCGTAAAACTGAGGATTGTCCTCATTGCTGCGCAGAAGGCTTATGTCCTTAATGCACCACTTGGTATGCTGCACCTCGAGCGTCGTCCGTGGATGTTGTGAACATCCGACATACATGTTTTTTGATGACTACACGATAGTTCAGTGCAAAATACTTAATGGCTTAGAAGCAAGGCGCCGAAGACGTTTTGAAACATCTTGGAACATAAGAGATGTTCTAAAGAGATGAAATTGTGATTTCATGCTTGTGCCCTTGTTGAGAGGTATGAGACCTCCGACAAGATTCTTTGTCCACAAAGTAAAGGAGAAAAGCTCGATCGTTGAGCGTGTGCTCAGATTGTCTGAGTACGACAATCGCTTGAATCAAGTGGGAGTTAATCTTCCAGATGAGATAGTGATGGTTCTCCAAAGTCACTGCCACCAAGCTGTGATAGCTTCGTGATGAACTATAACATATCAAGGATAGATACAATGATCCTTGAGCGATTCGTGATGTTTGACACTGCGAAAGTAGAAATCAAGAAGGAGCATCAATAGTTGATGGTTAGTAAAACCACTAAGTTTCGAGAAAGGCAAGGGCCAGAAGGGATACTTCGTGAAATGGAAAAACAGTTGCTGCACTAATGAAGAGACCCAAGATTAAACCCAAGCCCGGGATTAAGTGCTTCTGTTATGAGGGGAACGGTCACTGAGGCGGAGCAACTCTAGATACTTGGTAGATAAGAAGGGTGGCAAAGTCGAAAGTAGTATATTTGATATACATGATGTTGATGTGTACTTTACTAGTACTCCTAGTAGCACGAGGGTATTGGATACCGGTTCGGTTGCTAAGTGATTAGTAACACAAAATGAAAGCTACGGAATAAACGGAGACTAGCTAAAGGCGAGGTGACGATACGTGTTGGAAGTGTTTCCAAGGTTGATATGATCAAACGTCGCACGCTCCCTCTATCATCGGGATTGGTGGTAAAACCTAAATAATTGTTATTTGGTGTTTGCGTTGAGCATGAACATGATTGGATCGTGTTTATTGCAATACGATTGTTCATTTAAAGAGAATAATAGTTATTATATTTTCTTGAATAATTACCCTCAATGGTTTATTGAATCACGATCGTAGTGTTACACATGTTCATAATATTAGTGCCAAAAGATACAAAGTAATAATGATAGTACCACTTAGTTGTGGCACTGCCACTTTAGTCATGTTGGTATAAAATGCATGTAGAAGCTCCATGCTGATGGATCTTTGCACTCACTCATTTTTGAAACGTTTGGGACATGCAAACCATACCTGTTAGTATAAATGCATGAAGAAACTCCATGAGAGATGGATCGTTTGGACTCGCTTGATTTTGAATCACTTGAGACATGCAAAACATGCCACATGAAACAAGAGAGTAAATTGTTGGGAATAATACATTTTTGATGTGTGCAGTCCAATGAGTGCTAAGGCACGCAGTGGATATCGTTATGTTCTTACTTCACTGACGATTTGAGTAGATACAGGAGTATTTACTTGATGAATCACAAAGTCTGAAATATTGAAAAGTTCAATTCTGTTTCAAAGTGAAGTTCGTCGTAACAAGAGGATAAACTATCTACGATATGATCATAGAGATGAATATCTGAGTTACGAGTTTTGGTACGCAGTTAAGACAATGTGGAAATTGTTTCGCAGTTCATGCCACCTGGAACATCATAGTGTGATGATGTGTCTGAACGTCATAGCCACGCCCTATTTGATATGGTGCATACTATGATGTCTCTTATCGAATTACCACTATCGTTTATGGGTTATGCATTAGAGACAACCGCATTCACTTTAAATAGGGCACCGCGTATTTCCGTTGATATGACACAATATAGACTGAGGTTTAGAAAAATCTAAGCCGTTGTTTCTTGAAAGTTTGGGGCTGCGATGCTTATGTGAAAAGGGTTTCAGTATGATAAGCTCGAACCCAAAGCGGATGAAAACATCTTCATAGGATATCCAAAATAGTTGGATACATCTCCTATCTCAGATCCGGAAGCAAAGTGTTTGTTTCTAGAAACGGATCCTCTCTCGAGGAAAGGTTTCTCTCGAAAGAATTGAGTGGGAGGGTGGTAGAACTTGATGAGGTTATTGAACCATCACTTCAACCAGTGTGTAGCAGGGCGTAGGAAGTTGTTCCTGTGGCACGTACACTAATTGAAGTGGAAGCTGATGATGGTGATCATTAACCATTGGATCAAGTTACTACAAACCTCGTAGGTCGACAAGGTCGCATACTACTACAGAGTGGTACAGTAACCCTGTCTTGGAGGTCACGTTGTTGAACAACAATGAACCTACGAGTTATGGAGAAGCCATGGTGGGCCCGGATTCCGACAAATGGCTGGAGGCCATGAAATCCGAGAGAGAATCCATATGTGAGAACAAAGTATAGACTTTGGAAGAACTTGATGGTCGTAGGACTATTAAGTAAAGATGGATCTTTGTAAGGAAGACAAACGATGATGGTGAATTGTCACTATTAAGAAAAGCTCGACTTGTCGCAAAGATGTTTCCGACAAGATCAAATAGTTGACTATAATGAGACTTTCTCACTCGTAGCGATGCTAAGAGTCTGTTGGAATTGTGTTAGTAGTTGCTGCATTATTCGTGAAATATTGCACATAGGAAGACAAAATATTGTTTCCTCGATGGTTTCCTTGAGGAAAGATTGTATATGATACAACTAGAAGGTTTTGTCGATCCTAAGGATACTAGCAAGTATGCAAGCTCCAGCGATCCTTCAATAGACTGGTGCAAGCATCTCGGAGTTGGAATATACAATTTGATGAGATAATCAAAGATTTTGGGTTTGTACAAGGTTTATGAGAAACTTGTATTTCCAAAGAAGTGAGCGGGAGCACTATGGAATTTCTGATAAGTATATGTGGTTGACATATTGTTGATGAGAAGTAATGTAGAATTTCTGTAAAGCATACAAGGTTGTTTAAAAGGAGTTTTTCAATGGTATACCTGGATTGAGCTACTTGAACGTTGAGCATCAAGATCTATGGAGATAGATCGAAACGCTTAATATAAGTTTCAACAAGATGCATGCCTTGACAAGTTTTTGAAGGAGTTCAAAATAGATTAGCAAAGAAGGAGTTCTTGAATGTGTTGTAAGGTGTGAATTTGAGTAAGACTCAAAACCCGACCTTGGCAGAATAAAGAGAATAGACGAACGTCATCTTCTATGCCTTAGCCGTAGACTCTAAAGTATGCCATGCTGAGTACCGCACCTGATGTGTGCCTTGCAGCAAGTCTGTTAAGAGGTACAGAGAGTGATCCAGGATTGAATCACTCACCAGTGGTCAAAGTTATCCTTAGTAACTAAATGGACTAAGGAATTTTTCTCGATTATGGAGGTGGTTAAAGAGTTCGTCGTAAAGGGTTACGTCGATGCAAGAACACACGTAGTAGCAGCATCTATAAGATGACATAAAGATTTGTAAAGAACACACGGATCTGAAATATTCAGAACCGCTGACTAAAACCTCTCACATGAGCAAGACGTGATCACACCCCAGAACTATATGGGTGTTGGATTCGTTGAAATCACATGGTGATGTGAACTAGATTATTGACTCTAGTGCAAGTGGGAGACTGTTGGAAATATGCCCTAGAGGCAATAATAAATTAGTTATTATTATATTTCTTTGTTCATGATAATCGTTTATTATCCATGTTATAATTGTATTGATTGGAAACACAATACTTGTGTGGATACATAGACAAAACACTGTCCCTAGTAAGCCTCTAGTTGACTAGCTCGTTGATCATAGATGGTCAAGGTTTCATGACCATAGGCAAGTGTTGTTACTTGATAACGGGATCACATCATTAGGGGAATCATGTGATGGACTAGACCCAAACTAATAAACTTAGCATGTTGATCGTGTGATTTTGTTGCTACTGTTTTCTGCGTGTCAAGTATTTATTCCTATGACCATGAGATCATATAACTCACTGACACCGGAGGAATGCTTTGTGTGTGTCAAAAGACACACCGTAACTGGGTGACTATAAAGATGCTCTACAGGTATCTCCGAAGGTATCCGTTGAGTTAGTATGGATCAAGACTGGGATTTGTCACTCCATGTGACGGAGAGGTATCTCGGGGCCCACTCGGTAATACAACATTACACACAAGCCTTGCAAGCAATGTGACTTAGTGTAAGTTACGGGATCTTGTATTACGTAACGAGTAAAGAGACTTGCCGGTAAACGATATTGAAATAGGTATGCAGATACCGACGATCGAATCTCGGGCAAGTAACATACCGAAGGATAAAGGGAATGACATACGGGATTATATGAATCCTTGGCACTGTGGTTCAACCGATAAGATCTTCGTAGAATATGTAGGATCCAATATGGGCATCTAGGTCCCGCTATTGGATATTGACCGAGGATTCTCTCGGGTCATGTCTACATAGTTCTCGAACCCGCAGGGTCTGCACACTTAAGGTTCGACGTTGTTTTATTCGTATTTGAGTTATATGGTTGGTTACTGAATGTTGTTCGGAGTCCCGGATGAGATCACGGACGTCACGAGGGTTTTTGGAATGGTCCGGAGATGAAGATTGATATATAGGATGACCTCATTTGATTATTGGAAAGTTTTCAACATTATCGGGAATGTATCGGGAGTGACGAATGGGTTCCGGATGTTCACTGGGAGGGGCCAGCCCACCCAGGGGAAGCCCATAGGCCTTAGGGGTGCCACATCAGCCCTTAGTGGGCTTGTGGGACATCCCAAGAAGCCCTATGCGCAGGAGAAAGAAAAATCAAAGAGAAAACAAGGGGAAGTGGGAAAGTGGAGAAGGACTCCACCTTCCAATCCTAGTTGGACTAGGATTGGAAGGGGAGGACTCTCCCCCTTGCTTCGGCCGAACCCCCAAGGCAAGGCCCCTCCCCTCCCACCTATATATATGGAGGTTTTAGGGCTGATTTGAGACAACTTTTCCACGATAGCCCGACTACATACCTCCACGGTTTTTCCTCTAGATCGCGTTTCTGCGGAGCTCAGGCGGAGCCCTGCTGAGATTAGATCACCACCAAGCTCCGGAGCACCGTCATGCTGCCGGAGAACTCATCTACCTCTCCATCTCTCTTGCTGGATCAAGAAGGCCGAGATCATCGTCGAGCTGTACGTGTGCTGAACGCGGAGGTGCCGTCCGTTCGGCACTAGATCGGAGCGGATCGTGGGATGGATCGTGAGACGTTTCGTGGGACGGTTCGCGGGGCGGATCGAGGGACGTGAGGACGTTCCACTACATCAACCGCGTTTCTTAACGCTTCTGCTGTGCGATCTACAAGGGTACGTAGATCGGAAATCCCTTCTCGTAGATGGACATCACCATGATAGGTCTTCGTGCGCGTAGGAATTTTTTTGTTTCCCATGCGACGTTCCCCAACAACTAACACGGCAGCTGACGGTGTAGCACAGGTTACGCCCCCATATCTAAGCCGGACAATCAAATCGTCGGTAGATCTATAATCAAAGAAACACCTTCAGCTCAAGAGGCCATGATAGTGATCACGCCATGGCCTAAGCCTTTCCTTGCTTACCTTCTTCGGAAAGAGCTCCCCGACGACCAGACCGAGGCGCGACATATCATCCTCCGATCAAAGGCCTACAAGGTACAAGAGGGTGAGCTATATAAGAAAAGCATCACGGGAGTCCTCTAGTGATGCATCAGTGAAGAAGAAGGGAGGAAGCTTTTGGCGGATGTACACGCAGGTATGGGCGGCCACCATGCAGTCGCACGGGCCCTGGTTAGCAAGGCCTTTAGAGCTGGTTTCTTCTGGCCCATGGCCCTAGAAGATGCCAACACACTCGTTCAACACTGTGTAGGGTGTCAACTTTCTGATAATCAAAGCCACATGCCCCCAACGGCTCTTCGGAATATCCCGATCACCTGGCCCTTTGCAGTCCGAGGGCTCGACATGGTCGGGCCACTTAAAGGATGGACCGAAAAAAATACCTCGTGGTTATGGTAGACAAGGTCACTAAATGGATTGAAGCAAAGCGTGTAAGATCTGCCAAAGCAAAGTCGGTGATTGAATTCATATCCAACATCATACACCGTTATGGTGTCCTGCACAACATAATAATTGATAATGGATCCAATTTCACCGCCTAGGAGGTCAAAGATTGGTGCGCAAAATTGAGCATTTAGCTCGATTATGCCTCTGTATATCACCCCAAACAAACGGCCAAGTCGAACGAGCCAATGGGATCATTATGAGTGGTATCAAACCTTGGCTAGTCCGATCTCTCACAGAATCCGACTGCCACTCGGTGGAGGAGCTCGACTCCGTGCTATGGAGCCTGCGCACTTCTACCTCTTGAGCTTGCGTTGGTTTTTCCTTGAAGAGGAAAGGGTGATGCAACATAGTAGCGATAAGTATTTCCCTCAGTTTGAGAACCAAGGTATCAATCCAGTAGGAGTATCAAGATGAGGCACCAATGTACCTGCGCAAAAACAAACAAACTTGCACCCAACGCTATAAAGGGGTTGTCAATCCCTTCACGATTATTTGCAAGGTGAGATCTGAAGGTGAAAAGTGCAACAAAGTAAATGTGTAGATCTGAAAATATGATGTGAAGTAGACCCGGGGGCCATAGTGTTCACTAGAGGTTTCTCTCATGATAGCAAGTATTACGGTGGGTGAACGAATTACTGTCGAGAAATTGATAGAATCGCGCAAAGTCATGATGATATCTAAGGCAATGATCAGACATATAGGCATCACGTCCGAGATAAGTAGACCGATACTTTCTGCATCTACTACTGTTACCCCACACATCGACCACTATCTAGCATGCATCTAGTGTATTGAGTTCATAACAAACAGAGTAATGCCTTAAGCAAGATGACATGATGTAGAGGGATAGATTCATGCAATATGATATCAACCCCATCTTTTTCCCCATGATGGCAACAACATGATGCGTGCCTCGCTACCCCTTCTGTCACTAGGTGAGGACACCGCACGGTATGAACCGAAAACCAAGCACTTCTCCCATTGCAAGAATTGTAGATCAAGTTGGCCAAACGAAACCCATAACTCGAAGAGAATTACAAGGATACAAAATCATGCATATAAGAGATCAGAGGAGACTCAAATAATATTCATAGATAATCTGATCATAAATCCACAATTCATCGGATCTCGACAAACACACCGCAAAAGAAAGTTACATCGGATAGATCTCCATGAAGATCAAGGAGAACTTTGTATTGAAGATCCAAGAGAGAGAAGAAGCCATCTAGCCACTAGCTATGGACCTGAAGGTCTGTGGTGAACTACTCACGCATCACCGGAGAGGCAATGGTTTTGATGAAGAGGCCCTCCGTGTTCGAATCCCCCCTCCGGCAGGGCACCAGAACGGTCCCCAGATGGGATCTTGCAGAGAAAGAAGCTTGCGGCGGCGGAAAAGTATTTTCGTGGCTTTCTCTGGTGGTTTTGGATATTTAGAGAATTTATAAGCGAAAGAGATAGGGCAAAGGAGCCACGTGGGGCCCACAAGCCTGCCAGGCGCGTCCGCCGAGGCCGCTGCTAGGGGGCTTGTGATCTCCCCCGAGGTCTTCTGCCTTGGTTCTCAAGTCCCCTGCGTATCTTCTGTTATGAAAAAAAAATCATCCCGCAGGTTTTATTCCGTCTGGACTCCGTTTAATATTCTTCTGTGGAATAGGTCAAAAACACGGAAAAAATAGAAATTGGCACTTGGCACTGAGTTAATAGGTTATTCCCCAAAAAGATATAAAATAGCATATTCATGCATATAAAACATCCAAAGTTGCAAGATAATAGCATGAAACCATCAAAAATTATAGATACGTTGGAGACGTATGAAGCATCCCCAAGCTTAACTCGTGCTTGTCCTCGAGTAGGGAAGTCATAAAGACTGAATTTTTGATGTGGAATGCTACCTAACATATTTGTCCTTCATAACTTCTTTCTTGTGGCATGGATGTTGAGATCCGTAAGATTCAAAACAATAGTTTACTATTGACATGAAAACAATAATACTTCAAGCATACTAGCAAAGTAATCATGAACTTTTGAAATAACAAGGCCAAAGAAAGTTATCCCTACAAAATCATATAACCTGGCTATGCTCCATCATCCCCACACAACGAATTTAAACCATGCACAACCCCGGTATTGGCCAAGTAATTGTTTTCACACTCTTACTTTCTCAAACTTTTTCAACTCTCACGCAATACATGAGAGTGAGCCATGGATATAGCACTATAGGTGGAATAGAGTGTGGTGGAGGTTGTGAGGCAAAAAGGAGGAGATGGTCACATCTACTTTGCGTATCAATGGGCTATGGAGATGCCCATCAATAGATATCAATGTGAATGAGTAGGAATTGCCATGCAATGGATGCACTAGAGCTATAAGTGTGTGAAAGCTCAAAAAGAAAACTAGTGGGTGTGCACCCAACTTGCTTGCTCACGAAGACCTAGGGCAATTTTGAGGAAGCCCATCATTGGAATATACAAGCCAAGTATAATGAAAACTCCCACTAGTACATGGAGTGACAAAACAAGAGACTCTCTATCATGAAGAACATGGTGCTATTTTGAAGCACAAGTGTGAAAAAACACAGTAGCATTGTCCCTTCTCTCTTTTTCTCTCATTTTTTTGTTTGCGCTCTTTGGCCTTTTTTATTTCCTCACATGGGACAATGCTCTAATAATGACGATTATCACACTTTTATTTACTTACAACTCAATACTTAGAACAATGATGACTCCATAGGAAATGCCTCCGGCAATGTACCGGGAGGTGCAAGGATCTAGCTTAGCGTATGATGTTGAAACATCTCACTACCTATCTTACGATCATGCAATGGCCATATGAAAGTGATGGAACATGTGATGAGACGGAACGGTGGTAGTTGCATGGCAATATATCTCGGAATGGCTATGAAAATGCCATAATAGGTAGGTATGGTGGCTGTTTTGAGGAAGGTATATGGTGGGTTTGTGCACCGACGAAAGTTACGCGGCACTAGAGAGGCTAGCAATGGTGGAAGGTGAAAGTGCATCTATACCATGGACTCACATTAGTCATGAAGAACTCATATACTTATTGCGAAAGTTTTATTAGTAATCAAAACAAAGTACTAAACGCATACTCCTAGGGGAAGGGTTGGTAGGTGTTAACCATCGCGCGATCCCGACCTCCACACAAAGGATGACAGTCAATAAATCAATTATGCTCCGACTTTCTAACATAGCGGTTCACCATACGTGCATGCTACGGGAATCACTAACCTCAACACAAGTATTTATAGATTCACAACACCCTACTAACATCACTCTTATATTACCATAACCAAATCTCAAAACTAATTGTGAGGAATCAAACTCCTCTTACTAATCAATGCACAAGAATATGGAAGTTTTTATTATATCCTCTTTGGATGCCTATCATATTCAGGACTTGATGGGGTTATAGTCCTAGGGTAGGCTCATAGGCATGCCCTATAGGTCCTACCCAAGGACTACCCTTCATAAGGGACAAGGCCCTTAGTCAGTTCCGACTGAATTAAGGACTTCCCATCATCCAGTCGGTGACGATTCCTCCATTATCCAGTCGGAGATGAGCATTCGGAGCGTATCAAACTTACCGACTGGATTCCACTCTGTACATTGTAACCCCCTGGAGGGAAACGGTCATACGTTTTCATGTACCTTTATTAGTATTTAAGGCATAGTTAGCTGTAATGTAGACATTTAATCGCCACTACTCCATCCCTGTGCACCGAACCGTTGTGAAGGGCAGCGCACTCTATATAAGTCGCCCTTCCCCACTAGTGCAGGGGTTAGCAATTCACTGTAATCCATATTCCACTCGACATCAAGCTCCCAAGAGCACTGAGACGTAGGGATTTTACCTCCACCGTAGAGGGCCTGAACTCATACAACCTCGCCGTAGCTAAGGATCTGCCCATCCTTTCGTACCCCATACATCTACTGTCAGACTTATACCCACGACAGTTGGCGCCCATCGTGGGGCAGGCGTCTAAGCGACTTTCGGCGAGTTTGCGACTACATCTTTTCATCATGTAATCCGGTGGAGATTTGTGCATGGGTCATGAGATCCTCTTCGCTGCTCTCTCCTTCATCGTCGATGATTCGGCATGGCTTCGGGATGCCCCTCTCGACGTTGAGACGCTCCCCAGTTGCGGGGTTACGCACTTCCGTGCCGACGCCCGTGGCATCCTTCTTCTCCAGCAGTCGGCTCCGGTGTCGATCTACGCTCCTATCGCGCACCGCAACAAGCGGTCCCGCCGTCCGCGGCTCCAGCGTTGGGTGCAACACGCCCAGGCGCGCCAGAACGCGTCTTCACAAGTGGTGGTCCTCGAGTCGGTTGTAGTTGCGCCGCCGTCCCAGCGCTCGGACTCAGTTCGACTGAGTTTCCTTCCGAGTACTTGGGTCGCGGGCCTGCAGCCGAAGTGCACATGGCCAACTCCCATGAAAGTCCCCGCCAAACCGGCTGGAACGAGCACGAGGTCGGCGAAACATCCGATGCTCGCCGTTAGCCCCGCCGTTCTGCTAGTCGGCGCACTCGTCAGAGCAACATGGAGGTGTTCCGCACACCCGTCCTCAACCTGGCCGCCGCCGCTAAGATAGCCGATTCTCTCCAGCCGACTGATTCATAGGCTCGCAAAGGGATCGAGCAGATCCGTGCCCTGCTGCACACGGCGGAACAGCAAAATTCGGCTGTCTCCCAGTCGCACAACAGGATCCACAATAGTTCTGTTCGCGCGAACACGCATCGGTCAGTTCACAGCCCTGGTTCTCATCAGTGACACAGGGGAGACAGCCGTTCCATGAATCCTGAAGATCGTCGCCGTTCACGCACCCCTCCGCGGGGTGGGCCCTACAGGCCCCGACATCATGATGATCAGCGTTCGGTTGGTGACACTTATGATCCAAGGCCTGACGCAAGAGGATATATCGCCGAAAGGAGGGTCGACAGGGGCCGGTCCCACCACGATGGTCACGATATAGACTGTCCGAGTGGAAGCAGGACCATCGTCTCTGGCCCAGAGTGTTTCAGTCGAGCCATCCATTCGGATGAGATCCCTCCCAACTTCCGATTGGCGACGGGGATCAGCAAGTTTACAGGACAATCCAAGCCAGAAACGTGGCTGGACGACTACTGAGTGGCAGTCCAGATCGGCGGTGGAGATGACCAGGTCGCCATGAAACATCCCCCCTGATGCTCGACGGCTCGGCCCAAGCGTGGCTGAACCAGTTGGCTCCTTCAAGCATCTACAGCTGGGCAGATCTGGCCCGAGTCCTCATCAGGACCTTCGAGGGGACGTGCAAATGCCCTGCTGGTCTCGTGGAGCTCCAGCACTGTGTCCAGAAGCAGAATGAGCCCCTGCGCGATTTCATCCAGCGTTGGACAACCCTCTACCACACGGTGGAGAATGTCATAGAGCACTAAGCAGTCTGTGCCTTCAAGGCAGGCGTGCAGTACAGAGATCTGTACCTGAAGTTCGGTCGACCAGGCAACATCTCCAAGAGCAAGATGATAGAGATAGCGGCACACTATGCAAATGGCGAAGAAGAGGACCACATTCGTAGCGGTAAGCACAAGGCAGCCGCCGATGGAGATGGGAACAGCACTCAGAAGCAGAAGCAGAACGCTCCGTCCACTCCGTAGGCAGAGGCCGCAGCCGTTACTAATGCCAAGTTCAAGGGCAAGGGTAAGGCTCAGTTCACCCCCAAGAAGAAGCAGTTCGGAAACCACATCCTGGACCAGCCATGTCCAATCCACACGAAGATGGATGAAGAGGGCAACACCATATTTCCGAAGCATACCACTCGGCAATGTCGCCTCCTGATCCAGGGGTTCGGCGAAGGGCAGCCGAGTGAAAATGACAATGAACAGGATGAGGAGGACAAGGAGGATCCGTTCCCCCAAGTCCATGCAACACTGATGATTTTTGTTGACGTTGAAAGCAAGAGTCGACTGAAGTTGGTGAACAGGGAGGTGAACATGGCCACCCCGACCAACCCCATGTTCCTCAAATGGTCTCAGATTGCGATCACCTTTAACCAGTCAGATCATCCAGCACACGTACCCACCCCAGGGAGGCAGGCCCTGGTCGTCGACCCGGTGGTGGAAGGAGTCCGACTGCGCAAAGTCCTCATGGACGGCGACAGCGGCTTGAACATCATGTACGCTGACACTCTCAAGGGGATGGGCATTCCGATGTCCAAACTTAGCGAGAGCAGCATGCAGTTCCATGGAGTCGTCCCTGGACGAAAGGCCAAGTCACTCGGCCAGATCGCGTTGGACGTCGTCTTCGGCTTCGACAAGAACTTCCGCAAGGAAAAACTGACGTTCGAGGTGGTGGACTTCCAGAGTGCGTACCACGCGATTCTGGGCCGCCCGGCGTATGCGCGTTTTATGGCCCGTTCATGTTACGTGTACCTGAAGCTGAAGATGCCAGTCCCAAAAGGTGTGATCACTATCACATGCAATCGGCAGCGGGCCGAGGAGTGTCTGCAGCAAGGATCAAGGATCGCCGATCAGTAGATGGCTGTCCTCGAGCTTGACGAGTACAAGAAGACAGTCCACCCCGCTGACTTGATGCGTTCGAAGAAGCCAGCTTCGGAATCCACATTCCAGTCGGCGGGAGAAACGAAGAAGGTCAACATCCACCCGACAGACGACACCGCTGCCCCGACGAACATCTCCACCACCCTCGATCCTAAATAGGAAGCCGAGCTCATCCAATTCCTCCGTGAGAACTAGGACATTTTCGTATGGAAGCCCGCTGACATGCCAGGTGTACCCAGGGAGTTGGCTGAGCACCGACTGCATGTGGATCCTGCTACTCGGCCTGTCCGAGAACGTTTGTGTCGGTCCGCCGCGCACAAGAGGAAGGCAATCGGAGAAGAGGTGGCTAAGCTTTTGGCAGCCAACTTCATTCGCGAGATACACCACTCCGAGTGGCTCGCCAATGTTGTCATGGTGCCCAAGAAGGACAAGTCTCTCCGAATGTGCATCGACTTCCAGCATCTCAATAAGGTCTGCCCGAAAGACCATTTCCCGCTCCCCCGCATCGATCAAATTGTCGATTCGACTGCGGGTTGCGAGCGTTTGTCATTCCTTGATGCCTACTCGGGCTATCGTCAGATCCGTCTGTATGGCCCCGATGAATTAAAAACAGCCTTCATCACCCCATTTGGGTGATTCTGCTACATCACTATGCCATTTGGTTTGAAGAATGCAGGTGCAACCTTTATGTGCATGATCCAAAAATGCCTCCTTGACCAGATCGGTCGAAATGTGGAGGCGTATATGGATGATATCGTAGTCAAGTCACGCAAAGGTTCCGACCTACTGACTGACTTGGCAGAAACATTCGCCAACCTTCGTAGGTACGATATCAAGCTCAACCGGCCAAGTGTTCATTCGGTGTTCCGAGCGGAAAGTTACACGGTTTCTTCGTTTCCGAACGAGGGATCGATGTCAACCCTGAAAAGATCGGGACCATCGTCCAAATGGAGCGACCGGTCAGAATACACGATGTTCAAAGGCTCACAGGTTGCCTAGCGGCTTTGAGCAGGTTTATCAGTCGACTCGGCGAGAAGGCACTTCCTCTGTACCGACTCATGAAGAAATCAGACACTTTCGAGTGGACAGACGAAGCCCAAATCGCATTCGACGACCTCAAAGTCCTACTTTCCACCCAGCCGGTTCTTACTACTCCGCTCAGTAAAGAACCCCTTCTTCTGTACATCGCGGCTACAAATCAAGTCGTCAACACTGTTCTCACAGTCGAACGCGAAGAAGAAGGCAAAGCATACAAGGTTCAGCGGCCAGTGTATTATGTCTCCGAAGTCCTGACTCCTTCCAAGCAGAGGTATCCCCACTATCAAAAACTTATCTACGGGATTTACATGACTGCGAAGAAGGTGGCTCATTATTTGCAAGACCACTCGGTGTCTGTCGTTTCTGATGCTCCGTTGTCGGAAATCCTCCACAATCGGGACGCATCGGGCCGAGTGGCGAAGTGGCGATGGAGATGTTATACTGCGACATCAAGTTCGAGGCCAAGAAAGCTATAAAGTCTCAAGCTCTGGCTGACTTCATAGCAGAATGGGTAGAACAACAGCAACCGACCCACATCTACTCGGCTCATTGGACAATGTTCTTCGATGGGTCCAAGATGTTGAATGGATCCGGCGTTGGTGTTATGATCATATCGCCAAAGGGTGACAAACTCAAGTATGTGTTGCAGATACACTTCAATTCCTCCAACAATGAGGCAGAGTATGAGGCTCTCCTTTATGGATTGCGCATGGCCATCGCACTCGGCGTCCATCGCATGATGGTCTACGGCGATTCAGATTTGGTAGTTAATCAAGTGATGAAGGAGTGGGACGTAAGGAACCCCACCATGACCACATACTGCAATGCAGTGAGGAAACTCGAGAAAAAGTTTGAAGGTCTGGAACTCCACCATGTTCCGCGACTGAAAAACCAAGCAGCTGATGAATTGGTGAAACTTGGATCCACTCGGAGACCAGTCCCGAGTGACGTATGCCTCGAGCACCTTCACCTTCCCTCAGTTAAAGAAGATCCTTTCACAGAGGAACCAGTACAACCAAAGAGCTCGACAGATCCGACTGAAGTCGAAGTCCCCGCTGTGGTTGATTTGATCATGGAGATTCTTGCTATCATCCCCGATTGGATTGTGCCGTTCATTGCATACATCCTGAGGCAAGAATTACCAGAAGACGAAGTCCAAGCCAGACAGATCGTTCGCAGGTCAAAGTCGTTCACCGTCATTGATGGCTAGTTGTACAAGGAAAGCGTTTCACGTGTCCTTCAATGATGCATCTCCCCTGAGGAGGGATAGTTAATCCTGGAAGAAATTCACTCGGGAGCCTGCGGTCATCACGCCTCCTCAAGGGCAATCATCGCCAAAGCATTCAGAGCTGGCTTCTTCTGGTTGCAGGCGAATTAAATGGCGAAGGATATGGTCGACATATGCGAAGGCTGTCAGTTCTACTCGAACAAATCCCACAAGCCAACGTCCGCGTTGAAGACAATCCCTCTTGTTTGGCCATTTGCAGTGTGGGGATTAGATACAGTCGGTCCATTCAGGACAGGCCAAGGGGGATTCACACATCTCTTGGTGGCAGTCGACAAGTTCACAAAGTGGATTGATGCCAAGCCCATCAAGAAGCTCGACGCCCTTACAACCATCAAGTTTGTCAGGGACATCATCTCCAGATTCGGGGTGCCGCACAGCATAATCACTAACAATGGCACAAACTTTGACTCGGACAGATTCAAAGGTTTCTGTACAGGCCAAGGTATCCGAGTGGATTTTGCATCTGTGGCGCATCCCCAAACAAACAGGCAAGCAGAGCGGGCGAATGGACTTATTCTGCAAGGTTTGAAGCCTCGACTCCTGCGAGAAGTGGGACATGCTGCCGGCGCATGGGTCACCGAACTGCCTTCGGTGCTGTGGGCTCTCCGCACAACCCCAAATAGATCTACAGGGCGATCCCCGTTCTTCCTCGTTTACGGAGCAGAGGCGGTCCTTCCGAGTGATTTGCTTCACAACGCTCCACGAGTTGAACTCTTCTCCGAAGCCAAAGCAGAGCAAGCAAGGCAAGACGGAGTGGATCTTCTAGAGGAGGAGCGCGAGATGGCACTGACTCGCTCAACCATTTATCAACAAGATCTGCGGCGTTTTAACACGCGACACGTCAGGAGTCGTACATTCCAAGCAGGCGACCTGGTGCTCCGAGTGGATCAGCAGAGACCTCACAAGTTAGCTCCCGCCTGGGAAGGACCCTCCATCATCTCCAAGTTGCTGAACAACGGAGCATATCGACTCTACAACCTCGACAGGGAAACGGACGAGCCGCGAGCATGGAAAGGAGATCTCCTGAAGTGCTTCTACACGTGATCGTCGACTGAAGCAATGTAAAGAACAAATATCGTTGAAGTAATACAAAGCAGATTGAGTTTTTGCAGATTCAAAATTCTTCCGCATTCGCAGACTCCGGTCTCAAAAAAAAAACTTAGCTGCGATCCAGAATTGCCTAAGTACTAACTTTCTCCGAGTATGCACTAAACGTCGCAGTCGGGGACTTAGCTGTGATCCGGAATCGCCTAAGTACAATCTTTCTCTGAGTGTGCACTAAACTTCGCACTCGAGAACTTAGCTGCGATCCACAATCGCCTAAGTACAAACTTTCTCCGAGTGTGCACTAAACGTCGCACTCAGGGACTTAGCTGCGATCCAGAATCACCTAAGTACTAACTTTCTCCGAGTGTGCAGTAAATGTCGCACTCGGGGACTTAGCTGCGATCAAGAATCGCCTAAGTACAAACTTTCTCCGAGTGTGCACTAAACGTCGCACTCGGGGACTTAGCTGCGATCAAGAATCGCCTAAGTACAAACTTTCTCCGAGTGTGCACTAAACGTCGCACTCGGGGACTTAGCTGCGATCCAGAATCGCCTAAGTACAAACTTTCTCCGAGTGTGCACTAAACGTCGCACTCGGGGACTTAGCTGCGATCCAGAATCGCCTAAGCACTAACTTTCTCCGGGTGAGCCCTAAACGTCGCACTCGGGGAACTTAGCTGCGATCAAGAATTGCCTAGGTACAAACTTTCTCTGAGTGTGCGCTAAACGTCGCACTCGGGGACTTAGCTGCGATCGAGAATCACCTAAGTACTAACTTTCTTCGAGTGTGCACTAAACGTCGCACTCGGGGACTTAGCTGCGATCCAGAATCGCCTAAGTACTAACTTTCTCCGGGTGTGCCCTAAACGTCGCACTCGGGGAACTTAGCTGCGATCAAGAATCGCCTAAGTACAAACTTTCTCCGAGCGCTAAACGTCGCACTCGGGACTTAGCTGCGATCAAGGATCGCCTAAGTACTAATTTTCTCCGAGTGTGCACTAAACGTTGCACTCGGGGACTTAGCTGTGATCAAGAATCGCCTAAGTACAAACTTTTACCGAGTGTGCACTAAAATGTCACACTCGACGACTTAGCTGCGATCCAGTATCGCCTAAGCAACAACTTTCTCCGAGTGTGCTCTAAACGTCGCACTCGGAGACTTGTCTGCGATCAAGAATCGCCTAAGTAAAAAGCTTCCTTCGAGTGTATCTTAGAGATCCACTCGGAGGCTTAGCAGACCCTCATTGAGGCTCATGTAGATGTCAAGACAACTGACAATTACATGAGTAGAAGACCCTCATTGAGGCTCATGTAGATGTCAAGACAACTGACAATTACATGAGTAGCAACTCGCTTCGAGTGCGACCCTACGGTCGCGCTTTAAGACTTAGCTGCGATAATGAATCGCTTAAGTAAACAACTCCCTTCGAGTGTATCCTAGAGATCCACTCGGAGGCTTAGCAGACCCTCATTGAGGCTCATGCAGATGTCAAGACAACTGACAATTACATGCTCCGCATGTTTGCCATTGGCTTCACCAAGAAACGCCAAACAAAAACCACGAGCCAAAATCGTGTCAACAATTCTTTGGCAAAGGAAGAGCAAAATATTAGGTTCCAATTCAAAGTTGGATTAAAGATAGTCGGTTCGGTGTAGATCAAGCTTATCCACACCGAACCACGAATGTGACGGCCAACAACAGTGGCCAAAGTTTGATACAAGTAACACTCGGCATACCGAGGTAAAAGTTTTCTCAAGCGTCGTGAGGCATGGCTGTCGTGGGTATAAGTCTGACAGTAGATGTATGGGGTATGAAAGGATCGGCAGAGCCTTAGCTACGGCAAGGTTGTATGAGTTCAGGCCCCTCTACGGTGGAGGTAAAAGCCCTACGTATCAGTGCTCTTGGGAGCTTGATGTTGAGTGGAATATGGATTACAGTGAATTGCTAACCCCTGCACCAGTGGGGAAGGGCGACATATATAGAGTGCGCTGCCCTTCACAACGGTTCGGTGCACAGGGGTGGAGTAGTGGCGATTAAATGTCTACGTTACAGGTAACGTATTCCTTAAATGCTAATAAAGGTACATGAAAACATATGACCGTTGCCCTCCAGGGGGGTTACGATGTACAGAGTGGAATCCAGTCGTTAAGTTTGATACGCTCCGAATGCTCATCTCCGATTGGATGATGGAGGAATCGTCACCGACTGGATGATGGGAAGTCCTTAATTCAGTCGGAACTGGCTAAGGGCCTTGTCCCTTATGAAGGGTAGTCCTTGGGTAGGACCCATAGGGCATGCCTATGACCCTACCCCAGGACTATAACCCCATCATTAGTCCCCGAATGGATCGGGGTCGGAACGACGAAGCGATGCTTGGAGTACGGATCCGACTGGTATGGATGTGACTTTGGCGTTGTTTGCCTCGATCCATTTTATCCTCTTGACCACTGATCCGAGTGGATATATCTGTGAAACGAACCGTCAGAGACCGAGTGCTTCCGTGGAATCTTTTGACGTGACCGGTCAACTGACACCGGCGGATTTTCTGGGATCCTCAAATTTCGGTTGCCGCGTGCTCAGCGGGGATGACGACATCGTCATCGAGTAGTATCCGCCGCCTCGATTTCCGCGCCTTCATCTCTTCCACTAATATCGCAGCAACCGGTCGGGGGATATGATTTCGGGGCCACCTGCTAGTGACCCAGTCGGAACCTTATTTAAACCTGTCCAGCGAGAGTTTCTCGTTGCACTCGCATGATAACTCGCACTCGCCCCGCCTCTCCCGTGGCTTCCTACGCACCCCAAACTCCCTCCTTCTCCTCCTCCTCCGCAGATCTGCAGCCTCCACCATGATGAAGGGGCAGACGAGGAAGCTCGAGGCGCGGAAGAAGAAGAAGACGGGGGCTCCCGTTCAACGGCGACAGCGGGCACTGCCGACGGGTTGGATCCAGGGGGATTTCCTCCCCTCCACGGTGACAAAGAGCGACATGCTGGAGCTGGTGGAGCAAGGCCTGATCGAGAACAAGACGTGGAGGATGCCGGCGGAGGGCGAGACAGAGCCAGCACCCCAGGAGGGGGAGCGCGTCTTGCTGCTCAGTCACGTGTACCGAGGCTTCTCTCTGCCTCCTCATCCCTTCTTCAGAGGTTTAATGAACCACTTCGGGGCGCAGCTCCACCATTTTCCACACAACGCAATAGCTCATCTCTCTGCCTTCATCGTGCTTTGCGAGTGTTTTATCGGTTGTCCTCCTCATTGGGGGCTCTTTAAGCACATCTTCTCCGCTAGATCCCAAACCATCAAAAGACTTAGCCAGTCGGACGACGAAACTCATCTCCTCCAGCTCTGCGGAGGCTTAGGCTTCCAGAAGAAAAGCAAAAGTAGCTATCCCGCTCTTCAGTTGTCTGAATCCGTTAGGAACTGGCAGTCGACTTGGTTCTACTGCCAGGACGTCGCTTGTCCGAATGCCGCAATTGGACTGCCACCTTTTAGCCTAGACCGACCGGCTCCGCCTAGGCAGCTTGCGCTTACGAAGATGGAAAAGATCCAGATTCAGCCTCTGGTCGACGCGCTGGTAGATGTCGTCCGCAAGGGAGTCACCGGCATAGATTTGCTGGAGGTTTTTCTGGGTCGGCGTATCCAGCCTTTGCAAGCTCTACATCACGCCATGTGGCAATACACGGGTCCTGAGGACTCCACTCGGACTCACCCAGAGTGCGTGACCGAGAGGTTGTGACGGCGTGGGTCCGCGGCATCACAGGCTCCTGCGATAACCCCAAAGGAGCCCGGCGAGTGAAGCCCTTCCGAGCGGACAACCCTCCTCCAAATGAGGTGAGAATACCTTGCCGAGTGCTTACAATTCCCTTAGATTTGCCGCTTTTTCTTGCATCACTGTCTGACGTCTGATGTTGTCGACTGTATCTTGTGAAGGCGTGGACCAACTGGTATTCCCCCATCTCGAACGGGGATCCGGCTGAGGAAGAGGAAGGCAGCCAGGAAGGCAGCATGGAGAGCGCCGAGTACGTCTCAGACAGCGAGGAGATGGAGGAGGAGTCCGAAGAAGAGGAGGGGGAGGATGAGGAGCAGAGCTCGCCACCCCCACCACCATAGCCTCGAACTAAGCGCCGTCATGAACCCTCGACTCCGTCAGCTCCTCCAGTGGCCCCGAGTGCCCCGTCAGCTCCTCCCGTGGTTCCGAGCGCCTTGCCAGCTACTCCCGTGGCTCCGAGTGCTCGGAGCACAAAAAGGACCAGGGACGCTGCTGCTGAGCCTGCGGGCCAACCTTCCAAGGTGGCCAAACCAAGTGGATCCAAACCTCGGAAGGCTTTGCCGCAGATGAGGATCGCCGTTCCCGTTGCCTCAACGTGAGTGTATTGTTCTCCTATCTTCTTCTAGTAGTTGATTGAACTCATGCTTATTGGTCGAGTGAATTTTACTCGACAGAGCTGCCACCTCTGCCACTTCTCTGCCACGCCAGGAAGACGATCCCATGGATACGGGCAACGTTGCCACATCCCAGCAAGGTACGTCATGGCAACTCCGAGAGCTTACATTATTGTTTCACGAAATCTTTCTTTGATCTTGCCCTTGTTCCCGTGGTCTCACGTTGTTCGGTCGGGCTTCCTTCAGAGGTGATTCATGTGGAGGAGGACGACCAGAAGAGGTCCGAGCAAGCTGCGGTGCCTGTCCTTGAGGCTGTTCCATCTGCTACTACTCCCGCCATGGACACGTCGCTAGCCGAGACGATGCCGCCGACTGAAACGGCGCTCATCATGGCTGAACCAACTGGAGCAGGACTTGGGATGCCCAAGGAGTCTCTTGTGGTGCCAGGTCCGTCGACCATCCAGTACGACGCCGAACGCCTCCCGGAAGATCAGGTGGGAGCTACCAAGGGGGCCATGGTGCAGGCGGAGTTGATGGCGGGTGATGCCAAGAGAGTGTACGACTCCATCGCGTCTGTGTACAAGCGAAGCTTGGAACTCCGGGACGATATCCGAGTAAGTGGGCTAGTAAGTATTTACTTTCCTCTTGTAACCCAGTGGGTGTTTAAGCAATATACTCGGATGCAGTATGATTATTTTGCAGTGGGTTCACTCTTAGTGAACCGAGTGGGTGTAGTCCCCGAGACTTCTGTCGAGTGCTTGCACCGGCAGTTGTCTTTATATACATTTTCTTTAACTTGATCAGGTCAAAACTAATCTGTTCGAATGTTACCGGTGGGGGCACTCCGAGTGCACCTACTGGAAGTAGTCCCCGAGAGTAATTTTACTCAGGTCGGGTAGTAGTAGCCTCATAGGCTTGTTTTTGTTATTGAACTCAATAGGGCGGACCTGTTTGAGCTTCATGGCAGTGGGGTCACTCTTAGTGAACCCACTGGGTGTAGTCCCCGAGGCCGCTGTCGACTGCTTGCGTCGGCAGGGGTCTGAAGAACTTCGAGCTTTTATTGTTTTCCTTGTTGAATTTGTATGATCTTCTCTTCGCGCTGATTTGCAGAAGACTTGCGAGATGGGATCAGCGTACAACGCTCTGAAGGCTGAAAAGATTCAGCTTGCTGCGGAACTGGAGGCTGAACGAGAGAAGTCCTTGGAGGAGTCCCGTGAGGCAAACAAGGCATTGATGGCCGAAATGGAGAAAATGGGGAAACAAAGAACTGAGTTGATGGGACAGATGAAGGTGATGAACAGGCGGTGCATATCACAGGAGAAGTACATCAGTGACTGGGCAAGGCAGATGATTGCGCTTCTCGGTGGTAAGTTATGTTTTTTTGAGTGCTTCTTGACTGTGTATTTCATTCTGCGCTTACTTTCTGCTCGTCTTGTCTTTGCAGATTTTTGTATGGACGCTGAGGCTGAAGCAGCTGACGTTGAGCGGTCGGTTATTCCGAACGTTCCACTCGGCGAGGACGCCAATCGAGACATGCTCCGAGCGCACATTCGTGTGGGCAACGTGGGACCTTTCATCGATCGACTAAGAGAGGTCGTCGGCCGAATCGACAAGGAGATGTGGCCCGAAGACGAGTCCCGACAAGAGATGGAAGGGTTGATGACTCGGCTGGAGGACGTCCCGAACCGAGTGCAGGCGTGGAAGAAGTCTGCTGCTCACTGTGGTGCGGACGTGGCGCTGTCGCTGGTCCGAGTGCACTGCAAGGAGGCTCGGTAAACAGAAGCTGAAGGCGCTACAGGTCGCCAACACCAAAAAGCTTCGATTCGAACATTTCATGGAGACCTTCCTTGAGAGCGCCACTCGCATCGCAGACGGGATCGACCTCGACACTTTCGTGAAGCGCCTTCAGCTTCTCTTCGCGAGGCCTCGGGGACTACATCAGCGCGAAGAAAAGATCAGACAAATTCAACAAGGAAAACAATAAAAGCTCGAAGTTCTTCAGACCCCTGCCGACGCAAGCAGTCGACAGCAGCCTCGGGGACTACACCAAGTGGGTTCACTAAGAGTGACCCCACTGCCATGAAGCTCAAACAGGTCCACCCTATTGAGTTCAATAACAAAAACAAGCCTATGAGGCTACTACTACCCGACCTGAGTAAAATTAGTCTTGGGGACTACTTCTAGTAGGCGCACTCGGAGTGCCCCCACCGGTAACATTCGAACAGATTAGTTTTGATCTGATCAAGTTAAATAAAATGTATATAAAGACAACTGCCGGTGCAAGCACTCGACAGAAGTCTCGGGGACTACACCCACTCGGTTCACTAAGAGTGAACCCACTCCAAAATAATCATACTGCATCCGAGTATATTGCTTAAACACCCACTGGGTTACAAGAGGAAAGTAAATACTTACTAGCCCACTTACTCGGATATCGTCCCGGAGTTCCAAGCTTCGCTTGTACACAGACGTGATGGAGTCGTACGCTCTCTTGGCATCACCCGCCATCAACTCCGCCTGCACCATGGCCCCCTTGGCAGCTCCCACCTGATCTTCCGGGAGGCGTTGGGCGTCGTACTGGACGGTCGACGGACCTGGCACCACAAGAGACTCCTTGGGCATCCCAAGTCTTGCTCCAGTCGGTTCAGCAATGATGAGCGCCGTTTCAGTCGACGGCATCGTCTCGGCTAGCGGCACGTCCATGGCGGGAGTAGTAGCAGATGGAACAGCCTCAAGGACAGGCACCGCAGCTTGCTCGGACCTCTTCTGGTCGTACTCCTCCACATGAATCACCTCTGAAGGAAGCCCGACCAAACAACGTGAGACCATGGGAACAAGGGCAAGATCAAAGACAGAATTTGTGAAACAATAATGTAAGCTCTCGGAGTCGCCACGACGTACCTTGCTGGGATGTGGCAACGTTGTCCGTATCCATGGGATCGTCTTCCTGGTGTGGCAGAGAAGTGGCGGAGGTGGCAGCTCTGTCGAGTAAAATTCACTCGACCAATAAGCATGAGGTCAATCAAATACTAGAAGAAGATAGGAGAACAATACACTCACGTTGAGGCAACGGGACCGGCGATCCTCATCCGCGGCAAAGCCTTCCGAGGTTTGGATCCACTCGGTTTGGCCACCTTGGAAGGTTGGCCCGCAGGCTCAGCAGCAGCATCCCTGGTCCTCTTTGTGCTCCGAGCACTCGGAACCACGGGAGTAGCTGGCAAGGCGCTCGGAACCACGGGAGGAGCTGACGGGGCACTCGGGGCCGCTAGAGGAGCCGACGGAGTCACGGGAGCTGACGGGGCACTCGGGGCCGCTGGAGGAGCCGACGGAGTCACGTGTTCATTACGGCGCTTAGTTCGAGGCTCTGGTGGTGGGGGTGGCGAGCTCTACTCCTCATCCTCCCCCTCCTCTTCTTCGGACTCCTCCTCCGTCTCCCCACTGTCTGAGACATACTCGGCACTCTCCATGCCGCCTTCCTCTTCCTCAGCCGGATTCCCGTTCGAGACGGGGGAATACCAGTTGGTCCACGCCTGCACAAGATACAGTCGACAACATCAGACGTCAGACAGTGATGCAAGCAAAAGCAGCAAATCTAAGGGAATCGTAAGCACTCGGCAAGGTATTCTCACCTCATTCGGAGGAGGGTTATCCGTGCGGAAGGGCTTCACTCGCCGGGCTCCTTTGGGGTTATTGCTGGCGCCTGTGATGCCGCGGACCCACGCCGTCACAACCTCCCCGGTCACGCACTCGGGGTGAGTCCGAGTGGAGTCCTCAGGACCCGTGTAGTGCCACATGGCGTGATGTAGAGCTTGCAAAGGCTGGATACGCCGACCCAAAAAAACCTCCAGCAAATCTATGCCGGTGACTCCCTTGCGGACGACATCTACCAGCGCGTCGACCAGAGGCTGAATCTGGATCTTTTCCATCTTCGTAAGCGCAAGCTGCCTAGGCGGAGCCGGTCGGTCTAGGCTAAAAGGTGGCAGTCCAGTTGCGGCATTCGGACAAGCGACGTCCTGGCAGTAGAACCAAGTCGACTGCCAGTTCCTAACGGATTCAGACAACTGAAGAGCGGGATAGCTACTTTTGCTTTTCTTCTGGAAGCCTAAGCCTCCGCAGAGCTGGAGGAGATGAGTTTCGTCGTCCGACTGGCTAAGTCTTTTGATGGTTTGGGATCTAGCGGAGAAGATGTGCTTAAAGAGCCCCCAATGAGGAGGACAACCGATAAAACACTCGCAAAGCACGATGAAGGCAGAGAGATGAGCTATTGCGTTGTGTGGAAAATGGTGGAGCTGCGCCCCGAAGTGGTTCATTATACCTCTGAAGAAGGGATGAGGAGGCAGAGAGAAGCCTCGGTACACGTGACTGAGCAGCAAGACGCGCTCCCCTTCCTGGGGTGCTGGCTCTGTCTCGCCCTCCGCCGGCATCCTCCACGTCTTGTTCTCGATCAGGCCTTGCTCCACCAGCTCCAGCATGTCGCTCTTCGTCACCGTGGAGGGGATAAATCCCCCTGGATCCAACCCGTCGGCAGTGCCCGCTGTCGCCGTTGAGCGGGAGCCGCCGTCTTCTTCTTCTTCCGCGCCTCGAGCTTCCTCGTCTGCCCCTTCGTCATGGTGGAGGCTGCAGATCTGCGGAGGAGGAGGAGAAGGAGGGAGTTTGGGGTGCGTAGGAAGCCACGGGAGAGGCGGGGCGAGTGCGAGTTATCAGGCGAGTGCAACGAGAAACCCTCGCTGGAGAGGTTTAAATAAGGTTCCGACTGGGTCACTAGCAGGTGGCCCCGAAATCTTATTCCCCGACCGGTTGCTGCGATATTAGTGGAGGAGATGAAGGCGTGGAAATCGAGGCGGCAGATACTACTCGATGACGATGTCGTCATCCCCGCTGAGCGCGCGGCAACCGAAATTTGAGGATCCTAGAAAATCCGCCGCTGTCAGTTGATCGGTCACGTCAAAAGATTACACGGAAGCACTCGGTCTCTGACGGTTCGTTTCACAGATATATCCACTCGGATCAGTGGTCAAGAGGATAAAATGGATCGAGGCAAACAACGCCAAAGTCGCATCCATACCAGTCGGATCCGTACTCCAAGCATCGCTTCGTCGTTCCAACCCCGATCCATTCGGGGACTAATGATGGGGTTATAGTCCTAGGGTAGGGTTATAGGCCTGCCCTATAGGTCCTACCCAAGGACTACCCTTCATAAGGGACAAGGCCCTTAGTCAGTTCCGACTGAATTAAGGACTTCCCATCATCCAGTCGGTGATGATTCCTCCATCATCCAGTCGGAGACGAGCATTCAGAGCGTATCAAACTTACCGACTGGATTCCACTCTGTACATCATAACCCCCCTGGAGGGCAACGGTCATACGTTTTCATGTACCTTTATTAGCATTTAAGGCATACGTTACCTGTAACGTAGACATTTAATCGCCACTACTCCACCCCTGTGCACCGAACCGTTGTGAAGGGCAGCGCACTCTATATAAGTCGCCCTTCCCCACTTGTGCAGGGGTTAGCAATTCACTGTAATCCATATTCCACTCGACATCAAGCTCCCAAGAGCACTGAGACGTAGGGCTTTTACCTCCACCGTAGAGGGGCGTGAACTCATACAACCTTGCCGTAGCTAAGGCTCTGCCCATCCTTTCGTACCCCATACATCTACTGTCATACTTATACCCACGACAGGACTAATTTCATAGCACACGCCAATTACCAAGTTACTTAGAGAGAGCACTCTCAAAAAGATATAAGTAAAGATCGAGAGTTTTTATTTCTTCAAAATATGACACAGCCGTGCTCTAAAAATATTTAAGTGAAGCACTAGAGCAAAGTTATCTAGCTCAAAAGATATAAGTGAAGCACATGTGAGCTAAATTGCCTAACTCAAAAGATATAAGTGAAGCTCAATGGGTATTCTAGCAAATTCACGATGTGTGCATGTCCCTCTCAAAAAGGTGTGCAACAAGGATGATTGTGACAAAACAAAAATAAAAAACTCCTATAATACACGACGCTCCAAGCAAAACACATATCAAGTGGTGAATAAAAATATAGCTCCAAGTAACGTTACCGATGGATTGAATACGAAAGAGGGGATGCCTTCCCGGGGCATCCCCAAGCTTAGGATTTTTGGTGTCCTTGAATTTGGCTTGGGATGACATGGGAATCCCCAAGCTCAAGCTATTTCCACTCTTTGTTCCATTGTCCATAAGAACATCACGCAAAACTTGAAAACTTCAGAACACAAAACTTAAACAGAAACTTGTGAAATCATTAGCATAAGAAAACAAACCACCAACTCTTTAGGTGCTGTAGTAAACTTGATTTCTATTTAGATTGATGTTACATTACTGTATTCTCACTTCTACATGGCTAGTACCCCCCGATACTAACCATAGTTTCATCAAAATAAGCAATCAACACAACAAAAACAGAATCTGTCAAAAGCAGACCAGTCTGTAGCAATCTGTATACTTCGTATACCTATGTTATCCCAAATATTCTGAACAATTATGAAAATTAGGGCAATTCGCATATCAACGAGAAGCAAAAAGAATCAACTCAAAAGCTCTTTCTGGATAGGAACTAAAACTAATTTCGTGAGCACAAAGTTTCTGTCTTTTTCAGCATGATTAAACAGCTATCACCAAAACTAATCATAAAGGTTCTACTTCGCACAAACACTAATTAAAACAGAAAACACAATCATAACAGAATCATGATGGTGTGGACTCAACAAAACAGAAAGTGAAAAGCAAAAATAAATTTATTCATTGGGTTGCCTTCCAACAAGCGCTATCGTTTAACGCACTTACCTAGGCATTGATAATTCAATGATGCTCACATAAAAGATAGCAATCGGACACGAAGAGATCATCATGAAACGTGTGACAAACATATCTAAGTCTAACATACTTCCTATGCATAGGCAGTTTATAGGAAAACAAATTATCAAGACACGCAATAACTACCATATGCAATGAAGAAGAAAGAGACAATATCAATCTCAACATAACGAGAGGTAAATTAGTAACATGAAAGTTTCTACCATAACAATTACATGTGGGATCATATTCAAATTCAACAAAATAAATATCACATAGGATATTATTTTCATGATCCACATGCATGCAAAGTTGACGCTCTTAAAAAATAGTGGGATTATCATCAACTAAAGTCATGACTTCTCCAAACCCACTTTCAATATTATTGCAAATATCATATTCATCATGAGGCTTAACGAATTTTTCAAGATCATAAGAAAAATCATCACCCCAATCATGATTATTGCAACAAGTAGTGGACACAGCAAAACTAGAATCCCCAAGCTTAGGGTTTTGCATATTTTTAGCATGATTGTCACTAATAGAATTTATAGTGAAACCATTACAATCATGCTTTTCATTCAAGGAGCCCTCGTGAATCACTTCATAAATTTCTTCATCACAATTTTCAGATTTACGTATCTCAAGCAAAACTTCATAAAGATAATCTAGTGCACAAAACTCACTAGTAATTGGATCAACATAATTGGATCTCTTAAAGAGATTAGGAAGTGGATGAGGATCCATATCAATAGATTTTCAGCCAGCGAAGATGCAATTATATTGAAGGCACATAGCACACAAGCAAAGGAAAGGCAAATGAAAAAGGCAAATATTTTGTAACTTTTTTTTTCAGAAGTGGGGGAGAGGAAAATGAGAGGCAAAATGCAAATAATGTAAATGCAAGAGATGAGTTTGCTATAGTTACTTGGATATGCTTCACTTTGAATACTCCCCGGCAACGGCGCCAGAAATCCTTCTTGCTACCTCTTGAGCTTGCGTTGGTTTTTCCCTTGAAGAGGAAAGGGTGATGCAGCACAGTAGCGATAAGTATTTCCCTCAGTTTGAGAACCAAGGTATCAATCCAGTAGGAGTATCAAGATGAGGCACCAATGTACCTACGCAAAAACAAACAAACTTGCACCCAACGGTATAAAGGGGTTGTCAATCCCTTCACAATTATTTGCAAGGTGAGATCTGAAGGTGAAAAGTGCAACAAAGTAATTGTGTAGATCTGAAAATAAGATGTGAAGTAGACCCGGGGGCCACAGTGTTCATTAGAGGCTTCTCTCATGATAACATGTATTACGGCGGGTGAACAAATTACTGTCGAGAAATTGATAGAATCGCACAAAGTCATGATGATATCTAAGGCAATGATCATACATATAGGCATCACGTCCGAGACAAGTAGACCGATACTTTCTGCATCTACTACTATTACTCCACACATCGACCGCTATCCAGCATGCATCTAGTGTATTGAGTTCATAACAAACAGAGTAACGCCTTAAGCAAGATGACATGATGTAGAGGGATAGATTCATGCAATATGATATAAACCCCATCTTCTTACCCTTGATGGCAACAACACGATGCGTGCCTCGCTACCCCTTCTGTCACTAGGTGAGGACACCAGACGGTATGAACCCAAAACCTAGCACTTCTGCGATTGCAAGAATTATAGATCAAGTTGGCCAAATGAAACCCATAACTCGAAGAGAATTACAAGGATACGAAATCATGCATATAAGAGATCAGAGGAGACTCAAATAATATTCATAGATAATCTCATCATAAATCCACAATTCATCGGATCTCGACAAACACACCGCAAAAGAAAGTTACATCTGATAGATCTCCATGAAGATCATGGAGAACTTTGTATTGAAGATCCAAGAGAGAGAAGAAGCCATCTAGCTACTAGCTATGGACCCGAAGGTCTATGGTGAACTACTCACGCATCATCAGAGAGGCAATGGTGTTGATGAAGAAGCCCTCTGTGTTCGAATCCCCCCTCCGGCAGGGCACCGAACGGTCCCCAGATGGGATCTTGCGGAGACAGAAGCTTGCGGCGGCGGAAAAGTATTTTCATGGCTCTCTATGGTGGTTTTGGATTTTTAGAGAATTTATAGGCGAAAGAGGTAGGGCAAAGGAGCCATGTGGGGCCCACAAGCCTGCCAGGCGCAGCCACCCCCAGGCCGCGGCTAGGGGTCTTGTGATCTCCCCCGAGGTCTTCTGCCTTGGTTCTCAACTCCCCTGCGTATCTTCTGTTATGGAAAAAAAATCATCCCGCAGGTTTTATTCCGTTTGGACTCCGTTTAATATTCTTCTCTGGAAAAGGTCAAAAACACAGAAAAAACAGAAACTGGCACTTGGCACTGAGTTAATAGGTTAGTCCAAAAAAAGATATAAAATAGCATATTCATGCATATAAAACATCCAAAGTTGACAAGAAAATAGCATGGAACCATCAAAAGTTATAGATACGTTGGAGACGTATCACGCACCACCCCGAATCGCTCAAGAGGGTACACACTGTTTTTCATCGTGTATGGGGCCTAAGCGGTCCTCCCTTGCGGAATCATCCACGACGCACCTCGGCTGCGCATGTATGAGGAAAGGGAGGCCGAGTTAGATCGGCAAGATGACTTTGATGCATTAGAAGGCAAGCACGACATAGCTCGGGCCTGTTCTACTTTTTATCAATTGCAAGCTCAGTGCTATCAAAGTAGAGAAGTCCGAGCAAAGGCATACAACATGGGCGAACTCGTCCTACACATCCTAGAGAAGGAGAAGCATAAACTTAACCCTAAATGGGAGGGCCATTTCATAATTGTTGAAGTCGTGATAGGAGGAGCTTATCGCGTGCGCAACCCAGAGGATAGTCGCCTCCATCCAAGCCCATGGAATGCGGCTCGCCTTCGGTGTTTCTACGGCTAGACCGACGTCACTCCCTTCTTCACAACATTACACTTCTTTTTTTTCAATTGTCTTGTTTTACTTTTTGTAGGATCACTTAAATTTTTCGAGGATATGTTTGGATCAACTGAACTGTTTGAACCACTTATCAAAATACATTCATGATAAATAGAGTGTCTATCCTGATTTCACATGGGGGCTTCTACAGCGAAGCCGACCATCGTATTTATTTCTCCTACATCTTTATGTACTATATGCCTCGACTGAATATTGATCTATGACACTATATGGATCATTTGGACTTAAGGTTCTTGCAAAGCTTGGTTGCCTTGCTCCGGTTCTTACCCCCTACGTTTCCGAATGTTCGTCTAGGGGGTAAAGGGAGCACCTCTGCGATTGTTACGACCGGTTCACCTGGATACGTACCTTAGACGGGTGAAGCCAAAAGCCAGAGTTTCTTAAGATACAACTTGGTCAGCTATGAATGAGGTTCATATAATCACGCACTTTTCTCCACGAAAGGGGGGGTTATTCTGTTGGGGAACGTCGCATGGGAAACAAAAATTTTCCTACGCGCACGAAGACCTATCATGGTGATGTCCATCTACGAGAGGGGATGTGTGATCTACGTACCCTTGTAGACCGTACAGCAGAAGCGTTAGTGAACGCGGTTGATGTAGTGGAACATCCTCACGTCCCTCGATCCGCCCCGCAAACTATCCCGCGATCAGTCCCACGATCTAGTGCCGAACGGACGGCACCTCCGCGTTCAGCACACGTACAACTCGGCGATGATCTCGACCTTCTTGATCCAACAAGAGAGACGGAGAGGTAGAAGAGTTCTCCGGCAGCGTGACGGTGCTCCGGAGGTTGGTGATGATCTCGTCTCAGCAGGGCTTCGCCCGAGCTCCGTAGAAACGCGATCTAGAGGTAAAACCGTGGAGATATGTGGTCGGGCTGCCGTGGCAAAAGTTGTCTCAAATCAGCCCTAAAACCCCACTATATATAGTAGGAGGAGGGGGGAGCCTTGCCTTGGCGTCCAAGGACTCCCAAGGGGTTGGCCGAGCCAAGGGGGGAAGGTCTCCCCCCCCCAAACCGAGTTGGACTTGGTTTGGTGGGTGGGAGTCCTTCCTTTCCTTCCCACCTCCCCCTTTTTTTTTCTTTCTCCTTGATTTTATTCCCAGTGCGCATAGGCCCCTTTTGGGCTGTCCCACCAGCCCACTAAGGGATGGTGCGCCACCCTCAAGGCCTATGGGCTTCCCCGGGGTGGGTTGCCCCCCCGGTGAACTCCCGGAACCCATTCGTCATTCCCGGTACATTCCCGGTAATTCCGAAAACCTTCCGGTAATCAAACGAGGTCATCCTATATATCAATCTTCGTTTCCGGACCTTTCCGGAAACCCTCGTGACGTCCGTGATCTCATCCGGGACTCCGAACAACATTCGGTAACCAACCATATAACTCAAATACGCATAAAGCAAAGTTGAACCTTAAGTGTGTAGACCCTGCGGGTTCGAGAACTATGTAGACATGACCCGAGAGACTCCTCGGTCAATATCCAATAGCGGGACCTGGATGCCCATATTGGATCCTACATATTCTACGAAGATCTTATCGTTTGAACCTCAGTGCCAAGGATTCATATAATCCCGTATGTCATTCCCTTTGTCCTTCGGTATGTTACTTACCCGAGATTCGATTGTCAGTATCTGCATACCTATTTCAATCTCGTTTACCGGCAAGTATCTTTACTCGTTTCGTAATACAAGATCCTCCAACTTACACTAAGTCACATTGCTTGCAAGGCTTGTGTGTGATGTTGTATTACCGAGTGGGCCCCGAGATACCTCTCCGTCACACAGAGTGACAAATCCCAGTCTCGATCCATACTAACTTAACGAACACCTTCGGAGATACCTGTAGAGCATCTTTATAGTCACCCAGTTACGTTGCGATGTTTGATACACACAAAGTATTCCTCCAGTGTTAGTAATTTATATGATCTCATGGTCATAGGAATAAATACTTGACACGCAGAAAACAGTAGCAATAAAATGACACGATCAATATGCTACGTCTATTAGTTTGGGTCTAGTCCATCACGTGATTCTCCTAATGACGTGATCCAGTTATCAAGCAACAACACTTTTTTCATAATCGGAAGACACTGACTATCGTTGATCAACTGGCTAGCCAACTAGAGGCTTGCTAGGGACAGGGTTTTGTCTATGTATCGACACATGTATATAATTCTTCATTCAATACAATTATAGCATGGATAATAAACGATTATCTTGATACAGGAATTATAATAATAACTATATTTATTATTGCCTCTAGGGCATAATTCCAACAGTCTCCCACTTGCACTAGAGTCAATAATCTAGCCCTCACATCATCATGCGAATTACATTGTAATAAATCTAACACCCATACAGTTCTGGTGTTGATCATGTTTAGCCCGTGGAAGAGGTTTAGTCAGCGGGTCTGCTACATTCAGATCCGTGTGCACTTTGCATTTATTTACGTCCTCCCCTTCGACGTAGTCGCGGATGAGGTTGAAGCGTCGTTTGATGTGTCTGGACTTCTTGTGAAACCGTGGTTCCTTTGCTAGGGCAATGGCACCCGTGTTATCACAGAACAAGGTTATTGGATTCAGTGCGCTTGGCACCACTCCAAGATCCGTCATGAATTGCTTCATCCAGACACCCTCCTTAGCCGCCTCTGAGGCAGCCATGTACTCCGCTTCACATGTAGAATCTGCTACGACGCTCTGCTTGTAACTACACCAGCTTACCGCACCCCCATTAAGAATAATACTTATCCGGTTTGCGACTTAGAGTCGTCCGAATCAGTGTCAAAGCTTGCATCGACGTAACCTTTTACGGCGAGCTCTTCGTCACCTCCATACACGAGAAACATCTCCTTAGTCCTTTTCAGGTACTTCAGGATATTCTTGACCGCCGTCCAGTGATCCACTCGTGGAATACTCTGGAACTTACCTGCCATACTTATGACCAGGCTAACGTCCGCTCTAGTGCACAACATTGCATACATGATAGAACCTATGGCTGATGCATAGGGGACGGAGCGCATATGCTCTCTATCTTCATCAGTTGCTGGGCACTGAGTCTTACTCAATCTCGTACCTTGTAAAACTGGCAAGAACCCTTTCTTGGACTGTTCCATTTTGAACCTCTTCAAAACTTTATCAAGGTATGTGCTTTGTGAAAGTCCTATCAGGCGTTTTGATCTATCCCTGTAGATCTTAATGCCTAGAATGTAAGCAGCTTCTCCTAGGTCCTTCATAGAGAAACTTTTATTCAAGTAATCCTTTATGCTCTCCAAGAACTCCACGTTGTTTCCAATCAGTAATATGTCATCCACATATAATATTAGAAACGCCACAGAGCTCCCACTCACTTTCTTGTAAATACAGGATTCTCCAACCACTTGTATAAACCCAAATGCTTTGATCACCTCATCAAAGTGTTTGTTCCAACTCCGAGATGCTTGCACCAGTCCATAAATGGATCGCTGGAGCTTGCACTTTGTTAGCATTCTTAGGATTGACAAAACCTTCGGGTTGCATCATATACAACTCTTCCTTAAGGAAAGCGTTAAGGAACGCCGTTTTGACATCCATCTGCCAGATTTCATAATCGAAAAATGCAGCTATTGCTAACATGATTCTGACGGACTTAAGCATCGCTACGGGTGAGAATGTCTCATCGTAGTCAACTCCTTGAACTTGTGAAAAACCCTTTGCCACAAGTCGAGCTTTATAAACGGTCACATTGCCGTCAGCGTCCGTCTTCTTCTTAAAGATCCATTTGTTCTGAATAGCCTTGCGACCCTCAGGTAGTACCTCCAAAGTCCACACTTTATTCTCATACATGGATCCTATCTCGGACTTCATGGCTTCTAGCCATTTGTTGGAATCTGGGCCCACCATTGCTTCTTCATAATTTGCAGGTTCATTGTTGTCTAACAACATGATTGATAAGACGGGATTACCGTACCACTCTGGAGCAGCACGTGGTCTCGTCGACCTACGTGTTTCGACAGAAACTTGAACTGGAGTTTCATGATCATCATCATTAACTTCCTCCTCAACCGGCGTCGCAACGACAGAGGTTTCCCCTTGCCCTGCGCCACCATCCAGAGGGATGAGAGGTTTGACAACCTCGTCAAGTTCTATCTTCCTCCCACTCAATTCTCTCGAGAGAAACTCCTTCTCGAGAAAAGCTCCGTTTTTAGCAAAAAACACTGTGCCCTCGGATTTGAGATAGAAGGTGTACCCAACTGTCTCCTTTGGGTAACCTATGAAGATGCACTTTTCCGCTTTGGGTTCCAGCTTTTCAGGCTGAAGCTTTTTGACATAAGCATCACATCCCCAAACCTTAAGAAACGACAACTTTGGCCTTTTGCCATACCACAGTTCGTATGGTGTCGTCTCAACGGATTTTGATGGTGCCCTATTTAAAGTGAATGCAGCTGTTTCTAATGCATAACCCCAAAATGATAATGGCAAATCGGTAAGAGACATCATAGATCGCACCATCTCTAATAAAGTACGATTACGACGTTCGGACACACCATTACGCTGTGGTGTTCCAGGCGGTGTTAACTGTGAAACAATTCCACATTGTCTTAAGTGAGCACCAAACTCGAAACTCAGATATTCACCCCCACGATCAGACCGTAGGAACTTGATCTTCTTGTTATGATGATTTTCAACTTCACTCTGAAATTGCTTGAACTTTTCAAATGTTTCAGACTTGTGCTTCATTAAGTAGACATAACCATATCTACTCAAATCGTCAGTGAAGGTGAGAAAATAACGATATCCGCCGCGTGCCTCTACGCTCATCGGACCACACACATCGGTATGTATGATTTCCAACAAGTCACTTGCACGCTCCATTGTTCCGGAGAACGGAGTTTTAGTCATCTTGCCCATGAGGCATGGTTCGCACGTGTCAAGTGAATCAAAGTCAAGTGACTCCAAAAGTCCATGCCGGTATGTATGATTTCCAACAAGTCACTTGCACGCTCCATTGTTCCGGAGAACGGAGTTTTAGTCATATTGCCCATGAGGCATGGTTTGCACGTGTCAAGTGAATCAAAGTCAAGTGACTCCAAAAGTCCATCGGCATGGAGTTTCTTCATGCGTTTTATACCAATATGGCCTAAGCGGCAGTGCCACAAAAATATGGCACTATCATTATTAACTCTAACTCTTTTGGTCTCAATGTTATGTATGTGTGTATCACTATCAAGATTCAATATGAACAATCCTCTCACATTGGGTGCATGACCATAAAAGATGTTACTCATAGAAATAGAACAACCATTATTCTCTGACTTAAAAGAGCAACCGTCTCGCAATAAACAAGATCGAGATATAATGTTCATGCTCAACGCAGGCACTAAATAACAATGATTCAAGTTCATAACTAATCCTGATGGTAACTGAAGTGAAACTGTGCCGACGGCGATTGCATCAACCTTGGAACCATTTCCTACGCACATCGTCACTTCATCTTTCGCCAGCCTTCGTCTATTCCGCAGTTCCTGTTTCGAGTTGCAAATATGAGCAACAGAACCGGTATCGAATACCCACGCACTACTACGAGAGCCGGTTAAGTACACATCAATAACATGTATATCAAATATACCTGATTTTTCTTTGGCCGCCTTCTTATCAGCCAGATACTTGGGGCAATTGCGCTTCCAGTGACCCATACCCTTGCAATAGTAACACTCTGTTTCACGCTTAGGTGCAGCTTTGGGTTTCTTCGTCGGATTAGCAACAGGCTTGCCGCTCTTCTTCGAATTACCCTTCTTGCCTTTGCCGTTTCTCTTGAAACTAGTGGTCTTATTCACCATCAACACTTGATGCTCTTTACGGAGTTCAGACTCTGCGACTTTCAGCATCGCAAACAACTCGCCGGGAGACTTGTTCATCCCTTGCATGTTGTAGTTCAACACAAAGCCTTTATAGCTTGGCGGCAGTGATTGAAGGATTCTGTCAGTGATAGCTTCTTGCGGGAGTTCAATCCCTAGCTCAGCTAGACGGTTTGAGTACCTAGACATTTTGAGCACATGTTCACTGACAGATGAGTTATCCTCCATCTTGCAAGCATATAATTTATCGGAGGTCTCATACCTCTCGATCCGGGCGTTCTTCTGAAAGATAAACTTCAACTCCCGGAACATCTCAAATGCTCCATGACGCTCAAAGCGACGTTGAAGTCCCGGTTCTAAGCCATACAAGACTGCACATTGAACTATTGAGTAGTCCTCCTTACGTGCTAACCAAGCGTTCTTAACATCCTGATCAGCCGTAGCGGGTGGTTCATCTCCTAGCGCAGCATTAAGGACATAATCCTTCTTCCCAGCTTGTAAGATTAGCTTAAGATTACGAGCCCAGTCTACAAAGTTGCTTCCATCATCTTTCAACTTAGCTTTCTCTAGGAACGTATTAAAATTCAGGATGACTGTCGCGTGAGCCATCATCTACAACACAAATATATTCAAAGTGGACTTAGACTATGTTCAAGATAATTAGAGTTTAATTTAATCAAATTATTCGCTAAACTCCCACTCAAAAAGTACATCTCTCTAGTCATTTGAGTGGTTCATGATCCACTTACACTAACTCAAGTCCGATCATCACGTGAGTTGAGTATAGTTTCAGTGGTAAGCATCCCTATGCTAATCATATCATCTATATGATTCATGATCGACCTTTCGGTCTCATGTGTTCCGAGGCCATGTCTGCACATGCTAGGCTCGTCAAGCTTAACCCGAGTGTTCCGCGTGCGCAACTGTTTTGCACCCGTTGTATGTCAACGTTGAGTCTATCACACCCGATCATCACGTGGTGTCTCGAAACGACGAACTGTAGCAACGGTGCACAGTCGGGGAGAACACAATTTCGTCTTGAAATTTTAGTGAGAGATCACCTCATAATGCTACCGTCGTTCTAAGCAAAATAAGGTGCATAAAAGGATTAACATCACATGCAATTCATAAGTGACATGATATGGCCATCATCACGTGCTCCGTGATCTCCATTACCATAGCACCGACACGAACTTATTGTCACCGGCCCCACACCATGATCTTCATCAACGTGTCGCCATCGGGGTTGTCGTGCTACTCATGCTATTACTACTAAAGCTACATCCTAGCAAAATAGTAAATGCATCTGCAAGCACAAACGTTAGTTATAAAGACAACCCTATGGCTCCTGCCGGTTGCCGTACCATCGACGTGCAAGTCGATATTTTCTATTACAACATGATCATCTCATACATCCAATATATCACATCACATCGTTGGCCATATCACATCACAAGCATACCCTGCAAAAACAAGTTAGACGTCCTCTAATTTTGTTGTTGCATGTTTTACGTGGTGACCATGGGTATCTAGTAGGATCGCATCTTACTTACGCAAACACCACAACGGAGATATATGAGTTGCTATTTAACCTCATCCAAGGACCTCCTCGGTCAAATCCGATTCAACTAAAGTTGGAGAAACTGACACCCGCCAGTCATCTTTGAGCAACGGAGTTACTCGCAGCGATGAAACCAGTCTCTCGTAAGCGTACGAGTAATGTCGGTCCGAGCCGCTTTGATCCAACAATACCGCGGAATCAAGAAAAGACTAAGGAGGGCAGCAAAACGCACATCTCCGCCCACAAAAACTTTTGTGTTCTACTCGAGAAGACATCTACGCATGAACCTAGCTCATGATGCCACCGTTGGGGAACGTCGCATGGGAAACAAAATTTTTCCTACGCGCACGAAGACCTATCATGGTGATGTCCATCTACGAGAGGGGATGTGTGATCTACGTACCCTTCTGGACCGTACAGCAGAAGCGTTAGTGAACGCGGTTGATGTAGTGGAACGTCCTCACGTCCCTCGATCCGCCCCGCGAACTATCCCGCGATCAGTCCCACGATCTAGTGCCGAACGGACGACACCTCCCCGTTCAGCACACGTACAGCTCGACGATGATCTCGGCCTTCTTGATCCAGCAAGAGAGACGGAGATGTAGAAGAGTTCTCCGGCAGCGTGACGGTGCTCCGGAGGTTGGTGATGATCTCGTCTCAGCAGGGCTCCGCCCGAGCTCCGCAGAAACGCGATCTAGAGGTAAAACCGTGGAGATATGTGGTCGGGCTGCCGTGGCAAAAGTTGTCTCAAATCAGCCCTAAAACCCCACTATATATAGGAGGAGGAGGGGGGAGCCTTGCCTTGGGGTCCAAGGACTCCCAAGGGGTCGGCCGAGCCAAGGGGGGAAGGTCTCCCCCCCCCAAACCGAGTTGGACTTGGTTTGCTGGGTGGGAGTCCTTCCTTTCCTTCCCACCTCCCCCTTTTTTTTCTTTCTCCTTGATTTTATTCCCAATGCGCATAGGCCCCTTTTGGGCTGTCCCACCAGCCCACTAAGGGCTGGTGCGCCACCCTCAAGGCCTATGGGCTTCCCCGGGGTGGGTTGCCCCCCCGGTGAACTCCCGGAACCCATTCGTAATTCCCCGTACATTCCCGGTAATTCCGAAAACCTTCCGGTAATCAAATGAGGTCATCCTATATATCAATCTTCATTTCCGGACCATTATGGAAACCCTCGTGACGTCCGTGATCTCATCCGGGACTCCGAACAACATTCGGTAACCAACCATATAACTCAAATACGCATAAAGCAACGTCGAACCTTAAGTGTGCAGACCCTGCGGGTTCGAGAACTATGTAGACATGACCCGAGAGACTCCTCGGTCAATATCCAATAGCGGGACCTGGATGCCCATATTGGATCCTACATATTCTACGAAGATCTTATCGTTTGAACCTCAGTGCCAAGGATTCATATAATCCCGTATGTCATTCCCTTTGTCCTTCGGTATGTTACTTGCCCGAGATTCGATCGTCAGTATCCGCATACCTATTTCAATCTCGTTTACCGGCAAGTCTCTTTACTCGTTTCGTAATACAAGATCCTACAACTTACACTAAGTCACATTGCTTGCAAGGCTTGTGTGTGATGTTGTATTACCGAGTGGGCCCCGAGATACCTCTCCGTCACACGGAGTGACAAATCCCAGTCACGATCCATACTAACTTAACGAACACCTTCGGAGATACCTGTAGAGCATCTTTACAGTCACCCAGTTACGTTGCGACGTTTGATACACACAAAGTATTCCTCCGGTGTTAGTAAGTTATATGTTCTCATGGTCATAGGAATAAATACTTGACACACAGAAAACAGTAGCAATAAAATGACATGATCAATATGCTACGTCTATTAGTTTGGGTCTAGTCCATCACGTGATTCTCCTAATGACGTGATCCAGTTATCAAGCAACAACACTTTGTTCATAATCAGAAGACACTGACTATCGTTGATCAACTGGCTAGCCAACTAGAGGCTTGCTAGGGACAGGGTTTTGTCTATGTATCCACACATGTATATAAGTCTTGATTCAATACAATTATAGCATGGATAATAAACGATTATCTTGATACATGAATTATAATAATAACTATATTTATTATTGCCTCTAGGGCATAATTCCAACATATTCATCGCAAGATAGAAGTTGCCCGCACTACAAGGATACATAGCCATAACATCTACGTTTTCCGTAGTACCCCGAAGAAAGGAACCCATCAAGGAACTATTTTGTTTGGAAGATGTTTCTTACTTTTCATCCTAATATAACATAATCCTACCGTGCGCTCCCTATGTGTTCACACCACATGGCCGAATAGCCCAATTCTCTGAAATTAGTTACTATTACCACATGATACACAATACGGAACACTGCCCAATTATTGATTGGGGAGGTAGAAGTCAATGGCCGGTTAATCACACAATATTCAAACATGGAAGGAAGTGTCTGGATACATGAATACAAAAATTACACATAATCACGTGCTAGGCGATGCATCAAGATGATCTATTATACCATCTAAGGCGCAGTCTTCTTGTGAAAGACGGGCAGCGGGCATCACTTGGTCGTAACCAGATGAAGCGGGATTTCTTTGTCGTCCGGTCGCGCCGGCCCAACCCGGGCCATGTGCTCCAGATTCAATTGGATGAAGCGGTTCTTGACCATAGCACACGCCTCCCGAGCTTCTTCACAGCAGTTCGAAGTCTTCCACAACTCGAAGCGACTCCGGGCTCCTTTGGAATTCTCGGCAAGCTCGGCCATCCCTTGCAGATGACTTCTGTTCGGCCATTGCGATTTGACCATACTCCGCATAGCTTTCCGAGCTCTCTCATGCACAACGAATAACTCAGTAACTCTTTTAATAGCCACCCCCAAAATAGCTCACCTCTTCTTTGGAACGACCAGTCAAGAGACCTGGTCAAAAGGAATTGCACATATTTATGATCAACGGAATAAAAAGTGAGTCATCACATTCCAGAATTGGAATTTCACTTACAGAATAGGCCACCCTTTAACTTCCAATTATCCTCATGGTTTTGGACCAACTGAGATTTCAAGTTCTCAATCTCTTTGGTTTGCCGCTTATTTTCCTCCTTGAGTTGGTTATTTTCTTCACGACATCGCTTTAACACGCGATGACCAGCTTCAAGCTAGGATTCAACATACCTCTGAGAATCTGGGGATGCGTCTAAATATTTTTGCAATTAGCCTATAGATTCACCTGCTACGACAAAGTTTTTTGTTATAAAGGTAATCCCATGGAAATCCTACACATTGCAAAATAATTTTATTCACTGTGTGCTTCTGCGGTGAACTTCTTCACCCCTTCTAGTTCGACCTTGCTAGCTTGCAACTCGGCCCGGCTTAGCTCGAAATCCTTGGCCAGTTTCTCATTCTCTTTCTTTAGAGCGTGCATGGTGGTAAACTATTAATTCGACCCTTATTTTGGCTGTACCGACCAAATTATAGCTCGGGGGCTACTGGGTCCGAACTTATGTCTGGTTACCAAAAACCGATGACTTACCTACAGGTGGGAAGACATCAACTCTTGGCCGCTTCTTCGAGTACGGCTCTCACGGCTCCAAGGCACACAGTCTCAGAATTAAAAGCATTAAGCTCCTGTTCCAAAAAATAGGGTGGTGCAAGGACTCCTTTCGCCGCGTGTGATTCATCAAGCTCTCACCTTCGGAATGAGTTGCTGAAAACTCCGCGGGGTCATCAGGAAGTAAGTCGGTATTCAAAAGTCTTGCATTAGCAGAGGACCTCAGATTTGATAACTGCCGGGCACTTTGCCAACGTCTTCGGGTAAGGACGGTTGAGTACGTCTCCTGAATATTTTGGCTATGGGTCCGGAACAACCAAGGCAATCATTACTATGGAAAAGGGAACGACCGATATATATACCTCTTGGTTGAAGGGGCGACCAATAGTTTTTCCACCGTTCCCCCTTTTCCGACAATCTTGTGCTCGGTCGATGCAGCCCGAGTCGGTATAGCTCGGTGCAGAGTCTGGCACATGGACCGCCGACCTTTAGGGTTGGAGCCAGAAGCATTTGGGATGACGGGAGTTATATATCCTTTCCAAGTACTAGTTTTCCTCATGTTTGCGGTGGAGGATGGAAGAGGTCCAGGATTGTCAACATGGAGGGCCACCTTGACCTCTTCAATGCTTCTGTGGTAAAATATTCCGTCCTCAAAATTGATTGGAAGCTCCGGATCCTCATGGAATTTGGGGTCGTCATCGCGGGAGTAGTTCTCGGGTTGAGGGGCGGGATAGTCGACCGTCTCAATCCAATGCCTCCAAGTCTGTTAAGAAAAGCAAGGGGTTATTGATCGGTAAAATCAAGCATAAGCGTCCGAACTATGGGATTATGATCACACTTACCCATTCAATGGGATTGTACGCCGAATTGTCGTCCCTGACGGTAAGGTGGGCGAAATTCTCCTTTCCCACCTTAAAGAGGTCGGCCAAAATGGCTGCCAAAGCCTCTTGATTATCTGGTCCCTGTCTCTACTGAAGTGTCACCACCTCGATGATGGTCAACCCACTATGAGCAAGTAACGTCACCTTGGCGGCTAGGCGCTGTACTTCGGGGCTCTCTTCCTGGGAGGGACTGGCCGGCCACTAGCTAAACCGCTTCTTCAAGCAGACCTGAGAATGTTCGAGAAGACCCCTCTCAACTGGGCCGAATAAGGGAATGTCCTTGATATAAAACCATTCCGAAGACCACTCATTAGTTTCCTTCTTTGGAGTCCCGACCGGGTACCGGTTCCGGTTATATGCCACACTTCGGCTCCGCCCACTTCCAAAATTGACGTTCTCCTAGTTCGGGGAACACAACAGAAGTATTTTCTCCATAGGTCGGAATGGGGCTCGCAGCCCAAGAACACCTTGCATAGGGCTACGAAGCCTGAGATGTGAAGGATTGAGCGAGGGGTAAGATTGTGAAGCTCGAGCCCATAGTACTCCAGTAAGCCTCACAGGAAGGGGTGGACCAGAAAGCCTAGACCTCGCATCAGGGAAGAAACAAAGCAGATCCTTTCACCCTTTTGTGGGGTAGGTAAATTCTCTGCGAAGGAGTCGACGTTGGCGGAGGTCAATCCTGCACGGGTAGGCATGAGATTGGATGTGGGAACATATCCTTGTACTTCAAGGTTGCGCAAGTGGAGCAGGGAAATGGAACCGCTTGCCAATCTCCCAGGAGAGGGCCAAAGGGTTGTGAGGAAGAACCCGCCATAGCTTTGGGTGCTTGAGATCTAGGGTTTTTCTTGGTGGTGCATCAGGGGTGAAGGTCACCCAAGGACATATTTGGTCTGTTTATAAAGAGTATTTTCCCCTCGCGGTTACAAGAAGTGGTTCCGTGTAGGACTGCTAGATTGCTTGTGTTGATTAATGTACACAGGAATCGAGTGCTGCTATTGATTCTCAAGAGGAAAGTTTGCAGGCCGTGGGCCCCGTGACGCTTTGGTAATCGAGAACTGGTCAATGACTCGATCGTCGTGCCGCAAAAAAGATACGGGATGGAGGATCTCGCCTCGCAAGACGATCACTCTGGGCGCAAGAATGTGTCGAAGACCATGTACATCGGCGTTGGATGCAAGTTCGGGGGCTACTTTGGGAGTCCTGGACTAAGGGGTTCTCAGATGGTCGGTCCATCTCTTAGCGGCTGACCATATGGGCCATATTATCGAAGACCGGACTGCATGATGACTTCGTATTCAAGAAGGAAAGGCTCTGGATCCTCCAAGATTGGTAGTTTAGGTCAGCTCCCCTACCCCCAACTAAAGGTCGGTTGTATGTAACCCTAGGGACCCCATGACGGCCGACGCACCGGCAGCGGGATCCCCTGACGATGGTGCGACACCTCTCCTGGCAACAGACGTACCTCTCCAGGGATCCCTCAGGCCCCCAGGGAGGAGGGAGGCTAGGGCGAGCTCGCCGGGGGCCGCGTCGAGCGGCCCTTTGGTGGCGGCGGAGCGATGCGTGAAGGTGGCGGGGATGCATTGCCCGCCGTTGAGAAGAAGAGGAAGTGGGCCGCCGGGGACGAGTAAGTACCTTAGCCCATCCTCATGCTATTCATCCGTGGTTAGTTTACTCATGCCATCCCTTCTTGGTGCAGGCTCCTTGGCGGTGGCGAGGAGAAGAAGAAGAAGGCCACCATTGGGGCGAAGGTGACATAAGTCTCGAAGGTGCCCTCGTCCCTTGGTCGGGGTCTCAGCGGGCGTGAAGTCAGCTAGCGCAAGCCGGCGCCATGCTTGGGCGCACATGCGCGACTGTAGCTCCAAACTTCCCCTCCATGCAGCGAGGGGGCGCGAACGTCGAGGCTGTAACGACCGAGCCGCCAGCGCTACTGTCCAAGGCCTAGGCGGTGACGGACCATCCGCCAACGCAACCTACCAAAGCCGCAGCGGTCCAACCCCCGGTGTCAACTATCGAAGCCGGGACCACAGTCGAGGCCCTCGAAGTCGATGCGACTGCCTCCGTGAGTGCGCCGCGGATACCTGATGCGTGGCAGGACCCAGATCCCCCCGCGCCTCAAGCGGAGGGTGTTGGAGTCGCTTTAATTGCGACAGCCGGCATCACTGGGGTGGCGGTACATCTGAAGGTTCTCGCCCTCATGACCCAGGACGTGTTGCTCAGGTGTTGGGCCCTGACCAACACCATGGACATGCTCACCCAGCTCGAGGTGGATTTCCGGTACGCCAAGGTGTGCCTAACCGCGGAGCGCACAAGGTTGGCCGTGGGGTGGAGCCAACTTGAGGCCTCCGCCAAGGAAGTCCGAGGCGAGGCCGAGGCCGTTTTCTCGGAAGGCCAGCAGGAGGCCGCCAAGGTGAACGTCGACCTATACGAGCGCCCTTGTCGAGAAGGAGGTGCTCACCAAGCCTTGCGAAGAAGCGAAGGCCTGCTTCAAGGCGCTTCAGGAGGCTATCAAGGCCTGGAAGCAAAGTTTGCAGACCATGACACAAAGCTAGCGGAGGTGGCGGCCGAACAGGTTTCGGAGCGCGGGTGCGTGGAGGCATTTCAACGTGAGGTGGACGAGGCTCGAGACGCCCACACAAATTAAGTCTTTGAGGCCAATGCGAAGCTGACCGCCCATGAGGAGATCCGAGGCGGTGCCGGTGTGAAGGCGGCAGCGGAGCGTTCCGCGCTCTCCTATCTAGAACTCAGGGCCTGTCAGCCCATGAGCTCTATTTGCAGGCTAGGGCTTGAGTCCCCTTCCATCCCTCGAGACACCGTCTATGCCGAGTTTTCTTCCGAGCTTGTGAAGGAGCTCAAGGGCGCGACCAAGAAGGTGGACAACATCTTGCAGGAGGAATGTCACGACCTCTTCTCCATGAGAGCGACCCGAGTCTTCATCCATCTCCTCCTTTGTGATCCCCACTTCGAGTTCGAAGAGGTGATAGGCCCCGTGCCCGAGGAGTCCGACGGCGACTTGGCGTTCGCCATGGAGGGCCACATGCACACGCTGCTGGGGATGTTCTCCTGTGATGACGATGAGGATCTCGGTGAGGAGCCCCTGCCTTGCCCTAAAATAGATTACCCTTGCCTCATGGAGGCGTCACACAACAGCTTTATTGTACAAAACAATTCGAATTCTATAATAATTACTTGCGATTCGTAATTTCTCATTCCGCGCTTGGTTTTTCTCTCGCTTGCCTTTGTCATGTGCGTCGGCAGGGCCCAACCCTACGCGTATCTCAACCGCCACTGGGTCACCACGGGCTGAGAGGCTACATGACTAGTGAAGGTTCCGAGTCGCGATTCTCGGGACCGCCCTACCCTTGACGCGCAAGCAGATCCCTTGAGGGCCCTGGTACTCTCCATTAGGAGCCTTTGTGCTCTGCATCGGTAGGGCCGAGCCCTAGGCGTAACTTGATACGTCTCCATCGTATCTACATTACCAAACTCTTTTGCCCTTGTTTTAGACTCTAATTTGCATGATTTGAATGGAACTAACCCGGACTAACGTTGTTTTCAGCAGAATTGCCATGGTGTTGTTTTTGCGCAGATATAAAAGTTCTCAGAATGACCTGAAAATTTACGGAGAATTTTTGTGGAATATACAAAAAATACTGGCGCAAGAATCAACGGAGGAAGTGGAGCTGTGAGCTCACAAGCCCACCAGGCGCGGGACCCCCTGGCCGCGCGTGGCAGGCTTGTGGGGTCCACAAAGCTCCACCGCCTCCAATCTCAAGACCATTTGGCCTCTTTTGTCCGAAAAAAATCCAGGAGAAGAGTTCATCGCGTTTTACGATACGGAGGCGCCGCCACCTCTTGTTCTTCCTCTGGAGGGTAGATCTGGAGTCCGTTCTGGGCTCCAGAGAGGGGAAATCGTCGCCATCGTCATCATCAACCTTCCTTCATCGCCAGTTCCATGATGCTCTTCACCGTTCGTGAGTAATCTCATCGTAGGCTTGCTGGACGGTGATGGGTTGGATGAGATCTATCATGTAATCGAGTTAATTTTGACGGGGATTGATCCCTAGTATCCACTATATTCTGAGATTGATGTTGCTACTACTTTGCCTTGCTTAATGCTTGTCACTACGGCCCGAGTGCCAAGATTTCAGATCTAAATCTATTATGTTGTCGCCAATATATGTGTGTTCTTGATCCTATCTTGCAAGTTGTAGTCACCTACTATGTGTTATGACCCGGCAACCCCGGAGTGACAATAGCCGGAACCACTCCCGGAGATGACCATAGTATGAAGAGTTCATGTATTCACCGAGTGTTAATCCGTTGGTCCGGTTCTTTATTAAAAGGAGAACCTGAATATACCGTAGTTTCCATTAGGACCCCGCTTCCATGGGAGGGATGGACAATAGATGTCATGCAAGTTCTTTTCCCTAAGCACGTATGACTACATACGGAATACATGCCTACATTACATTGACGAACTCGAGCTAATTACATATCTCTCCGTGTTATAACTTTTGCTTGATGAATAACATCCGGCATAATCATCCATCACCGATCCAATGCCTACGAGTCTTTTACTACTGGTCCTTGCTATGCTACTTTGCTGTTACTGCTGTCACTTCTACTGTTGTTACTCTGATGCTACTGCTGTCACTATTGCTACGCGTTACTGTTGCTCCTGCTGCTATCATACTACCTTGCTACTGATACTTTGCTGCAGATACTAAATCTTTCAGGTGTGGTTGAATTGACAACTCAAGTGTTAATACTTGAGAATATTCTTTGGTTTCCCCTTGAGCCGAATCAATAAATATGGGTTGAATACTCTACCCTCGAAAACTATTGCGATCCCCTATACTTGTGGGTTATCAAGACTATTTTCTAGCGCCGTTGCCGGGGAAACACAGCTATATTCTTTGAGTCACTTGGGGTTTACGTCTGCTGGTCACTATGAGGAATCCGAAAGATCCAAGAACTAAAGTCTTGCCCTCAACTACGAGGACAGGTAAGGAACTGCCATCTAGCTCTGCACTTGATTCACCTTCAGTTATGAGTAAGTTTGCGACAACACCTCCTCCTAGAAATCTTGATATGTCGAGTGCTTGATGATGCTACTTCTGCTGCCGATGATGCTTATGATGATGCTATGATTGATACTGCTTTGCCACTAGGTGCATTCCTTGATGCACAAATTGCTAGAGTTGCTGCTAGATGTGATCATACTTCTGAAGCTGATACTATTGAAGTAGAACCTGCTATTTTTCCTGCTAGAACTAGCTCTCCTAGATATGAATTGCCTGATATGCCTGAGTGTTATGTTATGGAGGGAGAGTTAGCTGAGGATTTTCTTGCGTGTAAGGATAGCTATGATGTTGAGAATTTACTGCGCAAGTGGAAAGAAAATCTCTGAACGCTGGGATGAAATACGACCCGAAGTTTGCTACTTCGCCTATCTTTGTGACCGATAAGGATTATGAATTCTCTGTCGACCCTGAGTTAATCACTCTAGTCGAATCTGATCATTTTCACGGTTATGAGTATGAAACGGTTGTATCCCATCTTACCAAACTGCACGATATAGCCACCCTATTCACGAGTGAGGAAAAGATTCGCCACTACTATATCCTTAAGCTGTTTCCTTTCTCGCTAAAGGATGATGCTAAGACTTGGTTCACTTCTCTTGCTCCTGGTTGTGTGCATAGCCCCTAGGATATTATTTACTACTTCTCTGAGAAATATTTCCCTGCCCATAAGAAGCAAGCTGCCTTGCAGGAAATATACAACTTTACGCAAGTTTAAGAAGAGAGTCTCCCACAAGCTTGGGGGAGGCTCCTCCAGCTACTGAATGCTTTGCCTGATCACCCTGTTGAGAAGAATGAAATACTTGATATCTTCTATAATGGACTTATCGATGCTTCTAGAGACCACCTAGATAGTTGTGCTGGTTGTGTTTTTAGGGAACGAACTGTAGAACAAGCTGAGATCCTATTGAATAACATCTTGTGCAATGAGAATGCTTGGACTATTTCTGCACCACCTCCTAAGCGAACTCCAAAGAAAAGAGGTATTCTATTCCTCAGTCCCGAAGATATGCAAGAAGCTAAGAAATCTATGAAAGAGAAAGGCATTAAATATGAAGATGTCAAAAATCTACCACATATCAAAGAGAACCATGGTCTTGATAACCCGATACAGGTAGTAGAGGTAAATTCTCTTCGTAGATTCGCTGAGAGTGATATTCCTTTTGATAAACTTGCTAGCTTATGCCTGGATGAATTTGATAACTTTGTTGCCAAACAATAGAGTTTCAATGATTATGTTAGCAGACAATTGGAACAGAATGCTCGTATGCTTAGTCATTTAAGTGCTCGTGTGGACATAAATGTCAATGATCTTAAGCTCCTCAGTAAACATGGCTCTATGGTTACTACTCAAGTAGAACAAGTACTTAAGGCTCAGAATGACTTGTTCAATGAGTTGAATGACAATTCTGTTAGAGTCATCACTAGAGGCGGTAGAATGACCCAGGAACCTTTATATCCTGAGGGTCATCCTAAGAGAATTGAACAAGATTCTCAAGAAGTTAGCACTGATGCACCTAGTCATCCTAGAAAGAAGAAGAAAGATGATAGGGACTCGCACGCTAGCAACCCTGTTGCTGCTACACGTGAGAGTCCAAATGATGTCTCTGTCTCTGATGCTGAAACACAATCTGGTGATGAACATGAGCCTAATGATAATATCAATAGTGATGTTCATGACGATGCTCAGCCTATCAATGATAAGGATGTGGAGATTGAACCTGTTGATCTTGATAACCCACACCCTAAGAATAAGAGATACGATAAGAACGACTTCACTGCTAGGAAGCATGGTAAAGAAAGGGAACCATGGGTTCAGAAACCCATGCCCTTTCCTCCCAAACCATCCAAGAAAAAGGATGACGTGGATTTTGAGTGATTTATTGAAATGATTATACCTGTCTTCCTGCAAATGCGTTTGACAGGTATGCTCAAAATGTCTCCGCATGCTCAGTACATGAAGGATATTGTGACTAATAAGAGGAGGATACTTGAGGTTGAGATTTCCACCATGCTTGCTAACTATACCTTCAAGGGTGGAACTTCTAAGAAACTAGGTGATCCTGGAGTGCCCACTATACCTTGCTCCATTGAAGGCAACTACAATAGAACTGCTTTATGCGACCTTGGAGCGGTGTTAGTGTTATGCCTCTCTCTCTTTATCGTAGACTTGAACTGGAGAAGTTGACACCCACTGAAATCTCTCGGCAAATGGCCGACAAATCAACTGCTTTCCCTATCGGCATTTGCGAGGATGTGCCTATTGTGGTTGCGAACGTCACTATCTTAATAGACTTTGTTATTCTGGATATTCCCGAGGACGATGCTATGGCGGTCATCCTCGGAAGACCCGTTTTAAACACTGCAAGGGCTGTTATAGATTGCAACAATGGCAATGTCACTTTCCATGTCAATGGTAATGAGCATACGGTGCACTTTCCGAGGAAACAATATCGAGTATATTGCATCAATGCTATCGAAAAAACTTCATCGATTCTTATTGGGAGCTTTGAATGCCCTATTCCTCCTGTTAACATGAAGTATGATTTGCTTGTTGGGGATATTCACATCCCCATTGAGGTAACCTAGTGACTATTCAAAATTTCTCCGCCTTCTTTTGCGATTCGAAAAAGTTTGTCAAGGAGACTTGATCAATCTCATTGAAGGATTTCTTTCGATGACCATGAGATGGATGAATCGAGGAGTCACAAACCTCTGTTCCAAGCTTTCACCTTCAGTTGCTTAGAAGAAAAATGGTAGATTTAGTTTAGTTTTCCCTATTTTGTGCTTTTAGTGTCCCGTAGAAAAGTAGCCCAAAAATAAAAGTTCTCCGAATGCCGTGAAAATCAAGTATGATTTTTCTGGGATTTTTGAAAAATACTGAGACAAAGAGCTAGTCAGGGGGCTGCACTAGTGGGCCACAAGACCGGGAGGCGCGGGCACCCCCCTAGTTGCGCCTACGAGACTTGTGTGGCCCACGTGCACCCCCTCCACTCATTCTAGCTCCCATCTGCTTCTCCTATGTCCAGAAAAAAATATTTCGCAACCCAAACCCGTGTTATTGCTCTTCTTGCTGGGATTTTCGATAACCTTGTGCAAAGCACCATTCACCAAGCTGTTTTGGAGAAATTACTCCTTGGTAAGTGACTCCTCCATTGGTCCAATTAGTTTTTGCTCTAGTGCCTTATACTTCGCATATTTTTGTTGCCTTGGTGACCCTGTTCTTGAGCTTTGCATGCTAATTTTAGCTGGTCCCAAGTAGTTTTGATGCGTAATATGGCTTCTAGGTAGTTGAGGAAGTAGTTGCTACGAGTTTAGTTGAGCCTTGTTCACTTTTCCTTTGGGTCACTGAAAATTTCAAAAAAGGAAGATGTTCAGGAGAAACTATCATGGTGGTTCCTCAAGCAAGAGAGTTCCCCATCTTGCGATTCGGGAACCCGATCCTTACCAAGCGAGGAATGCACAGGTACAACCATGTGAATGGCCTTCTGATGAATTCTTGATTGAGGGAGGTTTCAAAGACGAGTTTGATACACTTGTTCACAAAGTCGGACTCGAAGAATTCATCTCGGATAAATGTGAACAGTATGTTGCTCTCACTACCTCTTTTGTTCGTAGATTCAAATTTTCAGTTGGCAGTGATACATCTGTACTGTTTGATCTCTATGACAAATCGTATACCATGGATTTAGAGGATTTCAATAGAATTTGCAAGATACCTATTTGGGGTAGTCTCAATGATCCTCCTAAATCTTCGGTTAGAGATTTTTTTTTCTGGTATAACTGTTGGAGAAACTAGAGATATTACACATGCTACCATGGGGAGCATTCATTTTCCTGCCTTGCATTATTTTGCCCTCTTCATAGGCAGATGCATTAATGGCAAGATTGAGCATTGTCACCTCTGTGCACCCGACCTTAGTATTCTTAAGAGCGCAGTAACGGGTGATAGAATTTTCAACATGGGAGCTATAATAGCAAGGAGGCTGAATAATAATGCTAATGAAGGGGATTTCTTTGGTGGGATCTATGCCACCCGCATAGCAAATTTTCTTGGAGTACCCATCCACGAAGGAGATCCCCCGCTCCATACAGCTTTCCTTGATCGCACCACTTTGACACGCTATCAGTTCCTTGAGAGGGATGATGAATCCCTCCTATACCGGTTAATATTTAACCAGCAACGTGTTTTCCATATTACCCTTCCTACTCCTGCCTTCTTTGACTTTGATGTAAAACGGAGGTATTACATAACCAGAGGAGAGGCAGAAGAGTATGAGAGGGAGGCAAAGGCTGCTCGTCTCCGTGAGGCAGATATTCAGGCAGTGGCTGCATCGCTCCCGTATAACCCCCATTATGATTTTGGGTATCGCCCGGACCATCCATGGGAGTAGACCAACTTAGGCCAAAAACCTAAGCTTGGGGGAGTACGTGTTTCTCATCGACTTTATATTCTTGCTTACGCTTTCACTTTGTTAGTCGGTGTTCACACTTTTCCACTGTATCATCCATGCTAGTTTATTTTCTTTCTCTCATTTTCTTTTCGTGTGTTTGTCTAGTTTGAGAAAAACCCCAAAAGATTTTCTTGTTCTTCTTTTGCTTGTTGGGAGCTTTCCCGTGTAAATAATTTTCTTTTTCTTTGGGTCAAGGTAGAAGACCATGGTTACAATGTTTAGTGGCTCTCGCATGCATATCTGTTTATCTATCAAAGAACCATATTATTTTGTTTTCTCCTTAGTGTTTGCTTGCAGATTCCAGTTTAGTCCAATGCACAAGCACTCTTATTATTGTTCACATCATTCGGTCCTGCAAGTGAAAGGCAGTAATGACAATATATCATGAAGTGACTGAGCCTGGAAAAGCTGGTATGAACTCGATCTATTTTGTTTTTGTAAATATGACTAGCTCATCGTTCCTGATTCAACTTTGTTGTGAGAGAAACATGTTTGCAATGAGAACTTAGAGATCATAGTTTCTAATGCCATGCTTAATTAGCTAGGAGCTTATAATGGTTTGTCTTGGATGCCAACATGAATCTTGAGATGATTATGATGTAGTATGATAGGATGGTATCCTCCTTTGAATGCTTCAAGTGCCTTGACTTGGCACATGTTCACGCATGTAGTTGAAACAAAATCAACATAACCTCTATGATATTCATGTTCATGGTGATTTATGTCCTACTCATGCTTGCACCGAATGATGGTTAATCTCAATGCATTTTGATGACTGTTGTCGCTCTCTAGTTGGTCGCTTCCCAGTCTTTTGCTAGCCTTCACTTTTACTAAGCGGGAATACTGCTTGTGCATCCACTTCCATAAACCCAAAGTTGTTCCATATGAGTCCACCATACCTACCTATATGCGGTATCTACCTGCCGCTCCAAGTAAATTTCCATGTGCCACTCTCTAAATCTTCAAGAAATAATCTGTTTTGCATGCCCGGACCGCTCATGTGGTGACAAGGGGCGATCAGTATCTTGCATGCTAGGCGTGTTATCCTCGATATGTGTTTATTCACTATCACTCACGAGAAAGGGGCCGGTAATTGGAATTCCCAGTTCCATGCTCAAATCAAAAAGATAATTGCAAACAAAACTCCCCCTGGATTGATGTTGGTATGGACGGCACCTGAGTATTCGGCTAGTCATGGAGTGTGATTGATCTGTGGCGGGGGAGTCAAAACTTTACTTTTCTGTTTGGGAACCGCCTATAGCATGTGTAGCGTGGAATATGGTGAAAACTCTTAGTCATTGCGTTGACAATGAAAGCATGCCACCCAAAAATTTTATCTCTATTTTCAAAGCTTGAGCTCTCGCACCTTTGCAAATCAATGTTTCCCTCTGCGAAGGGCCTGTCTATTTATATTCCTGTTGAGTCATCCTCTTCTTACAAAAGCACCAATTAGAGAGAACCTCTGTCTTTTTTATGTTTTGCTTTTAACTGTGATTGAGTATGACTGTGGCTGGATCTTCTTTGCCATGAATTACAATGTTTAGTCAGCTCATGGTCTTTGAAGGTGCTCTACATTTATGTTTTGCGGTCTCAGAAAGAGCTAGCGAGATACCATCTGTTCGTACCGCTTCACGATTGTTTTGATTGAAGTGTTGACGTTTGAAACTTATTATTATTTGCTCGCTAGTTAATTATGCCATTGATATGAGTTTACCATGAGACCTAGTTGTCATTTGCTTATGTGGTTAGCTTGTGATCTTGCTGAAATTCTGGATATGAGTTAGACATAGTTGCAACAAGAAGATCAAACAAAGTTCGTAAAAGTTTTTCTTTTGTCTCTTTCAGTTTGTCAACTGAATTGCTTGAGGACAAGCAAGGTTTTAAGCTTGGGGGAGTTGATACGTCTCCATCGTATCTACTTTTGCAAACTCTTTTGCCTTGTTTTGGACTCTAATTTGCATGATTTGAATGGAACTAACCCGGACTAACGTTGTTTTCAGCAGAATGCCATCGTGTTGTTTTTGCGCAGAAATAAAAGTTCTCGGAATGACCTGAAAATTTACGGGCAATTTTTGTGGAATATATAAAAAATAGTGGCGCAAGACTCAATGGAGAAAGTGGAGTTGTGAGCCCACAAGCCCACCAGGCGCGCCCCCAGGGCGCGCCTAGCAGGCTTGTGGGGCCCACAAAGCTCCACCGCATCCAATCTCATGTCTATTTAGCCTCTTTCGTCCAGAAAAAAAATCAAGGAGAAGAGTTCATCGCGTTTTACGATACGAAGGCGCCGCCACCTCGTGTTCTTCCTTTGGAGGGCAGATCTGGAGTCCGTTCTGGGCTCCGGAGAGGGGAAAATCGTCGCTATCGTCATCATCAACCTTCCTTCATCACCAATTCCATGATGCTCTTCACCATTCGTGAGTAATCTCATCGTAGGCTTGCTGGACGATGATGGGTTGGATGAGATCTATCATGTAATCGAGTTAGTTTTGATGGGGATTGATCCCTAGTATCCACTATGTTATGAGATTGATGTTGCTACTACTTTGCCTTGCTTAATGCTTGTCACTAGGGACCGAGTGCCATGATTTCAGATCTGAATCTATTATGTTGTCGCCAATATATGTGTGTTCTTGATCCTATCTTGCAAGTTGTAGTCACCTACTATGTGTTATGACCCGGCAACCCCGGAGTGACAATAGCCGGAGCCACTCCCGGAGATGACCATAGTATGAGGAGTTCATGTATTCACCAAGTGTTAATGCGTTGGTCCGGTTCTTTATTAAAAGGAGAACCTTAATATCCCGTAGTTCCCATTAGGACCCCGCGACCACGGGAGGGATGGACAATAGATGTCATGCAAGTTCTTTTCCCTAAGCACGTATGACTACATACGGAATACATGCCTACATTACATTGACGAACTGGAGCGAGTTACATATCTCTCCGTGTTATAACTGTTGCATGATGAATAACATCCGGCATAATCATACATCACCGATCCAATGCCTATGAGTCTTTTACTACTGGTCCTTGATACGCTACTTTGCTGTTACTGCTGTCACTCCTGCTGATGTTACTCTGCTGCTACTGGTGTCACTATTGCTACTGGTTACTGTTGCTACTGGTGCTATCATACTACCTTGCTATTGATACTTTGCTGCAGATACTAAATCTTTCAGGTGTGGTTGAATTGACAACTCAACTTCTAATACTTGAGAATATTCTTTATCTTCCCCTTGAGTCGAATCAATAAATTTGGGTTTAATACTCTACCCTCGAAAACTGTTGCGATCCCCTATAATTGTGGGTTATCATAACTCAACCACCACTAGGTCACCAGGGGGTGAGAGGATACATGGCTATTGAAGATCCTAAGTCACGATGCTCAGGAACCACCCCTGGACGTGCAAGCAGCTTGCGTCCCGTGATGAGGGCCTTGTACTCCGCATCGGCAGGGCCCAACCCTGCGCGTATCTCAACCGCCACTGGGTCACCAGGGAGTGAGAGGCTACAAGGCTGGTGAAGGTCGTGAGTCACGATGCTCAGGAACCCCCCTTGGTGCGCAAGAGGCTCTCGCATGAAGGAATTGGTCAGAGCGTCATGCGCCCACCTGCTTACGCTTGGGTGTTGTGCAGAAGACTAGACACCAAGGACCCTAGGAATTGATGTGCACGAGGGTGAGCCCGCGAGACATAACTCGATTGCTTGGATTTTTCAGCGCTACACGGACGAACCTGAGCACATGCACTATTTCCTAGTCCCCGCTCGTGCGAGGTACAAGGGGATGCTGGCGAGCATGGAGCTCTGATGATCCTCCCAGTGTGATGCATGGGGCTTCCACTTGGGCGTGAGCATAGCCATGGTTCGATGGTAGTTCCGCCAGCGCGGAGCATGGGGACTTCCACTTGGGTGTGGGCGGGAGCCCCATTCCGAGGCCACGACGTGGCTCCTCATGGGTTTCCACTTGGGAGGCTCCGAGTCATGTACAACCACAAACTCATTATTACATGAGTGTGTCACGCGTGGAGATTATTGAGGTTTCGGATACCCCACGCACAAGGCTCCGGAGTTCCTAGTCTCAGCCTTCAGGCGGGTTGTGCCTCATTCCCTAGGCATCAGTGTTCTTACGGGACCTGTGACACTGGGGTGGCACACGCCGGGTGATCGTCACGAGGCCACCACAAGAAGATGTTTGGCACTAAGGACCCGAGGAGGTGACGTATACGGAGGTAAGCCCTTCAGATAGAGTTCAATCACTCTAATTTAGTAACGCTGCAGGGATGAACCCGAGCACACACACCGTGCCAGGTTCCTTCATGGGATGATCAGGCAAAGGTCATCCGCCGTGTAGTGCCTGAGGCAACGAAGTGCAAAACTAGCAGCGATGCATTTAAAATGATCAACATAAGTTTTGAAAGGAAATAAGAGGGCTTACCACATAACCAAAAAGTGAGAACTTTGCGAGGGCAGGCCCTCACACCTAAGGATAATGCAGCTCGAAGGGTGCCCTCGGTCTCTAATGAAGCAGAATTCACCTGGGAATCATGCTGTCGTTGGAGCTTCCGGTAGCTTGAAGAATCACATCGCAAAGCCGGCTCCTCAAGGGTCAGATGACTCTCGCAGCCACGGGGGCTCGCGAGGCCCCGACGCCGCGTGAGGCACCAGTGCGAGACATGCCAACCTTTGGAAGGTAGCAGAAGTGTTCTCCAGGCTGAAGGGCATGTGAACATGGTCGACGGTGGCGCCCCGGCCTAGCCCCATGCGTGAAGGATAGAAGGAGCTTCGAGAAGCGACCCCATTGAGTCCCATGACGTCGACGCACATGTGCTCCTCAATGGTCCTCCCAGGAGCAATGATCCTCCTTGAAGAAGCACTCCGGACGATGCCTGCCACGCATGGCGCGCGCGTCCCATAGCTTGTTAATCTCTTGGGTGATGAACTCCTGAGCCCCAGGTGCCTACCGTCGGGCCCCTTTCTCATGGGGGCGCGCGTTAATACGCGCCTCCATGTGGTGCCCAAGTACCTCTCTCGATGTAGTGGCCAGGTCAGATGCCTTCTAGATGGAAGCCCAAGAGCCTGAGCCGAGGGAGGTGCCGGCCGCACCTCCCTATGTTGGGAGGGGGAAAGCACCTACAATACGCGCGGGGCTTGAGACCCTGACCCTAGCCACAGGACCCTTCGCCTTGGCGAAGCCAGAGGTTGGCAACGATTGCTTCTTCCTCGGGGGCACAGCCTTGCGAGGCACATCGCCACCAACATCGTTGGAGCGCTCTGGTGCAATAGCCTTGTAGGCATGCTCGAGGGAGCACACTGCATCCCTCTCATCGGAGGCGACGGTGAAGATGCCACTACAACCCGACATCTTGAGGACGGTGTAACCACGATGGGTTGCCGCCATGAATTTGGCCAGCGTCGGGTAGCCCAAGATATGCGTACTATGGGAGGCTGATGTGCGCTATGTCAAAGTTGACGTGCTCGGTGTGATAGTTGTCGCGCGTGCTGAAGGTGATCGAAAGGTAGACCTGCCCCAGCGGACTGGTGGAGCCGTTTCTCACCACGTAGAAAGGCTTGGTCGGCATTAGCTGGTCGTCCGACACTTGGAGTGTTTTGGAGGTTTCACCAGAGAGCACATTGAGGCCTTGCGCTTCCATCGATGAGAGTTTTGGTGACCGCAACATTGCTTTTGGTGGGAGTGCACACCATGGGGAGTGTGCCCGCAACGACCGCAGACTTGAGGCTGTCCCTGGTGTTGAAGGTGACGGCATACTGCGACCACTTGAGGGGCTTCACAGCCCCCTATCTGGGGAGGACGACGTTCTCCTTGCGAGAGAGTTGCTTGAACTAGCGGTTCTATGAGGGGGTGTGGGCCCCGCCGAGAATACAAGCCATTGGGCGAGGCTCCTAATAGGCCCCGACCTCCTCGTCCCGTTGGTTGTCATCGTTCCTCCTCCGTGGCTGTGACGACATCAGAGGGAGCACCGCGTTGTCCCGAGGGTGCACCTCGGGAGGATAGTCACGCGAGCTGTTATTGTGAGGCTACTCGTACTAGCCCCGATGAGGGTTGCCCTTGCGGATGTCCCATCTGCGGCAGCCGCGGCCGCCGCCATGACCAGCACCGCGGTCGTTGTGCTCTCAGTGTCGGCCAACCAACTCGTCTTGGAGGACCCTGAGCTCTTGGCAATCTTCGGTGTTATGGGAGTGCACATCCTGGTAGATGCAGAACAGTCGACGTTCCTTCTCGGGCACGCACCGCACGCGGACATGCTTCTGGTCGGGTTCAACCGCAAGCATAGAGGGTCCTTTGTGCTTGACCTCCTTGGCCTTGGCCTTGGCATCCTCGGGCGCGTCGTTTGGGTTGTCATGGGCGAACATGTGGCCCTTCTCGACCTTGGCGCACTTGTCGGCCATGTTGGACAACTCCATGGTCGTGCTCAGTGTGTCATTGATGGTGAGTTTTTCACACATGTTCAAGTCATTGACACCATTGCTGAACGCCAGGATGACTGCCTCGTCCGTGGTGCGCGGGATCTTGTTGCACAACTGGCTGAACCGCTGGATGTACTTACGGAGGGTCTCACCAGGGCGCTACTTCACGCGGCATAGGTCGTTGACGGAGAAGGGATAGTCGTGCGTCCCTTGAAGTTGGCGACGAATAGCTCGCAAAGGTCGCTCCACAAAGAGACCGAGTCCTCGGGCAGGTTCAGGAGCCAAGACCGTGCGCCATCCTTGAGCGCCATTAGAAGCGAGTTCGCCATGACCTTGTCGTCACCGCGTGCCGCTTCAACGCTCATGACATAGAGTTGGAGGAACTCTGCAGGGTCGAGGGAGCCATCCTAGCTCGGGGGCGGGTCTAGCTTGAACTTGGCCGACCAAACCACCCTGCGTAGCTCGTTCGTGAAGGCCCGACAACCCACAGTGCTTGAGTGGCTGCCGCGCACGAGGTCGGAGGGTTCTGGCGCCCGACCACCGCAACATCCTCGACGACCCGGTCCAAGCGCTAATGCTGCTTCTTGAGGACCGTGTGCATGTCAAGCGGGGCCTCGCGTCAGACAATTTGGTAGCTCTCACCTTCTTCTCGGGCGCGCGGTGGTGGTTCGTGAGGCGGGTTCTCCAGGAGCGCGTCGAGCGTGGGCTCGGCCTATTAGCAACACACATGAGGAGGAGGAGGCGCTTCCTGAGCCTCCTCTCCATCGCAGGATGGAGGGGGGGGGGGGGGGCGAAGCGACAGAGAGGGCGTGTGGGCCTCTCAAGCGACGGTGACAAGCTCGGTGATGCGGCCCAGCCATGCGTCATAGTCGGCATCCGTCGGGCGATAGCAAAGCAGCTCGCGTGGCATGAGTAGCCCCACTTGCACATTCACCCGTTCGAGACAGGCATGGGAGGAGGATGCTGTGGCAGTACGGCCCTCCCACAACATGGATTGGTGCATGAATGAAGCTTGTTGCTCGTGGGCAGCGGGATAAGTGGTCGCGGCTTTGGCCCCAACGGAGTGACAGCAAGCGCCAGGGCCCGCGGTCACAGTCACCATGACCTGTGCAGCTCTATGCTCAACGCGCACATGGCGAGCGTTGGCCATGGGGCCAGAAAAGCCGGGAGCAAAACTGGAGCTGAAGAACGGTTGCGCACCCCTATCTAGTGCGCCAAATGTTGAAATCGGGAATCCACAACTCGAGAAAGGTTCAAAAACTGGGGTGCACTCTCTCTCTCTCCTACCTCGTTCTACCTCTCAACCTCATTGCAAGTCTCCAATGACTTGAGCTCAGGACAACAAATAAGGACCCGCGAGCAGTTACCCAGGTTAAGGTCACCTTGCGGTGTAAAACCCTACTCCTGCTTGTCTGCATTTCTTGAGGTGGAAGACGAGTACAAAGGTCAGGCCTCTCTTTTATATTGGCCTTGGTCCTCTTCTCCCCGAAAACGCACTCGTCAAGAAGGGTTGCCACAACGGCCTTTTTGAAAGGGGATAGGACTGCGGCCTGCCCTGACAAAGGTGGTCTTCGCGTGCAAAATCCCTTCTCCATGACGCGTTGGTGGGATTGGGGGTGACCTCCATCTTGTCGAGCCCCCAGCCTTAGACCTCTTGCACCGACCAAGGAAACTTTGGGGGTTGCTTTGGGAACCCAGGGGCTGGCTCGGCTCCCTTAACACCAAAGGGGAAAGCTTCTCCGTCCGTTCCTGCTGGCACCGACCCTGGCGCAGTGTAGCGTGGTTCATGTCACCCACGCGAGGAGGTTGGACCGTGCGACCCCGACTGTCCATCCTTGGTAAGTACGCCCCTCGCGGAGGATTGTTAGGAGGCATCTTCTTGATGCGGGCCTCGCGGGGAACGACCCCGAGGGGAACTCCGCGGGTCCCCAACAATCTTAAGTGATCAACACCTCGCGAGAGTCGGACTCCTGTGCCGTGGTGGGGAGCATCCCGGGCCCATAGTGCGTGCCAGGCCCGAGGGTCGCAGCCAGGCGGGCTTGGGTACCCCCAGTCCCACAACCATCACAACCTTCCTCTCCGGTGACATGTTGTTCTCGCCCACGCTCATGAATGCGAGTGCCACCTCTTTGGCTTTGATGCTTGCCATGGTAGAATTGATGTTGCAAGTACTCACACATTGGTAGGGGACAAATTTCCTTTTCTCACGGTTGGTTTTGTGAACCCTTGTCCAAAAGATAGATCCCTTTTGCTCGGCACCTCTTACGGGATCTTCCCCTATCTCAATCCAACTCTCCTAAATCATTTTATCCTCATTTTGGGTATATGATCTCGTGCGAATGCTTTGCCTCCTCTTTTGCGGCTCGACCCTTTGGGTGGGCTCATCGATAAACACCAACGAATCCTACGAAATGTTGACCTCGTCCTCCTCATCTTCATAATACAAGTCATCATCTTCATGCGTGAGTGTCCATGGTCGTCCTCCTCTTCATGATGGCCGGCGAATTCAGTGTTGTCATAGTGGCCGCGGCCGTCCTCGCTTTGTCTCATCGCAATTGACAACCCGGCCTTGGTCGTCATAGTGGAAGGCCTCACCACGGCCCTTGAAAATGATGTTGTCCATGAACACTAAGCAATCAGGGTCATCGGTTGTGGTATTGCGTCGAACAGCTTGGAGGCGCTCGCCATGGTTGCCATAAAAAATGACTGGGCTGCTTCCTTTGCATCCCGCCGGTTGTGTGGCCAGCACCACTATACCCCGACATTACGTTGAGGTCAATATCACCCGCGGGCGTGGCCGAAGCGGCCGACAATCCCGTGCTTGTTGTGGCCATGGCAGCAACCGAGAGGATGGTTGGATGTGGTCCTGCCAACCCTAGCATGAGGAGGGTGTCTGCCTTGGAGGTGATGGATTCCTTGTCATCGATGTTGGCAAGATGTTGTGATTGACGCCTAGCGGCGGCCTGGACGGCGTAGGCCGCAACCCTCTTAGTCTCTGCCATCCTTAAATTACGGCACCTCCTCTTCGCCGAGTCGACGTCGAGTTTGGCAATCTATGCCCATGTGCACTTGAACCGAGGCTTCTTGGGACCTTGGGACCCTTCTTCTTCGTCCCAGGGGGGTGGCGGTCATGACCGGATCACTGAGGTTCATTGGGTCACTTTCCATGGAGGAGGGAGTGGCGAGCGGGAGAATTTGAGAGAAATGGAGGGAAAGTGGGAGGGGTGTGTCCTCGACGGGCAGGCCAGGGGATGACAAGGGAGAGCCCCCGGTCGTTTGTTGTGTCCGCCTGGTTGCAAGCGCGACCCAAACTTGGGCAAGGAATGGGTCAAAAGCGGATCGAAGATGAACACTAGTTCGTTTGCTCCCGCGTGTTGGGTCGCGGTTTGTGTGTTTACCCCCAAACGGACGCGGGCGGACGATTTGGGGTCGTGCGTTGGAGTTGCCTGAGCATCTCCAACTACAAATAGAAAAAATGAACCCTCAAACGCCCATGCACAGACAAGTCCGGAGGAGTTACCGGGCATGTCTTAAATAGACACTATTATCTCTGTACATATGATAACAAATTCATACAAAAGCATACAAATGAATAAACTTATGTACTACATAAAAACCTAACTATTCCTTGTTAGATATTTCTATGATCTATGTGCCCTCTGGTGGATAAATGTGCGGCAGCTGCAGCCTCGCCCTCTCTGGCACCTCCGCTACGGCCCCCTTTGGTTGTGGCCTCCTCCACCGCTACCTCTGCACCGAGCTCGTCGAAGAGGGTGTCGACCTATGCCAGCCTCTACCGGATGAGCCTACAGTTGGCCTCCACCTTGGCCTCATCCCGGATGGAATCCAGGATGGCCTCCTGCTCCGCCATCTCCTCGGCTTGGGCGAAGGCGAACTCCGCCTCCAGCTTCGACATGTTCAATCCCGGAGCAAGATGGTCTGCCTGTTCCTCCCCCCTCTTGTCCTCCTCCATCGCCTCTAGCAGATCCTCCTCCTGCTACTTCTCCGCCAGCTCTGATGAGTCCGGAGGCAGACCCGCAGCAATGCGAGCGGCATGCCAAGCCTGGATATTTGCTTTGATGTGCATCCGGTGCTCTAGTGTGAGCATATCATATGTGGTGATCCTATGACGAACCATATCGTCGTCATAGAGCGGAGGATAGCGGGGAAGAGGAGGCGGACGAGCTCGAGTGGCGGCACAGGGAGGAAGAAGGTGGATGTGCTAGGGGTGGGGGCGCCGACCGGCTTAAATAGCCGGCTATGGCCTCGGACGGCGAGCCAGAGTAGCCCCACGCGACATTCACACTGCAGCGACGGTCAACGCGCCCGTCGGATCGTCGGATTTCCGGGCGAGTCCGCGTGGGAACCCATCGGCAGGACGACGTGGCGGGTGTGTCCCAGTGTGCTCAGGCGCCACCATATCCACCCCATATTTAGGCTGGATATGAGGGGTGACAGTGCACCGAGGCGTTTAAGGCCCGTTTGAGGGACCCGGATGGGTCGATTTTTTATGACGAGTCAGCGATCGGACGATCTTCCCGGCCAATTGAGACGGGTACGAAGGATCTAGTTGTAGATGCTCTTATTCATAACTAGTTAAATGTTCATGCAGTTGCAACGGATATAAACATGTGAGCGGCATAATATATTATTTTTTCAAATATGCATATCATACGTATCATTTTATAAAGATAGGAAAAGTTTATAAGAGCATCTGTGGCATATCCCTTAAACGCTCGGTGAACTATGTTTTTTGGCCATTATGCACGACAACCCAATAAAACGGTCAAAACATATCCCACAAAAACGGCCCGACCCATAAAAAGTTTACGGGAGGCCCGTAAAACGCCCTCACATCCGCTATATATGCTGGGCGGAGGAGAGACTTAGGGTATCCATATGCCTTTTCCCCTTTCGCTCTCCATCGGATTTCTTCTACTCATCACTATTTTGTAGCACCAGATCTTGGCGGCGATGGTGTGTGAGGGTGCAGGGCGTGGCGGCAGTAGGGGGCTCGGCGAACACGGTGGCTTTGGGTGCCGCGGGGGGTTCGGCGGCTGCAGCGGGTACGTCACCCACAAGTGTCACAACAACGATGAGACCGGCAGCTCCAGCATCCGCTCTCCCGTGTGGGACATGCCGTTGGAGGCTCTACACATGTGTGTCACCAAGTCCCGTAGCGCTAGTGCAGGCGCTTGGGCTAAGTTTTGTCGAGACCTATTCGATCCAGCCTTCGAGCGCTATAGGGTGGCCGATTGATGATTGTTATTTTTACACTTATTTCACCTTTATTTAAACTGATATATTTCATTTAAAAAGAGATATTCGCTGTGATATTGCTATTAATGACTATTGAACACTAAGGATTTCACAAATGATCTATTTGATGTGTTTCCACAGAAAATGGGCTAAAAGGGGAAAATCATATGTGGAATTCTAAAGAAAGGATAATGGAGGAATAAATAATAAACAAGAGGCATTTCTGCAAAGACACAACAAAATACGGTGTTCCATACGGGAGCATGCGCGTGTATGAGTTCCTGTTTGTCATGGATTTCGAGGTAGATCGTCTACCTGAACAACTTTTATAAAGGGGGCCCAATGGAAATGTTAATAGAAGGACAATGAAAGAGCACCAAAGTGATAACCTCTTCATTGTCTCCATCCATAAACTCTAGCCATTGCAATTTCCAACTCCATAACCCTCTCCATCACCATAGTGCTCTTGCATCTAGTTCATACTTGTAATCGGGCATCGCACAAGGCATCCATTGTAAGACATATTGCAATCAATCAATCTCAAGATGTGTTCTCCAATGATTTCCTCTCACGATGTGATCTTCATGTGTGAGTAGTTCGATAAGGTATGGGTTGAGGTATGAGTCTTACAACCCAAGGTATTTGTTGAGGGGGTCGATGGAAGACTTTGACATAACGCCCGTATGTGTGAAATAAAATTGTTTTGTGAAGATGTATATTGTCTTGTCCATGATCTTCATCCCCGCAGGTACGAGGATCATGGAGACCGAGCATGAGTGAGGCAAGGAGCAAGGGGACTGTGAAGTGTTATACCAAACACCGGTGGCAGTAGGGTTTAGTAGGCTATTATTGATCATATCCTTGGGGATAGATGAGGTGTAGTCATTAAACGCCCAAATATCTTGTCTTATTTTATTAACTTAATTATTGAGGCAACCCAGTGCGACATATAGGTCCTATGGTTGGACAATTGATTCTTGATGCGGGACTCACGTTGGTCAAGATGTTATTTGGACACATCCTCCACTCTGATATGAAACAAGCACATCTCGATGGGTGAATTCCATTGCACAAATTAATATCATGTTTGATCAAATACAAGGTTGTAAGCATTAATACATCATACCCGTACCTCTTTAATTATAAGTGTTTTGATCACTATTTGCTTGCTAATCCGGTCAAAAGCTGGATTTGACACTTTGACAAAAGCTTACTATAGGCCATCGCTTCAAGGGAATCTTCCTCTCATGGGTTCGATAACTCAGGTCCACCTCTGGGGAAATAGGTGTGGGATACTCTTTTATGCTCCAATACTGGATCAATAAAAAGCAAGTATCAAGCCACTTTTATGGTGTCGTTGCTGGGAAGGAGTTTAGTATTCCTAGTCTTTGTGTTTAGAGTTTTGTTAAATAAAATTTTCAGTTTTTGTTATTTACTTTACAGTTTTTAGTTAAAGATTTTTTTGTTGCAAGTCTTGTAAGGGCAATATATATATTTTTATGGCTCGTAGTCTTGTGAGTTTTCCTACTCCCAATAACACCTTTATGTGTGAACCTATAGCACAACTTGAGGTTGCATCCACTGAGTATGATATTAAATCAAACTTTGTTTCCATGGTTCAACAAGACCAATTTGGAGGCTCTGCTTTTGAGGATGCCAGTATGCACTTACACAATTTCACTGAATTCTGTAACATGACACACATGAAAGATTATGATCGTGACTGTGAGGACCGGTTTTGAAATAACTAAATTATTAGAAATCAGCCATGAATGTCACCAGTGTAGAAAATCATTCACACTGATAGACCAAATTTATATAGAAATTCCGTAGTACTTAATATTAAACAGGGTAGAGCGGAGGCCACTCAATAGTTTATTACAACACACCCATACTTAGCATAAGGGCACATATATCACAGTGGTCATGAGGTAGCTCTACTGCTCGCATAAATAGGTAGGTATGTCACATCGGAGTGAAGTGACACAACTTAAGTACTACTACAAGCCAAGCGTCAGAGTGAGGCTTGAGTATTTATTAATGATGGCGGAAGGAGTGAAATGATATAACTACAGACTCCAAGATGGCAAGACTGACCGGGACTCCTCTAGGCATTAGACTCGCTATCGTACTCCTTGTCCATGAGGTCTGCTTCACCCATATCTGGCCACATCAACAAGCCAGTGAGTACTTTGAAAGTACTCGCAACACAGTTTGCACAAAAGATAAGATGAATGCAACAATTTTACATGCAGGGTTAATTATCACAATTACATGGTAGAAAAATTAATAGCGGTTAAGTTAGAGTAGATAAGTCGCGCGGTAATCCTCCAAAAATATACAAGAAAATAGAAAATGCACCGATCAGGTGTCTGAAGCGACGCCTCGATAGGTTAAGAGGTAAAAATAAACAACCACCATCGGACATCAAAGGGACACCGTACACATGGTATAAATAATAAATTAAGAAGCCACAGTTGGGCGTCTATGCGACACCACGGAAAGGGCATGAAAGTAAATGCTTGTCTCACTCGGGCATCTTAGTGACACCACATAAATGGCATAAAAGTAAACGCCCTCCTTAGGCGGGCATCTTAACGACACCATAAAAAGGGCAAAAAAAGTAAATGCTCGCCTCAGTCGAGTGTCTTAGCGACACCATAGAAAGGGCATAAAAGTAAATGAATATTGGGGTGGTACGACCAACCTTCGGGATATTTGATATAGCCAAGTTCCATCACGTTAGTTCCATCATCATAGTCAGATGTCAACATGTATCACCACCGTAAACAAACTCGTTATAAAAAAACCGACACTTAGACCGACACTTGACCTGTCAACGAGTCGTCCTTGACCGTGGACACGAGTAGCCTGGGCGTTCGGGTATTTTAGTTATTTCGGTTCGGGTAGTTCGGTTTATGGGTAATTCGGGTATTTGAAAATGGGAACCAAAATTGTTTTTGTCAAAAAAATACCCGAACCCAAATTACCCAAAATTTCGGTTCGGATAATTCGGGTACCCAAAATACCCAAAATATTCGGAGCATACATCAACTTTTGATATGAATAACTCGGATATTATGGGTATTTTTGGTAATATGAGTATTTTAGTTAGTATGGGTAACAAGTTAGTGTAATAATAGAATGAAATTTTTGCACAGTATGAATAATTTGGATAGTATGGTATTTCGGATTTTCCAGACTAGAACTCGAACCCTAACCTGAAAATCGAATAGTCAAGAAATGAGAACCGAACCCTTACCTGATACCCGAATTACCCGGCAATTCGGGTAATTCGATTCGGTTCGGGTTCGGGTAACGGGTTCGGGTACCCAAACGCCCAGGGTGAGACACGACTACTCGAATAGTTTTGCCTCTCTAGAGGGTGTGCTCTTTACCCATAGCCAACGGGTTTCCCTAGTCACTAAGACAAATTCCGTGTATGGTAATTCAAAAGTAAACACTCAGAACCAGCACACACCTATTTTTACCCAGCGAGGCCCGCCCGGGTCATGCTTATAGTGGAAAAACTATAAGACGGGGAGGCAAACATCCTCGATTAGCATGGGATCAAAATTCTACCACGCGCTACAAGGGGGTGCCCCCCTCTCAGTCCCAGACCGGAAACACGCATGCCCCCTGACCGGATGACTGGCTTTATTCCAGGGCCATGGAACCTTCATCCCAGCCCTCTACTTGGTTTGTAACTCATAATAGGCTTACGACCTACTATACCATTGTCGGATCGAAAGTATGTCTAGACGGGGGGGGGGGGGGGTGATTAGACTACTTGACAAGATTTTTTTTGCCTTTTCCCAGTTTTACTTGAGATGCAGCTACGGTAGTTATGACAAGTCAAGTACACCCAACACATGCAGTTCTAATAGTATAGCAGCGGAAAGTAAAACATGTAAGTGTAAAGTAGAGGAGTAAGGTAGGATATCAAACACATGAGGTTTACATGGCGATTTTTGGGCATGGTTCTGATTGGTGGCGCTATCGTATGTCCATGTTAGTGGAGACTTCAACCCATGTAGGTTAACGACTGCGAGAGTCCACACAAGGCTCCACCCACAAGGGGTTCACAAAGATGCGGCCTTTTCTATTCCACCACGGCTTACATCCACACAGGACTAGCCTCACGCACGGTAGATCTTCACGAAGTAGGCGATCTCCCTGCCCTTACAAACATCTTGATTCAACTCCGCAACACACAGTAGGAGGCTCCCAAGCGACACCTAACCAATATAGAAGCCACCACCCTCCAAAAGGTAATAGATGTGGTAGATCAATGAACTCCTTGCTCTTGTGCTTCTAAATATAGTCTCCTCAACACAAATCACTCTCTCACAGAATATGAATGGGTAGGAGAGGATGATTTAGTGGAAAGCAGTTTGGGGAGGCTAGAGATCAAGTTTCAAAGGATTGGATTCAAATATCTTGGTCTCTACACATGAGTAGGTGGTTCTCTCTTAGAAAATGGATCTGGAAATGAAATGTGTGTTCTGAGTGCTTCTCCCATGAATGAGAGGTGGATGAAGGGGTATATATAGGCAGCAGCCAAAATCCAACTGTTACACACAAAAGTGCAAACTCGATGACACCGAAGTGGACAACTCGGTGCTACCGACTAGTACTAAAAGTGTGAACTTTGAATCTCGGTGAGACCGATATATAGAACTCAGTGGCACCAAAAAGGTGATACACAGTCAGATGACCAAACTCGGTGGCACCGCTACTCAAACTCGGAAATTCCGATTTTGTGTATCTTAGCAACAGGATGATGGTCACAATGAACTTGGTAGCACCGATGCAGTTTCGATTGCACTGATTTGGTGGGACTGGCTAGGGTTCTGTCTGAGGTTCAAACTCGATGGGTCCAAAGTGGCAATGTTGGTCACACCAAATTTGTGAATGTGGAACTTGACAGAGTGGATATGTGGGAAAAATGACTGAGTGTTTTGGTGGCTAACTTTGAGCATTTGAACAGTCTTTTCATTTTACTACCTCACCCCCTTTTAATAGTATTGGCTTTCCTATGGACTCAAAAGTGCTTTCTCACAAATATAAAATGAAGAGTGTTCTAGCTTGAAGCTTGAGACTATATTATTACTTTCTTGCATCCAGGCGTATCTCCACATAAACCTTAAGTGATAGCATCTTTTGAACTTTTCTGAAATATACTTGGAAAACACATTAGTCCAATGATGCATATGTTGTGATCAATTATCAAAACCACCCTAGGGAGCAATTGTGCTTTCAATCTCCCCCTTTTTGGTAATTGATGACAACATATAGATCAAAGCTTCGACAAAAGATATAATCAATTATTAGCATCGACGCTTTGAGAAGTATGTGAAAAGCAAGAGCTCCCCCTAAATTTGTGCATTATTTAAAATTTGCGTTTGAATGAAAATGCACAATCGATTAGGATCATGGGTTACTCTTCCATGTGACATACATCTTGGTGGCGTGTAAAAGTAAAAGTAATGCACAATATACCAACAACATAAGTGAGTGATCATCACAAGGATAGCTAAAATATGATATAGTAGCATCACACAGGATGAAGCGTAGATCACACACACAGATAGGATAAAGTCATCCAAAAACCAAAGTTTATAAAACCAAGAGAGAGCAAATAAAGTCAAAAGCTCTCTCTCACACCAAGTCTATGATCTATACATTTCTCCCCCTTTGGTAATAAGTTACCAAAAAGTTCAAAAGTATAGAACTACTCGTCTCTCTGGGTAGCTGATGATGGAGTCGATAAAACAGCGTCAGCGAAGGCTTCTGCTGACGTCCCTAGAGCTGGAGGAGTTGATATTGAAGGAGCTTGAGCTGTTGCTGGTGCTGAAGGTGTTGGAGTTTGTGTTGAAGATGTCTGTCTTGTCTCCGGAGCAGGAAGAGCAACTGATTGGGGCGTGGTGCTGAACTGTGTAGTAGTGGGAGGAGGAGACTCTTTCTCGTCATCATCATCTTCATCTTCATCTTCATCATGTGTAGTAGTGGTGCTGAGCTGTGTAGTAGTGGGAGGAGGAAGCTCCATAGAGTCAACTTCATGCTGAAGTTGTCTGACAATGGTGGTCAACTCAGTTACCTTCATATCCATGTTATGGAATTTAGTCTCAACAACTCTCTCAAGACTCTTCTGATTTTGCATAATCTCTTGAATGTTCTTCTCCATGCCTTGGATAGTGCTCACTAGAAATGCCATTTGCTCAACTTGAGTTCTGAGCTGTGGAACTGGAGGTGGCCTGTTTCTAGTAGCTTCAGCCTATGCTTCCTCTGCTGCCATTCTTGCTGCAGGTGAGTTGGGATCATTTCATCCATGACAACCTCATTATCTTCAAATTCAGGCTGAAGAGGTAGATGGGGACGATCAAGTTGATATGCATGCTTTCCTAGCTTAGCATTGATGAGCATCTGAAGAAGGTGCATATCCACATGATCTCTTCTGATCCACAACAGTCCGTTGGATAGTCTCAACTATCAAGTCCATCACTCTAAATCTGGTATGGGTATCAAGTAGGTGCAGCAGGTTGAATGAATATCCTCTGATCATCTTCTCATCTCCTGACTTAGGCATGAGAGTGTATCGCAGTATAGTGTTTGTCGTGAAAATACCATCTTGCAGAAAATACACTGAACCAAACTTGTAACTGGCCAAGTACTGATGTGGAATGGTTTGTACATGTTGGCCATGGAATTGTGATTCTGCTTAGCATCTGCATACACATCTACATCTGCTTCTTCCTGCTTGGAAAGACCAATGATAGCAGCCCATTCAGCAATTGTAGCGTCGTACCTGTGTCCATCGGTCATCCAGACTAAAGACTCATCATAGAAATGAGTTGTTGCATAGAATTGCATGATCATCTCGTCATTCCATGGGGTCATATCCTTTCCAACAAAATCTTCTATGTCAAGTAGCCTAAAGTTCTCTTGAACATGTGTAAAAAATTCTCATTCTCCTTGATGTATGCCCAGTCGACATACCTCATATCACTTACAGTAGGGCTCTTGTCATACAAGACAGTCTCATAAAAATCTTTTTGTTCCTTTGTGTGAAACCTTGGATCCACAACAGTTCTTCTTCTGATAGGATATGGATCAACAACTCTCCACTTTCTTAATCCGACATCCTTCCTCTTCTTCATGTCTTCTGCTACAGGATGAGCATCATTGTGGAGTGGAAGGTATGGTCTGAGCTTCCTGAGAACTGGAGCATTCTCATCTTCTTCCTCTTCTGCAACATGGGTACGTGATGCATGGCCTTTGCTCTTAGCAGCTGCAAGTATTCTTTAGTAGTCTTCCTAGAAGATACAACCTTCTTTGCTTTAGCAGCAGGCTTTGGATAAGACTTCATTGCATCACCCATCACCTTCTTCTACTTGGGAGGAACTGGGATCGCCTCAGGAGGTTCTTCGTCAGCTTCTTCTGTGTCTTCAAACATAGAAGTCTCTCTGCCAACAAGATGGATAGTTATCTTCCTGGGCCTCTTCACACCAGCCTTCTTTGTAGGTGCTTCCTTAGCAATAGCTTTGCCCTTCTTGGCATAATCAGCCGCTCTCTGATCAGCAGCACTGGCAGACATCTTCTTGACAACTTTCCTTGGAGGAGCCTTAGGAGGGGCTGAAGTTTCTTCTGGCAAAAAGTCTGAGTCCTCCTCATCAAAATTTAGCTTCCTTCTTTGCCTGGTGGCTGCCTTGGGCAAGCCATGAGAACTGCATGATCCAGGGTGAGAGTATGTTCTGTTTGGACTAGTGCCATCATCCATCTCGACACTCTGCTCTCTGAAATCATTCTGACTATCATCTGAACCTGACATACTGACAGACACGCTCAACAACAAACAACAGAACCTGTGAAGTGGATATAGGAAAGACAAAATGGATGAGCATCACAAAATTTAAATGGTTTTTGAAAATTTGAAGTTTTGAAACTCAGGGTGTGATCTTCTGCAGGATGTAAATCGGTGGCACCGAGTTGGCATTTCCGGAGTCACCGAGAAGGCTTATTCACTTAATAGAGACTTGGCAGTCATTTTCGATGGCACCGAAAAGAGCTGCTCGGTCTCCCCGAGTTGCTTCTCAGGAACCCTAAAACAGGAATCGGTGGAACCTATTTTGCAAACTTGGTCTCACTGAGTTGCATGGTGCGGGAGATCAGATCCAAAATTTCTACTTCTTCTACACTACGAGATTCATTTGGTGGAAGGAAGGGTGTGCACATGGTAGTAAGATAAATAAACATTCCAATGCGTGAGATTTGGACGGGGAAACGCAAAGGAGATCAAACCATACCCTAACTTGGCGGCGGTCCGGCTACGGCTACGACGACGGAGAAAATTGCGTCAACGGCGACGAATCCCAGAGGCGGCGACTCTCGGGGAGTCAAGGGAGATGACATGGGGTCTCGAGGGTAGCGAGGGTTTTGGCGAATAAAACGTTTTGACGAAGTGATGTCAATGATTTGGTCGCAAGTATATATACCCATGCACTGTCGGTGTCACCGAGATGGCAAAATCAGTGTCACCGAGTTCGTCAACTGTCAGCAGACAGGGAAACTTGGTGTAACTGAGTGGCGATTTCGGTGGTACCGAGATTGAAAACCTGATCAACTTTGGAAAATCGGCGGCATTGAGATTGTGGAGTTGGTCACACCAAGATTTTCAAAGAGGTTTTGGAAGGCATCCTTTGACGATATGGAACTCCAAGTGCACCTTCACACAGAGGGATCGACAAGTGCTTGTTAAAGTTTTGTGATGAAGCATGAATAGAACTTGAGATGAGATACCATAGATAGCTAGAGAAGGGTCCTAGGCATTCTTGTGCATCCAATTGGCAAAAGATAAATCCAAAGCCAAATAGCAACAATTGGATGTAGGGATGGCAATGGGTACCCATTACCCACGTACCCTGCGGGTAAAAAGCATATTAGGGTAAGGGTATGGTACAAAATTTTACCCATGGGTATATAAATAGGAAGACCTGAAACTGAATGGGTACATGGGGTACGAGTATGGGATCATATAACCCATACCATATACCCATGTACACATATAAAATCTATGTAAACTCAAAATTATCTCTAAGTCTACACTATGTCAAGAACTTTTGAACACAAAATTTATGACTATGTGTTGTTCTTTATGACTTATATAATGTTGATATAAGTATATATGTTGTTTTAATCTATTTTTTAAATGATGATATTACGTTGCTGAATATGACTATAAATTGTTCAAACAAACATGGTCAATTATACCCACGGGCACCCATCTACCATGTTGGGTGACGGATATGGGAAAAAATTATACTCATTGACGGGTATGGGTAAGGATGATGGGTAAGCTCTGGGGAAGTGGGTAAGGGTATGGGGTGGCTCCACCCATACCCATACCATGCGGGTGCCATCCCTAATTGGATGTCCTCGAATGATCAAACACATGCATACCAACATGCTCGCACAATAAGAATTATGAATAAAACATGGTGAACATGCACACAAATCCTAGCAGCTATCAAGCCTTGGGCGATGACAAAGTCATCTATATATGAGTATATTGACGTAGGATCCAAGTAAGAATACTTGATCATAGGTCATACTCATCGTTAAGCACAAGTGGGGTTACCACTTTTACATAAGCATTAATGTGTTCATATCCTTAGGAGATGCTTATACTCAAGTCCTAGAGTAAAGCTCCCCCTTGATATGATATCCCCACTAAGGGGGATCAACTAACCTTGGGTTTTGCCGTAGAAGCTTTCAAGTAGGTGAAGTAGTGGTGGATGCTCAATGTTGATGAAGATCATATTGAGTTGGGAGCAATCCTTGTTGTTTTCATACTCTTACCACCTACATGGGTTAGTCCCAAAGCCAAAGGAACATATGCAAGAATACCTATGGACATGGAGTGAAACACACATGGGATAATGTCCAAAGATGCATTAATTACCTTGTTCCTTGCTTAACTTTGAGGGAATGTGTGACTCATCGAAGTAATGCATATGGTTGAGGTTGATTGCATATAGTTCTTGCCAAAAATAATAAGAGTAAATTTCATTGGCCAAGTCACCCCTCAAGAACTCCTAGTTCTCCCCCTTGGGAATACACACCAAATTGATGGGAATCCTTGGAGTTCTGGTAGCACTTGCTGAGGTAGAGCTAGTAGTGTCCTTGGGAACCCACTTGACCTTGGCTTTGGGTTCTTCTTCAAATAGGTCAATGTCATCTTGGAGCTTTCCCTTGCCTTTGTGGTCTTGTGGTAGAAGGCCATCTTGTAAGCTTGTTCCTTCGAAAGGAGTGGACTTCTCCTTTTGGTGAAAAAACTTGGGAGTGGGATATGGTCCTTCTTCCCAAACATCTCCGTTGACGTTGAACTAGCCAACACCTTGCTTCTTCCGATGTCCTCCTTGCTTGCGCACAATTTCCTCAAATTTCTTACTTCGACAAGACACTTGAAGACACCTCTCTCAATAATTCCTTTCAATAGATCATTTTCTTGCTCAAGTGTAACTTGGCTAAGAGAAGAGTTAGTGGAATCAATAGAGGTACTAGCAACAACATTATTGGATTTAGCTTTAGCATTGTTGTTACTGGATGAAGAATCCTTCTTGCCTTTGTTACTATTGTTCCTAGGTTTAACTTGTGGAACAAAGTTAGACAAGAGTAATCGTTTGGTTAGATAATAAGAACTCTTCTTTCGAAGATCATCATTGATTGCTTGTAAGAACTCATGCTATTGATCCAAGTTGAGCTTCTCGAAGCATAGCTTCTCATGGGTTCTTGCAGGATCTCTATGATATTCTAGAGTTGTCTCATGAGCTAAGTTAAGAGTTTTTAATTCTTGAGTTAGTCGTTCAATTTCTTTCTTATCATCATCATTCGATTTCTCTTGACTAACATGATAAATAGCAAGTTCATTTTCAGTGCACTCACTAGCTTTATCTAGAAGCAAGTCATCTTGTCCTAACAAGTCATCCTCATCACTATTGAAATCAATATACTCAGGATGTGATACCTTGGGGCCTTTAGCCATGAAGCAGTTTCCTACTCCCTCATTTGGTGAATCAAATAAGTCGTAGGAGTTTGTGGAAACAAGCGCAATCCCAGCAACACCTTCATCTTGACTATAGTGGGAGTTGGAGTGATAGCTTCTCTCGGAGTGGTGATCGGACTCGGAGCCAAAGAACCATTCACCAACATGAGCTTGATGTCTTGGTGTATTTGTCCTTCTTCTTCGATTCCTTGCCTCTCTGCGAGTGTCTTCGTTCATAGTGATCTTCTCTACTCCTTCTCTCTTTACAAGGTGACTCATCTCTTGAGCTTCGTCTTCGGGATGACTCTTCTCTTTGTTTGTAGGGAGCTGAGCACTCATTTGAATAGTGTCCGACCTTCCCATAGTTGTAGCAGTTTCAATCACGACTGGATGAACGCTTCTCATCTTGTATTGAACTTGAGCTTCTATCTTTGCCTCTACTCTTGTAGAACTTGTTGAATTTTCTGACCATGAGGCTTATCTCTTCATTAGTGACAAGATTGTCTTTTGAAGTAGCGGGAGCATCACATGAAGCTTTATAAGCAACGCTTGACGTGTTGTGCAGCTCATCTTTGTCCTTGAGTGACATCTCATGAGCAACAATCCTACCAATGACTTCATTTGGCTTGAGATCTTTGTAATTTGGCATCATTTGGATCAATGTGCACACTGTGTCATACTTGACATCAAGAGCTCTAACTATCTTCTTGATGATGAATTTTTCGGTCATCTCTTCGCTCCCTAAGCCGGCAATCTCATTGGTGATGAGAGCTATCCTAGAGTACATTTCAGCGTCTCCTTCACCATCCTTCATCTTGAACTTGTCAAGCTGACTTTGAAGCACGTCGAACTTAGATTCTTTGACAGAATCAGTACCTTCGTGCATATCAACCAAAGTATCCCAAATTTATTTTGAATTCTCAAGGCAACTCATTTTTTTGAATTCTTCGGGGCAAAGGCAGTTGAAGATGATATCGCAGGCTTGAGCATTCAGTTGCAGCATCTTCAGTTCATCAGGTGTCGCATCACGATCTGCTTCATGCCCTTCTCCAAAGAAGTTACCTTGCACACTAACACGAATAACAACCCAAACATGAGGATTAAAGCGAAGTTTGTGCATTTTCATTTTATGCTTCCAACTAGCAAAATTAGTGCCAACGAAGTAAGGACCTCTACGGTGATAATTTCCCTCACTAAATACCATACTCTCCTAGGTTGCTAGACCAATGAAATGGAGACCAAAGCTCTGTTACCACTTGTAGGATCGAAAGTATGTCTCGAGGGGGGGTGATTAGAATACCTGACAAGATTTTATTTGCCTTCTCCCAATTTTACTTTAGAGGCAGCTACGACAAGGCAAGTACACCCTACACATGCAGTTCTAACTGTATAGAAGCGGAAAGTACAACATGCAAGTGTAAAGTAGAGGAGTAAGGTAGGGAGATCAAACGCATGAGGTTGACAGGACGAATTTTGGCATGGTTCCGATAGGTGGCGCGATCATACATCCATGTTAGTGGAGACTTCAACCCAAGGAGGGTAACGGTTTCGAGAGTCCACACAGGGCTCCACCCATAAGGGGTTAACAAAGAAGCGACCTTGTTTATTCCACCATGGCTTACGTCCACACATGACTAACCTCAATCGCTGTAGATCTACACGAAGTAGGCGATCTCCTTTCCTTACAAACATCTTGGTTCAACTTCACAACACACACTAGGAGGCTCCCAAGCGACACCTAACCAATCTAGGAGGCACCATCCTCCAAAAGGTAATAGATGTGGTAGATCAGTGAACTCCTTTCTCTTGTGCTTCCAAAGATAGTCTCCTCAACACAAATCACTCTCTCACAGAGTATGAATGGGTCGGAGAGGTTGATTTGGTGGAAAGCAGTTTGGGGAGGCTAGAGATCAAGTTTCAAATGATTGGATTGGAATATCTTGGTCTCAACACATGAGTAGGTAGTTCTCTCTCATAAAATTGATCTGAAAATGAAGTGTGTGTTCGGAGTGCTTCTCCTATGAATGAGAGGTTGGTGAAGGGGAATATATAGGCATCAGCCAAAATCCAACCGTTACACACAAAAGTGCAAACTCGGTGACACCGAAGTGGACAACTCGGTGGTACCGACTAGTACTAAAGTGTGAACTTTGAATCTCGATGAGACCGATATATAGAACTCGGTGGAACCGAAAAGGTGACTAACGGTCACACGACCAAACTCGGTGGCACCGATACTCAAACTTGGAAATTTGGATTTTGTGTATCTTGGCAACAGAATGTTGGTCACAGTGAACTCGGTAGCACCGGTGCAGTTTCGGTTGCACCGATTTGGTGGGACTGGCTAGGGTTGTGTCTGAGGTTCAAAATCAGTGTGTACGAAGTGGCAATGTTGGTTACACCAAATTTGTGAATGTGGAACTTGACAGAGTGGATATGTGGGAAAAATGACTGAGTGTTTTTGTGGCTTACTTTGAGCATTTGAGCAGTTAGTTTACTTTACTACCTCACCCCCTTTTAATAGTATTGGCTTTCCTATGGATTCAAAAGTGATTTCTCACAAATATAAAATGAAGAGTCTTCTAGCTTGAAGCTTGAGACAATATTATTCCTTTCTTGCATCCAGGGGTATCTCCACATAAACCTTAAGCCATAGCATCTTTTCAACTTTTCTGAAATATACTTGGAAAACACATTAGTCCAAAGATGCATATGTTGTGATCAATTATCAAAACCACCCTAGGGAGCAATTGTGCTTTCAGTTGTATTCCCTTCCAGAAAGACCTGTGGTAGTACGGAAGGTACGGTGACGCATTGACAAGACTCGATCTATGCCGACACTAGAGTTATTAAATTTATCCACATGGTATCATGCGACTGGCATGATGAGGCCACAACCTCTCACGTCCCACGTGACTAGGCTGTCCACAACCTCTCATCATCACATTGCTGATCAATTTTGTCAAGCAAGAAATCATATCGTATGCAAATGTTTTTATTAAGCACTTCATCATATGCAAGTGTTCTTATGAAGAAGTTCATTAACAATCCTATCAGCAAACATAACATCAATTGATTAAACATCTTGCGTGGGTTGACGAAGTCGGGATAGAGGTCCATGAAGTTGACTGCGGTGTCTCCCATTTTGTTATCTACGTCACACACATCAGGTCTATCGTAAATACCACAGTCCAAAATATTGTCTCAAAATAGTTTTGAAGAAATATCAAAAGAAAAGTTATGCAAAAATAATCAACTCAAAAGCCCGTGTAATTTAAAAGTTATGAATAAATGAAATGTTGGGGCCAAACAACAATAAATAGAAAGTACCCACGGGGATGACCAAAAAGGAACCAAACGCTGTGGTGGAAATGTGTGAGCCAGTGGGGAAAGCGTACTCTAGGGAAATACACCACCAAAAAATGATTCGAATAAAAACAAATCCGTGACAGTGGGCCACCACTGTGAGGATTGAAATCACGTTGCCGGCGGCAGAGACTTGTGGTGTTGCCGGCAACGTCGTGCTGCAAACAAGAGTGGGAAAAGGGTACATGCACACTCAGTAGGTGATTTCGTAGCTAATGGAAGTGGAGGTAGTAACCGGTGAGCACCTCATCGATGATATCTCCAACTCCGGTGGGCGGCCCTTTTGGGTGTAGGTGGATCTCGTCGGAGAAGCGTGCAATCGCTGAATTGCTGTGCAGGTTAGATGGGCGGGTGCTCGAGGAGCATGTTGGCTAAGATTGGGGCGTGAGGATACATTTCACCTGCTCGAATTTAACCAGAACCTGAAGCTATTCTAGACGGCCAGAGGCACGAAAGATGACCTTCCCGAAGCCCTCCGAGTGGCTTAGGCGAGGCTCTGGTGAGGTGGAGGAAGGGTGATGGCTCCAGTAGGGTTAGAGGGCTCTATTTATATGTGGGTGGGAGGGGAGCTGCAACGAGGTTGATTCCGATGCCGATTACAGTGAGCCAGAGGTTCGACATGTGCTTACTAGGGTTAGGGCACCTAAAGCAGTCTGCATGGATTCCATTTTACTGCTTGCTCTGAGCAATAATGCGCAGAGGAAGGCTCTTGATGAAGCGTCTTGTCACGGGTGCGACAACTAGAGAGAGCGTGCTCTGCGTTGTCCAGAGCATGGCGACGATCAGCAGCATGCGGAGGGGTGGGGGACGGCCATGCGGGGGTCTCACGTTGCTTGGGCGGTGCGGCTTTGGCGTCCGCAACAGTCGTCGCTCGCGCTGCTCCAAGAGCTGGCAGAGCACAAGATAGCTCATCCCCGACGCTCACATACACCCAAAGGACCGTGCCGAATGATGGATAAGAGAGAGGAACAATGCGCAAGCCGCTAGGGCTGGCACTAGTGAGATTGGCGCCACCATTCGTCCACCTTGTAACAGTGCCCACCAAGTGTTCGACGAAATGTAACATGCACAATGAAAATGAGTTTGAGGCTGAAATTTTTGGGGAGGTGTCTCTTTGACTCTAGAGATTGCCTGCAATTTTTTTCAGAATTTTTGAAAATGGTTGAGGTGGGCTTTTAGCAAAAATAGTGAATCTGGTCCAAATCTGGTTAAACAGAATTTGAAAATTTCAGACTTCAAATGAGAAAGTTTTTGGGGCAATGGGTTGAGGGTACCTAGGGCTACAATGGATAGGAAACTTGGGGTCAAAATCCAAAGGAATCTATAAGTTCCTTTGTAAATCTCTGGGGGTCAAAACTAATTACAAAAATTGTTTTTAGTCATTTAAAAATAGGAAAGATAGTTAAACAACCCCAAAACTTTGAGAATCTATTTTCAGAAGTTGCCCTAATGCTAGAGGGAAATCATGGGCAAGAGATGAGTGAGAGAGGAAGAGGGAAGAGGGAATTGTTTTAAGGAAAATCTTAGTTAACAAAATATTTGACACAAACTACTAATGAATTTTTAAAAGAAGGAGAGAGGGATTCTCACGTGAAAATATTGGTCAAGAAGGGAAATTAAGTAAAGATATTTCCAAACTAGAATTGTTGCCAAGTGAAACTCAAAGGAATTTTTCTCAAGGTAAGATTTTCAAGAAGATTCCAAAAGATGTTTTTGTCAAAGTTTTGGAAATTCTCTTTAAAAATAAATAAAATCAGAAAATACCAAATTGAAAATTTGAGGTTCTTACAACACCTACTCCCTTAAGAAAAATCTCGTCCCCGAGATTTCAGCCATTCTTCAAGAAAGTGTGGTTGCCCTTTCTGCAGAAACTCTTCTCTTTCCCAAGTGGCTTCATCCTTTGAGTGATTACTCCACTGTACCCTGAATAATTTTGTGACCTTCTAACGTGTCCTCCTTTCTGCTTCCTTTAGTATCCTTATGGGGTGTTCATGGTAAGTGAGATCTGGTTGCACATCTATGTTGTCCTGTGATATTTGTTGGTCTGGATTGCTAATACGTCCATTTTGCATCATGTTCTCATGTTGATATTTATCGCTTCTTGGGCTGTTATTTAACTTCACGGTACAATACTTATGCCTTTTCTCTCTTATTTTACAAGGTTTACATGAAGAGGGAGAATGCCGGCAGCTGGAATTCTGGCCTGAAAGTGGAGCAAAGTTGAGATACCTATTCTGCGCAACTCCAAACGCCGTAAAAATCAACGAGGATTTATCTCCGGATTTATAAAAAATAGTGGGCCGAAGAAGTGCCAGAGGGGAGCGTGCAGGTGGCCACAAGCCTGCACGGCGCGGCCACCCCGCCAGGCCGCGCCATGAGGGCTTGTGGGCAGCCTGCTGGCCCACTGGCCCCCTCTTCTGCTATATGAAGGTTTTCGTCCAGAAAAAAATCAGGGAGGAGCTTTTTCGTGGATTCATCGCCGCCACGAGGCGGAACTTGAGCAGAACCAATCTAGAGCTCCGGCACGACGATCTTGCCGGGGAAACTTCCCTCCCGGAGGGGGAAATCGTCGCCATCGTCATCACCAACACTCCTCTCATCGGAGGGGACTCGTCACCATCAACATCTTCATCAGCACCATGTCATCTCCAAACCCTAGTTCATCACTTGTAACCAATCTTTGTCTCGCGACTCCGATTGGTACTTGTAAGGTTGCTAGTAGTGTTGATTACTCTTTGTAGTTGATGCTAGTTGGATTACTTGGTGGAAGAGTTTATGTTCAGATCCTTGATGCTACTCATTACCTCTCTGGTCATGAATATTATTATGCTTTCTGAGTAGTTACATTTGTTCCTGAGGACATGGGATAAGTCATGCTAATAGTAGTCATGTGAATTTGGTATTCGTTCGGTAATTTGATATGTTATATGTTGTTTTTCCTCTAGTGGTGTTATGTGAACGTCCACTACATAACATTTCACCAATATTTGGGCCTAGAGGAACGCATTGGGAAGTAGTAAGTAGATGATGGGTTGCTAGAGTGACAGAAGCTTAAACCCTAGTTTACACGTTGCTTTGTAAGGGGCTGATTTGGATCCACTAGTTTAATGCTATGGTTAGACTTTGTCTTAATTCTTCTTTCATAGTTGCGGATGCTTGCGAGAGGGGTTAATCATAAGTGGGATTCTTGTACAAGTAAGGGCAGTACCCAAGCGCCGGTCCACCCACATATCAAACTATCAAAGTAACAAACGTGAATCATATGAACATGACGAAAACTAGCATGACAGAAATTCCCGTGTGTCCTCAGGAGCGTTTTTCCTCCTATAAGACTTTGTCCAGGCTTGTCCCTTGCTACAAAAGGGATTGGGCCACTTTTCTGCAGCGTTTCTACTTTTGTTACTTGTTGCTTGCTATGAATCATCTCACCACACAATCACTTGTTACCGATAATTTCAGTGCTTGCAGATATTTCCTTGCTGAAAACCACTTATCAGATCCTTCTGCTCCTCGTTGGGTTCGACACTCTTACTTATCAAAAGGACTACGATTGATCCCCTATACTTGTGGGTCATCAATTGCTCACACATTTTCTTAACTGAGATATGTTAAACACGTCATGCATGTCTGATAGGTCAGCGCGTAGGTCTCGTTGGTAGGCAACCTTACCTCTCCGTGCGATTATTCTGAATGGTTCGATGGAGCATGGTGCTAGCTTGCCCTTGACATTGAATCTTTGCAAACCCCTCATTGGTTATACTCTAAGGTACACATAATCATTTGGCTCAAAACAGCTCTTCTGACGGCTTTGAGTTGTCTTGTGTTTGTCCCTGATGAATTTCACTTTGTCCTCAGCCTCCTGGAGCATCTGTACGCCGAATATACGGCAATCTATAGTTTGTGACCAATTTAGTGGTGTACGACACCTTCGTCCGTACAATGCTTCAAAAGGCGACATTTGTAGACTTGCCTAGTAGTTGTTGTTGTAAGAAAACTTGGTGTATGGCAAACTATCCTCCCAACTGTTTTCGTATGTTAGTACACATGCCCTCATTATGTCCTCCAGAATCTGGCTTACACGTTCGGTCTGCCCTCCTGTCTGGCGGTGATATGTTATACTGAACACTAGTTGTGTTTCCAAGGCTTGTTGTAAGTACTCGCAAAATCTTGAGGTAAACTGAGTGCTTCAATCGGATACTATAGTATTCGGAATCCCGTGTAAGCAGACGATGCAAGGGAGGTACAACCTCACCATCTTCTCGGTGGAGTAGGCAGTCTTCACTCGAAAGAAATGGGCCACCTTGGTGAGTAAATTAGTGATCACCCATATAACATCGTGCCAATGTCGGGACCGGGGTAGTCCGACAATAAAATCCATGCCGGTCTCATCCCATTTCCACTCGGGTACCTTCATAGGTTGCGGTAGGCCTACTGGTTTCTGGTGTTCGGCCTTGATTCATTGGCAAGAATCGCAACATGCAATAAAAGAGGCGTTATCTCTCTTCTTTCTATGCCAGCAATATTTTGTTTGGATGTCCTTGTACATTTTTATGCCTCCCGGATGGATCGAGTACGGCATGGTGTGGGCTTATTCTAAAATTTTCACCTAGAGTTCCTCTTGGTCAGATACGCACAGTCTTTCGCCGTACTGCACTATCCCTTGCTCATCCACATGAAACTCTTAGGCCTTGCCGAGACTCACCTTCCTCTTTATTCCTTCAATACGGGGATTCCCATTTTGGGCTTCCTTGATTTGTTCGTCCAATGTGGGATGTATCTTCAGGAGTGCAACGATGCCTTCAGGGACGAGGAGCACGTTGAGTTTGGTGAACTCTTGAATAAACTCACGCCTTAGATTTGGCGTCGGGCTCTTGTCCAGTGTTGGATTCCTGCTGAGAGCATCAGCTACCATGTTTGCATTGTCGGGGTGATAATGAATCCCCACATCATAGTCCTTGATTAACTCTAACCAACGACGCCGCCTCAGATTTATCTCTCGCTGGGTGAAAATGTACTTGAGGCTCTTGTGGTCTGTGTATATCTCACAGCGATTCACAAGCAAGAAATGCCTCCATTCCCTGAGATCGTGTATTACAGCGGCTAATTCCAGATCATGAGTGGGATAGTTTTCTTCATTTCTCCACAACAGTCTCGATGCGTAAGCCACGACTTTACCTTCTTGCATGAGTACACATCCAAGGCCTTTCTACGAGGCATCACAATATACTTCAAATTCTTTGTGTAGATCAGGAACGATTAATACCGTTGCGGTTGTCAGCCTCTTCTTTAATTCTTGGAAACTATTTTCGCATGCCTCAGTCCACTCAAACTTCTTATTCTTCTTGAGAAACTGGGTCATTGGTTTGGCAATTGTGGAGAACCCTCAATAACTCTTCAGTAGTATCCCGCCATTCGAAGGAAACTCTGTACGTATGTCACATTAGCTGGTTGTTGCCATACCTTTACGGCTTTTACCTTTTCAGGATTCATGGCTATGCCTTCTTGGGTCATTATGTGGCCCAAAAGTCCGATTTCCTTTAGCGAAAATTCACATTTGCTGAATTTGGCGTATAACTAATGTTTACATAGCTCACCTAATACAATTGCTAGGTGTTGTGCGTGTTCTTCGGTTGTCTTGGAGTAGACTAGTATATCATTGATGAATACCACGACAAACTTGTCCATGTACGCCAAGAAGACCTTGTTCATCAGATGCACAAAATATGTCGGGGCATTCGTTAGTCCGAATGGCATCACTGTGAACTCATACAGTCCGTATCGAGAAGTAAAAGCTATTTTGGGAAAGTAAAAGCTATTTTGGGAATATCTTCCGGGTGTATCTTTAGCTGATGATACCCCGACCGTAAGTGTCGTCGTTTTCTCACGACAGATGCCATGGGGTGGCTAATCGTATGTGGTTGGGACCAAAAGGATACCATCGGGCTTTGAAGACGGGATTGGGAATGAGTGGTGCGCGACACACGAAGTACCCAGGTTTGGGCCCCTCCATGGGAGGTAACAACCCTAGTTCTGCTTGAGTTGGTTGATGATCCTGGTGGGGATACCATATGCTCCTAGAGTTGTATTCTTGGAGGAAGAAGGAGTCGGGTGCTCTCTTTTCCTCTCGTATGCGTGTGTGAATGTGTGATCGGTCGACCCCCGCATGGGGGGGGGGTGCCAGGAGGTTTTATAAGCCAACCCATGGCTTACAATAGTGATAGAAGGTACAGGGTGGGACCCGACTGACAGCCTTTGGAGCTGGCCAGGGGTCCCACCGGCTGGAGAAGTCTTGCCTCAAGTGGGGGCCTGCCGGCTACTGGGTCCCACCAGCCGGGCATCACCATTGGTGCATGCTCACTACGCAGTGGGGTGCGCCGCGTTATGCATGTCGCCTTGTGTAGCCGGCTTCGATCATCTTATGATCGGCTGCACTGTTTCCCACACCGAGGTAGGTAATGGAGTGGACGGGGGCAAGCTCGTCACTTTTCCGTATCGGCCCGTCGCAGTCGGCGGTGATCAGTGGCACGTCCCCTCCATTGTAGATTCGCTTCGGTCTGGTCAGCGATACCTGTAGCACTGTAGTCGTACCTTTTGTGATTTTGGCCCTCACCCGCCGGTTAGCGAGGCACAGTCGAGCCGGACCAACGTAGCCGGCCAAGCATAGCCGACCAGATGTAGCCAGCTAGGCGCAACCGGCTTAACGGGTAGTAGGTTGTCCCGCGTATGTTTGTCAAAGGGCGTTGGAGGAGTCCTTGTTTTTGGCCTTCCCCGGGGTTACCCCCTCATTAGTAGTGCCCGAAACAGGGAAGGCCCACCGGTGTGGAGCGGTGGACCTTGCTGGCTTAAACTTCATTTTTTGCGTCGCACGAGGTTGCAGCTGGATTGCTGATTCGCTGGCGCCGGCTTAAACTTCATTTATTGTCGCCGGGTGCGTCCCGGGGCTGGAGAACTCTCCAGTCCCAGAGGAAGGCGAGGTGGTGGTGTTCGCCAAGCACTTCGCTCGAGGACTCGAGCTGCCGGTGAGGGAGTTCTTCTCTGGCTTCTTGACGCACTACGACCTACACTCGCATCACTTCGCCCCCAACACCATCTTGCAGCTGGTGGCGTTCGTCACTCTGTGCGAGGCCTTCTTGGGGATTGAGCCGTGCCTGAACTTGTGGCACTGGCTCTTCTTCGTCAAGCAGTCGTCTATGAAGGATCCGGCCACGGGCGGGATGCGGATGACCGCTTATGGGCGCCACTTATACATCATCGCCCCGGTTTCCCGCAGGCCCCCCTACGGGATTCCATGAAAAACAGGCACAGGGGGTTCTTCTATATGAAGAACCTCGATCCGACGTGCGATCATGTTAACCTGACAACCTTTTTTGACACGACGCTGCCGCCTACGGCCAAGGAGGTGGATGAGATCTGCAGTAGGCTGGAGCACATGTTTGCCGTGGAGGGCCTCAAAGTGGTGGATCTGCTTGCCACCATGGTGTCGTGCCGGATCCAGCCACTACAACACATGCCGCATCTCATGTGCCATAGTAGTGGCCGGCACGACCCGTGCTAGCTCCCGATGAAGGAGCTGCAGGACCATCGGGTGGCCCAATGGGTGAACCTCATTGCCGCCCATCCGATGGACGAGGACAATTGGAGCTGGGGCAAGATGCCCTATGACCGGGACCATCCGGCTCTGACGATAAGTGACGTGTCGGCTCGCCTTTTGTTTGATGTTCTTATTATGCTCCGGGTTTGATGTCGGATGCTCCAGGAGTAAAACCCGCCTCCGGAGTAAAACAGCCCGGGAAACAGTGACGTAAGCGTGGAGTAGGTGGGCCTCCGGCTGGCGGCGGGAAGAAACGACGGATCGTGCCCCCTGGGCCTTCCAGAAAGCCGGTTCCCATTAACACGGGGTAAGCCTTCTTTTCTCCTTTTGATTTTCTTTGGAAATCTTCAGTGCTCATCCGAAGGTGACGAGCAGGGCCCCTAGCACCTTGATGAAGTTGGCCCGAATAGTGACATTGGAGGACGTGGGAAGATCCGAGAGGGAGCGCGCTGGCTGGGCCAAACTAGAGGTAGTGCAGCAGGCGCTAATCGACCAGGAGTGGCACCCGTGGGAGAAGGCGGCCCAGAAGATGGCAGCTGGGGGGAGCCGCATGGAGACAAAGCCGGACGGCTTTGCTGTGGAGCCGCCGCCTACTAGGGAGAAGCGATCAAAGCGATTACACAACCCCTCGCAGTAGCGGGAGGTGGAACACCCGGATGCGAACATGGCGGAGGCCGCCAAAGGACCCGAGGTAGGGTCTGATGACCCAGGGGTCCGATGCTGCGCTGGAGGAGCCGGAGGAGCCCCCACCGTATGTCGAGACCGCATTGAAGGCCCCCGAAGGCACGCCGTACGTGACACCGGAGGCGCTAGAGGTTGATGCCCCACCGCCAGGGATGGAGGTCATGGGTGGCGAGGCAAATGTCGCAGGGGATCCAACAACGAAGGAGGGAAGCGAGGACGTGGGAGTCGAGGTGCCTGCAGCGACGGAGCGTCACCTCCCATGGCTGGTGGTGCAGAGCCGACCGGGGGTGGTCCACCCGAAGCCGGTGCCATGGTCGTGTCGGGGCGCGGCCCAGTTGGTTCCGATGGAGACCTTGGGCATAGCCGGCGGGCGCCTTGCGAGGGGAGCCCGTGGCGCGCACGTTAGCAGAGTCCCCGTGCTGATCATGGAGTTCGGCCAATGCCGTCCCTACATGGAACAAGCGGCCGAGGCCACACGATAGCGGGTGCTTCACCTTGAGCAGTCGGTTGGGGTGCGTTCTTTGCCTCTCTATTCTTCTTTGTTGAATTTTTTTATTCTGCTTCTTCCTTTAGTGGGGGCGCGCTAGCGCACCCACTGGGTGTAGCCTCTAGGACTCGGGCCGGCTGGGAATCTGCCGGGTCGAGTCCAAGTTGCGGCGAGCTTTTGTCTTTTGCTTTTAGTGGGAGCGCACGAGCGCACCCACTGGGTGTAGCCCCCGAGAGTCGGGCCGGCTGGGAGCTAGCCGGGTCGAATCATATTCGCATGAGGCCTTTCTCCCTTTGCAGGATTATCATGACCGCAGGGCGACCGCCCATAACGCGTTGTTGGGCCGACATAAGGAGGTGGTGAGCCAGCTGGCTGATCTTCAGAGCCGGCTGGACCAAGCCGGCCAGCAGCATGATGCTCTTCAGGCGGAGTGCGTCTAGCTCCGCCAGGATGAAAGACCACAAGGTGGCTCGGCTCACAGAGCTAGAGCAGCGGGACACAGCCCACCACTACGCCTTGGAGCAGCTGAAGGCGACCCACGCTACGGAGCTGGAGCGGCTCGAGCAGGTCCACCTCGATGAGAAGGAGCAACTGAAGGCTGCTTGCGAGGCGATCCTGAAGGCTAAGGATGACCGTCTGGCAGAGGAGGCCGAGGCGACGCGGGTGGCACATGCCGCGCTTGCTGACCACCTCAAGGCATACGCGACAAGGGAGTGTGAGGTGGAGGAGGAGGCGCACGAGATGGATGACCTCCTTTTCAGTAAGTCCTATTCGTCTTGTTTTCTTTCTTGGTGTTGATTTGAGTTTTTCTCTCTTCTCATTCTATTTTACGTCGTGCGCCTGCTTTCCTCCCCACACCTCTTTCCAGGGACGCAGGATGCTGCGGAGACGGAGATTGTGTTCCACCGCCAGGAGCAGCGGGACTCAGGCGTCCATATTGAGGCGTTTGCCGGCTCGAGCGTGGACAAGTTAGGTATCGCCACCAAGGCCCACCTAACGGGGCTGGAACGGGCCCTAGCGAGCCTCCATGAGGTCAGGCTGGCGATTGTTCGTGCGCTCTGCCTCCCGAGGGCAGTGCAGCTGGTGAGGTGGCTGGAGGTGGGAACCGCCTGGCTCGGGGACTGGTGTGCTTCGGCGGCGCGAGCCGGCGCGTACATGGCGCTTCGGGTCACCAAATCGTGGTTCTCGAACCTTGACTTGGGCCTTCTCATAGCCCAACGCGGTAGCACGAAGGCGGAGCTGGCAGCAGTCGAGGACCAGCTGCTCCTGCGGGCCACCGACCTAGCATCGTTTGCCCCATGGGACGAGTACGTCGTTGAGCGGAGGGCCAACGGCAGCGCAATTCTGGAGCCCCAGTACCGACTGACCCTCCATGACGCTGAAGGCAGCATCGGCTAGATGAAGCTCGAGCTAGCCGACTCTAGCAGTGCCGCGTACGCTTATCCTAAGATGGAGGAGGACACGGCAGCAATGGGCGACGTAGGAGGCACCGTAGCAGGAGAGGGAGCATCCACACCGGGTACCACGGGAGGGGCCGAAGCCATCAACAAGGCGTCCGCATCGGCTGCCGGGGGGGATCCGGAGCCGTTGACGAGGCATCCACCTCGGCTGCCGTGAGCGATGCCAGAGCTAAGGGCGAAGCCGTCGCCTAACAGATTTTCTTGTTTTCCTGCATTTTTTGTTAAGTCTGCAATTATAGCCACTAGGGGTGTAACATACTGAACTTGTGGTCATGGGCCGCTTATGCTTGCTTGTAATATATGCATGCTTTGTTTGCAAAGTTTGTGCCTTTCCACTTGTCCCTCGTTTTCTTGTTCCTTTGACTTCTCTTCTTTCAAAACTGTGCCCTCCTTCAGCTTCCGCCCCACCAGCCCGACAGCCAGGAGCCGGTCTCTGACTGGATGGGGCTTCTGCCTTGGGGGGGGGGGGTTGGACGAGGATCTTTAGAGCCATGGTAATGTTACAACTTAGGGCGACCTTGGCAAAGGCCTACTAGAAAATAACCGTAGAGGGTTCAGCTAGCGTGAGACGGCCGCTCCTTTGTAGTCAGTGTCAATGCGTGGCAGTCCGTCCGAGAGTCCCTCTAGCCAGACAACGAGGAGTCGGCCTGTAACTAGGTGGAGTGGTAGGTCTCTTGCTTGGCCCACACTACTTAGCCGTCTATGAAGTGGAAGAGGACTCGGACCGACCAGCGAGTCCCAGGGTCCAATGAGCCAGACCGGGGAGTTTGCTCGAGGAATGACATGATTGAGTGAATCAAAAAGGTATGCCCCAAACATCGGTTTGGGGCACTCACTGCATTCATAAGCCCAAAAGGGTAGGGAATACATAGATACATTTGTTCTTTCTCTCTTTGCAGTAGAACGGGCGTCGAATCATCACGTTACATGGACGCTCTGACTCCTCACCGGAGGCGTCTCTCTTGCACTTCTGAAGCTTCTGGACATCTATCAGATAGTATGCATTGTTGCGCAGCTCCTTGCTGATGATGAAGGGCCCTTCCCATGGGGAGGACATCTTGTGCTGTCCTGCGGCTCTTTGGATTCGCCTGAGCACTAGGTCCCCTTCTCAGAAGGAAAGGAGTCGGATGCGCTTGTTGTGGTAGTGGCAAAGCTTCTGTTGGTAGATGGTCGTCTGGCTTAGAGCAAGCTCACGTGCTTCCTCGAGAAGGTCGATGCTGTTTTCTCTTGCCTCCTTTGCATCAGGTTGACCCGAGGCGAGTCGAATTTGATGTCCATGGGGATGACCGCCTCAGACCCATACACGAGGAAGAATGGAGTGAAGCCGGTTGATCCATTGGGCATGGTGCGAAGACTCCATAGGACAAGTGGCAACTATTTAATCCAGCAGCCGGCAGACCGGACCAGTGGCGTCACGAGCCGTGGCTTGATGCCATCTAGTATCAAGTTGTTAGCTTTTTCGGCTTGGACGTTCGACTGCAGATGGGATACTGATGCGAGGTCGAGCCGGATGCCTTGCTTGGAGCAGAAAATTGCCATCGCGCCCTTGGCGAAGTTGGTGTCGTTGTCGGGGATGATACTATGGGGGACCCCATAGCAAACGGTGATGTCCTTAACGAATCGGCAGTTGTGGGCCCGTCTAGCTTCTTGACGGGTCTTGCTTTGATCCACTTGGTGAATTTGTTGACAGCTACCAGGAGGTGCGTCATGCCACCTCTGGCGGTCTTGAACGGCCCCATCATGTCAAGCCCCCAAACGGCGAAAGGCCATGGGAGGGGAATGGTCTTGAGGCCCGTAACCGACAGGTGGCTGTGCGTGCTGAAGCGTTGGCAGCCTTCGCACTCATCGACGAGCTACTTTGCCTCCTTTAAGGCTGTTGGCGAGTAGAACCCGTAGCGAAAGGCCTTGGCCACTAGGGTCCTCGAGGCGGCGTGGTGGCCGCACTTACCCTGGTGGATGTCTCTAAGGATCTCCTATCCCATCTCTGATTCGACGCAACGCTAAAAACGCATGTTGCGCTGTGACGAACCAGCTCACAATTGACGATTGCGTAGGCTGTGGAGTGGCGCTTGATCTGCCGGGCTTTGGCTTCATCTAGTGGGAGCATGCTGCCCATGAGATAGGCGAGGATGGGTTAGGCCCAGGTTGGGGCTGATACCAAAGCCGGAGCCGGCTCGAGCAGAGGGACCGGAGGAGCGGAGACCCCAGGTCTCCATTCGGACTCCCCGAGGCGGATCCGTCATCCCTTGGGATGATGGCAGATCCGGACGCGACTTCTGTCTCCATGACGGATATGAATCTGGAGTCGGCCGTCGCGATCCCATCTAGAGCCAGCACCGCAGATGCAGCTGGAGGAGCCTCCGAGTCTCCGGTGGGATAGGATGGGTCAGCTCGCACGAAGATGGATGTTGACTCCGGAGACGGCTTGATCGAAGGCTTGCGCACTTGCTCGAGAGAGACGTCGGATGGGAGCGCCAGTGAGTGGAGGCGATCTTTGCTAGTGCATCTACCGCCTCGTTGTCCGCTCGAGGGACATGATGGAACTCACATCCCTCGAAGGAGCCGGTGAGCTGTTTGCCGAGGAAGTGGTAGCTGGCCATGTTGGCGTCCCTGGCGTCATATTCGCCAGAGACCCGCTGTACCACGAGGTCGGAGTCGCTGAAGCAGAGGATCCGGCGGATGCCAATATCCTTGGCGAGTCGGAGGCCGTGGACAACCACCTCATATTCGGCTACGTCGTTGGAGGCGGCGAAGTGGATTTGGAGAGCATATTTGAGTTGATCCCCTTTCAGGGAAGATAGAACAATGCCGGCTCCCAAACCAATCTACATCTTGGAGCCGTCGAAATGCATGAGCCAATGTGTGGAGTCTGGAGGCGGCGGCATGTACTGGGTCTCCGCCCAGTTGACGAGGAAGTCGGCCACCACCTAGGACATGATGGCCACATGCGGCTTACTGGATGTTGTGGTCGGACATGGCGATGGTCCATTTGGCGATCCGGCCGGTTGCGTCCCAGTTGCACATGATCTTTGAAAGCGGAGCCGTGCTCACCACGATGATGGTGTGCTCCTAGAAGTGTTGCTTCAGTTTCTTGGCGGCGAAGTATATGTCGTAGCACATCTTCTGGTAGTGGGGGTAGTTCTGCTTGGAGGCGGAGAGGACCTTGCTCACGTAGTAGATGGGGCGCTGAACCGGCAACGTCTTGCTCTCCTTAGGCCGCTCCACCACCAGAACGACGCTGAACACTCGTGTGGTCGTCATGATGTACACGAGCATGGGCTCCTTGTCAGTCGGCACGGCAAGGACGGGCGAGCTGGAGAGGACGCGCTTGAGGTTACATAAGGCCTCGTCCTCCTGGTCGGTCCACTCCAACTTGGTCGTATTCTTCATGAGCTGGTAGAGTGGTAGCGCCTTCTCGCAAAGTCGGCTGACGAATCGGCTGAGCGGGGCCAGGCAGCCAGCGAACTTCCCGATGTCATGGAGATCAGTCGGCTTGTGCATGCGCTCGACGGCCTTATCTTCTCCGGGTTGGCTTCGATGCCGCGTGCGGAGATAAAGTAACCAAGGAGTCGGCTAGCGGGCACACCAAAAACGCATTTCTCTGGGTTGAGATGGATCCGGAACTCGCGCAGGTTGGCGAATGTCTCCTAGAGATCGTCGGGGAGGCTGAAGTGTTTCTTGGTCTCGACGACGATGTCGTCAAGATAGACATGCATGTTCGTACCGATTTGGGACATGGGACAATTATGCATGTAGTGCTGGAAGGTAGCGCATGCATTCTTCAGGCCGAACGACATGGTGACATAGTAGTTGTCGGTGTTCTGGGAATGGGGGTACCCAGACCTGCCTGCATGTGGCCCAGGGCGGGCCCACTTCATCAAGAGAACCAACGGGCTCGGCCCCACTCAAGGCAAGGCCCTCATGAGGGGCCAAGCCTCACGGGGAGGAACAACATCAAGACCCACAGGCCGCCTCCACAGGACCCCTCTGCGGTGGCCGATATTCCGAGGCGAGGCCCGGCCTAAGGAGTCAAGGGTGACGCAAGGGAAGGACATGCGAGCAGCAGACAGCAGGGTGGTGCAGTTTCCCCTTTAGTGCAAAGGGGGCAAGGACGTACCGGGGCCTAGAAGGCATCTTCCAAAGATTTCCCTTCTGGTGCAACAAGGCCGTCGCCGCCCGCCACCCGGACAAATGTCATCCCCGGGCCCGTTCCTGCAGCGCGGGCAGCCACTTTGCACGCGAAGACCACCTTTTGGCAAGGGAGCATGTTCCTTTGTTCCCCTTCAAAATTGGCCACTGTGGGATCCCTTCCCGCCGAAACAATAAGGGAAGAGGACTCGGGCCTCCACTATAAATAGAGGATAGGTTGCTTCATAGAAGGGGATCCGATTCCCGAACCACCTATTCACCCACTAGAACTACGCAAGGTTATCCAGCCTCCGGAGGCGCCCAAGCACTGTACTACTTGATCCACCAACCTCCAAGAGAGGCATTCCATCTAAGCAGGAGTAGGGTTTTACGCTTCGCATCATCCCGAACCTGGGTAAACTATTGTGTTCTGTGTTTCCCTCGCCATCGAATGAGTTTCTAGCGATCCGAAGTGAGTAGCGAGCTTGGTGTGGTTAATCAGTGAGAGATCATCGTACATGCCCCTGAGTTAGAATCTTTAGGCTATTGCAGAACCCGAAATCCGACATCTGGTGCGCCAGGTAGGGGGCGTATCAAGGTCTTCTCCAGGTTTTGTCTCCACCAAGCTTCGTCGCTCCGATGGCTGACGCTCGGTGGGCTCGTACCGAATTTCGCATCGCCCGCGTTGCTCAGACGACGCCCGCAGGTCCCGCTGGTGCATGCCGGTCGCCATCGCCCATGATGAACGCCGCCACGGGCCCCGACGCTCAAGAACAACACGGCTCCTCCCAGCCGGTTACTGACCACCGCAACGGCCGCACCGCACTTCATCGATCGTCCGGGGCTCCGGGGTGACCTCGCACGCCTGACCGGAGATGCCACACGGCCGACGCGCGCTCTCCATTGCCACCGAGCTGCTCCGCTACCAGTGTATCGAAGAGCTCGTCGCTGCCGCCAGCGACTCCGCGACACTCTCCTGTTCGTTTCGACCCCAACCGTCCCAAGCAAACGACAAAGAACAAGATGTGCCGCCCCCACCACCGCGGCGAGATGTGCGCCCCGAGACCAGACAGGAAGCGCGGCCCCGCGGCCAACCTCGTGATCCCAGGGTGAGGCCAGGAGGTGAAGCCAGCTGTCAGGTGGTCCCTCGGCCCGGTGCTGGCGCGCTCGCGCCCCCAACCTTGCAACCCCCGCGTCGTGAGCACGCCCCGCTCGAAGCAGACCCGATGGAGGAACAAGATCCAGCTGCTCCCGCGCGCGTCACACATGTCGGGCGAGTTGGGTGCCTCGCCATCACCCCTGAACTATACCCAACTGCGTGGCCCTGCAAGTTCAAGCCCAACCTACCCCCGCGCTACGACGGCACCCTGGACCCGGCAGAGTTCCTGCAGCTTTACACACTGAGCTTCAGGGCGGCAGGAGGAGGCGACAAGGTCATGGCGTGTTGGTTCCCCATGGCGCTCAAGGGTGGCGTGCTCTGTTGTCTCCTCAACCTCCCGCAGACGTCCATCACCTCGTGGGACAGCGTGTGCGAGCGCTTCATCGCCAATTTCCAGGGCACTCGCGACCGCACCCCCACCGTGAACGACATGCGGTGCATCAAGCAACAAGAGGGGGAGACCCTGCACAAGTTCATACATCGCCTCACGGTCATGCGCCTCAAGATCCCTAAGGTGTCGGACGAGGTTGTCATCTTGGCTTTCTCTGACGAAGACACCAACCTCAAGATGAAGGAGGAGCTCACCATGAGTGACGAAATGGGCACCGCACTGGAGATGTTCAACCTGGCAAACAAGTGCACCAGGGCTGAGGAAGGTCGACTATCCCTCCTCGGGCCTCAGACGGTGGAACCAGAGGAGAAGAAGGCCAAGGCCAAAGAGGTGAAGCGCAAAGCCCCTGCGATGCTCGCAGCCGAGCCTGAGGCAAAGTACACCCGAGGAGGAGAGCACCCGTCAAGAGGGCGCCAATGTCGATCTTCCTTGGCACCAGTGGCCATGACACCTCTCAATGCCAAGATCTCCGACTAGCCCATGCAAAGCATTTCAGTAGGTGCCCTAGTGGGGAGACAGAAGCCCCACCTGCGGCGGAGGCCGCTGGGATGACTGAGAGTCGTGTCAGGGGTGGCGCGAGCAGCCTCATGAGGACTGTTGGCATGGCCAACCTGAGGAGGACCGGTGGCGCGGCCAGGCTTAGGAGGACCGCTGGCGTGACGACCCTCAGGAGGGGCAATGATGCGACCAACCTCGCGAGGTCCGCCCTCGTGAGGTCCGCCCTCGTGAGGCTGGGGTGCCTCCTCTACCTCCGCCACCCACGAGAAGGGATTAAGACATGCATGACGTTGGGCTTGAGGCTTCCAGAAGGTCAGGGCGGTGGCCTCCATCTTGGACGGCGCCCAGACCCCGGCCTCCAACTGCGCCTTCAAGTAGTTCGCATGAGAGGTGAATGCCGCTCTCCCGAAGCCCGAAGCCATGTGCCCCCTCAACTAGTCCTAGACCACTACCGCCTTCGATCCCAGCGATCAGCTCCCCATGATGTGCACCCAGACCATCAACAACGTCCTCATCACTAAAACCCTTATCGACAGTGGAGCGGGGCTCAACTTCCTCTCGCTTGAGACCTTCGAGAAACTCGAGCTGCCATACGCACAGCTCCTGGCGACCAAGCCCTTCTCAGGAGTCACGGAGGGGTCCACCATGCCTATCGGGCAGGTGCACCTGCCAGTCTCCTTCGGCGAGCGTAAGAACTACCATACTAAGGTCATCGTATTCGACATCGCGCACATCCACCTGCCGTACAATGTGATCCTTGGATACCAGGCTCTCGCCAAGTTCATGGCAGTGACCCACCATGGATACAACGTCCTCAAGATGCCCGGGAGCGGCAGCATCATCACCATTACCTGCGATGAGAAGGATACTGTCTGTGCACTCGACCGCGCTTACCGTGCAACGGCAGCAGAGCGCTCGGACGATGAAGAGACAAACTGCCTCGAGAGGACCCACGCAAGAAGATGAAGGAACTCCTCCCCATGGAGCACCCGGGGGCTACGGGCTCCGTGCCGGGGGACAAGGCCCTGCCCCCCATCACATAGGAACGCGCACTCGACGCCCCCCTTGGGTCGGGCCTGGGCGCTCCCACCAGGGAGATCTCCGGCCAGGCCAGTGAGGCAAGGGAGGTGCTCGAGCAACACTCGAGGGCGAGCACAGGCGCACGCCAACTCGGCTCTCGCGAGTTCGTCCTCAGAGCAATCCGAGAACTTTGAGAAGCCCAAGCTGTGCGAGGCGGGGGCTGCCCTGCACCACCAATCGTAGCCGCCATCGGTGGCACGGTCGACCGGCCCCGCGTCTGTGTCAACACGCTCGCAATCGACAGAGCCATGGCCCAAGTACCTTTCTAGCCCTCGGCGACTCAGCACCGGTGGGTATACCCGCGCGCCGGTGCACACATGCCTTTCGGGTTGGAAAACGCAGTTGCCACCTATCAGCGGCTCCAACGGGCCATGCTCATGCCCTTCTCGCTGGTGTGTGTCGGGGACGAGGAGGAGGCGCTCGGGCCGAGCGAAGGCCCCGAGCCTCCGGAGACGGCGGACCCGTGAGGGTCGCGACCGCGGAGACAGGAGATCGGACAACGACGGTGCTTTCGGCAGTTCTGCGGCATGGCCACCAGGTGACTTTTTGTTGGCTGCTCCGAGGTAACTTTTTGGCTCACCCCGTCCGAGGACCCCACAAGGCCATGCGGTCTCTAGGAGCTCAGGGCACTCCCAGCCGCTACTTTCATTTGTTTCTACATCACCCGCTTCGAACCCTAACATTCTATCTTGCTTACGTCTTCGAGCGGTTGACCCCCAGATGGGGGCTCCTGTCGAAGCTTATCCTTGCAGGCCGCCTGAGACATCAAACACCCAATCTCATTCCCAAAGAAAAGGAATCAACAGGGTTTACCAATGACCCAAAAGAAGCGCAGTCCACCAATGACTCAGGGGTAGGGACACTCGCAAGTCCAAAGCATCCTCGCGACCTCCCAGTTACACCCCCACCGTGATACTCTCACGTAATAATGAGCCGAGGCTGTATACGCCCAGGTCCCTCGAGGACGCGGAGGGCTCCATCCCACGCCTAGTGGCAGCCCTATGCTCCGCGCTGGGGAGAAGCTCAGTCCACCAATGACTCGGGGGTAGGGACACTCGCGAGGCCAAAGCGTCCTCGCGACCTCCCATATACACCCCACCATGACACTCTCATGTAATAACGAGTCGAGGCTGTTGATAACACACAAGTATAGGGGATCGCAACCGTTTTTGAGGGTAGAGTATTCAACCCAAATTTGTTGATTCGACACAAGGGGAAGCGAAAGAATATTCTCGAGTATTAGCACTTGAGTTTTCAATTCAACCACACCTGAAAGACTTAGTATCTGCAGCAAAGTTTCAGTAGCAAAGTAGTGTGATAGAAATGGTAGCAATAGTAACAGTAGCAGTAGTGACAATAGTAGCAGTAACAGTAGCAGTAGTGACAGCAGTAGCAGTAACAGTAGCAGCAGTAGTGACAGCAGTAGCAGTAATAGTTGCAGCAATGACGAGTAGAAAAAACTCATAGGCATTGGATCGGTGATGGATAATTATGCTGGATGACATTCATCATGCAACAGGTATAACATGGGGAGATATGTAACTAGCTCCAGTTCGTCAATGTAATGTAGGCATGTATTTCGTATATAGTCATACGTGCTTAAGGAAAAGAACTTGCATGCCATCTATTGTCCATCCCTCCCATGGCAGCGGGGTCCTAATGGAAACCACAAGATATTTAGGTTCTCCTTTTAATAGAGAACCGGAACAAAGCATTAGCACTTAGTGAATACATGAACTCCTCATACTATGGTCATCTCCGGGAGTGGTTCCGGCTATTGTCACTCCGGGGTTGCCGGGTCATAACACATAGTAGGTGACTACAACTTGCAAGATAGGATCAAGAACACACATATATTGATGGAAACATAATAGGTTCAGATCTGAAATTATGGCACTCAGGCCCTAGTGACAAGCATTAAGCATAGCAAAGTAGTAGCAACATCAATCTCAGAACATAGTGGATACTAGGGATCAATCCCCATCAAAACTAACTCGATTACATGATAGATTGCATCCAACCCATCACCATCCAGCAAGCCTACGATGAGATTACTCACGAACGATGAAGAGCATCATGGAATTGGAGATGAAGGATGGTTGGTGATGACGAAGGCGTCGATTCCCCCTCTCCAGAGCTCAGAACGGACTCCAGATCTGCCCTCAAGAGGAAGAATAGGTGGTGGCGGCGGCTATGTATCGTAAAACTCGATCAACTCTTCTCTGTGATTTTTTTCTGGGTCAAAGGGACTAAATAGAGCTGGAGTTGGAGGCGGCGGAGCCCCGAGGGCCCCACAAGCCTGCCAGGCGCGGCCAGGGGGGCGCCTCCTGGGCTTGTGGGATCCTCGCTTCACGTCTCCGGTTGATTCTTGGGCTAGTATTTTTTTATATATTCCACAAAAAATCCTCGTAAATTTCTAGGTCATTCCGAGAACTTTTATTTCTGCGCAAAACAACACCATGGCAATTCTGCTGAAAACAGCGTTAGTCCGGGTTAGTTCCATTCAAATCATGCAAATTAGAGTATAAAACAACGGCAAAAGAGTTTGGAAAAGTAGATACGACGGAGACGTATCAACTCCCCCAAGCTTAAAGCCTTGCTTGTTCTCAAGCAGTTCAGTTGACAAACTGAAAGAGACAAAAGAAAAACTTTTACGAACTCTATTTGATCTTCTTGTTGAGTTATGTCTAACTCATATTCATATTTACAACAAGATCATAAGCTAACCACATAAGCAATGACGTTTAGGTCTCATGGTAAACTCATATCAATGGCATAATCAACTAGCGAGCAATAATAATAAGTTTCAAATGTCAACACTTCAATCAAAACAATCATGAAGCAATATGAACAGGTGGTATCTCGCTAGCTCTTTCTGAGACCGCAAAACATAAATGCAGAGCACCTTCAAAGATCAAGGCCTGAGTGAACATTGTAATTCATGGCAAAGAAGATCCAGTCACAGTCATACTCAATAAAAATTAATGGCAAAGCATAAAAATGACGGAGGTGCTCTCTAATTGGTGCTTTTTGAAAGATGAGGATGACTCAACAGAAACATAAATAGATAGGCCCTTCGCAGAGGGAAGCATTGATTTGTAGAGGTGCCAGAGCTCAAGCTTTTAAAATACACACAAATAATTTTGGGTGGCATGCTTTTATTGTCAACGCGATGACCAAGAGTTTTCACCTCCTTCATGCTACACATACTATAGGCGGTACCCAAACAGAAAAGTAAGTTTTGACTCCCCCACCACCGATCAATCACACTCCACGACTAGCCGAATACTCAGTGCCGTCCATACCAACAACAATCTAGGGGGAGTTTTGTTTGCAATTATCTTTTCGATTTGAGCATGGAACTGGGCATTCCAATTACCGGCCCCTTTTTCGTGAGTGATAGTGAATAAACACGTATCGAGGATAACACGCCTAGCATGGAATATACTGATCGCCCCTTATCACCACATAAGCGGTTCGGACATGCAAAACAGATTATTACTTGAAGGTTTAGATAGTGGCACATGCAAATTTACTTGGAACGGCAGGTAGATACCGCATATAGGTAGGTATGGTGGACTCATATGGAACAACTTTGGGTTTATGGATGTGGATGCACAAGCAGTATTCCTGCTTAGTACAAGTGAAGGCTAGCAAAAGACTGGGAAGCGACCAACTAGAGAGCGACAACGGTCATCAAAATGCAGTGAAATTAAACAACATTGAGTGTAAGCATGAGTAGGACATAAATCACCATAAACATGAATATCATAGAGGCTATGTTGATTTTGTTTCAACTACATGCGTTAACATGTGCCATGTCAAGCCACTTGAATCATTCAAAGGAGGATACCAACCTATCATACTACATCATAATCATCTTGAAATTCATGTTGGCATCCAAGACAAACCGTTATAAGCTCCTAGCTAATTAAGCATCTCATCAGAAACTATGATCTCTAAGTTGTCATTGCAAACATGTTTCTCTCATAACAAAGCTGAATTAGGAACGATGAGCTAGTCATATTTACAAAAACAAAATAGATCAAGTTCATACCAGCTTTTCCAGGCTCAGTCACTTCATCATATATCGTGATTATTGCCTTTCACTTGCACGACCGAATGATGTGAACAATAATAAGAGTGTTCGTGCATTGGACTACGCTGGAATCTGCAAGCAAACACAAAGGAGAAGACAAAGTAATATGGCTCTTTGACAGATAAACAGAAATGCATGCGAGAGCCACTAAACATTGTAACCATGGTCTTCTACCTTGTCCCAAAGAAAAAGAAAACTAGTTACACGGTAAAGCTCCCAACAAGCAAAAGAAGAACGGGAAATATTTTTGGGTTTTCTCAATAAAAACAAACACACGAAAAGAAAGCGAGAAAAAAAAACTAGCATGGATGATATAGTGGCAAGGTGTGAACACCGACTATCAAAGTGAAAGTCTGAGCATGAATATAAAGTCAGTGAGAAACACGTACTCCCCCAAGCTTAGTCTTTTGGCCTAAATTGGTTTACTCCCATGGAGGGAAATAACCGTCTCCGGGGTACTCTGGAGTGTACTGAGGGTGTCACTTCTGGGTGAGCTCCTCTGGCTCCCACTGATATACTGACGTCTGGTACTCGACTGGTAGCTTGGGCACGGGCGCCTGTGGTGGCGCTATGCCCCAATATGCGTAGATGTCCGAGGGCATAATAAGATACCTGGCTAGATGAAGATTGAACAAAGAAGGAGCAGGTAAGGTAATAGTCTCACGAGTACCCTGACTAAATACCAAGTTATAAATCATCCTCTTATTTATATCTTTATCAAGAAAGTCATGGCGAATCATGCTATCATAATCTAGATATCTCTCAGGAAGAAGCATCTATTTTTCCTCGTGTAGTCTAATAGGTATCTCAAAATGTCTAGCAAGACGGGTAGCATAGATACCTCCATAAACAGCACCTTTAGTATGGTTCGTGTTCAATTGTTGAGCCACTATAGTGCCTAAGCTATAAGTTTTATCATTATAAAGGGCTTCGCGGAAAACCGCAAGATCTGGGGAGCTAAGTGCCCCAGCTTTTCCACGGCCAATCAAACATTTTCCCACGAATAACGAGAAATACCGAAGCACGAGAAAATGAATGCTAGCAACTCTAGCCCAAGATACTCCTCTCTCCTCTCCTACGACAATATTATCAATGAAAGCCTCCAAGTCCCGTGGACGAGGTTCATGAATATCCCCAACATAATGTAATTCGCAAACATTGCAAAAATCCCGAAGTGTCACGCTGTCGGGGATATACCCCGTAGTGTAACCCGGCTTGGAGTATGACGCGCCAAGGACTTGGCGACTCACCGGCGACTCAGCAGTGACCTGGCGGGCGACTCATACTTGTCCCCACAGGCCACTTAGATAAATGATGAAGGACCAAGGCCCGTCGTACACCCTCGCATAAGGCGGCTCATAGAGAGGCGAGGAGGGCCGACTCACAAGAGAAGGCCCAAGAAGAGGAGAGACTCCCTCACAAAGGAAACAAGACCCAGATTAGGATTCAAGAGAGACTAGTCCTATTCCTACTCCTAGTAGGACTCTACAAGTAAACCTACCCCTTCCAACTATATAAGGAGGGGTAAGGCGCCCCAAGAGGGACAAGATTCACAACTTAGGTCTAGACAAGACAAATCATGATATAGACAGATTAGACACCCACGAGATTAGAGGATGCGAGTCTGCACCCTTGTAATCGAGATCATCGTCTTTATCAATAAAACACAAGCAGGAGGTAGGCTTTTACCTCCATCGGAGGGGCAGAACCTGGGTAAACTCGCGTCTCTCGATTCCGACCAACCCCTTCAAGCCGCCACATGGTTGCGATGGCCTCACACCTAAGTCCTTGTACGAGGACATCTACCGTGACAAAACCACGACACATGCGCTGGGGGATATCATATAACTGGAACTCAACCATAGGAGGGTTCTTCCTTGGATAGAAGTTAAAGCTTTGCATGAAAATATTAGTGAGGAGGAGGTATTGTGGACACTTATCTTCAACAAATGCGGTAAGGCATGCGTTCTCCACCAAGTAATAAAAATCCTCATAAAGACCGGCGGCACGTAAGAACACATCGCATGGCCACTCGCACGCTCGAACTTCTGCAACTCGGGGGACAGGATACTTGGGTTTCTTCTTCTCATTTTCATCTTCCTTGGGGTCACAGCTTGAAGAGCCTCTTAGGAACCTCCTCATCTTTTCCTTTTTCTTTCTCTGAAAATTTCTGAAATTTTTAGCGACTCAAAAGAAAACTGAACAAGGCTCAACGAAACTCATAGCAACTAATCCTTCAAGTGTCTAGAGGCCATATCATGCATCAAAACTACTTGGGACCAGCTAAAATTAGCATGTAAAGCTCAAGAACAGGGTCACCAAGGTAGCAAAAATACGCAACGAATAAGGCACTATAGAAAAAACTAATTGGACCAATAAAGGAGTCACATACCAAGGAAGAATTCCTCCAAAATAGTTTGGTGAATGGGGCCTTGCACAAGGAGATCGAAAAACGCAGCAAGAAGAGCAAGAACACGGGTTTGAGCTGTGGAATGATTTTTTTCTAGAGGTAGGAGAAGGAGATGGGAGCTGGAATAAGTGGAGGGGACCACGTGGGCCCCACAAACCTAGTAGGCACGGCCAGGGGGGTGCCCGTGTGATGGGGTTATAGTCCTAGGGTAGGGTCATAGGCCTGCCTTGTAGGTCCTACCCAAGGACTACCCCTCGCAAAGGACTAGACCCTTAGTCAGCTCCGACTGAATTAAGGAGTCCCTATCATCCAGTCGGTAACGTACCCTCGATCATCCAGTCGGAGACTAGCATTCGGAGGATATCAAGCTAACCGACTGGCTACCACTCGGTACATCGTAACCCCCCTAGAGGGAAACGGTCATACGTTTCTAGGTGCATTTATTAGCATTTAGGGCGTACGTTACCTGTAACGTACACATTCAATTGCCACTACTCCACCCCTGTACCGGAACCGTTGTGGAGGGCAGCGCACTCTATATAAGCCACCCTCCCCCGCTGGTAAAGGGGTGAGCAACTCATTGTATTCCCTATTCCACTCGACAACAAGCTCCCTGAGCACTGAGACGTAGGGCTATTACCTCCACCGTAGAGGGGCCTGAACTCATACATCCTCGCCGTAGCTAGGACTCTGCCCATCCTTTTCGTACCCTACACATCTACTGTCAGGCTTATACCCACGACAGTTGGCGCCCACCTTGGGGCAGGCGTCTAAGCGACTTCCGGCGAGTTTGCGACTACTTCCTTTCGTCATGTCGTCCGGTGGAGGTTCGAGCATGGGTCACCAGATCTTCTTCGGCGCTCTCTCCTTCACCGTGGACGATTCGACGTGGCTTCGGGATGCTCCTCTCGACGTCGAGGCGCTTCCCCGTCGTGGGGCTACGCACTTCCGTGCCGGCGCCCGCGGCATTCTTCTTCTCCAACAGTCGGCTCCGGTGTCGACCTGCACCGCCGTCACGCGCCGCAGCAAGCGGTCCCGCCGTCCGCGACTCCAGCGTTGGGTGCAACATGCCCAGGCGCGCCAGAACGCGTCCTCGCAAGTGGCGGTTCTAGGGTCCGTTGTGGTTGCCCCGCTGTCCCAGCACTCGGACTCGGTCCCGACTGAGTTTCCTTCCGAGTATGCGGGTCAAGGGCCCGCAGCAGAAGTATACATGGCCAACTCCCATGAAGATCCCCGTCAAGCTGGCCGAAGCGAGCGCGAGGTCGGCGAAACGTCCGGGGCGCGCCGTCCACCTCGCCGTTCTGCTAGTCGGCACACTCAGCGGAGCAACGTAGAGTTGTTCCGCACACCCCTCCTCAACTTGGCTGCGGCTGCCAAGATAGCTGATTCCCTCCAGCCGACTGATTCGGAGGCAGGAAGAGGGATCGAGCAGATCCGAGCCCTATTGCACACGGCACAGCAGCAGAATTCAGCGGTCTCCCAATCGCACAACAGGATCCATAACAGTTCCGTTCATGCGAATACGCATCGGTCGGTTCATAGCCCTGGTTCCCATCAGCGCCGCAGGGGAGGCAGTCGTTCCACGAATCACGAAGATCGCCGCCACTCATGTACTCGTCCGCGGGGTGGGCCCTATGGGTCCCGACATCATGATGATCGGCGTTCAGTCGATGACACTTACCACCCAAGACCCGATGCAAGAGGGCGTGTCGCCCAGCGAAGAGTCGACAGGGGCCGAGCCCACCGTGATGGTCACGATATGGACCGTCCAAGTGGAAGCAGGACCATCGTGTCTGGTCCCGAGTGTTTTTGTCGAGCCATCCGCTCGGCTGACATCCCGCCCAACTTCCGATTGGCGGCGGGAATCAGTAAGTTTATAGGAGAGTCCAAGCCAGAAACATGGCTAGACGACTACCGAGTGGCAGTCCAGATCGGAGGAGGGGACGACCATGTCGCCATGAAGCACCTCCCTCTGATGCTCGACGGCTCGGCGCGAGCGTGGCTGAATCAGTTGGCCCCCTCAAGCATCTACAGTTGGGTGGATCTGGCCCGAGTGTTCATCAGGACCTTTGAAGGAACGTGCAAGCACCCTGCGGGCCTCGTGGAGCTCTAGCATTGCGTCCAGAAGCCGAATGAGCCCTTGCGCGACTTCATCAAGCGTTGGACAACTCTCTACCACACGGTGGAGAACGTCACCGAGCATCAAGCAGTCTACGCCTTCAAGGCGGGCGTGCGGTACAAAGAGCTGTACCTGAAGTTTGGCCGAACAGGCGACATCTCCATGAGCAAGATGATGGAGATAGCAGCTCGCTACGCAAATGGCGAAGAAGAGGACCGCATCCGAAGCGGCAAGCACAAGACAGTCGGCGACGGAGAGGGAAGCAACACTCGGAAGAAAAAGCAAAAAGCTCCATCCACTCCGCAAGCAGAAGCTGCAGTCGTGACCAATGCCAAGTTCAAGGGCAAAGGGAAGGCGCAGTTTACCCCCAAGAAGAAGCTGTTCAATAAGCCCATCCTGGACCAGCCATGCCCGGTTCATACGAAGATGGACGAAGAGGGCAACCCTATATATCCAAAGGATACCACTCGGCAGTGCCGCCTCCTGATCCAGGGGTTCGGCGATGGGCAACCGAGTGAGAAGGTCAACGAACAAGATGAGGAGGATAAGGAGGATCCGTTCCCCCAAGTCCATGCGACATTCATGATTTTTGCTGACGTCGAAAGCAAGAGTCGACTGAAGCTGGTGAACAGGGAGGTTAACATGGCCACTCCAACCAGCCCCAAGTTCCTTAAATGGTCTCAGACTACACCTTTGACCAGTCGGATCATCCAGCGCATGTTCCCACCCCAGGAAGACAAGCTCTGGTCGTCGACCCGGTGGTGGAAGGAGTCCGACTGCGCAAATTCCTCATGGACGGCGGCAGCGGTTTGAACATCATGTACGCTAACACTCTCAAGGGGATGGGCATTCTGATGTCCAAACTCAGCGAGAGCAGTATGCAGTTCCATGTAGTCGTCCCTGGACGGAAGGCAAAGTCACTCGGCCAGATCGCGTTGGACGTCGTTTTCGGCTCCGACAAGAACTTTCACAAGGAAAAGCTCACGTTTGACGTGGTGGATTTCCAGAGCGCTTACCACACAATTCTGGGCCGCCCAGCGTATGTGAGTTTCATGGCCCGTCCATGTTACGTATGCTTGAAGCTGAAGATGCCCGGCCCTAAAGGCGTGATCACCATCACGGGCAATTGGCAGCGAGCCGAAGAGTGCCTGCAGCAAGGATCAAGAATCGCCGACCAGCAGATGGCCATCCTCGAGCTCGACGAGTACAAGAAAACAGTCGACCCCGCCGACCTGATGCGCTCGAAGAAGCCAGCTTCAGAATCCGCTTTCCAGTCGGCGGGAGAGATGAAGAAGGTCAGCATCCACCCGACGGACGACACTGCTGCCCCGACGAACATCTCCACCACCCTCGATCCTAAATAGGAAGCCAAGCTCACCCAATTCCTCCATGAGAACTGGGACATCTTCGCATGGAAACCCTCTGACATGCCAGGTGTACCCAGGGAGTTGGCTGAGCACCGACTGCATGTGGACCCCGTTGCTCGGCCCGTCCGAGAGCGCTTGCACCGGTCCGCCGCGCACAAGAGGAAAGCAATCGGGGAGGAGGTAGCCAAGCTGCTGGCAGCCAACTTCATTCGCGAGGTTCACCACTCCGAGTGGCTCGCCAATGTTGTCATGGTGCCCAAGAAGGACAAGTCGCTCCGAATGTGCATCGACTTCAAACACCTCAATAAGGTCTTCCCGAAGGACCATTTTCTGCTCCCCAGCATAGATCAAATTGTCGATTCGACTGCGGGGTGCGAGCGTTTGTCATTTCTTGATGCCTACTCGGGCTATCATCAGATCCGTCTGTATGGTCCCGATGAATTAAAGACAACCTTTATCACCCCATTCGGGTGCTTCTGCTACATCACTATGCCATTTGGTTTGAAGAATGCACGAGCTACCTTTATGCGCATGATCCAAAAATGCCTTCTCGACCAGATCGGTCGGAATGTGGAGGCATATATGGATGATATCGTAGTCAAGTCACGCAAAGGTTCCGACCTGCTGACTGACTTGGCAGAAACATGCGCCAACCTTTGTAGGTACGATATCAAGCTCAACCCTGCCAAATGTTCATTCGGCGTTCCCAGCGGAAAGTTACTCGGTTTCTTCGTTTCCGAACGAGGGATCGATGTCAACCCCGAAAAGATCGGGACCATCATTCGAATGGAGACGCCGGTCAGAATACACGATGTTCAACGGCTCACATGTTGCCTAGCGGCTTTGAGCAGGTTCATCAGTCGACTCGGCGAGAAAGCACTTCCTCTGTACCGACTCATGAAGAAATCAGATACTTTCGAGTGGACAGATGAAGCCCAAGTCGCATTCGACCACCTCAAAGTCCTGCTTTCCACCCAGCCGGTTCTTACTGCTCCGCTCAGTAAAGAGCCCCTTCTTCTGTACATCGCGGCTAGAAATCAAGTCGTCAGTACTGTTCTTACAGTCGAACGAGAAGAAGAAGGAAAATCATACAAAGTTCAGCGGCCAGTGTACTACGTCTCCGAGGTCCTGACTCCTTCCAAGCAGAGGTATCCCCACTATCAAAAACTTATCTACGAGATTTATATGACTGCGAAGAAGGTGGCTCATTATTTCCAAGACCACTCGGTGTCTGTCGTTTCTGATGCTCCGTTGTCGGAAATTCTCCACAATCAAGACGTGTCAGGCCGAGTGGCGAAGTGGGCAATGGAGATGTTGTACTGCGATATCAAGTTCGAGGCCAAGAAAGCTATTAAGTCTAAAGCCCTGGCTGACTTCATAGCGGAATGGGTAGAACAACAGCAACTGACCCACATCTACTCGGCCCATTGGACAATGTTCTTTGATGGGTCCAAGATGTTGAATGGCTCCGGCGCTGGCGTTTGATCATATCGCCAAAGGGCGACAATCTCAAGTACGTGCTGCAGATACACTTCGATTCCTCCAACAACGAGGCAGAGTATGAAGCTCTCGTCTACGGATTGCGCATGTCCATCTCACTCGGCGTCCGTCGCCTGATGGTCTATGGCGATTCGGATTTGGTGGCCAGTCAAGTGATGAAAGAGTGGGATGTCAGGGATCCCACCATGACCACATACTGCAATGTAGTGAGGAAGCTCGAGAAAAAGTTTGAAGGTCTGGAACTCCACGATGTTCCACGACTGAAAAACCAAGCAGCAGATGAATTGGAGAAACTCGGATCCACTCGTAGACCAGTCCCGAGTGACGTCTGCCTCAAGCACCTTCACCTCCCTTCAGTCAAAGAAGATCCTTTTACAGAAGAACCGGTACAACCAAAGAGTTCAACAGACCCGACTGAAGTCGACGTACCTGCTGTGGTTGATCTGGTCATGGAGATTCTTACTGTCATCCCCGATTGGACTGTGCCGATCATTGCATATATCCTGAGACAGGAACTACGAGAAGACGAAGTCCAGGCCAGGCAGATAGTCCGCAGATCAAAGTCGTTCACTGTCATTGATGGCCAATTGTACAAGGAGAGCGTTTCGGGCGTTCTCCAACGTTGCATCTCCCCGGAGGAGGGGCAGTTGATCCTGGAAGATAATCACTCGGGAACCTGCGGTCATCACGCCTCTTCGAGAGCAATCATCGCCAAGGCATTCAGAGCTGGTTTTTTCTGGCTGCAGGCAAACGAGATGGCTAAAGATATGGTCGACCGATGTGAGGGCTGCCAGTTCTACTCCAACAAGTCCCACAAGCCGACATCTGCGTTGAAGACAATCCCGCTCGTGTGGCCGTTTGCGGTTTGGGGATTAGACACAGTCGGACCATTCAAAACAGGCCAGGGGGGATACACACATCTGTTGGTGGCAGTCGACAAGTTCACGAAATGGATCGAAGCTAAGACCATCAAGAAACTCGACGCCTCAACAGCCGTCAAGTTTGTCAGGGATATCATCTCCAGATTCGGTGTACCTCATAGCATAATCACGGATAACGGGACAAACTTCGACTCAGACAGATTCAAAGGTTTCTGTGCCAGCCAAGGTATCCGAGTAGATTTTGCTTCCGTAGCACATCCTCAATCCAATGGACAAGCAGAGCCGGCGAATGGGCTTATTCTTCAAGGTTTGAAGCCCCGACTCCTGCGAGAGGCGGTACACGCCGCTGGCGCATGGGTCACCGAGTTACCTTCAGTACTTTGGGGTCTTCGCACAACCCCGAACAGATCTACAGGGCGATCATCCTTCTTCCTCGTTTATGGAGCAGAAGCGGTCCTTCCGAGTGACTTGCTTCATAATGCGCCAAGAGTCGAACTCTTCTCCGAAGCTGAAGCAGAACAAGCAAGGCAAGATGGAGTGGACCTTCTGGAGGAGGATCACGAGATGGTACTGACTCGCTCAACCATTTATCAACAAGATCTGCGGCGTTTTCATGCACGCCACATCAGGAGTCACACATTCCAAGCAGGCGACCTGGTGCTCCGAGTGGATCAGCAAAGACCTCACAAGTTAGCCCCGGCCTGGGAAGGACCCTTCATCATCTCCAAGGTGCTGAACAACAGAGCATACAGACTCTACAACATTGAGAGGGAGACAGACGAGCCGCGTGCATGGAATGGAGACCTCCTGAAGCGCTTCTACACGTGATCGTCGACTGAAGCAGTGTAAAGGACAAGTATTGATGAAATAATAGAAAGCAGCTTCAGCTTTTGCAGATTCAGAGTTCTTTCGCGGTCGCAGACTCCGGTCACACAAAAAAAACTTAGTTGCGATCCAGAATCGCCTAAGTTCTAACTTTCTCCGAGTGTGCACTAAACGTCGCACTCGGGGACTTAGCTGTGATCAAGAATCACCTAAGTTCTAAATTGCTCCGAGTGTGCACTAAACGTCGCACTCCGGGACTGAGCTGTGATCCAGAATCACCTAAGTAATAACCTTCTCCGAGTGTGCACTAAACGTCGCACTCGGGGAATTAGCTGTGATCAAGAATCACCTAAGTTCTAAATTTCTCCGAGTGTGCACTAAACGTCGCACTCGGGGACTTAGCTGTGATCTAGAATCACCTAAGTAATAACCTCCTCCGAGTGTGCACTAAGCGTCGCACTCGGGGACTTAGCTGTGATCAAGAATCACCTAAGTTCTAAATTTCTCCGAGTGTGCACTAAACGTCGCACTCGGGGACTTAGCTGTGATCAAGAATCACCTAAGTTCTAACTTTCTCCAAGTGTGCACTAAACGTCGCACTCGGGGACTTAGCTGTGATCAAGAATCACCTAAGTAATAACTTTCTCTGAGTGTGCACTAAGCGTCGCACTCGAGAACTTAGCTGTGATCAAGAATCACCTAAGCAATAACTTCCTCCGAGTGTGCGCTAAACGCCGCACTCGGGGACTTAGCTGTGATCAAGGATCACCTAAGTAATAACTTCCTCCGACTGTGCACTAAAACGTCGCACTCGGAGACTTCGCTGTGATCAAGGATCACCTAAGTAATAACTTCCTCCGCGTGTCCGCTAAACGCCGCACTCGCGGACTTAGCTGTGATCAAGGATCACCTAAGTAATAACTTCCTCTGAGTGCGCGCTAAACGCCGCACTCGGGGACTTAGCTGTGATCAAGGATCACCTAAGTAATAACTTCCTCTGAGTGTGTGCTAAACACCGCACTCGGGGACTTAGCTGTGATCAAGGATCACCTAACTAATAACTTCCTCTGAGTGTGCGCTAAACGCCGCACTCGGGGACTTAGCTGTGATCAAGAATCACCTAAGTAATAACTTCCTCCGAGTGTGCACTAGACGTCGCACTCGGGGACTTTGCTATGATCAAGGATCACCTAAGTAATCGTTTTCTCCGAGTGTGCACTAAACGTCGCACTCGAGACAACATTGCAACACAAGAGCAAACACTTTGATTCAGATTCAAAAGTTCTAGCAAAGATAGCTCACTCGGTGCGGATCAAGCTTACCCGCACCGATCTAAGAATGTGACGGCCAACAGCAGTGGCCAAAGTACCTTACAGATAAACACTTGGCATACCGAGGATAAAAGTGTTCTTACGCATCATCCGGATTAACGCCAGGACTGGAGGGCTCTACGAACGTGTCCAGATCAATACCGTCGGCGATGCAGGTAGCGCTCTCAAGGAAAGTTTCCATGAAGTCTTCGAATCGAAGTTTCTTCGTATTGGCGACCTTCAATGTCTTCAGCTTCTCCTCGCGCACCTCCTTGCAATGGACTCGGACCAAGGACAGAGCAACATCTGCACCACAACGAGCTGCAGATTTCTTCCACGACTGCACTCGGTTCGGAATCTCCTCCAGTCGCGCCATCAGGTTCTCCATCTCCTGCCGCGACTCATCTTCTAGCCAAAGCTCCTTGTCGATTCGGCCGACGACTTCTCTCAGTCGACCGATGAAAGGGCCAACTTTGCCCACGCGGATGTGCGCCCGGAGCAAATCCCTATTGGCGTCCTCGCCGAGTGGCACGTTGTCGCGAATCGATCGCTCCACGTCCGCTGCTTCAACTTGAGCATCAACGCAAAAATCTGCAACAGAAGGACAAGCAAGCAATAAGCGCCGAGTGTGACGTACATAGGACAAACACTCGGCAAAAAAACAGGACTTACCAGCCAGACGCGTCATCATCTGCCCAGCCCAGTCGCTGACATATTGCTCCTGAGCTGTGCATCGTTTATTCAGCACGACCATCTCACTCGTGAGAGCAGTCCTCTGTTTCTTCATATTTTCCACTTCCTCAGTCAACACCTTGTTTGCTTCACGAGCCTGCTCCAACGACTTCTCCCGTCTCTCCAGAGCATCCTTCATGCCAGCCATTGCAAGATGCGCCGCCTCCAGCTCACCAGCGAACTGATTCCTCTCCGCCCTGAGAGTCTCATAGTTGTTCCCATTTCACAGTTTTTCTGCCAACAAACACCAAGGGACAATCAGAAAGTTCAACAAATAAAAGTCTAAGTTCTTCAGACCCCTGCCGACGCAAGCAGTCGACAGCGGTCTCGGGGACTACACCCAGTGGGTTCACTAAGAGTGACCCCACTGACATGCAACTCAAGCAAGCCCGCCCTATTGAGATGCATGTTATCACCTACGCCTACGAGGCCAATACTACCCGACCTGAGTACAACTTACTCTCGAGGACTCTTACAGTAAGTGCACTCCGAGTGCAACAACTGCTCGTAGTCGGTCATATTATTTACAGACACGACCAAAGTAAAGATAATATGTATAAAGACAATTGTCGGTGCAAGCACTCGACAGAAGTCTTGGGGACTACACCCACTGGGTTCACTCAGAGTGAACCCATTGCAAACAACAGCTGCTAGCCAAGAACACCCAGTGGATTACAAGAGAAAAGTAAATACTTACTAGACCACTTACTGGGATATCATCCCGCAGCTCCAAGCTCCGCTGGTGCAAGGACGCAACGGAGTCGTAGGCCCTCTTGGCTTCTCCAGCCATCAGCTCCGCCCGCACCATAGCTCCCTTGGCCGCTCCCACCTTCTCCTCCGGGAGACGCTGGATGTTGAATTCAGCATTCGACGAGCCTGGAATCGTCGGAAGTTCCTGAGGCATCCCAAGGTCCGCCCCAGTCGGCTCCTCATCCACCAGCACCGGTTCAGTCTGTGGCAGCGCCTCAGTCGGCAACACGTCGGCGGCGAGAGCAGCAACAGGAGGAGCAGCCTCAAGAATAGGCTCCGCAGCTAGTTCGGCTCTCCCCTTGTCTCCCTCGTCCAGGCAAATCGCCCCTGACAGGATGAATAACACGAGGTCTCAGAAAAAGAAAGAAGCAGGACCTATGATAGAATTCGAGACGCGATAGTATAAAACACTCGGCGTCACTACAACGCACCTGGCTGGGACGAGACAACGTTGTCTGTGTCCATGGGATCATCTTCCTGGCGCGCCGAAGAGGTGGCAGAAGTAGCGACTCTGTCGAGTGAAATCCATTCGACCAGTAAACAGGAGTTCACTCGGATATCAGAAAGAATTGAAAGATGGATACGCTTACGTGGAGGTGACAGGGACAGCCACCCTCATTCGCGGCAGAGCCTTTCAAGGCTTAGGCCCACTCGGTTTGGCCGCCTTAGAAGACTGGCCCGCAGGCTCAGCAGCGGCATCCCTGGCCCTCTTGGCGCTTCGAACACTTGGGACCACCGGGACAGTGGGCGGAGCACTCGAAGAAGCAGGAGGAGCCGAGGGAACGGCGGGCTCATGTCGGCGCTTGGTGCGATGCTCTAATTGCGGAGGCAGCGAGTCCTAATCTTCGTCTTCCTCCTCCTCCTCGCTAGTCTCCTCCTTCGATTCCCCGTTGTCGGAGACGTACTCAGCGCTCTCCACGCTCCCCTCCTGGCTGCCTTCCTCTTCCTCCTCGGCCGGATTCCCGTTCAAGACGGGGGAGAACCAGTTGTCCACTTCTGCATAAATTTCAGTCGGCAACATCAGACATCATGCAGAGATTCAAACAAACGACAGGAATTAAGACAGTTTAGTGCACTCGACAAGTGTTACTCACCTGATTTGGAGGAGGATGATCCGCGCAGTAAGGCTTCACTCGCCGAGATCCTTTGGGATTCTCGCAGGGGCCTGTGATCTGGAGCACCCAGGATGTCACCTTCTCCTCAGTCACGCCCACCACGTTGGTCCGAGTGGAGTCTTCGGGCCCCGTGTAATGCCACATGGCATGGTCGCGAGCCTGCAGAGGCTGGATACGCCGACCGAGGAAGACCTCCAGCAAGTCTATGCCAGTGACCCCCCTCCTGACGACATCTACGAGTGCCTCAACCAAAGGCTGGATGTCGTTCTTCTCCGCCTTCGTGAGCGCGAGCTGCTTAGGCGGGGCGGGCCGATCTAAACTAAAGGGAGGCAGCCTAGTCGACGCATTCGGACAGGCGATATCCTCGCAGTAGAACCACGTGGACTGCCAGTTCCTGACCGACTCACTTAACTGAAGAGCAGGATAACTACTCCGACTCTTTTTCTGGAAACCTAAGCCCCCGCCGAGCTGGAGGAGATGTGTCTTATGATCCGACTGGCTGAGTCGTTTCATGGTTTGGGATCTAGCGGAAAAGATGTGCTTGAACAAACCCCAATGGGGAGGGCAGCCGATGAAACACTCGCACAGAATAATAAAGGCAGAGAGATGGGCAATGGCATTCGGGGGAAAGTGGTGAAGTTGTGCCCTGAAGTGATTCATGATGCCCTTAAAGAAAAGATGCGGGGGCAAGGAGAAACCTCGGTGGACATGGCTGAGCAGCAAGACGCGCTCCCCCTCCCGAGGCGCTGGCTCGACTTCGTTCTCCGCCGACAGCCTCCAGGACTTGTGCACGATCATCCCGTGCTCCACCAGCTGCAGCAGATCCCCCTCCGTCACCGTGGAGGGGAGGAAGTCGCCCTGAATCCACCCCGCCAGCAGCGGCCGTTGCCGCCGCTGAGCAGGCGCCGCCGTCTTCCCCTTCTTCTTCCTCGCCTCCATCTTGCTGGTTTGACCCTTGGTCATGGCAGCAACTGCGAGTATCCGGGAGGAAGGAGAAGGAAGGAGTGTAGAAGCGCTGGAGGTGGCGAGAAGGACGGAGCAGGCAAGAGCGAGAGATTCGGCGAGGTAACGAAGAAGCCTCGCCACCGAGATTTAAATAGGGTTCCGACTAGGTCACTGGCAGGTGGCCCCGAAACCTTATCCTCCCGACCCACCGCGGCGATATTAGTGGAGAGGTTGAAGGCGCGAGAATCGAGGCGTCAGGCGCTACTCGAGCGCGATGGCGTCATCCCCGCTGAGCGCGCGGAAACCAAAATTTCAGGATCCCGGAAAATCCGCCGCTGCCAGTTGACCGGTCGCATCAGAAGATGCCGCAGAAGCACTCGACTCCCGACAGTCTGTTTCGCGAGTACTTCCACTCGGATCGTCGATCAGAAAAGTCAAAATGGACCGAGGCAAGCAACGCCCAAGCCAAGTCCGTTCCAGTCGGATCCAACTTCAAACATCGCTTCGTCGTTCCAACCCCAATCCATTCGGGGACTAATGATGGGGTTATAGTCCTAGGGTAGGGTCATAGGCCTGCCGTGTAGGTCCTACCCAAGGACTACCCCTCGCAAAGGAGTAGACCCTTAGTCAGCTCCGGATGAATTAAGGAGTCCCTATCATCCAGTCGGTAACGTGCCCTCGATCATCCAGTCGGAGACTAGCATTCGGAGGATATCAAGCTAACCGACTGGCTACCACTCGGTACATCGTAACCCCCCTGGAGGGAAACGGTCATACGTTTCCAGGTGCATTTATTAGCATTTAGGACATACGTTACCTATAACGTACACATTCAATCGCCACTACTCCACCCCTGTACCGGAACCGTTGTGGAGGGCAGCGCACTCTATATAAGCCACCCTTCCCCGCTGGTAAAGGGGTGAGCAACTCATTGTATTCCCTATTCCACTCGACAACAAGCTCCCTGAGCACTGAGACGTAGGGCTATTACCTCCACTGCAGAGGGGCCTGAACTCATACATCCTCGCCGTAGCTAGGACTCTGCCCATCCTTTTCGTACCCTACACATCTATTGTCAGGCTTATACCCACGACACCGCGCCTCCTGGGCTTGTGGCCCACTAGTGCATCCCCCTGACTAGCCCTTTGTCTCAGAATTTTTAAAAAATTATAGAAAAAATCATACTTGATTTCCATGGCATTTGAAGAACTTTTATTTTTGGTACACCTTTCTAAGGGACGCAAAAAGCAGAAAACAGGAAAAATTAAAGCTAAACCTATCATTTTTCTTCTAAGCAACGGAAAGTAAATGTTTGGAATAGAGGGTTGTGACTCCTAGATTCATCCATCTTATGGTCATCAAAAGAAATCTGTCAATGAGGTTGATCAAGTCTCCTTGACAAACTTTTTTTTTGAATCACATAAAACCGGAGAATTTTCGAATAGTCAATAGGTTACCTCAATGGGGATGTGCATATCCCCAACAAGCAAATCATACTCCATCTTAACAGTAGGTATAGGGCATTCAAAGCTCCCAATAAGAATCGATGAAGGTTTTTTAATAGCATTGATGCAATGTACTCAATATTGTTTCTTCGGAAAGTGCACCGTATGCTCATTACCATTGACATGGAAAGTGACATTGCCTTTGTTGCAATCAATAACAGCCCCTGCAGTGTTTAAAAAGAGTCTTCCAAGGATGACTGCCATGGCATCATCCTCGGGAATATCCAGAATAACAAAGTCTGTTAAGATAGTAACGTTAGAAACCACAACATGCACATTCTCCTAAATGCCGATAGGGAAAGCAGTTGATTTGTCGGCCATTTGCAAGGAGATTTCAGTGGGTGTCAACTTATCCAATTCAAGTCTACGGTAAAGAGAGATAGGCATAACACTAATACCAGCTCCAAGATCACATAAAGCAGTTCTAACGTAGTTGCCTTTAATGGAGCAAGGTATAGTGGGCACTCCGGGATTACCTAGTTTCTTAGGAGTTCCACCCTTGAAGGTGTAGTTGGCAAGCATGGTGGAAATCACAACCTCAGGTATCCTCCTCTTATTAGTCACAATATCCTTCATGTACTTAGTATAAGGAGACATTTTGAGCATATCTGTCAGACACATTTGCAGAAAGACATGTCTCATCATTTCAACAAATCGCTCAAAATCCTCATCATCCTTTTTCTTGGATGGTTTGGGAGGAAAGGGCATGGGTTTTTGAACCCATGGTTCCCTTTCTTTACCATGCTTCCTAGCAATGAAGTCATTCTTATCATATCTCCTATTCTTAGGTTGTGGGTTATCAAGATCAACAGGTTCAATCTCCACATCCTTATCATTGCTAGGCTGAGCATCATCATGAACACCACTATCGATATTATCACTAGGCTCATGTTCATCACCAGATTGTGTTTCAGCATCAGAAACAGAGACATCGTTTGGATTCCCGAATGTAACAACAGCAGGTTTGCTAGCATGCAGGTTCCTGTCATCTTTCTTTTTCTTCCTATTACTAAGATGATTAGGTTCCTCAGTGCTAACTCCTTGCGAATCTTGTTCAATTCTCTTAGGATGACCCTCAGGATACAAAGGTTCCTGGGTCATTCTACCACCTCTAGTGACGACTCTAACAGAATTGTCATTCAATTCATTGAGCAAGTCATTTTGAGCCTTAAGTACTTGTTCTACTTGAGTAGTGAACATAGAGGCGTGTTTACTCAAAAGCTTAATATCATTGACATTTCTATCCACACAAGCACTTAAATGACTAAGCATATGAGCATTCTGTTCCAATTTTCTGCTAACATAATCATTGAAACTTTGTTGTTTGGCAACAAAGTTATCAAATTCATCTAGGCATAAGCTACCAGGTTTATCAAAAGGAATATCACTCTCATTGAATCTATGAAGAGAATTTACCTCTAATACCTGTGTCGGGTTATCAAGACCATGGATCTCTTCGATAGGTGGTAGATTCTTGACATCTTCAGATTTAACGCCTTTCTCTTGCATAGATTTCTTAGCTTCTTGCATATCTTCAGGACTGAGGAATAGGATACCTCATTTCTTCGGAGTTGGCTTCGGAGGTGGTTCCGGAATAGTCCAAGCATTCTCATTACACAAGATATTATTCAATAGAATCTTAGCTTGTTCCAATGTTCGTTCCATGAAAACACAACCAGCACAACTATCTAGGTGGTCCTTAGAAGCATCGGTTAGTCCATTATAGAAGATATCAAGTATTTCATTTTTCTCAAGACGGTGATCAGGCAAAGCATTCTGTAGCTGGACAAGCCTCCCCCAAGCTTGTGGGAGACTCTCTTCTTCAACTTGCACAAAGTTATATATATCCTACAAGGCAGCTTGTTTCCTATGGGCAGGAAAATATTTCTCAAAGAAGTAGTAGATCATATCCTGGGGACTACGCACACAACCAGGAGCAAGAGAAGTGAACCAAGTCTTAGCATCATCCTTTACCGAGAAAGGAAACATCTTAAGGATATAGTAGTGGCGGATCTTTTCCTCACTCGTGAATAGGGTGGCTATATCGTGCAACTTAGTAAGATGTGTTACAACCGTTTCAGACTCATAACCTTGAAAAGGATCAGATTCGACCAAAGTGATTAACTCAGGGTCGACAGAGAATTCATAATCCTTATCGGTCACAAAGATGGGCGAAGTAGCAAACTTCGGGTCGTATTTCATCCTAGCATTCAGAGATTTTTCTTTCCACTTGTGCAGTAATTTCTCAAGATCATAGGTATCCTTACAAGCAAGAAAGTCCTCAGCTACCTCTCCCTCCATAACATAACCCTCAGGTATATCAGGCAATTCATATCTAGGAGAGCATTTTCAGAAGTATCATCACATTCAGCAGCAACTCTAGCAATTTGTGCATCAAGGAATGCGCCCAGTGGCAAAGCAGAATCAAGCAAAGCATCATCATAAGCATCATGGATAGCAGAAGTAGCATCATCAAGCACAGGTGACACATCAAAATTTCTAGCAGGAGGTGGTGTCGCAAACTTACTCATAACTGAAGGAGAATCAAGTGCAGAGCTAGATGGCAGTTCCTTACCTGTCCTCGTAGTTGAGGGCAAGACTTTAGTTTTTGGATCTCTCGGATTCCTCATAGTGATCAACAAACGTAAATCCCAAGTGACTCAAAGAATAGAGCTAGGCCTCCCCAGCAACGACACCAGAAAATAGTCTTGATAACCCACAAGTATAGGGGATCGCAACAGTTTTCGAGGGTAGAGTATTCAACCCAAATTTGTTGATTCGACACAAGGGAAGAGAAAGCATATTCTAGAGTATTAGCAGTTGAGTTGTCAATTCAACCACACCTGAAAGACTTAGTATCTGCAGCAAAGTTTCAGTAGCAAAGTAGTGTGATAGCAACGGTAGCAAAGGTAACAGTAGCAGTAGTGAGAGCAGTAGCAAAGTAGTGTTCTAAAGTTTTACAATCCTCGTCGCGTTCTCCTCATGAGGGCAACTCGCGCGTCAAGGGGGACTCCTGAGCATCACGACTCAGGGGCCTAACCGCGCCCATAGCCCCTTCCCCCTTTGGGCCATCCTTGGTTTCCGGTCCGTCCAATCGTGGGGAGATATGCGTGGGGTGGGCCCTGCCGATGCAGAGTAACATAGCAAACATGACAAGAACGAGGCGAAGAAAACATTCAAGCATTCAGTTATTACAATCCTTTACAAGTTCATGAAAAATGCAAATAAGTTTAACGCCTCCACAAGGCACGATGTGCATTGCACGGAAAAGACAGGGACAAGAAATCAGGAGGAATCTCCGTCGGACGCCCCCTCCGCAGGGGGTTGTTGCCGATGTCAGAAGTGTCGTCTTCCTCGTCGTCGGGTTCAGCGGCACCTGGAGACGAAGGAGCTACGACGCGGATGAACCTCCTCACCAATGCCTCCACGGAGCCCTTCACCACCTCCGCGGCGTGGTCGCGGGCCTTGGCGGGGCCCGGCAAGATCATGGAGCCGAGATCAAATCCCGTCTTGCAAAGATTAAGGTGGCCGAAGACGCGAGTCGCTACCGTGAAGAAAAGGTCGTGGCACTCGCTGCCCAAGATCTTGTCCACCTGCATGGCAGTGCCCTCTAGCGCCACTACGAGCTTTTTCGCGTGTGAGGCAAAGTTGTCCTCTGGGGTGGCTAGAGGCTCGTTAAACACGTTCCGGTAGAGGGAGCGGAGTGCCATGCGAAGCTCGAGCTAAATGTCAGGGAAGCAGGCAAGTTCCATGGCCTTCTTCTCCACGACCTCAGCGAGGGCTTTCTCCTGGGCCTCAAGGAGGGCCTTCATCGAGGCGGCCTCCTTCTCCCGCTCTTCCAAGCGACTCACCTCCCGGGACAGCTCGTCCTCCCGGGTGGCAAGCTGTTGGGGAACGTTGGATGGGAAACAAAAAAAATCATACGCACACGAAGACCTATCATGGTGATGTCCATCTACGAGAGGAGATTACATCTATATACCCTTGTAGATCACTAAGAGGGAAGCGTTAAGAAACGAGGTTGATGTAGTGGTATAGCTTCGTGATTCAAATCACCGTCGTCCCACGATCCATTCTGATCTAGCGCCGAACGGACGTACAACACACGTACAACTCGATGACTATCTCGGCCTTCTTGATCCAGCAAGAA